>NC_052537.1:19412349-20089866 GCF_016699485.2 Gallus gallus | reverse complement strand
CCGCAAGTTTTCACCAGGCAAATGAACAGTGCAACACTGCCTTGTAAGAGTTTATGTCACACAGACAAAACCAACTTTCGGTCTTCTGTTCCAAAATTCTCCTAGCTTCCTTCCTCATTGTAATGTGGCATGATGTGCCATGGACTTCCTACCTAATCTGCTGGAAGCTTAGCTGTCTCTTGTGATTTGTTAACAGGTAGTGGATGTTTGCACAGATCTTTGAAGCTGTAAAATGAGGCCTTTTATGCTGCTACTGTCTGCTTTATGTCTCTAAAAATCCTATTTGATGAACATAAATGTAATAAGACTTTATGTGCATTTCTATTTGTAGATGAAAACTGGCACATGGTTAAGTATTGAACTCTGTGTCTGATGAGTTTCAGGAGCTCCAAAATTCTCACTTGTTATTTATTTTTCTACTGAAATTTAGGCTGAGGCTTTCAAATGATAACAGAGTTTTGCAACTTGAAGGCATACAACACTGTAAATGGGCTGTTTTTCTGTTTGTTTGTTTCTTAGTTCATGCTGGAAAGTGTGTTTTTTGTGTGCTTCAGAGTGTTCGAAGTTCAGAGCCACAGTGAGTCAATATTCACATCTGGAAATGGCTCTGTCCTTATCCCCGTTGTCCAAATGCAAGTACCTTACAGTAAAAAACAACACAGTGTACAGCTTGCAGGCATGATTTTTTATGATGTGAAAAATGTTGTACGTCTTTAAGAGACTCAATTAATCTAATGTGTTAACTGGTATCTGTGACAATATCAGACAATTCCATCTCTGTAGCAACTTTGGAAAAAAAATCAATTATAGAATGTTAAATTGTCATGCACTGCCCCTCAAAGTTATTGGAAGCAGCACCTAACTCTGGCATGGCTTTACATTAGCAGACTCAGCAATTTTACTCATTCTTTCTTTCATCCACAGTTAGGCTTCCACCGTTACCTGCATGTGTACATCCATGCATTCCTTTTTTAAGCAATTTTGAGCCTGCTTCTGAAAAATCAGTCATGAGTTTAAACAGAAAAGCTCTCTCAAGAGCTCTCTGTGTAGATGAGAGACTGATTAGCGTGAGCCTACTATCACATATGCATATGAACTGCATTTAAGACTGTGGGCTTGTATGTTGGGCTTTGTATGCATCAGTGTCCACAAATGTTTAGGCTGGTCCTGCATTGCTCAGTATAACCCAACCCGAAAGGTCTTTGTCACACAATCTGGAGTTGTGTTTGTTGTACATTTTCCTTGTAAAAACAACAACCGGACTGTTGATTTCCAAAACGTCAAATGTGTTTCTAATTTGTGGAAATTTGAAGTGGCTCAGACACACACACACTCACGCCCCAAAAACAACTAACAAAAGCATTCCAAAATCTTAAAGGAATAAGAATTCAAATAGAGAGACTTCTAGCTGTGGAAAATTGGAGATTTTTTTTTTTTTTTAATTCTTTTAAGTCTTTCTTTTCAGACTTTCTTCTTTTTAAAAAGAAGTCTTGAAGCTTTCTAGTCACCTCATCACCTGAACTGTACCGCTTGCCATAATTAAGGCTATAGATGTGGATGGGGCAGGGGAAGGAGAGAAAGGAGAAGTACAGCAACCTACAACAGGTAACGCCACCCTTGATCAGTACACATTCAAATATACCTTTGTATTGTCAGCTATAAGATAAAGTTAAAAAAGCAAACAACTGAGTATTAAGATACCGGGTTTTACTTACGGAAAACCAAGACAAGATGGGCGACTAGTAGTCCAGGCAGGCATAACCATTACTTTTTATTTCAATGTAAGGAGTGAAGGCATGGTCTCCAACAGATACACAATTCAGAGAGCTGTGGAAGAATGGATTACCGGCACTTCTAGGAAGAGTTTAAATAGTAGATACTTTCATTTGCCCTCAGAACTGAATAGCTAACAGTCTGGGGAAGTTACATAGCCCAAAGTCTAGGATGAGCTATTGAAAATCTGTTTTTAAGCTGATATGATATGAAAACCAAAGTAATATGGAAAAGTACTGCTAAGAAGTGTATTGATGTAAAGCTGTTTAAATGCTTTTTCAGAATTCACTGAAGCTGTAGACTATTATCTTAAGAAGAAACATAGTTGGGTAATTGCAAAGTTCCTTTAAGTGATTTATTTACAAAACTTCTGGAGCTACTCTGATTCAACAGTCTTTCAAACTAGCCAGGAAAAAAAAAAAAAGAAAAAAAAAAGAAAAAAGGGAATGGCACAGATGCATAGAATTGGAGCAATTAAACACTATGAGTATGCTGTGCTGATGGCAGAGCTTATAAAACCTGCAATCTCAGAGGTGGCCTTATCAGCTGCTTACAGAGAGAGCAAATGTTTACCAGCTGCCTTCCCTCCCTCGTGTATTCAGTGCTTTCTGCAGTGCTGTTCTGTCTCTGGTGCTCCCAAACAGTTTTCAGCTGCTGATGGCCTCCCTGCAGGAAGCTGACTGAGTACTGGCAGCTGGATTGCCAGTTTTGCAGTGTTTCTTCACTTAGGCAGTCAGATGACTGCTGCCTCGTGCCTGGAAAAAGCCAGCAGTTGAGAACAAACTAATATACTGCATACACCAGCCTTGCTGTGTGTAGAGGCTTATACCTCATAGCCTGTCCTGAAACTGCTCTCTGGAGTCCAGCACTTGCCTCTTTCCTCTTGTGCTCAGCGCCACACAGGCCTGCCTGCAGTTCAGGTGATTGTCTATGTTAAGAGCCTCCTCTACTGAGACCATCTCTTCGGAGATCATGGTTTGTGTCTGTGCTAGTTGAAATGGCCTTAACTCATGTAAGTATGTGGATGGTGGTAGCTCCAGTGCTTCAGTTTGTGTCCTCTCCAGAGTATGAGTGTTAGGTCTTCTGGTGAGGACTCTGAACAGGCGTGTCGGGCTTGATTGCGCTGCATCCAACCTGGCCTTGAGCCCTTCTAGGCATGGGGCACCCACAACTTCTCTGGGCAATGTATTGCAGTGCCTTACCATCCTGTCATTCTGGTATGGTCAGTCCCAGTGTGACATATGTGCAGCCTGTACTCAGGAAAGCTTGAGGAAGAATAATGGCTGTGGTGCAGAGGAAAGCCAAGGAGTGTTTAATGCCTGGCTCCACAGTGTCAGCTGGGTCCAGCCTTTGTCCCTCTGCTCCCATAGTTGTAGCCTGCCCTGGTCTTAACAGTGCCCAGTTCTTCTTGCAGCTTGCTTGTGGGAATCGCTTTTTCCGTTGGCAGTCTTTCTGTCCTCCTAGCCTGCTCTCTGTGCCAGGCAGCTTGGGCACAATTGCTAGCAGGTGACTAACTGGGGGGCAATTAGGGTGTGTGGCAGCCCTTTTTTGGAAGTGCCACACCAACACTTAATTGCTATATTTGCTTCTTAACAAGACCGTTTCCCCAGGTCTGCTTCCTTTGCGTCATGAAATTAATTGTGCAGTTTAGTCCATACGCTGCATACAACTTCTGCTTTTCCCTTGCACTTTTTATGACTCAGACTGGTACCTTGAGTAGCTGAACCATTTCTTTGAAGAAGAGCTTTTATTTTCCTCTGTATGTGGAACAGGTAGCAGAATATCACTGCTTTTCTCTGAAAGCTGATGTACAGAGTTTACTTTCTTTGTAACAAAAGAGCAAAGCTCTTTATGCATGGAAAACAGCTAATTTTCTACTTTTTTTTTCTTTTGCCTATGGAGCACCAGTTTATCATTTCACAGCTGATCTCTCAAGTCTCTTAATTCACAGAGTAATGGGATCAATTAGTGCACACATACCATCAGCATCAGAATCATTTCTAGAAGTTAGCCATCCTGACAGAACCAAATGATGATAGCAGAGGAAAATAAATATCCAGTCTAACTTTTCTGACTACTTTAGCAACAAAATTCAGTTGCATGTTTTAACCTACTCTGCCAAGTGGGTTTCTTGGTACCTGCTCCTTCCTGGGAGCTGCAATGAAGTTGTAAACTAAGAGCTAAGAAATCTTTTATGTATTTTGTGAAAGCTGATTCTTGTCTTTGTTATCAGGATTTGATCAAAACTTCCTCAATGTAAGCATCTAAATTTGACTTAGCTGTCGCTGATCCTTTCAGATACCTGAAAAGCTGATGGATGTATGTTATCTACAAAGCACTAATATCCAAACAAGATGAGTAATAATGAGACAGTATTTATTTCCCAATGCTGTTATTATACATCTTGATTATTTAATGCAGGTGTAGTGCCTACTGAGGAATTAAATTCCATTGTGCAAGGTTTCTCTGAGAGCTGTTGATTCATATGTGCCATGACTTACAATGCTTCTGCCTTCTAATATTAAAAATTGCTCACAGGTGCATAGTAAAATACTAATATAGGAACCAAAGCAAGGTTTGAACTTAAGTCATCTTCAGTGTAATGACTTGCCAATGGCTTCTGGGAATAATTGGATTTTAATTCCTCTTGAACAGGAATTCCATGATGAGATTATTAAAAATGGATGTGTTGCAGTTCCAGTGATTGTCCAGTAATATGTAAGGTAGTCTGGGGTAGTTTGTATGTATATCCATTATACATATATAACTATGGTATATAGGATATGATGTAAGAAGTACGGAGATGACAGTAAATCAGAATTCTGGCTGGTGGTTTCAGAGGCAAACCCCTGCACACCTCGAAGAACCAAGAGGGAGCACTGGTTGGGAGAATGGGGCGTATGTGTTCAACCTCAGAAGTGACCTCAGGGTTTTCCTCTGTTGAGACATGCTGACAAGAGGACAAGACATCTGAAACTTGTGTGGTGGTGATGGTACCATTTTTAGCATTTAGTTTCAGAAGGAAATGGTAGTTATGCAACTGCAGTGTCTGTCTGTCAGGGTCTTCCAGTACTTTGTGTTAGGCAACTCAGCAGAACTGGACAGAGCAGGGGAGATTGTAAGACAGTAGGTACTCACGAATTGTATGAAAATCTTTAGCCATACAGAAGAGAGAGAGATTTACAGCCCCAATTTGTGAGGAGGCAGGGAGGAACCGGCCACAGTTCTCTGTGAGAATGTAGCCTGAGAGACCCTTCAAGAGCGTGCAACTCCAGATTAGTTGCAGCCTGTACTACCTCTTCTTTGAATAAAAGGCTGAACAAGACAGAAGAGTGACAGAATAGTGGGGAGGGAGTCGGAATAGGTGGGTTTGGGGTCGTGAATGAGAACTAAGGATTTTGTGGGACAGTACAGAAACATGCAGGTAGCTAGAGATATTGCTGTGTTGGCATTTCTGTGGTTTTTGTGGTAGAGGCATGTAAATCATGAAGATAATAATTCTTGGGAAACAAGGATATACAGCTCACAATCAGCAGCTTTGATCTGAACTATAGTTCTGCTTTTTTCTTCTTTGAAGTGAATATTAATGTGACGTAATCATGGAGCCAACACATGATCCAGAGTAAACAGTTCTATAAAAAAGACCTAATGGTGAACTCAGCAGTATCACACCTCCTCAGAGGAAGCTGACCTCCAGTGCTGTGACTCCTGTTTTCCAAAAGGGAGAGTGACTCTTGTGGCAGGGTGAACTGAGGTTAGCAGTGGTGGCCAGTGCTGTCAGCAAGCAAAGTTAGCCAGGCTCACCACAAGGCTAAGTGAGCAATGGGGAGGATGTAGTGAATTTTAGAAGGCAGCTCATATGACAGATGTTCTGCGCATATTAAGCACAAATTTGCACTTATTTTCCTAAGTTCATTTAATATGCTATAATACCAGAAGTCTTTTATGAAAAGAATCTTCTTATCTTTCATTGCAGCAAGAGGTCTCGCAGCAAGTAAAACTGTGCTGCTGTTGTGTATTTTTTGTTGTTGTTTTGGTTCTCACTGCATTTTGACCAGCTGGCTGAGTTAGCTAAGGTAGTACAGTACAGTGCCCTTAAAGAATTTCACATATTTATTACCAGTCCTCAAGAAGTCTCATATATTTACAGTAATGATATGCTGCCTAAAAAGAAGCTCATCAGATGTGGATTATAAAACAAGTATAGCCTTGACTTAAGATATCTCTTTTTTTAATGGAAAAAAAGGGTATGCCTTGGGATACTCAACTTCTGAAACCATGTGTAGACTGAAACAAGGCAGGAACGTGATCAGGGTGATCTTTAATGATGTCACTGTACTTTTCACCTGGCAGGCAGTGGTAGTTTGACTGGCTGAAAACACTGGGAGAATAGCAGTGAAAGGTGGTTTCAACCTGGACCAAGCAATCTTTGTCCTAAAATCAGGTTCAAATGTCTATGAAAGTTAGTGAAGGAAGGTATTCTGTGGACTTTAGAGCCCATATTTCTGGACTGAAATTAGTAGGTAATGAAGTTTTGCTTTAGAATAGCAGCAGTTTTAAGTGAAACCACCGTAATGTTGAAATTTAATTGCACAAGTGTGTAGTTTTCTGTATTTTTTAATCATCACTGGCTCTTAAGAATGTTTGTAGCATCATTGTAAGTATTGTTTTGGTGTCACTTATTTCCCTACTCGTTTACATAATTTAGATTAGTTTATAACCAAAGTTGAATGATAGTAATGTAAACTATCATAACTCCTGGGAACAAGGAGATAAATGATCAAATGAGCCAGCCTTCTGGGGACTAAATGTACTCTGGATTAAGTGGAGGTGAAATAGCTGTGAAGAATTGCCCTAGAAATCACAAATTAATTACTTCTACTTGTCTCTAAAATTTTAAGGCCTCCAAAAATTTAGTAGGCAAGTCAAGAAGCCAACTCTTGTAGATTCAGTTCATCTGTCTTTTTCTTCTTATACATGACTGTTTTATAGATCCAAATGGTCTGTTCCAAACTGCGTACCCTGACCTCTGGTCTTTTTGATGGTAGCCCTCCATGTTGTCCACTCCCTTCCACATCTTATCTTTCAAATACATATAAATCCTACTCCTTAGCAAAACCAGGCCTAGTCTCATCCAGCCCAGCTGTCCCCAAAGGTCTACATCCCAGCCACCATATACCTCCTTGCACAATGTAGGTTCAGCTCTTTCTTCTTTTTCCCTTTCTCCAACTCCTACATGGTTCAGTGCATTACTGCACACATGAGAAAGCGAAAAAGCCTCCCCAGCTTTTGTTTTCTTAATGCAGTTTCTTTTTATCAATTTGCTGTCAGCCTGAGCTGATGACAGCTAGTTACAACACGGTGCTACTTCCTCTTTTGAAGGTAAATGCAGCTCACTGCAACCTATTTTGTTTGAGCAATACTCTGACAGCATTTCACCTTGCCCGCAGGTATTGGTTGCATTGATCTGAGTTGTGTAATCCCAGATGATGCAAATTCTGATAATGCAGAACAGAAAGAGTGAAAGAAAAACTGCGTGGGCCCTAATCCTTTCTCACAGGCAGAAGATCGGCTTTGGATTGCAGCACGTCAAAATGAAAATTAATCCTTTCCCTTGAAAAAAAGGAAGTGCCAGTGAGTACTTAAGCAATGTTTCCTACAAGCTGAAACTAACGTTTGAAACTAGAAGGGGAAAAAAATGCTTACTAAAAAGTACAAGGATCTGAAACACTTTCTGGGGTTTTCTGAACTTCATAATAAGAGGAATAGTGACCTTTAAGGACAGAAAGAGCGGAATTTTTCTTGTGGTACAGGGGGAGTTTTCTGTCCTGCTGGACCCTGAGGAAGATTGTTAGGGTGGCAGAACAAAATTGGTGGAAATTATTAGGCTAAGCAGTGGCTAAAGCTAACTATGTGTGCCATCCCCTTCCCACTCTATCTTTGCAGCAAGGTGAATTGCTTTGTGCTGAACGTTATCATTTTGTTTCCTTTATAGTTCCAATTCATCCTTTTTTTCGAGTGTTTTTCCCACCAGGTTCTCTTCTGTGATGCCATACAACTCTGCAGTGCTAGTCTTGCCTCCAAAAGCTGCCTGGTTCTTGTTCAAACTTATACTGGACCTCCTAAAAAGGGAGTGTAAATTGAAAGACCATCAACAGTCAGAAGTGATGCTATTTCATACCTCTTCAAATCAGAAACTGCAGACAATGTAATTCTGCAAGTCTGTCATGTTTTGTAGCCTTTCATCTAGCAAGATTTTAAGATGTCTTAATTTTATCTGCTGCCAGGCCTGTAAAAAAGATTCTTACTGATTAATGTGTATATATATTTTTTTTAACTGAATGGAGAGGTTACGGTTTTTGAAACATTTCTGGAATTTGGGATAATTGAAAGATTTTCTTGGAGATTTGCAATACTGAATTATAACCTGTACTGAGACTGGTACTTAGTTGGACTGCATTGTATTGAAAATGTTAATTTCTGATTCTTTAATGACAACATATGCATAACTAAGATTTGGCATATATACCTGTATTGCCTATGTGTATTTTACTTTACAAAGACACAGACTGGCCACAGGTTGAGCGAGAAGGAGGGCTGTGTGATACTTACAATGGAATAGCCCAGAACTGTAATGTTCATTTCCTTACTCAGAATTATCTTACTGATACTGCATAGCAATCAGGAATTCATGCATCTATTTTCTGCGTATTATATATTCTTCATCTAGTAATCTCATTAATGAAAAGCTTTTCCTAGATGTGTAGTGTGGATTATTGGGTTTTATTAATCCTTTCATTTCCTTAGAAGGATGATTTGATGTTTTCAGGGAATGTGCACAATTGAGGGTGCTAAGCACAATTGGTATATTCATTTCACATAAACCAGATGTTGAAAATAATGAAATTCCTACCACTAGGCTCCCATTTTACTGGAAGCTTATTTTGGGCTTGGAAATCATCTAGAAATCGAATCCGTAAGCACTGCTTTTGTCTTTGAATGAAGCAAAATGGTGAGAGCAACTATTTGCATCCACCCATTCCTTAAAGCAGTTAATTGTTTAGCATTTTACAGCTCCTGAATCATCATCTCCCTTGTGTTTGTTTTACAAGAACAGAGTTCCTCCCCTAATTGCTGGTTTTTTATAACCAAGAATTATTTTGCAACGTATAAAGCAATCTGATTCCTACTTGCTTAGTCTGTTCTGAATACATTTTCTAACTTGACAGAAGTCATAACTGTAGGTGCTACATAGCAAGGAAGATATCACATATTCAGAGTTGAAACTAATCTTCAGTTCTTTATTATAGAGGTCATGACAGTTTATATGAGTTTTGTCGACAAGGCTCTGTTGTTGAACTCTGTTCTATTCTGAAGGCAACTGTAATCTCCAACCATGTAAGGCACAAAGAAGGGAGCGAACAAGACAGCAGAGAAACTCTCAGTAACATGCTGGGCAGAGCAGGATTAGAGAAAAGGAGAGCCTAAAAGCTATTGGAAATGTGGTGAGATGGAGCGTGGTCTGCATTTTATTTGCACCAGGGGAGATTCAGGTTGGAGATTAGGAAAAATTTATTCTCCAAAAGAGTGGTCAGGTGCTGGAACAGATTATCCTGGGTGGTGCTTGAGTCACCGTCCCTGGAGGTGTTGAAGAAACATTTAGATGTTGTACTAAGGGACGTGTGTAGGTGAATGGTTGGACTGGATGATCTTAGAGGTCTTTTCCAATCTTGGTGATTCTATGATTCAAAGAACTTGGAGTTCAAAAGACTGGGACACTGCTTTGTGCAAAAAGTGTCAGAATCAGAGCTGAGATTCTTAGTGCTGCTATGCAACTTTTAAGGAAGTTTTGACTGTGAGACCAAGAGAAGGCTGTGTGCTGGTATCGTTGCCTTTTATTTTCTTTAGGAAAATAAAATATATCCACAAAACAGCAGCAGCGTTCTGATTCCTGTGAAGGAAGGTTTAATAGCTTTGGATGGTACTGTTTTCCTTAGGGAGGAGGAAAACAAAATCCTGATAGATTACTTTGATTAGAAAACAAGCTAAGCCATGGGGGATGTGGAAACCAAGGAAATGACGAACAGGGTGTGGAGCTGGGCACCGTGCAGAAGGAAACATGGTTGGAATAGCAGGGCTGTGGGATGTGATTTATGGAAGAGGTGGAGGATGCCTGAAGGAGAGCTGTTGAATGATCAGTGAGGTTGTGAAAGGAGCTTGTAATAATCCATTACAACCACTTACTGCTAAATTGCTTACCTTGTCATTATGGCATGGACAGCCACAAGGGCGAAAATTGGAAGTGGACTGCAACAGTGAGTAATTTTTGAGTGCTCATCAAAGTATCTCTTCACTTAGAGGCTAGAAGTGTGTTCCCTGTTAACTCAGTTTGGTTAGAAACATCCATCTCCTATTAAAAGCTCAAGAAGGACTACTGAAAACCATCAAATAAAATTGATTAACAACATAATCTCACTTATCCTCTCAATTAAAGATTCTAAGTTCTTTGTAAGTATAAAAGTTTGATCTGACACTTATTTGAGAAAACTTCTGATACTTTTAAGTCTTCATGCTTTGCAGAATAGGGGTTTTTGTGGCTCCTCATTAAGGTATTGTTAGGTACATTGCTGTAAAACAGCAGCAGCTTTTTGAGGGTACCTAGCACAAAGCCCAGATCTGCCAGGCGACTTCCTGAAGGAAGTTGTATCAGACATGATTCTCAGAGGGTTCCAAATATGCTCTTATTTCCAGTTTAGCTAAGAGATATCACCAAGGGAAAAATAGTATTTTACTACTAATGAGTATGAGATGAATCATTGTCCAAATATCAGATGACAGTGGCTAAAAGCATTAGCAGCAGGACCAGGAAATTGGTCTGACCATCACTTAATCAGCTTACAGTATTCCTGCTGATTCTCACAAGATACAAATTCCCCAGGCACTTTATGGAAATAAAATACTACCTCTCCCATTTCCTAACCAGATCACTTTGTATCTTTACCCAAAATCTAGCTCCACCCTACTCTCTCTATATATTGATTTATCCTGAATCAATCAGTACATACATGTGAGGGTGGATTGTGATACCCATTTTCTTTATGGACTTCTGAAAATCTAGATCAGGGCGTATTCAAATCCTGATGTTGTCACTTCTAGTAGCAAACAGTCTAATAGGGCAAAGCTGTTTGTACTGGAAGTCAACCAAAATGCTTCCCATGCTGAGGTTTTCAATGTCTCCCAACCCCAGTTCCTTCATGAGCAGCACAGATAATGAAGATGTCTGGGACACAATGTCATCATTGTGCAAGTGACTTCTTGATGCTATGTGCTTGTTTTTCTTGCATGCAGATGAGAGGCTGTGTGGCTTTCCAGCAGATAGTGATCTGCATCTGGCAGAGGATGCAGAGAAAGCAGATGAGTCGAGGAGCAAATGTGTGTATAGTGGAGATATCCTGAGTGTCTCTGTGGTTGCAGGCATTCATGTGATGGCTCAGGCTGGTTTAAGCCACCTCCTGTTTCTGTTACCTCAAAAATCTGGCTTTTCTAGTGCAAAAAATCCGTAAGCATCCTGAGGTGAGCAAAGTGACGAAAGTTTCCTGGTGTTTGTGGATGCTTCTGAAGCCAGATGGGAGCAGCAGGGTGAAGGAGCTGGTCCCAGGGGTCCCCACCAGCCTCCAGAGCTGTGTGGCTGTGTGTTTTCATGGTACCTGATCCAGCTGGCTTCATGCTGGTCTGTGCCAGGCACTTGGAGTACAGCTGATTTTCTCCTGTTCTAACGTGGCACTCAGCCTTCACAGCTGGAAGAGAAGCAATGATCCCAAGCAGAACCCCTTTCTCACTACAACACTTGTCCATTACTTCCTTCTAGCTGGTAGATGAGCACTTTTTCATCTTGACAACATTCCTACAGTTACCACATTGGCTGTTGATGCCCTGGAACATGCCGGAGCCCTGACCCTCTGTTTCCCACAACACAGTGTGCAGCAGCAGCAGCAGCACTGCTCCTCCCCTCAGTGACGTGGCTGCTTGCCTTTCCCTGGCCTCTGCTGTGAGATCGCTGACCCCAAGAACTCATTTGCAGTGCGTCAGCCAGGCATGAGAGGCCGGGACTGCAGTCATCTTGGCAGGAGAATGTGCAGTGGGTAGCTGTGAATCACGCTATGGGGCTGTAGGCGTGGGCTGCCGACAGGCTTTTGATTCTTCTCTGAAATCACTGTGTCTCCTGACATCCTCTTAAACAGGAAGGCGAGGGGAGCTGGAGTGTGGGCCTGCTCCCAGGCACAGAGTTCTGCTGCCTGGGAGCTTGGTCCCTGCTCTGGCTGCTCAGCATCACAGGTGGAACTGATGAACAAATCCGCCTCTGCTGGCTGTGCTGTGTGTGTTTGTTATTGCAGTGTCTGGGAAGCATGCTTCTGCATGAAGACATCTATTGTGACCTGTGTAAAAGTGGTATCTACAACATCCTTCCTGACTCTCCTCACTCATCTCCCAACACAAATTACACACAAAATGCAAAGCCAGATAATGGGAAGACCCAAGCAGTCGGAAAGGAAAGGAGTAGAGGAAGGAGATAGAGAGGCCATTTGGGGCAGCACACCTGTCTGGGTGTTGTGACAGAAGGGAGTGTCTGTGCTTGAAGGACAGCAAAACGCTTTTGTATTTGTTTAATGGGACCCTCATGCAAATGTCGGTTTTTGCAAGAGATGCCTTGCTGAGAGCAGTGGTGATGAGCAGGCTGAGTGGACCTGGGGGTTGATCTTTCTATATTGATGGGCAGATAGGCAGAGCGGTATTGGTGAGGGGCTGACAGCAGAAGGAAGCAATGGAGGAAAGATGAGAAAGCTGTCTTCATGGTTGCTTTCTAGTTAGGTCGGAGCAGGAGAACATTGTGCTTGTTAACTTTTGGGAAAAGGATGGTGCAACACTTGACATGATGAGAACATGGACAGGATTTTTGGCTAGCTGTCTGGAGGAGGAAATGTCTTAGACGAACAATGGTTGAGATTTAGATGTGACTTGAGCCTGAAGACTTAAAGTGAAGCCAGTTTCCAAGTCTCAGCCCTTGTTTGTTGGTTTGTTGGCTTAATTTCAAGTAAGGAGAAAGGCAAACAAGAGGAACTGCAAGCTTTATTGAGGATGCAAATATAGTAATACTTGTTGTCTTCTTGGTAGCACTTTGTGACAGACATCCGATCTTCATTTCACAATGCCTCTTTTATTATTTTTGAGCCTAAATCAGCCATTTTGTGAGCTACTTTGCAAGTGTTTCTTCTCTTTTTTTTTTTTTTTATCACAAGCAGAAGTCCGTTACTATACTGTTCTTTTTACTCTTGCTGAAGCTGCTGGTTTGCATTGTGGATGCAAACACTCTCTGTGACATCTCATGTTGTATGACCGATGACTTGTGGTGCTCACATGGGGTCATTTGAGGAAGTAGTTTCTTGCCAGCTTTAAAAAGCATGTTGGAGAAAAATAGGGGATTGATTTAGATTAAAAGTTAAGCCTGTGTGGATAAAAGTAAACAGACTGTGGCTCTTACTTTACAAGAGTTTTTTATAGCTCTTGATTAAACAGTCTTGCCCATGGCCTGCATTACTGTTCACTGGCACATTCCTAGGGGTTTTACTAGGAGCATGCATCTTAATTAATTTCCCCTTTTCCATTGCACATTAACTCCCTTGTCACTTTTATGTACATTAGATAGAAGCTTGTCAACAAACTTCTGTTATCTCTCTAAGTTGTCTGGAGAAATTATGAGGTCAGATAAGAACACTTAGAGGTAGAGGATAAGAACTGGCTGTCAAGGTGTGCTTTGTACATTAGGCAAAAGGAGAAAAGAAAGGTATACAAAAGGCCAAATCTGCTGACAACAGAGTGGATTTAAATAGCGAGCCATAGGAATATAGAAAATAATGAGGAATTGGTGTATATAGGCAGATTGAGCAGACTAATCTTGTTGCGAGTGTTTTCTTTCTTTCTTTTTCACTGAAAAAGTGAAAAGCAAGAGGAAGGGATTAGGAGTGATCATGGGGTGTGAGACAAGGGGTTGAAGAAAGCACTGGAAGTCATAAGACAGAGACAGAAAGTTCTGAACTACTCTGGTCCCCAGTACTGAACAAAAGCAAAATTAAATGTACTTTGATAAACCACCAAAATTCAGAAGTTCTGGAGGCATGGTGTTTTTGTTACACCGAGATCCAACTTGCAAGGATAAAGAAGTTGTTTTTTTTAAGGTTTGGTTTTAGGAGGCTTCTTTCCCTCTGTTTGACCTGGACAAACAGACTGAAAGTGATTAGGATGTTAAAATGTGCCTTAGTTTATTTGTAATGTATCAGATACCAGTCAAGAGTAAGATGAATCAGTGCTAATGATGCAGCAGTCTTCTCACTGTCCTTCTAACAGGGCTCATTTTCTAACAAGGCAAGTATTTGTCTTCATCATGCACATTGCTGAGGAGATGATAGCTTCCCACAGGCAGACAGACTGTTACAGTAAGAAGTTGTTGGTTCTGCAGGAGACTTGGGGAATTCTCTAGCATTCATTGCGTACATTAGAGGGGAATACATCAATCCTTGGTTTTCATTTAGAGATACTTATTGTGATTCTGTTAGATATTTAAAGTATTATATATTAAACAGTTAAGAATGCTCTTCTAAAGTTATAACCCAAGTGTTATATTTTAGTAAGTTTTGATTGGTAAAAGCATAGAAGTAGATCTTGTAGCCCTGGACAGGCTTCTGCTTTTGTCAATAAAAGAAGAAGCCTTCACTTTTATTATGGGTTTACACCTTTGTTTGTTTGTTTGTGGACTGTTTTTGCCACATGCTTTAGAACTTCCACAGTTCTGGCAGATGGAAAAGTCGCTGGAGGCCTGCTCTGCTGGGATGTTTACACTGCTGTATGCAAATTCTCCCATGTGTGAAAATCCCCTCTGTGCTCCCTGAGAAAGTCTGGCAACCAAAGCACATGCTGGCTGTACATCTGAGTTGTAATGAATTAAAGCCAAGAACTTCTGCTCACCCACAGGTGAGCTGAAATAATTTTTTTCTGCATCTGGCATACAGATGGCAAGCAGGCAATCATAGAATCACAGAATCGCTAAGGTTGGAAAAGACCCACAGGATCATCCAGTCCAACCATTCACCCTTCACCAATGGTTCTCTCTAAACCATGTCCCTCAACACAACATCCAAATGCTCTTTGAGCACCACCAGGCTCGGTGACTCCACCACCTCTCTGGGCAGCCCATTCCAGTTCCTGACCACCCTTTCAGAGAAGTAGTATTTCCTAACGTCCAGCCTGAATCTTCCCTGGCGCAGCTTGAAGCCATTCCCTCTAGTCCTATCACTAGTCACACGAGAGAGGAGGCCGACTCCCAGCTCACTGCAACCTCCTTTCAGGTAGGTATAGAGAGCAATAAGGTCTCCCCTGAGCCTTCTCTTCTCTAGACTGAACAATCCCAGCTCCTTCAGCCGCTCCTCATAAGGCCTGTGCTCCAGACCCCTCACCAGCTTTGTTGCCCTCCTCTGGACACGCTCCAGGGCCTCGATGTCTTTCTTACAGTGCGGGGCTCAATTCCTCATGGCCCTGCACTCAGCAGCCACAGAAGTGGCTCCCATCCAATACAAGGAAGGAGGACGGCACAGGAGAACAAAATAAAGCAGCATATTTCCTCCATTCCTGGGCTGAATGTACCGCTGTGCTTTTACCAAGCAGGGCTCTTCAGGGCAGTGCCATGAGCACACCGTCAGCAATCCCAGCTGTAGGTCCTCTTGCTTGCCATGTCCGGGTGGCTATCCCTTCCCTGCAGCCAGATCTGGTCCCATTCCACATTCTGGCTCTTAACATGACAGCGCAGATGGAAATTTTCTTCTAACCATAATTGGACAAAGAGTGTATAATTTTTGCCCACTGCTTAATGATGATGAAGTAGTCTTTTTTAGTGCAACGCACACAGTAAAGGCAGAATACTACAGATTTGATTTTGAGAAGGTTGATTTCTCTCTGTGCAGAAGAATGCACAGAAGTAAAAAGCTACAAAATTAAAAATACAGGTAAGAATCAGCTTGCAATGACAGAAGCTAATATTAATGTATTAAAAATCAAAGTATGTATTTAGACATGTTTAGTTCTGATACCCAAACAATTAGTACAAAGGAGATGGTAGATAAAGCCATTTGCCAGAGATCGGCAGATGCCCAAGTAAAGACTCTAGCCTTTATTTACTCAGCAAATACAGGAAATGTTGAAATATTACTTTATCTGTTTTTATTATAAGCTTAAAAGGAGACATTTGAGCCAAACTACCACTGCAGTTTTTTTTTCAGTTCGTTGTGAGTGTTAACCTGACTGTAGAGAAAGTGTTCTGTCTGCTGAGTTTCCTCTGATGACTGTGTGTCTTCTTTTGTAGCGAAAGGAGAAAATACTTTTTAAAGGAAAATATGAGCCTAAACCCATGAAACCTAAGGTGGGAACTTTGGCAGATACAGCACATAAACTTCAGCCGTTTCTTCTCTTTTGGTTTTACTCTGAGTGGAGTACCTAGTGACTGTGCTGCTTTCATGTTACATTTCCTGCTACTGTTTTCAGTGCACAACCTATAGGAGGTTTTTTAACAAAAAATTTCCCAGTAGTAAATTTATGTCTAAAAATTCTTTTGGCCTACCCATGCAGACAGAACACACAGTACGAAACAGCAAGAAATGGCAAATTCTCAGATGGGATTTCACGACCTGCTGCCTCTCTGCACTAAGTTCAGCTCGCAGCTCCTGTTTGGCCTCCTGCACCACAGCACCTTGCAAGCACAATGCAGGACGTGAGCTGCCTTGGTACCATTGATATTCTCCACTTCATTGTCTTGCAGTGTGGAAGGTACACTTTGTAATTGAGCTCAGTGTTCTACCTTTGTTTCAGTACTAATTGGTTCTGGGTTTATGAGAGGGCTGATCGGAAGTAACTTTGCAATGAGAGTGGTGCTGTGGTAAGATCTGTGACCGCTTTAATCTTTAGCTTTAATCTTGATTAATGTATGCGTTAATCCTGACATGAACATTGCACACTCCCTTTTGCCTTTCACTGTCCAGACTTGCCACCTGCCTGCCTCAAAGTAAGGGATCTGCCTATGGGGAACCACTGTGCATCTCAGAGAAGCAAATACTTCCTGGTGTACCCCAATAGAACTCTGGTCTTGGCTGCTTATGGGAGGGATGGACCGTGAATAAGATCAGTCAAATAAGGCAACGTGTGCAAGTGGATAGGAATAACCCTAGAGATAAAAACATGATGGTGCTGTGCAGGGCTTTATGTGTCCCAGCTGGCTGCAGCTTACTCTGTGCCTACTTCTTCTAGGCATCTCCACCTTCCTTTTGTAGAGCTGGCTGTGGGCTGCCAGAGGTTTCTCACAGGCTTCTCACTGGCTGAGAGTGGGGAGGACCTGGGTCCTTCCCATCTTTGTTTTCCTTTGCTAAGGGCTCTGAATGAGGGGCCCTGGACTCTCCAAATGCAGGGTTGCCAGCCCCTGCTCTCTGTACCAAATGCTGCTCCCCTCAAGGGAAGGTGAATGAATGCTGCAAGGGTGAGCTTTGAAGTTAACAAAGACATTTACAACTGCTATCAGAAAGCTCAGTAATACAGTCTTTTAGCTAGATGAATGTTTTATGTGCTTTTATTATCTGAAAATCCAGAGTTAGTGAAATACCTAATAAAAATTGTTGCCCAACAGTCTGTAGTTTTTACCAGTGTTCACTGCCACAAAAATGTGCCAGCTGGCCAGAAAAGGGAAGTCCTCTGAAATGACCTCTGAGCACACATCTGGCTCAGCTGCAGCCCTCCTTTGATGGAGCAGAGCATCACCTGGTAACAAGATTATTCCAACCCTTCCCTTCATTAAATGAATCTTCTTCCCATTAATATTTGCACCTCCTCACGTGTCCATATAGGGAAATGTGGAAGATGCTTCCGTTTGTATTATATATAAGTGTACCCTTTGGTTACATATTTGCAGTAAATGAGTCAGACCCAAGCAGGCCAACAGAAAAGAGATCCAGGCTGTCAGGCCCCGCTGGAAGAGAGAGGAGTGCAGGGTTTTGCAATAGCATAAGCTGTGGGTGAAGGCTGGGGAACATCTGGGAGGGGATGTTTCTGGGTGATTATTTCTGAGAGGAGCGACCTTGGATAGGGGAGTGAAGCTTGAGGGCAGAGAATTTGGAAGAATTCCTGAGGGAAATGGTACCAGCACAGAACACAGTGCTGCACACAGATGTAAATGTGACCAGTGTAATTGTACCAGTTCTCAGCCTCAAAGGGGTCTCAGCATTTCCAGAGACTTCTTATTTTCTTTCTCTTTCTTTGTTACTTGTAGCATGTAAAAATATAAAAGAAATTGCTTATTCCCCTTCCCCTGCCCTGCTTTTACTATTTTGACCTGATGCATATCAGATGACTCCAGCTTTTGTAAACACATTTATTCTTTAAAAGGAAACACTCTTTTTTTTTCTTTTATGAGTAAGTCCTACTTGGCCATCCTTTTTCCAAATTAAACATTCATTTCCAAAATCTGCAGGGGTGCAAAAGGCAAGCTTCATTTGCTCAGTTTGCTGCAGTATTTAGCTACCACAGAGTGCTAGTCCATGACGCAGTAAATAGTTGTAGTGGTGTTGTTTGTATGTCTTTCCTATTGTTCCTACTGTTATGGTTTTCCTTCAGTAATATGCTAATATTGAAGACATACCATAACTGCTTCTTAATACTAACATTTTTACAAGTTTGCCATATACACTCATTTCCTATCTTGAAATTACTGTTTTAGAAAATTTCCCCCCTAGTGTACAAGTTAGAGTCTTCATTGTCTCTTTTTATCTTTAGGGCTTTGGAAAACTACACAATTAATGCAGAAATAACCCTTTCCAAGTAAATACTTTAAAATTTCCAGCACAGATTAGCAATAATGTAGTTGTTGAAACCACAGTGTCTCACAAGTAAGGTCACAGCTAAAAAATGTAAACCAAACAAGTCTTGCTCCCCGAAGTCTGTTTTCATTTAAGAAGAATTTCCCCTTGCTCTCATATTGGGTTTCAGATGTCTATAAAATAAAGAATACTGCACTCTGCAACTAAAATTAAGCTCTCAAACTACCTTTATTTCAGGGGCTATGACCTATTCTAGTGTCAAAAATTATTGCTCTATACAAGTCTGTTGTTACATCAGCTGTTTTTTTTTTTTTTTAATAATTATTAATTCCTTGTTTGAATTACTGCAAAACAGAGTTCTATTGTAGTCTGACAGAATAGTTCCTACAGGAATTTTTCTGTCCCAGAAAAAACCCTCTTTTTACATGAATCCATTCTGAGTCTTCCTATTGCATCGTATCCAAATTCCAGTGATGGAAGAATGAGAAATTTAAATGGGGAAAAAAAAAAAAAAAGCCAATTTTCTTTAACACAAAGGAATTAACCATTCCTTAGTTCACTCTCAATGAGAAGAGCTGTATCTTCTGAATAATTTGTTTAGTTGACTGGAGAGCTCCTTTCCAGCAGTCTAGCCGCTAACCTGTACTGATGTATACAGTTATTCCTCGCCAGGTGTAGGACTCCACACTTGCCCTTGTTCAGCCTCACCAGGTTGCTCTCTGCCCAACTCTCCAGCCTATCCAGGTCTCATGGAATGGCAGCACAGCTTCTGTGTATATCAGGCACTCCTCACAGCCTCATACCATCAGCAAACTTGCTGAGGGTGCATTCTATCTCTTCATCCAGGTCATTGGTGGGAAACACCGACTGAAACCAGACCAACTGCTTCAAGTTGTTCATTGTTCAATGAAGGCAGAAGGAAACCCAGGATGTGCTTGGACTTTTTTCATACTGGGAAACTGAAGGCATGTTGGAGTCTTTAGAGGAAATATCTGGAAAGAATGAGGGGGAAATGTAAAGTGACATGATTATGCTTGAAACAGATCAGGGAACAAGCTCAGAAGGGAAATAGGTAGAGGGAGAGATCAAATGCAGAACTTTGGTGGCTGTAGCAAAGGCAAAAGATACATCCAATTGAATGGCCATCTGGGTTTAATAGCATTAGAAATTATTAATAACGCAGAATCTTTATGACATTCATAGTTAGCATGCCTCTCCTGCTCCTAGTCCTACAGTCAGGAGATTGAAAACTGGCTTTTTCTTTTTTTTACTCAGTGGCAATGCATTTTTTTCCATGTTACAGACTTTTATACAACTGCCTTTTTGTGGCATGTTTCTGCTTTGCACAAAATTCATTTGATGCTTTGAAAGCAGTTCACATAATAAATAAAGAGTTCCTTAAGAAACTGGATTTTTTTCTTCAGGAAAGTATTTCTCCAAACTGCCTTGTTTAGTATTCTAATCTTTAAACCAAAGTATGGCTTCAGGTTTTTTATTTTTATTTTTTGCAATTATCCCTTTTTTTTTTTCTTTGCATGCAAAGTAGAAAGTTTTGTGTTCTACGATGTTAATTAAACTTTGCAAATGTAAGTACATTTAAGTAGTGTTTCTGTGGGTCAGTTTACCTGGGTGCAGCAATTAAATCTTCCTGTATGGAATTATTTTGAATGTCATATGGATATCTTAAATTCACTTCTAGACTTAGAAGGAAAAAAAAAATCTTGCCTGTTACTTTCACAGGAATCCAGCTTCAAGGGGTTAGTAACAAATACTATTTTTGTATACATAGAACTGATTCCCAGCGTTCCTTTTATGGCCAAGGGAACATGTTTGTAATGCTTCACATTATCTGCGAGGTTCTTGCTCTGGATGTACCTCTCTAGAGGAATCTATGAAGCCTACCTTATGAGGCTGCACATCAGATTTTGCAATTACTTTCTAGAAATCCCTCTTGTATACTGAAGGAAAAAAATTGCACAGTGTGATTTAAGGTATAGATTGTGTCTCAGTCTAGAAGCACCAATATATAGTTTGCTGAGAGACGTTTGTGTTTGTAGCAGAAATGCTGAGTCTTGGCCTGAAGCAGTGATTGAGCACCTGGTGGGAAGGCAGGGCCAACACAGGGGAACTCAGGTGTATGCAATGTACTGAGTGACCAGAAATGGTGGAGCCAGGATCCACCCTTTTCCAGATCTCATTTAAGTGTTGGTAGTGGTGGCAAAGGGATCTTGCTGGAGATCCCTGCGTACCAGAGGCCTTCAGAAGGTAAGCAGCTTCTTTCCTGTTATTTCTGTGCCCATGGCTGTTGCATTTGAGCAAATCCTCATTTGCTGCAGCCTGGGACCTTGCTGGTCTGCTGTCCATGCTGTTTTCCGCGGTGTTATAGTGTTGTATTTGAAACTTCTTGAGCGGTCTGGCACAGACTGACCTGATCCTGAACTCAAACAATGAAAAATTGGAATCAAGACAAACAATGGAAAATTAAAATCCATGAAATACCTGATTTGGAAAAACTACTAGTTTCAGGGAGGATGGTGGTGATAAATTCAGGCATGAACAACTAACTTTAGCAAGGAAGAAGATTCTCAAAAATGATTTCTTTTGTTCATTAATGATTTGACAGGAAATTTCATAGCACGAATGGTCTTTCATTCAGTTTCTTTGAAGTGTAGCACGGAAGCTTGGCTTGTTGCATATAACTGGAAAATGTAATCAGCAATGTGAACCTTAATGAGGAAGTGTAATTATTGTCATACGAGTTCTGAATAGCATTTCTTTCTCCATCTTTCCATGAACAGGATACTGTTTTTGTACCGTTTTACTAAAGTTAACGCTGACGTTATCATGTGGGCTGACCCATTTCCTGTCCTGTATATTCTCTCCGGAAGTGCACCCTGGAAAGTTGGACCTTCTGCATTACAAAGGCATTAATGGATGACCCTTGCCTAGTCTATATTGTATAGCTTCTCCCTGACAAATCTCTCTTGCTCCTGTGAGGAGGAAGCCTGTATTGCCTGTGAAAACAGGCTTCAAATGTGAACCACTGGGAAAGTGCAGCTTGCATTATGTTCAGTTGTTGGCTGGGATATCTGTGTTAGACCTAGGGGTAGGTTTTTGGGATTAGGCTTAGTGTTTGATTTAGCTGGAGATGCAGAGGAAGACATACTGGTGAAAACAATAGACACAAAGGGCTGACAGACTGCAGGATGTATTTTATTTATATCTGGTAATGACTGAAGTGCTAATTTCTGGTTGTGGAGATGGGTAAGTTAGTGTTGGGGTTAGAGAGGCTGTTGAAGAAAGCAAGGCCTAATGGGATATTTTCTTGCTGGATATTGTCAGATCAGAGGTAGAGTGGGATACTGGTTACCCAAGAACGGAGACTGTTTTTGTTTCTTGGAAATGTTGAGCTATCTGCAGTGTATATAAAGCTGAGATCAGGGTCAGTGTTTGAACAAGTAGGGCTGGGAGAGCAAAGTTTCTTGCTGGATCTTGTCAAGTTGTGAAGATAAAGCAAAAACTGGGATCTCTGAAAGCAAGTGGTCCTCATCTTCTACAGTTTGGCTGAGGCACCATAAGGTGCTTAAACATGTCTTGAGTTGTGAGGCTGGGACTAGAGTTTGAGAAAGTCTGGAAAAGTAACTGGCTGTTTCATCACAGAATATATATGATAATGCAGTGAGAGAGAGATCCTATGGCCGTTGAATCAGGGCCTGCTGATCAATTCGTGTGCTTTAATATTGTATGGAGGTTTGGCTTTGAAATAAGCTTCAAGCAAACAAAGCCTGAAAAATGGTATTGACTACAGAGATGGGAGCCAGTGTTCATTGCTGCCTTTCAGGCACTATGGAGATAGCTGTGCTGGGAATAAGGGCCTGATTTTGGAGGTTCTGTTAACATGGAGGTTCTGAGTAGGATGATAGCTGCTCATTCCTTTTAATTGTATACAACTAATGTGACTGTTTTCATTTGAGCTTTCACTGTCTTCAGATCTACAAGAGTTTCTGGAGCATCCAGGTAACAAAAGAAAATGATGGCTGATCTATAAATTCTGGCTGAATTGAACTCCTTTCAGTTTTGTAGGTGAAGGTCAACTGTACCTTAGTTAACTCTGTAGTATTGAGTTCCTTTTTCTTGTTCAGCTGGACCAGCTGAGTTTTCCAGATACCCATGACTCCTACTGTGGAGGCTTTTATCTTTTATTGTTACCGTTTTTCGCCAAGAGGATACTTTAAGCTCTAGGTTTTTCTTATGATCAATTTATTTGATTTCACAATTCTACCAACACAAAGAGCCTCCACATGTTTGTGGGCTATGGTGGTGTGAATATATATATATTTTTTTCAGTTATGAAGAAGCTGTGAATAAATGTGGTGTGGGAGGAAAGGAAAGGGCTAATAATGTGTGGGAGATGATGTTTCTTCATCACAAGGGTAGTTTCCTAATTCATGCAATTTACCACTGATGCTGAAATTTATCCATGTTATCTCTAAGACTCTGGGAGGAACGTCCAATAGATATCTAATTCCACACTGGACAAACAGCACAAGCAGTGAGGCTCCAGGGAGTTTTCAGTCATTGTGAGGGTTGTCAGGAGTAGTGTGAAATAATTTGAATGAAGATGAGAACCAGCCTGGCTAGATATATTGTGGTAGAGTCTATCTCAAATTCCAAGTTAATTCTCATTCTCACATGTGTAATTTCTTCCTTTGAAAAATAAAGTGGATGATTAATTTTATGTGGGAGGGCTGTAGTAAGGCATCAAACGTATTTGCAAAGTGCTTTTTTATATTTCATTCAATAAAGCACAAATCCATTTCTGTGCAGATTAGAGAGGAGTCTACTTATATCAATGGATTTCTTTCAGTTGCAGTATTTGTACCAGCTCTGCCTGAAGTCAGCATCAGTTTCTGCTGACATTAACAGTGAATAGGCACAGCAGCAATCTCTTGTTTCTGCATTCCAGAAAAAGCTAATTTCCAATATAAAACCGACTTGATACTCCTGTATAAAAGTCCTTCCTGTTACAAGAACCGATGATTGTAATTTTTAGAAATCACAAGCGTATAGCTTAAAACTACAATTTTAGGCCTACCAACTGAATGCTTCAACAAACATTTTTATTTTTCTAATTATACCCTTTCTGCATGGGGCTTAGCTGTAATTATGGGAAATTAGGGAACATCTCTGCTGTGGAAGCCTAATAACAACTTCTGTTACTATTTTTAGATCTATTTTGAAGATGTAGTTATGAGTATTTGACTTCAAAGTCTCACATTAATTGGGTCTCTTTATGCTGGGAAACTGCTGGCTGAGAGAGGCAGCCAAAGCCTTTCTAGCTGGGTAGGCCTATTTGAATTTTCCTACCCAGGGAATGCTGGAGGCTTCCAATTTTATTTAACAGTAACAAGAGGAAGAGAAAAAGTGTGTGTGTGTGTGGGGGGGGGGGGGGGTTGAAATCAGCAGAAGAGGAAAAAAGGGATGAAGGGCTGAGAACAGGGGAAGTGAGGTTTTGGGTGAAATAAAAAGGAAGTTGAGAGATGGAAAGATTATGTCAATATAACCGTAGGGCAAGAATTAGATGAGTAACAGTAGAGTCAATTTTAGACGCAGTTACCTTTCATTTTCTTTTTGTTCCTTTCATCCAACCTCCACAGTGCCTTGGGATTTGCTGGCAGATGCCCATAGCTGCCTCATACCCCTACCACCACAGGCAGCAGCAGCAGCCACACTTTATTTCTCCTGTTCTCTGCACCTATTTTGGGCGGGTTGCCTTTGGTGCTGACCAAGAATTTTGGACCTCTAGCTAAATGAAATGTTTGGCGTGTGTCACAGAGGAGGTCACCTTGTGTGATCAAATGATCTCAGTGGCCCTGGAGGCAATTCACACCTCAGGCTGTCAGGGATCAAAATAATTGAATGTTGGATTCAAGTCCCGGATCTTTAAAGAGTTGAATCTGTCTGCTACCGAACACTGTACTCTTTCAGAAAAGAGCACAGGATGGCGTGAGCATGAGTCTTCTTTTGTTGAGGTTTTATAAGGAAAAAACTATTAATTTCTAAGATATTTGTCTAGAGGAAAAGAAAATGATTGGAAGAAAGACATTGTAGCTTTGGTAGAAATGGGATAGTCAGCTCCAGATTTGATTTAGGCTTCACATCTGGACAGCTGGCAAGTTTCAGATAAAGCTGACCTCACACATTCCTAGCCATATCAAAACCAACTCTAATTTGGAGAAACCCAGAAGAAAAATGTCTTTCTGTACAGTGCTTTTTCCCAGATAATTTCAATCCCTTATTTAACATGGTGTCTTTGAATTACATGGACGTCTTCCATAACCAGTTACCACAAAAGTGTGTTCAGTGACTTGCAGTAATATCAGAACTAGAAGAAACCCTGCAGATATGTTTCGAGAAAATTTATTGTCGGAACTCTTTTCAGCCAAATGTTGAATGCCCAGTTATCTGTATGTGTCAGCTGGGCTGCTTCTTTCCTCTCTTGTTAAAGATCTGAATCTCTCCATCAATTTAAGTCATTCTCAGACTCTTCTTAGATGGCCAGTAACAAACTGAAGAGCAACAGATTTCCTTCCAAGAGATTAAATGCATGCCTTTTAGAAGAAGAGAAGAGTGAAGACTTTACTGTGTGCTGCTTGAAGTCTGACCCATTCATTCCTTCAGTTGAGTTCTGCATCACATCTGCCTGAACATGTTTCCCCAGGGAGGTGGCCTTCTGACTATGGTTTTGTCTGACTTGTTTTCCAAAAGAGCTGAAAATTACAGCATTGACTGTTAAAACTTGTGCCACTGATAATAGATGAATATTTACCTCATGGAAGTTTTTTTTTTTTTTTAATTAAATAGATTTTAGTGAAAAGCTGTACTTACAAGGAAACCTTGAACAGTCAGGGGTATGTGTATTTTGGAGGTGTTCTCATTGCCTGCAAGGAGAATGCAGGGCTTTCTTTAAAAGATGCATAAGCAGTCGGCCTCCAAAGTTGTTCTGAGGGTGAAACAAGTAAATTGTTACCTCCTCTTTTTAAAGAACTACGTACAACTAGCTCTAGCAAACAGTTTTGTGTCTTTCTTGAGAGTTCTGAAATTTAGCTCATCATTAAATACACAAGCTACCCCAAAAAATAGTTTTGAGAAAGCCACTCCCAAAGAGTCCTCTGGGTAATGCCTTGTTCCAGATGGAGTTGTGGTAAAATTCTCATTTACTTCAATGGTAGCTAATATTTTTTACCCTACCTCTCTGTAGAATACGCAGCAACTATTTGCCAGAAAATGAATGGCAACCCAAGCGTTGGGACTCTTTTAAGCATTAAGGAGATGTGCCAGGCCAGAGCTTCTGAGATGCATTATAGATCATTCAGGCAGCTAATCTCTCAGGTCCATCTTCTGGCATCTCCTTTGATTCCTCTTTCCATTTTGGAAGCCAAATGGGAGTAGTGTATGAGAGGACAGGCTGCTCAGGGTGTTCTAAGCCCCTTCCAACGTGGCCAGTGGAAACTCCAGTGCAGCCATCTGGCTGTTTAAGTGCTCTTCTGTGTTCCCTCATATGAGCAAAAATGTTAATTTAGGCCAGGTACAGATTATGTTTCCTAGTGTGCCAGTTTTAGTGTGAACTCTCAATGGATGTGGTCCTTGTTGCCTTTCAGGTAGGACTCAGTCTGCCTCTTTCCTTGTTTGGACGTGACAGTGATGGACCAGATTTTACTGGGAGCATGAACCTGACCTTCAGCTTGTGCCAAAGGTGCAACAGAAGAATGCCTTTCAGCAACATGGTAAGTCTGTCTTTTTTCATAAATATTTTAAAGAAACCCATGTTAGTTAAATTTGGAGGTGTGCTAGGCTGGGGATAAAAGACAGGACAATGCTATTGATTTATACTATGGGTATGTTTGGCACTTTCATATGGATTGGTTCCTATCACTTCTGTACTTTCATTCTTGGCTTTGAGAGAAATGTAACAGATGTTTTCAACACTGTATTGTCATAAGTTTTTTACTATTCAAAAGGCTATTTAAATATTGTTCCTCCTTATGAGATGCATGATGGACAGTATTTTGTTACCCTGTTCATTTGAAAAGAAAGGCAAGGTGTACTGAGGGCAGCAAACTTTTTGCCTGTTGCTTGAGGAGTGAGGATTTACTGCAAAATAATTGTCTGTACAGATAACAGTTTATTAGAAAATCTTGAATTGTAAACTGTTCCTTAGTGTTATCACAGTAGATTTCCTAGTGATGAATGTGTTACTACTACTACCGTTACAATGTTAAAATTACCTCATGGACACAATGACTCTGCAGACTGCATCAGCAGCCTGGAGAATGGGCGAAAGTAAGTCCTGAAGCACGCTGTAGGCATCAGTACTAGTAGCACACATTTATTCATAAATTTAAACTTGTCCCATTTTGTCCTATTTAGCAACATTGAAAGTTTTTGGCACATGGAGTATTTCAGTTAAGAGTCTCACAGTTGCGGGCAACACAGTGCATCTTTGTTTGACTTCCAAGCAACATTCTAAATATGATAAAATGCATGCTTTTCAGACTTCTATTTCCGTATTCTGTTTCTTAAGGGAATTCTAGGGCTGCTGCCATATAGAATATTACCAAGACCAGTAGTTTTGAATCCAGGCTCATAGTTTCTATTCTGTTTTTTCAGCATCCTTATTCCTAGTTGTCCTATTGACAAAACACTAATGCAGCACACCACTTTCTCTCAGAAATTTGTAGCACTAGGGTATAATGTTATATGAAAAAGTCACCAACTGCGTTACTTAATTTTATTTGATGATGCAAAACGTATTAATTTTCTTGAAGTCCCTGCAGACCCATTTTGGAAATTCATTTTCTATGGGTTGATGTTTGCTCCTTAGTAAAGATGTCATGGAAAGAATGATGAGTATACGCAAGATGAATATGTGCTTTTTAAGTGGGGGGTGATTATGTTATTGCTGGTTTTGGCAAAGATAATAACAATAAGAAGCAATGAACAGACCTTTATGTGTATACAGGAAAATCCAAACTTTACTGCCTTTTCCTACAAAGGCAATATTTACTGACAAACTGCATAGCTTTCTTTAATTATGAACTATATTAATTATAAGCAAACTTAATATTTTGAGCAAATATTGCATGAATCAGTGACTGCTATTATGTCTAAACACTTTAATTTATTGAAAACAGTATGGGTTCATATTTCTATAATGAAATTTTCCCCAGAACACGGCTACTTCCCCAAGCACTTTCTCCTATTCCTTTGGATGCATGCCTCTCCCTTGTATGACAGTGGAGATGATGAGTTTAATGTTTGAAGTTCTCTTTTACAGTGGCTGCACTCCCACTCAAAGCAGGTTACAGGATAAACTCTCAAGAGCGGGGAGGTACTTTAAAAGAGTAATTGGTCTGAGTTGGTATCATTTTGCAGCAGGTCTGAGAGATGTCAAGTGTTCGTTGCATTCTGCTGACACCCCCTGGTGCCATTACCAAGCAAGGTGAGAGTTAAGAACAAGGTGGTTTTTTCTGGTCGTATTAGTGAGTATCACTATAGGAAGGTAGCGCGTTGTTCCCCTGATGTTCTGACCATCTCCATTCTGGATGTGTCCTGGAGCTCCTGGTCATCAGGGACAACCAAATTGTTACAGTTCTTGTGAGAAACGTTAGCAAACAACAGGAGATTTGTATCAGAGGAAATTCTTGCAGAGTGGTCAGCCTACTGAAAACAACATTTGGGGCCGCTGCAAGCCAGCACTGAATTAAATTTCATTTGGAAAGTGAATGCTATGAAGTTTGAGGAATCTGTCTGCATTTGCCTCGTGTAGTTTTCAAAGACTCAGTATGCTTCCAGCTGTTTCTTCCACCACTTATTAAACATTCCTAAGCTTGAGCCAAGGCAGAGTAATTGGGCAAGTAAGCCTTGAATTTTAGAAAATGAAATTAATTTGGTTTCAATTTTCACAGCACAGAAGACAATACCCTTTGATTTTAATATTAAATAATTTTGATAACAAACAAAGAAATTTTCCCCGGTGTGAGTTTATCTCTGGCAGATTCTCACATACTGCTTACATATTGTAACGAATACATTTATTCAACAAATACAATTAAGCCTGTACTTTTTGGGAAAATTAGGTTTCTGCTAAGTAGACTTTTGCCTAATTATGAGAAGAAGGTAGGCTTGAAATGTTTTGGTTTCCAGAACCAAATAAGGTAAAAAGCCCTTGATCTTTCCAGATGTTTCCTCTGGGGACATGCCCTTCTGATTGGGATCTCAACATGTGCAGTGAGTCATCAAATTGTCTCTTTCAGTCATCATGCCTGTGCTGAACTACTGTAAGTTTTCTTTCTGTTAAGAGCTGAGAGGCTGGAATCTACACAGTGGAGTTCTCTTTTGTAGTCAGTGTTTGCTCTTATAAGGTTATTAATGAGATATCTCCTCAGTTGAAGTATTAGCAATGTATCATTTCCTCAGTGGGGTATTCTGTGTTGGTGGATCTGATGCCTACTCCCAGATACTGATACCACTTCCTGGGTATCATATTATATGCCTGGCACTAAGTCTCAGTTTCCCTTTATTCCCCTCCTCTCAAGGAAAATGCATTCAATCCTTCCTAACTATTGAGGGAGATACAAGGCTGAAAGCTTCTGTAGTGTCTCTCTGCAAGTACATTAAAATGGTTGCAGTGTTTATTAGGATGACATTATGAATGTGGAGAGAAGGGATACTTTGTCAGACAGTAAGCTGGCAAAGAGGAAAAAAATGCTGTTCAGCCATTCTAGTGTGCATCTATCTAGCTGTGCTTGTGGGAACAGTGAGGGTGAAAAGCAGCCACAGTTGGTAGGAAGCAGGATGGGCCCATTCATTTTACTCTTTGGAAGAAGCTGAGTCTTTTTAAGCCTACCTGGATGATTCATTTCACTGCATGGATATTTTTTTGTTTATTTCTTTGTTTTCAGTAATGACAGGGATATTCAGTGATGAGATTATATTGATTTTTGAATATTTCTCCAAGGAGCCTAAATTTAAAATCGTGATTTTTGGGTACTGAAATGAGCTCTGTATTTTTTTTTATTTCTTGTTTTGATTTGAGGGAATTATTGTTTGCTGTAAATCTGTAGTGAATAAAACAATATATTTTAACATGTAATGTTCATCCTCCTGCTTAGAGATCAAGTGAGAAGAGAATTTAAATCTAAGAGCTCTGAGCCTGATATCTCCTTGTATTCTCTAATATATGGAGAATAATGTTGGAGAATTGCTTGTAGTTTATAGAGGTTCCCCATTTCTTGAAGCTAGAATGAGTACATGAATGAGCTAGAATGAATAGATGAGGTGAATAGAGATTTTGCTAATGAGAATAGTAATCTACCCACGCATCCCTCCAGCAGTGCCATGAATGCTACCGGAAGACCTGCCTTTGTTAGACTGCAGACTTGTTTCTGCAAGCTAATGTTGAGTGATTGAAATGCAAGTAGGCTTATGGAACAGTTGGAATATAATTGTTTTATACTCCTACATGTACTTTGTCAGCATTCCGAGGCATTCATACTTTCCATTCCAACAGTGAGGTGCTCCAGAATATATTCTTGCCCCAGGGGCACTTTGCACAGCACAGTTATTCAGCAGACAAATCTTCCTTGCTCTAAGTGAAACTGAGAAGCTTTCCAGATACCTTGCTGATGCCAAATCCTGGCTGCCTTGTTAGATGCAAGTCCCCTAAAGATTTCTTTCTTCACTGAATAACACCATAAAAATGTGTGGAAGGTGTAGTTCCAATACTTTTTGGAAGGGTTTTGTAGGTAATTCTGTAAGCATGAATATAGGATGGGAGAAGAAACTCTTCATATTGATCAAGCACTACTTAACCATTTCAATTCTTCTCAAATATGCTGGCAGTATTTCTTTTAGAAGGGCCTGCTTGAATGAAATATAAAAAGCATGTGGCAAGTATAGTGCTGATGGTACAGTAATGGGGTACAGTGACATCCAGTGCAGGAGGACCAGGGGTTCATCACAAACACTATGTGTGATAAAGCCAAGTGACCTGACAAATTGCAACAACATTCCTCTGAAAAAGGGTTTAATGGTGAAATAACTACTGGAATAGTAATGTGAGCCAGAGTTCCAGAGCATAACTGGGCAAGGCTCAAAGCAGTGTGATCTGACTCCAAAGCTATCCCTGCCCTGATTGGGATTTGGAACAGAGAGCCTCTAGGAACCGCCTTCCGCTTCAGGGATTCCATGACTTGAATGTAGCTGAACTGTAATCTTTCAACTGGTTAACTTCTTTAATGATTTCAAGGGATGTAATGTATGCAAATGGAAATATTTCATTGTCACAGTAGTAGGAAGCTACAGAAGGGTTATCTGTATGGAAAGAAAATTGGCTTTAACGTACTTAACTGTAGGGACTGAAGCGCTTTTATAGGTAGTTGAGAGAGAACCTAGTCTGTCCATTAAAACCAATTTCCGAAACAGAAATAATGAGCCAGTTACTTTCTCATTCAAGAAAGATGCTTGGCTCTTTTTCTTCACTTAGTATCCAGACAGAATTCTTGGGCTCTTTGAATTCATAACAGGTTTAGAAATATAATTTCACTTGCCAGGAATAAACAGGACAAAAAAGCTTTTCTGTTTTCCTGGAAATGACAGGATGTCCTCTGATTGTTAAATTCACGTCTAGAACACAATTTAGAAACATTTTTCAGCACTGACCTAACAATTTTCATGTGCTTCTGATTTGGCTTTCCACTCAATCCTTTTGAATGTTTGTTATCTACCGTTTAGCTGTGAAATCTGCTAGCTTTCAATAGATTCTGCATTGCTGCAGTAAACCAGTCCTAGTTTAATTCTGTAATTATTTTTTTTTCTGCTGTCTCCTTGTATGCTGACTTCAGTGACTTCATCTGCAAAACTGTTCATAGTTGAACTGAATACATGCTTGTATCTTCTGCTCAGGCCCTCTTTTGTATTTTTTTTTTTCCATGACAGTGAGAAGGACAGTAGGAAAGAAGTACTGAAGACTCTTCAGATTAATTTACAGTCATAATAAGCTATGAAACTATTTTGCTTCTAAGACTTTGTGAATTTGGCCTTCTGAGTATGGAGGAGGGAGTATGTTTCAGAGGTTTTGATTTTACTAAGGCTTTTGATGCTGTTCAGATAAGTAAATCAGGGGAATGTGATGTATGTTAGCCTACTACAGGATGCATAAGGATGTGATTTTAATCAAATCAAAGAACAGTCAGTCATATGTTGGTGGAGAGTCAATGGTTAAGTGGCAGAACAAGGACTGAATTTGTGAAAAATGCGTCAACAGTACTGCTGCTATGCAAGTGACAAATCCTTATTCATATAAACAAAAAGCCTAGCTTGAAGAGTACATGAAGATTTTCTACTGTTCAGCTGCAGTGCTGTTTAGTTGGTGCAGCATGGCTTTAAGTATGTGGGCTGTTTCAACATAATTCAGAGAAGAGACACAGCAATGAAAGAGCTTCTGGGATACATGACCTATGAGAAAAGATGGGAAATAAATGACATTTTGGAGCTACTTGATCAAAAAGGAAGACTAAGGGAGTCATACTGGTATTCAAATACTTAAAGGGCTGCTTCAAATAAAGAGGAGATCACATTTCCTCCCCCCCCCCCCCCCCCCTCCTTTATCTACTATAAGTAGGATAGAAATAGTAAGTTTCAAGTGAAATGAAAGAAGATTTGGCTACATTAGGAAAATGTATTAGGTTAAAGATCATGAAAGGTTAATAGATAATTCTCAGGAGGTTTTTCGGTCATCCTCATCAGCAGAAAGAGCGGTCTAAAGAGACGAGCATTAATATCTGTACGGATTCATAGTTTTGTCCTCAAAGAGGAAATGTTTAGGTATCATCATTTTTAGCTCTCCTCTTGCTTAATTGGAAGAAAACCGGGCTGGTTAGTGGGTGGTGGTATAGATCTGCTGTGTGTTGTGTGGAGCATCTTTCTGCCCTATCAGCAGCTTGCTGTCAACCTACATTGTTACCCTGTGTTTGCATTTGGCCCACTTCTCTGATCCCATCAGAGTGTTCAGTGCAGTTCCTGGTGATCTGTATGTTCCGTGGCTTTAGGTAAGAAGATGCAAGTAAACTATGAACAGGATTACTAATAAACTAGAAAAGTTGGTAGTTAGATTTCTAATGAGGAAAGCTATGGTGATTTAGTCAAACAGATCTGATACTAAGTGGAAAAGTTGAAGCACTGTTTCCTTGTGAATTTAAGTTACTTTCTCTACTGGCTGGATCTTCCAGATAGTTTCTTGTGCTATTTCTCTTCATTTGTAATGTTTTACTCAATTACTAAAAAAGAGCCGCTGGCTAATGTTGCAGACTATAACTCTCTTCCTTCTATTACATAAGGCAGATTTGATTGTAAGTATGAACAGTAACACAGATGGATAATAATTTTGAAAATGTTGGGTAATTCCCAGTTCTCCTTTGTGAGTGTTCTAGAAACTTCATTTTATTAACAATGTAGTAAACAACTGGGAATCTTTTAGCTGCTTTTTTAAAGTGACCTTTTTCATTTTTTTCCTCAAAAACATCTGTCAGTTCCCAGCAGTCAAGTGCAGTCTCTGACCTTCCTCATAGTTAAATACTGTAAACTGACTCTGCTGAGAGCTGGAAATATCTTCAGATCTTTGTTTTGTTTTTGAGGACATTATGAGGAGTTGTACACTCTGATATCACAAAGGACTGTGTAGTTGACCATTTGCTGTCATAGTTGTTTGCACTGAGGCCAAATTTCAACTGCTCTTCTCTGCAGACCACACAGCAAATGCAATTGTACTTCAGCAAGTGTATATACATAGTCTACGCACATATCTGTGCAAATGCATACGACATACTATTAACTGAGAACATCAAGAGCTTGGCCAGAAAAGACATGCAAGTTCCCATACACTTTGCACACAGCTTTACAAGGAGCACAAGATCTCCTGCCAAACTAAGCAATGCTACAAAATAGACTACTTTGCTTGTAGTGTAAACCTTTAGTAAAAATCCTGAGCCAGTCCATCATTGAAAGGCATCACACAGTCTGCTCCAAGTACTTAAAGGTTAATTGTTCCTTAAGGTTAGGAGGATAAAACAGAACAGTTAAAAACAAAACAAAAAAAAAAACAGTGGATGAAATCCCAGAATAGATAAATGAAAGTAATAAATTAACATTAGGGATTGAAAATGAGTTTGTTCTGATGTTATTTTTTTTTCAGGCAGTCTCTTGCCCCTGCACATCAGACCAGGGCCTAAGAAGCCAGCAGCGAGTGGCCTTTGAGTCTGTAACAAGCATGCTGCTTTTCTAATTAAAAATGTCTGATGTTGGAGCCACTTATAAGTAACTCAGAACTGTTGTCTTAAAATAGAATGTCAAAATTTCCTGAAGCTCTCTTGACATTGAGCAGTCTTCGTTCTTTCTGACTCATAGGGCAAAGACTCATAGCTCCCTGGTCCCCAGCTTGTCTCAGCTATGGGAGGAAGAAGCCACTTGATTTGAATACTGAAGAGTTAAGAGCCAGACCAGATGGCAAGGGAAAAAGACACAGGAGTGACAGGAAGCAGCTTCAAGTCTGTGGCTGGTGGGGAGGAAGAGAAAATGTGCCTTTCTTTTTTATTATTTTAACTCTCATGTATCTGAAAAATGTCTCAGTGTGTCCTCCGAGAGACTGGGGTGTTTCCCACTTGTCTGCGAAAAATATGCCGTGGAGATGATGTAGCAAAATACGTGCATAGTGTGGTAAAATATATTTTAAAGTCCAGGGAAACAGTCATCTCAAACTAATGATCATCCTGAATTGGCCACTCACTTCTGGTACTGACTAAGCAATAGACTTAAATCTCATTTAAAAATAAGCATATGAATACCAGAACAAGGATTTTGTGATACCCTCAGAAAATTCTGTGAAGACTACAAAATTCTGACTGTCTTGAATGTTATGAACAAATTTGATTTTGTTTGTGTTGTCTGCTTTAAGTTCAGTCCTTTTTTGAGGTAAGTGAGGCTTAAGATTCATCTAAGAGTGAGACCTCCCTCACCAGTGTATTTAAGGATGCAATGGGCTGGGACACTGCCTTGTCAGAACAAGTTCTCGCTTTCTCTAGTGCATCCTTCTAGCCTGTCCAAAGGGAAAGAGGTGTACCCACGTTAGGCATGCAAGTGGGTAACTGGTGGCCTGGGGTATCTGGAATTCTCATTGGCATGTAGCTCTGCACTGGGTCAGCAAAGGTGACAGGGCCTTTCCTATTGCTGCTGGCCCATGTGGGCTGGACAGGCATAATTGCTTAACTTTGAAGTTCTTGACTTAACAATGCCAATATTTCTTTAATTCCTTCACATCATATTGTTTGCCATTTAAAAAAAAAAAAAAAGAGTAAGTACACTCTCTTGCTGTTCTCACAGTCTTTTTCTTCCTATTCTCCTCTGTGAGGTAGCTTCATAGTCTTATTCTCTCAATAAGTTTAGTCTGTCTCTGAAAGCGTAAGTAAGACACAAAGGAGATTTAGGTGCCTAAGTTCCTCCTTGCACAATGGAGGAGTCTATGGCAGATGGTGATGGGTGAAGTGCTGTGCTAATGCCCCACTACAACCTACGAGGTACACCAATCTGCTAATTAAATAAAATACCATGAGTTCAGTCATCCGTTTGCTCTGTTGTGTGTCACAGGATCAAAACACGAAAAACTCTTTACAAGCACTTCTGCTTGACCAAGAGAGGACATCAGCAGGACATCACTCTGTTTATGAGGCTCCACAGCTCTGAGAGGTGTGTGTGGAGGGTGGAGGTGTCACATAGGTCAAAGAGTTGTGGTGCTTGTGGTAGTGTTCCTGGCAAACTTGCAAATCTAGGCAGCATCTTTAGGAATTCCTGCCTGTTAACGTAGGTTGAATCGGTAAGATCTGATCTGCCACTCACTCCCCAGAGGGAGAAGTAGAACATGGATGTTCACCGAATGGTTGTTTATCTTGCCTAAGCTGAGAAAGGAGAGCTGACAGGTGTGGTGGGAGCTGCACAGAATGCGGAAGTCCAGAAAACAATGAGGCCATGCTCTGACAAACAGCTGTAACATGTGTACACAATGGATATGCCAGCTGAAAAATTTTAGAATGGTGTAAGGTGTGGTTATAGGTAGATCTATTTTCCTTTGGCCCATTTATTAAGATCATATGATAATGATAGTTTTGTGCTGGCTTGAATTATGGGTGTGTTTTGTCGTGGATTTTCTGGTGTATAGTCTGTTCCTTTGTGGGGATTTTGGGTTAGTTTATTTGGTGGTTCAGCTTCTGTTTCTCAGATTGCTTATTGTCTCAGGAAGAAGCTTTTCTAAACAATGTTAGAACCAGTAATTATTCTCATTGTTGTGAAAGTAGTGTTCATCTTTATCCTCCTCCCAAAAACTATTGGTGAATGCTGCTGCAAAACCAGTGTGGTTCTTTGTCATTGGCAGTCTCTCTCTGCCAATGTAAAGAGTAAAATGTGTTGCTTACCACTGACTTTATTTGGTGTTAGGCTGCATGCATTATTCAGGTACTGCAGAGATACCATGCTGGATTAAATTCCAGATGCAGTCTTGCTGATACTCAGACACAAAATAAGTCTTGCTGCCTGCTGATGGTTCACAAGATCATGAAACCTGTTGTGCAGAACACGGGCTGGAGTGGTTGGGCCCATGAAGCAGAGATAAGTAAAGGTCTTGGAGAGGTGATGATGACTGCTCCAGGGATGTTATTCTGGTGCTATATCTCACGTAGCCTTCGACGCTGTCTCACCTCATGCTGCTCCCTTTTGATGTGTGCTTGCACTTGTCACAGGGTCCTGATTCATGATAGCTATAGGATGATTCATTCTCATGGTCTGAGGGGGTGGCTTCCAGACTGTTCTCTATAGCTGTAGGTCATCTACCGGTGGTCATCTAGCTTTGGCTATATTCCTGAAGTGAGAAAATTAAACTTGTTATCTTCTCCCAATCAGCTCTATGTTTTATCAATTCACTCAAAGAGCTGTGACTATCTGCTTGGGCCATCGTTTGTAGTGGCTAGTACTTAAAGAATGGTCTTGAGCAGTGCTGATCCTGCATGGAGTATGTGTGGGGGGGGAAAATGAATGCTGCTTTTCTGGAACATGTAGGAGTTTGGTATAGCTTTAGTGATCCTGTGGTCCTTGTCCTGGAGTTCTTGCATGAGCAAGATGGATCAAGGAGCAGGGGAGTGAGGTGTAATGAAGAAAGAAGATTCCACAAGTATCTTTTTCATAAGCTAGCATTATACAGCCCTCATATATGTCAGGATTTGTGCAAACCACAAGTAGGGAGTGAGGTCATGTGGACAGAGAAAGGTATCTTCAGAGGGTCAATGAAGCCTGCTGTCCTGGCAGGGAGTTTTCCTGGGGGATTGTGGCACTATTCTAGAGTCTGTGCAGGCACAGAGGCCGAGTGGCACAGGGAGAGTGGAGCAGCACATTGTCGGTGTGGGCCATCTCTAGCTGTGAGGCCAGAAAACAATGAGAAATGTACACAGGTGTAAAGAACAAGATTTTAAGTAGCCAAGTAGCATCTTAGCGTCATTGTTATCTTTGGAATTACTGGCAGAAAGAGATTATTCTGACTTCCAAAAGCCCCGTCGTTCCCTCAGGGATTTTCCTTTCCCTCCAGGCCTCGCAGTCACCTCGTACAAATCCTTCCTCCTCAGGAAAAGGGCAGGAAAGCCCAGGGTTCTTCTGTGAAGTCCTTGGAGTCTCTTCAGGACCATCAGCATGATGAGTTCCCCTGGGAGCAGCTATCTGGCTTCCCATGCTGTCCCATACCATCTGCTTGACACCCCATCTCTCACTGAGGCCCTGCTACCCAGGGGCATCTCACTGTGGCATCTCACCATGGTAGAGTCTGCCAGCTCTGCCTGGTTCTCAAGCAGAGCTTGTGGTGTGGGACCAGATCCAGCAGGGAAGTTAAGGCTTGGTGTGGCACAGGGAGAGGTTCTGGCTGAGCACCAATGTGCTGTGAAGTTGAAGGCCAATTGCGAAACCAAGAGCTGTTAGGGACTGAGGGAAATAACTCAGGAAGTCACAAACCAGGGAGACATTTGAGGTCAAGATCTAGGTGTACATGATTAGAAATGAAGGAGGGAAGAGAAATGTGAAAAAAAAAACCACAGAGCACACAGCTGTGTTTGAAGAACAGAGGACTTGAGGAAAGAATAGGTAGCTTTGGGGACCTGAGGGCAATTTTGATTGTATGGCAGCACCTGTGACATAAATCTTGGCACAGCTGCAAACCAGCAGATGTTTTGGAGCTGCTGGGATACTCTGTCTGATCTGCCTGTGACATGCCCAGCCTGGCTACAAAGGCCCACAGCTGAGTGGTGTCACTCTGACAGCTCAGTTCCACCATGCTGCTTTCTCATTCTCCTTTCTCGAAAGAACTGGGAGAGGTAATATGATGAAAAAGGCTCACAGGTTGAGATAAGGATAGGGATATCGCTCACCAATTACTGTCACAGCAAAACAGACTTAACAGAGAGAGACAAATGTAATTTCTTGCGTATTACTTACAAAATAGAGCAGTGAGAACTAAAAGCAAACTACAAACGTCATCACCCCATCTAACTGTGTCCTGTCTCTTCTTTCTGAGTGGTGCGGGGGAATGGAGGCTGCAGTCAGTCCATAATGCTTTGACTTCACTGCAGTGCTATGGCTTGCTGTGGTCTGCCATGGTGGCCTGGGGCAGCGTGCCAGGAGAAGGAGTCTGTGACTGGCAGTGTCAGCGGGGCTACTTGAAGGCTCTGTTGCCACCAGAGATTTGTATTAAAAAATTATTTTTAAAAGTATGATCTTTCCTACAGATGCTGTAAAAACCATAAGGTAGTGATGGATAATCACACTGCTTCTGGTTTTGCTGAATCATTATAGCGCTGCTTCTCCTTCACATTGACTTCCTTTGAAGCACAGAGAGCTGAATGTAAGTTTGATTAGTTACTGAATGCCAGGACAGAAAAGGCAGAGGAAGATGAGAGCTTGACAAATGGAAATAAGTTTTCTGTAGAGAGTAATTCAAGCTTTCTTGTACAGCGCCTGACTTTTCCCTAATGCTGTAATGCTTAAATCATTGCATTTTGAACAGCCATCTGTAAAAAGCTTGTACTACCCTGACAAATTATATACAGACCCTGAGAAAGCTGTGTTTATAGGAGCTGGTTCCTCATTAAACAATTCCAGCACTAACTTTACTTTTTAACAAATTACTGCTGTTATATTTTGGTAATCTCTGTCTAAACAGAATAATGTCAGTGACTAACACAGTTATCTGTTATACAGTGTCAGCATTTTCCCGGCAACTTCCCACTCACCCTTTGGCCCATTTCAAGCAAATCTTATGGTGGCCTGACATTCTTAAAAGACAGCAAGTTTCCCCAGGTGTGAAAACATAGTGAGGTTATCAGCTTATTTGGACTTCCTGTAATAATGTCATACTCGCTTTCCCCAGACAAATAACCAAAGGACTGAACGCTTCCGACGGCACAGCTGCCAGCGTTGTGCAAGCAGCAGAGCTAATGGTATGCCAGTCTCCTGTGGTCATAGCTTATGCCTAGATTCCCCGATGTCAAATCTAAGTGACGCTTGCACCATAACTCTTTCTTCATTATAAAATCTCCCTTTTTCTTGTCTGGTTTTGTGCCATTTGGAGAATGTGCTTTGGCTGGAATCCTTCTGTCAGATTTTCTTTAAATTGTTCAGTGGGCATGAAGTGATTGGGAGAAGCAACCATGTCAAAGACAGAGCGCTATACAGGAGGCAGGGTGATCACATAAATCTGCATTAATTGCTACAGGATTGCAGTTTTACTGCCTTGCAGTGGAGCAGAGGAAGTGGAGGATGGAGTATAGCGGAGGAAGTGATGCAGGGGAATTCTTTACTGCTCTCAACGCTTGCTTTGGACAACTTTCCCACCAAAACAGATATCAGTGTTTGTGAGCTGGTTAACTGTGGCAAGGGCTAAGTAGTCCTTGCTGTAAACCTGTGAGGGTCACAGCAGTGGGCTGCAGGAGAGACTGCTACAGCTGTGCAGACGGTACTGTGCATTCTGCCTTGTTCTTTCTGGGGAAGCTGCCGAGCACTGAGGAGCTCTCATCTGCAGGAGAGCAGGGGCCTTAAAACTTTGGTGTTGTGGAGAGATGGCGATGTTGGTGTTGGAGGAGTTTTCTGGCATGTCTGTATATCTCTTTCCAGGAATGAAGAGGCCAAAGGTCACTCCATAGAATTTCTTCATCCCACAGGATCCATTTCTTCACAAGCGGTGTAAGCGTGGTCATTCTGAAAGCCTATTTTCTTGTCTCTTGATGTTTTCCTTTGACTTTAAGGAGGCTATTTCTGGTATTTGGCTGAATTTTATTTGCATAGAGTAGAATAATTTGAATTTCATCCTTTTATATAACTAGCCTAGCCCTGGGGACAACTCGGAATCTGCAGAGGTCTGCTGACTTCTATTCATTACTGGTTTCAATCCTTTGTGTTGCTTATTGTGTGTGTGTCTGTAATAGATAAATGAAGCACTGATCAAATGTTTTCTGATGGCAATAACTGAAAAGGCAACAGAACATGCAGAAATTGTTCCACAGTTTTCTTATTAGCTTTTCTTAGTATCTTCTTGCTTCTCTGCCACAGAATCTATATAACTGCCTTTCTTACAAATGTGTGTTTATGCCCACAGCAGATCCATAGTGATCTCTGTTCAGGAATGGAACGGAAAGCATCTGCCAAGACCACAGGCATGATCTCCTTGGAAAGTGAATAGAGGAAGAGGAGATTGAGGAGAAGTTTCACCATTTGGTGAATAAACAGTAGTTAATGCTCAATGAATTTTCTGTTGGCAAATAGGCAGGTGTAGCATCTTTACATAACGTTATTGACATTATTGCCAGCTAAGTTCTAAGGGCATCTGTAAAGAAAAATGCTTGTAACTCTTTAAAATTTGAATGGTATGTCCAGGTCAGCTTGCTGAGACAGAATTTTGAAAAAAAATTATGCAAATTAAAAATCAAATTGCCTGCCAACTGCTGGTACCTTGTTACCTGTGTTAACATTTACAGGCTCTTAAAGGATCCTGGCTGCACAATAGCTTCAGGGAGGTCTGAATGTGAAGTTCTGGGCTGTGACTCTCAGGTATGTAGTAGGAAAGGCTTTGTGAGTGCCATTTGTATTCTTCTGGGAATTGAAGGAAACTTGAGTGTAATTGCATGGAATTGGGAGTTTATGTAAGTCATGACTGGTTTATGTTTCAGAACAAAACCCAGGCATTTTACTGCTTTGTTTGCTGTGCAAATGTACCTCCCTACCCTATGGCTGTGCTCCAAGGTGCCAGCACTGGCAGAATCCTCACCCATGCAAAGCCGGGAATTTTTTGCCTTTTGGCAGGATAAGGGAGATTTCTCTTCTATAGGCCTTTGAATATCTTGTGTAAATCAGTAAAATGTCAGGTATTCTATTTAAACATTGATAGTAAAAAGGTTTTATTTTTGCTTATATTTTGCTTGAGTGGTTAAGATTTCCCAAGAACCTACTGGGATAGCTCCCGTTGAATTCAGTGCATACAAGATCAGACTTGCTGGGCTGTTTGTTCCAGGGCATAGAATACTTTTGTTTCTTCTGAGATTTCCTGGTAAGGTGATTTTTGTTTGACACAGAAAAAATATTTTCCAATCACATTTCCATTTGTATCTATTAATTCACTTCAGCAAACTTCCAAACTAGCCCCTGCTGTTTCCTGACCTTTGACCAAATGTTCTAATAGCTTCCCTATTAGCAGTAAGTAGATGCAGAATTGCAGATAGTACTAACTTTGTAGCAAGGATTGCCTTTAGTTTATATTTTCCCTATTTTTTTTTTCATCAGGGGCTGTTCTGATTCTGTAGGAGTTTTTTAAGAGTGAAAAAAAAATAGCACAGAAGATGAATTTCTGCATTAATTAAAAAAAAAAAAGTCATGACGTGAATATGCAACCAAAAAATTATTCTTACAGGAATCTAAGTTATGAAAACATTTCTAAAATGTGAAGGTCAAGCCCCCTTGTACTGTTCATTGCAGTTTTTGTAGGGGTGATTGAGTTTGATCTGTTTGTTCCATGTGGTGTTAAGAGCTCCAACCTTCTCAGCAATTGTTGGACTTTGCATTCAAGTTCTGACAATTTACATAGTTGCCAGCCTAAAGGCTTAAACAACATGGACATCAAGCTTTCTCATGCATCAGTGTGGAAGTATTGAATGCAGTAGTTTCTCTCATTTAACTAGACGGGAATTTAGTGTTCTTAATTTTTTAGTTTTAGTGACTTTACTGAGCTGAAAAGGAAAAGAACATCATGACATTAGTGGTTACCTTTGTCATTACAAAATATGATTCTTTTTTTCAGTGATATTTAAATAGATTTGTTCTTTCACGTTTTACTTATGCAGACGCAGGTCCACTGCCTCATTGGAATCTAGGAAGGGAAAAGTAGGGCTTTGAAGCATGTAGCTGCTCCTACCCTAATTCTACGTAGGAGGCCAACTTGAGCCTGAAGTGCAAGGAATGTCAGAGGGACTCAGCAGAAACTGTCCATGGTGTTGAGGTTTAGTTTGCAGCTCTGAGAAGTGTGTGGGTGCCACAGTGCCCAATACCTTGATGGGGAGCAGCCTTATGCAGGGCTTGCTGTGCCACGTGCTCCCAAAGCTCCAGGGGCAGGGCAGTGGCATTTCCTGGAAGAAGATGAAAGACAATGTCTTGCTTAGTGTGTGGTAGGAGGGAATAAAACAACTGTTTGCTGATTTTTGAATAGCTTTATGCTAGGTCAGTGAAAAAAAAGTATGTGTGAAAGAGAGAGAAGGAGAAAGGGGAAAAAAAAAATAAAAAATAAAAAGCTTTCTGTCATGTTCAGAAGGCACTTGGGCACTGCCCTGATGTTTGTCTTTGCACCTAGCTTTAAGACAGCTCAGACAAAGGAGGAAAGGAAATGCAGCCCATGCATTGTTTTATAGTGGTCAAAGAGATCTGCATACCGCTGCAAATAAACTTTTGCTTAGGATGAGAACTGAGGGAAGGAAGCAAACAAACAGAGAAAGCAAATCTCAAGCAGGCAGCCAAAGGAAAACAAACCACTTCCATGTGAACATTCATGGAAACTTTGGGCAGTACGTCATACCAAACTGAGAGGAAGAGGCAGCAGCTGAGACTGTCAGCAGGTTGATTCTGTTCACAGCATCTTACTTGTCTCTTTTTCAGCCACATTGAGTGAAATATTTGGAGGTGGAAGTGCTTGTACCACAGTAAAGTGGAACTGCTCCACAGGGGAATTGAGAAGTAGTGGAGTGGGAGGATGGAAGGACTCAGCTAGCTCTGGTTTGACTGACCAAATGTTTGGTTTTTAAAGAGAAGAGGGGGAAGAATCTTCATGCATTATTGTAAGGGAGAGGAAGAGATGCTGCTGTAGAGTTGGATGAGCAGTGGAGGAGCTTGGGTGGAGATTCCTGTCTTCTCCTGTCTATAATGATGGAAGGAGGGTAAAAATGGCTAGCACTGCTGTGTAATGGGTGAACTGGCAAAACATCCAGAACTTTTTATCAGGATAGGACTGCAGTCGACATATTCTAAAATTGTCCAAATCAGGGTGTGTAGCTAATAGCTTATTGTTACAGTGCTCTACCTGTTTGTAAAGCAACTGTATTAGCCACTGTCTCAGAAACGTGACATAATCATTCAGCTCCTCTTCTTTTCTGTTTACTCATCACACTTTCTCCCCGTGTCTGTTTCCAGAGTGCTTGCTTGCTCTACCCATGCCTCAGCTGATGACATCAGCGGCTCTGCAGACATATCCTGTCTCTTCTTTCATCTCCTTGGTGTTAGCCTGGTTGCTTCTACAGAGTACAAACTTCTTAAGACTACTTTACAGAGAAGGCAGGAAACAAGAAAGTTATAATACTGGAAATGGCCTATTGTTTCTTCTCTGGCAAACTCCCTCTGGACAGCAGTTCTGGGAATCAGCTCTTTTTTGAAGTGTTTGTTGTGAGATGTATTGGTGGTATATGCCATGGTGAATTTGTCAGGCACAGAGACAGACACTTTGCCTTGGGGAAAAGAGCAAAGAAGCACACTAGGCTGTCTCCAGAAGCAAACATTCAGAAATGCTCTGCAAAGGTGCCTGAGACTTAAACTTGATAAGAATGAAACGCAGGACTTCTGACCCCTACTACTGACTAGGACAGAAACTTGGGATTCTGTACTTCATAGAAGTACATTCTGTGATAGATGAGAGAAAATGAAGATCCTTGAGGGAAGGCTAAGAAAATTCCTCTTCCTTCCAAAACTGCCTTGCAGGATCAGTGGAAAATTTCTGTTCAGAACAAGATCCTTGGCAAGGATACTCCACTACCACCAGGTAAGAAGCAGATGCCATCAAGACCAGGCAAAGCATTTCAACATTCTTCTTCCTGTTTGCTCCAGGTGCATCTCAACAAATAAAACTGAGAAGCATCTTGCCTGTCATCCTGAACTGCACATGGTGGTGATTTCCAAGCAAGAAGATGCATACATAATAATAGCTAGGAGGGGCTGAGAAGCTCTGGGCCAAGCTATTTCTGTTGCCAGAACAATTATTTGATTCAGTCCTTGAGTGCTCTCAAATTACTGTAGAGGAAGAACATAGCTGGGAGTACCTTGTAGCAATTGTCCTGGTGGTGACAGACTGGTCCCTGCCGGTGTCCTTCCTGAGCACACAGGGAGAGATCTGTATGTAGGGCTTTCTGGGGAGGGATAAGGGAAAAGGCTGGGCTTTGCTGTGCGATGATGCACAGCCATCAATCTCCTACCCCAGTGGAGGACAGGCAGTGCTGGACACGGATCAGCTGCACCTTAGGGAAAAGGCGCAGGGCTGGCATATGATGGCCTTTAAGGAGCAATTGAATTGACGGTCTCTATAGTATATCAACAAAAAAGAGCTCAGATCTGCTGTATTTCTGTCCTCAGCACTGGGGATGCCAGAGTCCATGGCAAAAAGTTAAGTACGTCCCAAGAAAACGGATAGCCTGAGATTTGGTAATAGGAAGGTGAAGGAGAAAGGTATGTGACTGTACATGCAGTTTTGCTATTATTTTTGACACCATCATTTAACAGTGAAGGAGGAGGAAAACCAAATTTTTGCAGCTGTAGCCTATATGGAGCCATTGTCATGTCATTTATCATGTGAAAGTTTTATCTTCTGCTTTGAGTGCTGAGGCTGCAGCTGTTTGAACAGTCTCGATTTCTGAAAGTCAGTAAAAATCTCTTCATTTGCAGTTTCATTTTTTGAAAATTTAAAAATATGGGAAAGTGGATTGAAATTGGCTCAATTAATAAAAGCAAAACCCAAATATGTATTTCTTTTGATGTTTAGGCCCTAGAATTATTTTGAGTCAACATCTCATTAGACATCAGACTTGTATGCATTGTCTTTCCTCTTCCTTTTTCCTTCTATATTAGGCAGTAGGAAGTTCTGTTCCTGTGATCATTTACCATGACGCAATACATTATAGCCTTTGGTTTTGGCTTTTTCCTGCACATCTCAAGACCAGAGACATCCTCAGTTCTGTATTTTTATTCTTCCTATGCACAGATGGAACTGAAATTTCTTCAGCCATTGCATAACCCTCCTGGCAGCCATTAGATGCTACCAGCTGTCTTGGAGATCTGGTCTGAGTCCTTTGGCAAGGAGACATTGTCCTGTTAGGATTCTACTGTAACTTACATTGGTAAAAATTAGAAATAATGCTATAGAAGTGAATGAGTTAGGCCAGCCATCTAAACCTAAGGAAAACTTGATCTAAAAAATTTCCACGGGACTGTTCCTTGTAATAAGCTTATTTAGTGCCTCTTGTAAACAAGGAAGCACTTTGACTACAGCTAGATGTGTACAATTAACTGTGGTTAGCTGCATTACTTACAGCAGATGTTTGGGAAATAGCCTGACCAATGCCAGGATAGAATAAGGCAGAAAAATAGCAATCAAGCATTACAGACACCCTAAGATCTGTTTTATTTCTTCTTACTTTCTTTCATTTGCGGTTCTTTCTTTTTCTTAACTATTTTTTTTTAATATTTCATCTACTTTTCTTCTCACACAGCCTCTGCATTCCCATGGATCAGATACCAGTACGCTGCCTCTTGCAATATCTGCAGTCTGCTGCCATATCTGACCTGGATTCGATGCCAGCCTCTGATTTGGACTTACTTCTCTCTCCAGATGATCTGCTTGTCTCTAATTCCACCTGGCATGGTAACTACTCCACTTTGCCCTCTAGACATTCTGTAGGGCACAGCAAAATATTATTAAACTGGTGCATGTAGTGCTAGGGTATTGAAAAATCCACTTTATGGCAGAGTAAGCCTGAAGGTGCCTGCAGTTAGCACAGTCACAGGGGTGCTCTTGGTGGGTACTCATCCAGTGCACTAACAAACAAGGCCTCAAGATCCTGAAATCTGTCACTCAGCTGAAAGCAGCCTGATGCCAGGATGCGAAGGCCTTTGACATAGTCTCCTATGACATCCTTCTCTCCAAATTGGAAAGATGTGGGTTTGATGGGTGGACCGTTCAATGGACAAGGAACTGGTTGAGAGATTGTATCCAGAGAGTGGTGGTCAGTGGTTCATTGTCCAGATGGGGATCGGTGACGAGTGGTATCTCTCAGGAGTCAGTACTGGGACTGGTGCTCTTTAACATCATCAATGACATTAACAGGGGCACTGAGTGCACCTTCAGCAAGTTTGCAGATGATACCAAGTTGTGTGATGCAGTTGACATACCTGAGGGATGGGATGCCATTCAGAGAGACCTAGATAGGCTGAGCACTGGACCTCATAAGATATAACAAATCCAAGTGCAAGGTCTTGCACCTAGGTCATGGCAACTCCCACTGTCAGTACAAGTTGCAGGATGAATGGATATATCACAGCCTTGCCAAAAGGACTTGGGGTACTGGTAAGCTGGACATGAGCCAGCAATGTGCCCTAGCAGCCCAGAAAGCCAACTGTATCCTGGGCTGCATCAAAAGAAGCGTGGTCAGCAGGGTGAGGGAGGTGATCCTTAACCTCTGCTCTGTGCTGGTGAGACCTCATCTGGACTACTGCATCCAGATATGGAGTCCTCAGTACAGGACAAACGTGAATCTGCTAGAGCATATCCAGAGGACGTCCACAAAAGTGATCTATGAGATGGAACGTCTCCCCTGTGTGGACAAGCTGAGAGAGCTGGGGCTGTTCAGCCTGGAGAACAGAGGGCTGCAGGGGGCCTGAGAACAGCCGTTCAGTATTTAAAAGGGAGCTGTAAGAATGAAGGGAACAGACTCTTTAGCAGGTCTGTTTTGATACGGCAGGGGGAAATGGTTTCAAATTGAAAGAAGGGAGATTTAGTTTGGATATAAGGAAGAAGCTTTCTATAGTATGGCAGGAGACTCTCACAGAGGAGGTCAAATTGTGATTGTCTGGCTCTGATATTAAAACAAAGTTTAAAAAAATAAAATGTCCACAGCTGAGTCTGGAGTGCTGGACTGAATGTGGTGCCTGCACAAGCTCCTCTTCTTTAGGTTCTGTTTAGGCAGCACATCTAATCAGCAAGTGATGGCAGTGTGTGTTCCTGTGAAAATACAGACTTGGTCTGGCACTCTCTTGGGACTCCCCTGTCCTGTATCTGCCTCCTTGTCAGCCTGGACTCTGGCCAGGTCCTTTCCAGCTCGGTCTTAGGTTCCTGCTTGCATCCCGTATCTAATCAGCTGACATTTCTATCTAGGTCCCTACTATGTATTTATAGTTCTTCCTAATTATTAGGACTGTCTTCCTACAGTCTCAAGCTAATCTGTCCTATTTCTGCTCCATGACAATATTACCTTGAACCCTGGGACGGAGATCTATTGTCTGTAAGCCACCAGCACTGCTAATCCCAGGGTGAGGCAGGCAAGTGGAAAAAGAAAAACGTATCATTATGTAGAAAGTGAATTTTGACAAGTGTTTGTATTCTGGGCGTCTGTACTACTGTGGCCACTAAAGCAAATGCATGTGAAGGTCAGAAGATAGACATATCAGTGTCTGCAGTTGCAGTGCATTTACAGTAATGCTCTGCATATTTTAACATGGATGTTTAAATGCCACTATAAATACAGAGCTTTGACAGGTTAGTGAGTGTGTGGAGAGGTAGCTGACATGAACTGTTGTCAAATGCTACAATATCTGAACCACAACACACCTGTAAGTCCCCACAGAATGACATTTTAGATACTAGTGGTGTCCAGTGGTGGATTGCTTTGCTGAATCAGGATTTATTTTGGCTTATGACAAATTACATTATTTGCTGGTGGACCATTACCTGTGTTAGCTCTAGTACTGTATTCTTCCTTATATTTTCCCTACATTTTCTTCCCAACTATCATCTCCAGTCATGTAGATCCAAATGTCAGATTAGATCCCTATCTGGGCTTGTGCTCCAAAGGCCATTTGGAATCTGAAGTTATACTGGTAACAAACTGGCTTGTCAGAGTCATCTGACAACTGATACTAGCCTCCCCTCAGGGCAGAGACAGATCACAAAATAATTATATCTGTAGGGACTTAATTATGTAATCAATAGTCTGTGCCTGACAAACCTGGGATATGAGTCACACCAGAAATGGATGACATGCAGGATGAATGGGTATTTGGGAACATGGTTCCTGTTTCCCAGTAGCCTTTTGTTCATCTAGATTATAGCACAGAGATAAGTCATGTGCTCTCATAACCCATTTAGAAAGTGGACAGGATTTTCTCCTGCCATTGTTATAAATGTTTATGCTGTCCTACTGTCCTGGTATTTCTATAAGCGTAAGACTTGTACTGTGTTATCACCTCACCTTAGCTGCTTACTTAGATCTGACTGGGCCTTGCTTTTCCATTGCAGGTATACTAGCTAAACAGCTTGCCATTGTAGACCTGACACTTCAGTAACAGCTTGTGGCTGTTGTCAGCAGAGCAATGACATTGTGGGGCATGATGTGCTGACTGCAGTGGGGACTGGCAGCTGAGGCAGGGCACACTAGGAGTTAGGCCTTAGGAATACAGCACCTTTTTTTTTGACTGCAGTGTTCCAACAGAGTAGGAGGATCTGATCAATGTTTTAGAAATTCATTAGAATGGTTCACAAAGAGCTGCAGGCACAAGAAGCATAAGGCTTATGTTGCAAAGAAATTTTATAGACTAATTCTAGGAAATAACTTATTTTAGAAAAGTCATAGCTACGTCAGTTCTTCTGGTAATGGTCTGGCTGCATCTTCTAAGAAAATACTGAGAAAATGGATAAAGTGGCAAAGGTGTCATGGCAGGGTTCAAAGGACTCTGGTTAGCGCAGTGCATTAATATCTGTTATACATTACAAGAATAAGAACTCCAGTGATTTAATGATTCAGTAAAAGTTGAGAAACACGTTTCAGTTCCAAGTGAATATTTGTGGCATTACTACAAGAAGAATGGGGTAGGAAAGAGAGAACTCTTCCACAGATCCCTAGCATGACAGCAGAATAAAGGAAACAGATGCATAGAACACTTTTAGATCATATATCTAAACCTGGGGGAACACAAAATTAATCCTGATGAACGCAACATTTCCCCTGGAAATTCAAATCCAAGGCGCTGCATTACCCAACAATTTCATACAGAGACCAATTCCATGGGGATCCTCACACATCAGTATTTAGAGAATATGTAAAAATGTGCTGGAATAGGCTAAGACCTAGTTATAACAGCAGATTTTGCCATTTATAAAATACTTGTAAAAGGTGTCTGGTTAGGGACAAAGGAAATTCATTTCAACCAATTTATTATTTTTCTGGCAACTATTTTTGGAACTTGAGCAGAATTTATGCAGTTAGTGCTTCCTTTGTTGAGATTGTAATAATACCTCTGCAGAACTGTAGCTATGTTTAAAATGATTGACTGACTCAAGTGTCTAAAATGCTGAAGAGAGCAAGGACAGAACTTAATAATATACCAGCATTTTTGCAAATTACAGTATGGAGTTAAAATATAGTATTGCAATAACTCTTGATTGTTAGCAAAAGTAGACAATTTATATAGCCATGCTATATTTTTTTCCTAAATTACTTGCAAAAATGCCGTGAACATATAAGAACTGCTTATTCAATTGGCCTCACTCGTCTTCACAGAATAAGAGAATCACAGAATGGTTGAGGTTGGAAGGGATTTTGGAGATCATCTCGTACAGCCTCGCTGCTCTTGCAAAATTCTCTTCAGCACATTAACCAGGACTGAGTCCAGGCAGGTTTTGAATATTTCCAGGAAAGGAGATTCCAGCCTCGCTGGGCAACTCATTCCAATCACCCTCACAGAAAAGAAGTTTTTCCTCATATTCAGTCAGATCTGCTTGCATTTCAGTTTGTGCTTATTGCCTTTCCTAATGTAATGATTGACGTAAGTCTTCTCTCTGTGTAAAAGGCTATTGTAAAAAGGAAAAGGAACAATCTCTTCTCTGCATTGTAGTGGATATGGCAAGGTGTAGACAACTGCAGCTGCATCAAGGATTCTCTGACATAAAGACAGTCTTTTTAACAGTAGAGATTGTGGAACATCAGTATGAATTTCCTGGAGAGATTTGAAGTCTCCGTCTCTGGAGATAGGGCAAAAAACATTTTTGTTAATCTTGCTTCAGGGTAAGGGACTGGAATAAGTGACCTTTCAAAGTCCTTTGATTCTCAGAAAGTAACCAGCAGCTTTTAAGGCAGGGTTCTTTATGTTTATTTTAAGGAGGCTGGAATTTCCAGCTCTTTTTTTCTAAGTAGAAACTCACGCTGGAGTTCATTGTTCAGCAGAAAAAATTCTTGGGTTTCACCTTAGCTGGAAGACTTAATTTCCTGTTTGATATCATAAACAATATTGTATCGTCAAAGAAGAAATTCCCAGATTTCTTATTTTTAAAAAACGAACAAAACAAAAGAAGAAACATCCAAAAAATCCCAAAGAACAGAACAGTGCAGTGTGACAAAGTAAAAAACTTTCTAGTATAACACTGCCTTTATGCAAGTTATTTCCTCTTGCTACCAACTGTTATCTGATCCAAATTAATTACATCTAGGCCCACAGAAGAGTGTAGATACCTCATATTTCAGTGTCTAAAGTGAGTTCCCAGTGCTGAGCTGCTGATCCCCTGTGGCTTAGCAGGTTCACAAACCAGACAATTCCCCATCTGCCTTACCTGCAGCATGCAGACTGCTCGATAATACGATGGCCCAATAGAGGAATAAGAATTCCCTGGAATAGAAAGAATCAATTTCAAATGCACACAGCAATGAATACTTGATTACTCATGGTGGAACAGCTTCAAGAGGTGTCCTCAGATAGCCCAGGCTCATGCTTCTGGGAGATGGGAGACTTGAATACATGAAGGGGATTCCAGCCAGGTTCTGCCACACCTTATGAGTTCTAAAATCTACTGTGCCAATGTGTGTACAGTTAGAGTGGAAGAATGGGGAAGAACATCTGACTTGCATTTCTGTGTCTGGTGGTGTGGCCAGACACTAACGTGATAAGCGTTATCCCATTTTAGAACATGACTTTTAATCCAGGAAGGTTATTTGAGTATTTTTAAATTTAAGAAGCCTGCTTTTGCTTTTTGGCTGTGTCATGGACTCCCTCTGTAGATTTATTTCTTCTAAGGCTGTCTGTAAGTCTGCCCAGATTTGTTAACAGTATAAGTTGATGACTGATTAGATCTTCAGGTGGAATGCTGCCTAGAAAAAAAAGTTCTCTTTTTGCTTTTAGTGATAGTTTGCCCCTTTGATCCAATTGTTGTTTTGAATCCGTGTAAAGCAGGATTTCACATTAATTCCTATTTTGAACTACTTACAGCTTCTAAAGCTTACTTTTCTTTGCTGAAATTTTCTGGAGATGGTTGCTGTCCAAACATAATATATTGATTTACTTTGACCAGCAACATTTTCAGTCACAGTTGGAGGAACCATTTCCTCCATGTATTTAAAAAAATGACCCTCTTTCTTTGGAATAGGTCCGCAGCTGAGAAGAAAGTAGGAAAACACTATTTCCTTCTGAAAAATGCTTTTGCACATTTTGTTGCTGGTTCGTTCAGACTTCAGTGAGTTCAGGGACATTGAAAACTGAATTTTCTGGAGGATCTGTACGTATTTATTGTGATATATGTGGGGATGCCTTTAGGGGAGGGAGCTGGTCTTTGAAAGATGACTTCAGCTCCTATGCAGAACAGAGCCTTTATCTTGTGTCCAGCCTTGAAATTCCAACCCATTAATTTACTCATCTGTTTTCATTCACAAATGAAAAAAAAAAAAAGAGCCTAAGAATTTGCACTGACAGCAGGCTAACAGAGTCTCAAACTGAAAAGGAAAGCAGTGGGGAAAGGAGAAAGCCCCACAGATTTTCTGTGCCTCTCCTTGGCTCTCCCCTGCAGTCCTACTGCAGGTCACCAGGTAAGTGTGATGCTGTCCTGCGCTCCATAGACACTGAGATGCAAGTACCTTGCAGGGGGGGCACAGCTCAGGGAGACTAGAAAGCACCTGTTAGCATAACTGTTCAACAAGTTAATTAACACGAGTGCCTGTCCCAGTAACCTATTACTTACATAGTGCTGAGTAGCACTGCTCATTACTTTTTTTATAGGATCTTTGGAAGTTCCTTATTAGCAGCGTGTATGATGGCAGGGAAAGGCCTTTGAGTGCTGCAGGAAGACTGGAATGAACTCCTACAAGAAGGCCCTTTCTCAGGAGAAACATCTCAGAAAGGGAGCTGTGTACCTTCCACAAAAGAAAAAGCTTCCTTGCTAAATTATTTATGCTAACAAAAAGCACATGTGAAGTACTTTGCAAGCACTGATGTCTCACGGTACAGAGTTGTATATTTTTAAGCAGTAATGATTGTTCCAGTTTTTCTAATTGAAGCAACAGCCACAGATCTTGTAATACTAAATAAAATCTTGGCAGCAAGCGCCCTGAGGTTGCTATTCCCAAAGTTCCTATTGCTAGAACAGAAATCAAAACTACATTTAATGTAGGGTTATTTGAAATGATAGGCTAACTTTCAAGTCTGAAAGAGAGGAAAGACAAAACCATTTACAATAGCATGTTGTAACTGTTAAGGGTATTATTCATAAGTCAGTTCCTCCAGAAAGCTTCTGAGCTGTCACTGCCTCCCTTCTCCTCCCGCCTTCCCTAGCTAGTTGTAATGATGATTGCCCCTAGGAGGGCCAGATTTCTGAACAATTGTCCCCTCTTTCCTTGACTTTTTTAGCTACTGCTAACACTAGCCTTTGCATGGTATGTTGCATAGGCATTGGCTGACTGAATGACTCACAGATGGCTTATATGTGAACATTTGTTAAGGCTTCACTACAGCATACACCCATGCTGGCACAGGTAGTGCTGCACGTACTTCACTAATGGTGCCAATTCCAGGCTTTGGAGTGCTCTGTTTGCAGCCAGAATATTTTGCTATTACATTTTCTTTCCATGTGTCGTTAATATTAAGTCTGATGATACCATTCATTGCTGTGCTGCTGCAGAACTTGGCATAGCACCGTGGGACTTCCTTGAGCCGCTTGTGCAAGTTGAAAGGGAGCCAGGCCGTGCCCATCCTCATACCAGACAAGCCAGTAGGCATCCATTCTGTGGCATTGCAGGTGGCACGCCAGTGGAATGTGTCTTCAGGATATGGATGTGGCTGCAGGAGAGCACGAGGAGCTGGAACTGGCCCAGCCTGGCTGTGCAGAGCCAGGCCAAGGCCTCATGCCCCACTGCAGCCAGCGGGTGAGACAGAAGTGTCCTGCCAGCGAGGGGCCACGCGTGGGCTGCGTGGTGGCGGGCTGCCACCTGCTGAGCTGCCCCTGCCAGGTCCTGATCACTGCCCTTCTGGTGCGGTGGAAAGTTCTGCTTTTTGGAGGTTTCAAGTTTAGAGGAATTCAAATGTGAAGAGATTTGATTGAGAGGTTCAAAACTACTCAGCTATTTAGTGACCACTAGCCATTTCTGTATATACTCAGTCACCTCCCTTCTTCAAGTACACAAATATTTGTTCTCACATTGTAGAGGCAAACCTGTAGCCTCCAGACTTATATAGGGTGCAGGAAGAAGTAAGACAAGGCCAAAAAAGCAAATGTAATGAGGTGAGATGTTCACAGTCAGAAATATGTTGGTTTTCAAGTTGCAAGGAGGGCCCTAGTGTGCTGTGGGACCCACTATGCAGGGGGCCAAGAGCTGGCACCCAGCACTGTTCTCTGGCTCCCTCCTGCCTTGGCTTTCTGTCAGTCTCCTCCCTGGGTTTGTTCAGTGCCCTCTGTTCTGAATGCTGCCATCACCAGGATGTTTTGTGCTTGCCTTCAGTGAAGAACAGCACTCTGTCACAGTCACCGGTTCACTGGGGGAGCAGGAATCCTTGGCTTAAAGCTGTGGGAAAGAGCCCTCTAGCACTGTCTGCCTTAAAAACCATGTTTTCAGTTTGGAAAGGAACTAAAACCACTGAAAAGCTATCCAGAACATACTGCTTGTGCGTTAAGTTTTGTCATTGTTCCCACATCTCTCTTAGTTCTTAACCACAGCTCTGTGCTGGAGGCCAGACGCATGAGGAGGGCACTTTTCCGCTTGCTAGCAGTGGGACAGCAGGAATAGAAGAGCCCCTTTCAAGTCCAGAATCAAAGTCCTGACAACAGTAAGAGAGGGATGTGAGTTATAAATTTGTATGTTTCCTCAAAAAAGAGACATCTGTCCAGCTCCGAGGCTTCTCACAACACAGTTTTATTGTTCTCCCAAATTTGCTTTTATTGTTTTCCTTCTGTCTCCTCCATGCAGGAAATAAACCTATGGCTCTTTCACATTTTAGGGTGCTTGTCATACTGGCTGCAATGAAGCATTTTGGTTTCTGTACTGAGCACTTTATTTCTCTGCTGTGCCTCTTCAAAAACTGGCAGCTTGCAGTTTGACTTTAAAACAGCAATTACAGCAGTACTGCATATTGCAGGCATCCTGGGACTATCCTGCTTCCTTCTGGTGCTAGGCTGTCACTGTGATCTCGCTGCTGTCCTCCTTCAGGTGTCAGGTCTGCTTGCAGCAACTATTCTACTGTTTGCTGCATGGGTGAAGGGATGGCTAGGTGTGCACTGCTAAGAGTGAATGAGTTTCTCAGCAAACCTATCTTTTGTGAGGTCACCTTCAATTTGCAGGGGCCTGAACTTCATCTCTCAGGCCTCACGTTCCTATGTTCCTGTTCTTCTGTAGTTGGTATTTTAAAGTAACAATTGTTCTGCTTTTTATTTTTATTTCCATTTTTATTTTTTCTATAACAAATGCAAGTGTTTTGCAAAGTTTTCCTTCCCTGAAGAGGGAGATTTTTTCAAAACATACCAACTCATACCTTGGACAAATTTCTGTTTCACTTTCCACTTGCTTTTCTGGTGCTGGGTTTCTACTAACTGTGTAGTTGTATTAGTCAAAGCCATTTCTGTTGCTTTCATTTTTCTTTTTCCTTTTCCTTTTCCTTTTTTTTTTTTTTTTTTTTTCTTTTTTCCCTTTTCCTTAGAGCTGAAAAGTGTTATTTTACGTGGCTGTCTGCTTACACAGCGTTGTCACTGGGGAGATAGAAACTAATCATTGCTTGTGTGTAGATTGCAGCGCACAGGATAAAGATATCAGAAATAGGTTTCAGCCAGCAGCTGTGGTGGTTGCCATCTCCTCATCAGCATGAAACTCACAGCAGTCTTTTTGAGAAGGAAAGGTGAGAGCAAAAGTTGACACAATGCTAGTGTTATTTTCTTGTGCAGTCCAAATTTGAGAATGAGGCCAGAAGGAGGAGGCAATGGAAATTTGGATGTGCTAGTGTGGCTCAGCAGAACTAAATCACTTCTGGTCCCTGGTCCAGCTTCTTTAAGCTTGACAGGTAGCTTTACACTGCAATGTAGACATATATGCAGTGCTTTGAATAAACAACTGCATTATATTATCAATCCTCTTATTTGTTGCACAATGTTCTGGTAAAGAAAAAAATAATTAGAATGGATGCTGACCACTAGAGTTCATGGCAGCCTGGGTTCAGCCTCGTAGACATCTCCTAAGGAGAAAATGACTCATTGTTCAGGGACTTTTTTAAAATTAACCGTTCTCATCGTACCGAGGTTGGGGAATTCCAGTGTATTGAAAGATAGAATCCACATTCTATTCACTGCCACAGTTTATGAGATTTGCTGCATCCATTTTAAGATCTGGCTTATTCAGACCAATTATATTAACTGACACCAAAGCCCTAAGAACCTTGGTTTCTGGTGAGCAGATGCCATCTTTGAGGGATGAAGCCAGAAACCAAGAAAAGCCAGAGTTCAAGTCAAGCAAATGCCAACATACCTTTAAGCTATATGTAAGCCTTCCTGGGTGGGACGTGGTACAGGGAGCAGCTTGCCTACCGGGATTGGAGCTATCTTAGCATAGAGCATTCTTTCCTTCCTGTTTTGGCTGTACTTCTGCGTAACTGCAGCCCAGGAAATAATTACAGCACTGCCTACACCACCGCTGTGCTGCTTTTCCAAAAGGCAGATATTTTATTCTCCTATACACATAGAGCCTGACCAAAACGTGGCAAGTGGAGCTCTTGTAGTAGGTCCAGAGGAGGGCCACTAAGATGATCAGAGGGCTGGAGCACCTCCCCTGTGAGGAAAGGTTGAGGGAACTGGGGTTGTTTAGCTTGGAGAAGAGAAGGCTCCAGGGAGACCTCATTGCAGCCTTCTAGTTCTTGAAAGCAGCATATAAACAGGAGGTGGAATGGCTGTTTGCGAGGGTGGATAGTGATAGGGCAAGGGGAAGTGGTCTTTAACTGAGACAGGGGAGGTTTAGGTTAGATATTAAAAGGAAGTTTTTCACACAGAGTGGTGACACACTGGAACAGGTTGCCCAAGGAGGTTGTGGATGCCCCATCTCTGGATGCATTCAAGGCCAGGCTGGATGTGGCTCTGGGCAGCCTGGTCTGGTGGTTGGCAACCCTGCACATAGCAGGGGGGTTGAAACTGGATGATCACTGTGGTCCTTTTCAACCCAAGCTATTCTATGATTCTATGAATGAGCAACACACTGTCCCGGAGTATCAGATATGCACACAGATAGCACAGACACAAGTCAGTTATACAATGCTATGCCTTAACCACACTGTGGAGTTAGTCCTTAAACGTCCAAGTGCATAGATATTAAACCATTCAGCTACGGCTACCCAAAGGCAGCACTGTGGGAAATTTGGTAGTGTAGTATTGGCAAGCTGACTTATCAGGTCATGTAGAAAAAGTGGAATGTTTAGAGGAAAGAGGCTCTAATGCAGGTGTTAAGGCTTTTCCAGGCTCAGCATTTCTGTGGTGTTAGAAAACTGAGAGAGAGCCAAGACAGGTTTTGGCTTGGCAACAAAATAGGCTTAGTGATCTTCAGACATTTGACAAGTTAGTTTATGAAGAGCTGTAAGTTTTTGAAGCTAACGTAAGCCCTACCCTTCATTTCAGCTTAGCACAACACTCAGAACTGTGGTTGCACTCCCAACTGTTTTCAAGGGCTAAGTACTGCCATGCTTTGTGAGCATCGCTATTGCACCTGTGGGCACTCAGCCTTGCACTGGGGTTGATTCTCAGCACCTGGCTCCCTGCTTGTATGCCCAGTCTGCTCTGTCTACACCATAGAGCCAAGTGGCAAAAATTTGATCTGATTGCAGACCACAGCCTTCAGCTTTTAGGCAGGTTTTCCTTTGTTTTGGTTGATGCTTGACATTTAATTGGAAATTCCTTCTAGGGAATGGATGGCAGAGCCAAAGGAGGTCCTTGGGAAAAAGAAAATCTAACCTTTCCAGTAAGGTCTTCTGCTGAAAGATTTTGTGAGATAGCATAAAACAGTGCATGAGCAAGAAAAGCCTCACTACAAAGCAGCTCAGTGCTACTGATCATTGAATTTAGGAGCCTTCTGGAATCTGTGGTGAAAGGAAGGTAAGATTTTGGTTGGTTGGGTTTTTTTTGTTCTTCTTCTCTAGGAGAATGATGTCCCTGCTTGTGATTTACAGGCCTGGATGAAATAAAATTTAAAAATGACATCTGTATGTTACGCTATAGGAAGGAAAAGTCATGTGCTACTTAGAAATAATTTTTTTGAATTTATTATGATGAAATTGTTATTGTATCAGTTCCTCCATTTAAAAAACATGCTGACTGCTACACACCTGGGTTTGGAGACTTCATGGTTTGTGCAGGTTGCCTTCAAATAATGACGGCTTTGTTGTGCCACTCTGTCCCTCATTTCTGATTCTTTGAAGGGTTTTTTTGGTTTTTGTTTGATTTTTTAAAACATGAAAATAGGCTTGCAATCAGTGCAGAGAATATAGGAAATAATCTTTCTTAATACTGAGGGCTTTGACAAAGAAAACACATCTATACGTTCAGATAAATATAGACATACAAAACTAAAGGTGTTTTCCCACACCACATCTTTATCTCTAAATTAGAGAGAAGTTAATTTGAAGGGTGAACTATTTGGTGGATAAAGAGTTGATTGGATGGTTACAGCCAGAGTGTTGTGGTCAGTTGTTCTATGTCTAGGTGGAGGCCTGTCACAAGTGGTGTCCTCTGGGATTCCATTCTGGGACCAGTGCTCTTTAATGCCTTTATCAGTGATGATGGGATTGAGTGCACCCTCAGTGAGGTTGCTGATGACACAACAGAAGAGAGGGATGCCATCCAGAGGGACCTGAACAGGCTTGAAAAGTGGGGCTGCATGAGCATAATGAGGTTCAACAAGGACAAATACAAGGTGTTGCACTTGAATCAGGGAGGACGTGAGGGCCCCATCTGGAGTACTGTATCCAGGCCTGGGGCCCACAGCATAGCAAAAATGTGAAGCTGTTAGAGTAGATCCAGAGGATGGCATCTCACCTGTGGAGATAGGCTTAGGGAGCTGGGCTTATTTAGGTTTGAGGAGAGAAGGTTTCAGGGACACTTCATTGTAGCCTTTCAATACTTAAAGGAAGCTTATAAGCAGGAGTGAGACTGAGGTTTTTACAGAGGTAGACAGTGACAGGACAAGGGGGAATGGTTTTGTACTAGAAGAGAGGAGATTTAGGTTAGATATTAGGAGGAAATTCTTTACTCAAAGGGTGATGAGGCACTGGAACAGGGGGTCCAAAGAAGCTGTGGATGCCCAATCCCTGGAGGTGTTATAACAAGGTTCAGTGGGGCCCTGGGCAGCCTTATGTAGTGGTTAGCAACCTTGCCCGTGGCAGGTGATCTTTACAAGTCCCTTCCAACCTGAGCCGTTCTATGATTAAGATATATATTTTGAATTAATTAGGTGTGTATTATACAAAAGTTTATTATTTTGTTGTTGTTGAAGCATTCTTCCTGGTATATTTCATAGACTTTTAACATCAGAGTTTTCACTTTCAAAAATGTAACATCCCATAACTGTAATGTAATTGAAGCACTACATTGAGTCAGTGTTCAGTACTACCACATTTGGGTTAAACCTTTCTGCCATTGACTACTTTGTTCTTTCTGTTACAAGTCCAATAGCTGAATTCTTCTATTGTTACATTTAATAAGCCATAAAATCTGTCCTGTTCCTAACAATCAAAATAAACAGTCAAGACTTTTTTTAAAGGAAACATACCTTTACAAAAATCCTAACTATTCTTCATTTGTGTTATAAGTTCCCTGAAAAACTCCCTGAGCTGCCAACAAAATGGCTTTTAGAAGCTTTGTTATTTGTAGTATTAAAAAAATACTAATTCAGTCAGAAATAATTTTCATATGATTCTATGCTATGTCTCTTCCAAACTCTCAGGGTAGGTTTTACTTATTTCAGCATTATCATCGTAGCATTTTTCACCTTCCTGACTGCAGGTATTGCTTTGCTCAGTTTTGTCATTATAGGATTCTCTCCTTTCCTGGTGGCTGCAAACAGCTGCCTTCAGTTTTCTCTCAATTTTATCAGCTGCTGTACGCATTTTTAAATCTCTCAGGCTGCATATTAAGGTTTCGTAGGCTCCTCCCATTCCATGTTTTTGGTACCATTTCTGAAAGAGCTTAATCTTCTGTTCAGATGTATTATTGCTGTTATCCAGGAGAGTTTCCTCTATGGTAGGTTCCGATAGACGGTGATGACGAACAAATGTCATGACCTGTTCTAGTGTCATCTCCCTCACAATGTCAGGGACGTGGTGGGTCAGGTCAACATCTAGAAGCATAAAAAGAAATGAATGCTCTTGGCACTGACATCTGTTTGTTGGGTTTCTGTACTTTTTTTTTTTTTCCCTTCTAATAATCTGTATTCAGAGCTGATACTTCTATTTAAAACAGACCAAGTTTTAGATATTCATGACTCCATATGTTTTAAGTATGTTTTTGCACTATGTAACTGTTTCCTCTGTAACCCCTTCATCATCTGTAACCTCTACAAAGCCTTGTCATGCCTCATTTACCTGTTTTGTTCAACATAGCACTAATAAGAGAGCAAGACAGGTCTTTTGTCATTATATAGTCTCGGAGCTTGTATTGTTCTCCTGTTGAGTGTTACCACTGTGTTTTGGCCCATGAACATAAGATAGGTCCTGTTTCTGTGATTCCGTTGCTGGCTGCAGGGCTATTCAATTATTAGAATTATCCATGATTCTAGAAATCCAGCTTGCTGCCTCCTAGTGTCTGTACCATATACAGAATAGAAATTTACCTGTTGTCAATCAGTAGTTGCTTCCTATATAACAGAAACTAGTCCTCAGGCAAAAGTTTAATAGCACCACTAAATGCCTTAAGCACATTATGACCTGGCATTTCTATAATAAGCGTTCACAGCTGTGCCAGAGTGACAGCTCTACGAAGTGGCAGTCTACACACAAAAAATACCCTTTCTTTAGTATAGAATTTATGTCTGTATTTTTATTTTACTGAAGTTTGAGGAGTTACTTGTCTCTTACCTATATGTATGAGTCTTAAAGTCTCCTGAAAAGAGAAGCAAGCAAGAAATTAGTGCAAAAATGTTTTATAAAAAGCCAACCCCGTATAACAGCATAAATAGATGTCATAACACTTGTGAAGTTTTCTTTTAGCTTTCTCTATGATTCTCCTGTTCTATGAGATATGGAATCAGACTGGACCCCCTTTTCACTTGAGTAAGTTTGGGGAATCACCTCACAATTGCTATTGCATAAAAATATGCATAGGGATAGGATACTGGTTCAGTAGAGGTGTGATGATTTATGAAGTTCTGATCTTGGTCATGTAACTTAGTGCAACGGCAAATCCTGAAGAAATGATATGGGATTCCTTTTGCTTCTCCCAAGATTCCTCACGGTGAAATTTACTTCACTGATGTCACAGAAGAGAGGCATGCACACACCTGGGCAGTCCCACAGCAATTTAAATGAAACAAAGTTCCCTATGCCAAGCTGAATTTTATCTGATTTAAGCAACAGTACTTACAGGAGAATGAACTTTTCCAGTGTCTGCTGCAGCTGTGTTACCTTGGGTAGTATAATTATTCACTTTTCTCTTGACTAAAACGATAAAACATAAAACATTTTAATAATCCAGGGCAGCGTATTTCTCTGGACTCCAAGAATATAAAATTACATCTGAGTAAGCAGGTGAATTTCTTATTCAGAGTATGGTAGTAACAAGGAATGGGGAATCACTTACAGTAGAATATTAATCCTGCTGCAACTGCTAATATGACAAATACGACAATAATTGCGGTGCCCCAACGTGGCATTCCTGCTTCTGTTGGAACATTGGAAACATTACATGAAACCTAAGTTAAGTAGGGCAATACAGCAACACGCTTGAAAAATTTAACAAGATATCATCAAATTATAGAGACCCTTCTATTGTCTTCAAATAGCAGAAGCTAGCACTTGAGTCACCCCATCTCCACTGTGATCAAAAGACCAGTCATGCTCCATAAGTCAGTACAAGGCCCAGCAGATAGTGTCAGAAATTGCTATGGGGCACTGTGCAGAACACAGTACAGTTCCAATAGCCTCTCAAAATATAGCAGGTGGTAGACCATACTAGGTTTTAAAATGGTACCTTGCATTCTGCACACAGTGTCTGAAGTTGAAGTACATTCCTTTTCAATTTGGCCATTTTCACATCTGCGGAAAATATAAATGATTGTGGAATTTGTTTCTCTCTTTATAAATTGCCTAAGAGAGCAAATCACAATTTTCTATTGCTTTCTAATCAGCTAATGGTGTCATATATCAGGATGCTGGACTTTGGAACTTAACAGGTATGAAAACTGTACAGGAAAAAGTATGGAAATGACATAACAGTAGATCACACAAAGGCAGCAGGAAAGCTTAGATACTTAATCAGAGGTTTTGAAGAGTATATACAGAGTTGGTGTATTTATGTTTTTCTGCATACATTCTAATTAATTAGACTGAGCAAAACCAGCTAAATAAGTTAAGTGCAAAGCAAAACTAGTCTGTTTTCCTTTAGCTTATATGTTATCATAGCCTCTGTCTTGAAACTGGTTGGAAAAAGTGTGGTAACGTGATCTTAACAATGTCATATTTAACAACGAAGGCATCCACTTACACAGTACATGACTCGCAATGTTCACACCGAGAAGAATTGCAGTAATGGTTCTTTGCACAAGAACATTCTGCATTCTCTGTAGAGGTACAGTTCTTTACAACCTCCAAACCTAAAATGAATTCTTAAAGTTCGTTAGTTTGAAAAAGCAGGCCTTTGCTCACAAGCTCTCATCCTCAGACCTGCATGTCTTTAGCACCACCACTGCTGGTGCTGGCAGCGCTTAATAACAATGTCGCTTTCATAATGAACCTTCATTTGAGAGTACTGGAAATACCAAGATGGCAAAGAGACCTCTGCTGGCCAAGAGCTCAAAAACCTGAACATGCAGTAGAGGACTCATTTGGCATTGCCATATGTTATCAGCTTTTTTTTTTTTTTTCCCCCCCATAGGAAAAATGTGTAAAGCCAGAAGGGACCAAAGGATATCACATAACCCATCTCTTGGTTGTCTTGTCTGTCAGACAAGTTTTATCTCTTCCTGAGAACCTTCAGTAGTGAGGAATTCTACTCCTACCTAGCATGTTCTCTGCATAAGTTTCAAACCAAGTTTAGTATTTTTCTCCTGGCCTCAATGCGTATGAAGAGGTAATCTCCATCTAAAAAGAAATATTTCTGCATTAAAAAATATTGTAAATAGATCTATTTACTGTGGAAGCTATTTTCTTGGATATGAATAGAAGGGAACTTTTGAGTTACCATATTCAGTGCCCTGTTATAACAGGAAACCATGTTATCTCTAAAAACTGATAGCTGTGAAACCGATGCTGACACCATTCATGAAGATACCAAACATAAATGGTCCTAAGAATGGTTCTCATGGAACTTAGATGGTAATTTTCCTCCTGCCTAGCACTTTCTAACTAACCGCTTCAACATTATTTTCCATGAGATAATGTGACTAGTCATCCTTCCACCGTATTGGAATTAAGAACTGTCTCCCTGCTTGATGTGAGAACTATCCTTCCCTAAATCCAGCTATACCAGACACCTGGTGAAACTGGCAGGAGATGTGTTTTATGGATTAAAAAAAAAAAAAAAAAAAAAGTTTGACTGTTATTGGATTTTTTGAGACTTGGAGTCCCCCAGCAGGTAAAGGCACAAAGGGCTCATTAATAGATACGAAATTGAAGGTCCATCTCTACCTAGACAAACATCCTCTCCCACAGCTGTGGATGCTAGCAGCCTTTCCAGGAATTAGAATACAGAAATTAGACAGGTTTGTTTATTTCTTTCCTAAAATAGCATCTCTTGCCTGATGAATATTGGGTAGGATGACCACTGGTCTGACACAGTAAAGCATGCCTTGTAGTATCATGATTTGATCCTATATCCCATGCTGTATATTGAATGTATAAAAAACATCACTCTATCACCTCCAGAAATTTCAGATAATATTAATTACATGAAAGACTACAAAGGAAATCACTGGGAACACTCCCTTCTCTGCTTCTTACAATACTCCTTTTAAAATAGAGGATGAAGAAGAGAGAGCAAACTTTCCTTCACTGACTTTAACCACTCTGTATTGGGTCTTCTTTTTGAGAAGAAAAGCCCATGCTCAAAACTGAATTGATTCTTATATCCTGTTTCACATCTCCACCATAACTTCAAAACTACAAACAATTTATTTTTTTTAATTTTTTTTATCTTTTACATCAACTGATTGTTAGGCACTGGAATAGGCTCCCTAGGGACATGATTTAGTGGAGGGTTGTTAGAGTTAGGGTAGTATGGTTCAGCTGCAGTTGAACTTGATGATCTTTAAGGTCTTTTCCAACCTGAGTAATTCTATGATTCTATGTACTTGGAGGGCAGTTAAAGACAAACAGAGGCTCCTGGGAATGCACGACCTCTGAGAACTTAGAAGCAATCTGCATCTCAGGGCTGATGAAGGAAATAAGGTGCAGAATCCTGTCAGTCTTTTTTTTTTTTCTACATTATTATCAGTGAAGTTACTGAGTGAAGCTATTTGTCACGCTTCCAACAAGTGGGCTACTACACACCAAATAAAATCACTACCTGTAGGCTCCCTTACTATAGCTCATAAAATAATACAGCGCTTGTAAGATAATCTAATGGGAATATATCATAACCCAAAGTTGAAGTTAATGCATAAGCATTAACTGCTGTAAATCAAACTAGCAACATCAGAGTGCCTCAGGACCATTGGGTTACCTGCCTCTGTGCAAAGAAAGGTACTGCAGAGGCAAGGGTGGAAGAGATAGGATGTTACTCTCCAAATGCTTCCTGGCTGAGCAGAGTCAGATCTAGGGAGAAATAATGGAGCAACTCTTCCTACTCTGTGCTTAGAAAAGAAACCAGAGGATAAGTTTAAGACTTTCGTCATAAACTTTTCCATGTCGAACTTGTAAAACATTTTAATCTATGTGCTACCTGTTACTTGGGGATTGCAGAGATCTTTCAATTGAATCCTGCTTCTAAACAGAGTTGCTGTCTCTATAGACATACCGAGTGCTTTGTCACATGAACGACATCTCATACACTCGTCCAAATCATTGATGTGATCCATGTACTCCTCTCCAGATTTACATGGTACACAATGTTCTTGAGTTTTTGGACAGTCAATACTTTTGACGTGACCTGCAGAGAGACAGAGAAACAAGAAAAACATATATAATGCTTTTGGACAAAGGCCATCAGCTTCGAGACCTGTCAGATTTCTTTTTAATCTCTAATACCTTTCAATTTACAAATACAGATAGAATCCATATTCATTATGCATACATATGTTCTCTTGAGGAAGGCAGTGTACATAAGAGATGATTATCCCTCCCTCTTTCTCCAATCTAGGACAGAAAGAAAACGCATCAAACAAAACTGTGCATGCAAAACTGGAGAACTCATGAATATATAGAGTATCTTGTTGGCAAAACCCTATGTTCGCAGTTTTTTACCTTCTTTTAAAGCTGTGTAAGTAATGTAGGACTGTTAGTGTTATTTGCAACAAGCATTTAATGTGTGGCCTGTAATGAAAAGCTACAGGTGCACTGAATCAAGAAATGCTTTTGTTGATGTCCTGCAATAGAGAAGGATGCAGCTAGAATGAAGTGCATCCAGAAGACCATAGCTGAGCCATCCCGGAAGAATGCAACTGTGTGTGTTGTGGTTCCCACTTTAATGACTTTTCAGCACAGCCTTATAATGATACTCACCACGTTTACATTTCGTGCAGCACTGACCACTGAAACTGTAATTCCCCTCTCCACAGGTAATTTCTCGCTTAGCAATATTCCTTTTCCTTGTAATAGATTTATTATGTGCAATGTGTGTGGGAACTTCTGTATCATTTATGCAGTGTGTTTCCATAACTAACACAATGATCTAGGAGAGAAGAACAGCAAATTATATAGGACATTATCAAGGGCTGTAGGTGCACATTACTGCTAGCACAGAGCTACATCAGCACTCTGATTCTATTGCTAAAGATATTGATACTCACCCCCTTAGTAATGTTGTTTATTAGGTCAGAAGAGTTAATGGATAATGAGAAAACACATTAGATTTAATGCTATCAACTCTACCATTGCAGGCACTGATTGTTTGAAAATTAATGCTTGAGAACAGGCCCATACATCTGCATATGTCTAATTATGGTGCAAAGCAAAGAAACTTCCATTATTTTCTTGAAGAGCTTTCTGTGCATCACATCACTGTTCCTAAATCTGCCCTTTCTGAGTCTGCAGTAACGTTCTTGCTTACAGAATATCCTTAATTCAAATGGTATATTTAAGGTTTTGTTACTCTAGTGTTGCTTGCAAACTGAATGTTAATGATTCCCTAAAGAAAAAAAAAACATGTGCTTTAATATCACCCCAAATACCTGATTTCTGAATTGATCTCATTCTTACTTTGCTTTCCATTTCAGTTCCTTTTTCTCCTCAGCAGATGATGCTTATACAGTCCTAAAGAAGTATCACTCTCCATTCTATTTAATTTACACCCTGTTCCATTTCTTTGAATGCATTCTCAAGTTAAATTGTATAATGCCTGGGTTTTGTTGTTTTTGTCTGCCAGAGGATGATATTTAGTGGCTATTTCATGCAATCCTCATGTTTTTGTCTGAAACTGCTTCAATGCTATTACTTTAGTTAGATGCAAAAAAAACTGTATGTAATTAACTTACTGGAAAAGGGATTTGGATTTCAGACTGGCTTCTCATGTCAAGGAATTGTTATCTGTAGCTAATGAACTGACGTAATCAATACAGTGACTGTCTGGAAACTTCTACAAGTAGCCACTTCTATTGATCCTCTAGGCTATTCATAGATGGGAACCTTTTCTTCATACTCATCTGTTTCAAAGTGTATATCCTATCAGCTCCTAGGTGGAACTTAGAAAGGCCTTTGTTTGCACATGGAGGAGAAGTTTCAGCAGCCAAAAAACTAACTGAACACTTGAGCTGGGTGCATGGCTTTTCTTGTTCAGCACTCTGACTTTGTTTGGTGCCTAAGCTTTCAGGACACGTTTCTCAGAAACCGCATGCAAAGGTTTCAAAGTAGGCTTTTACAGAGACTCTCAAACTGATGTGCCAAATGTGATTTGTTTTCCTTTTGCCTGGGAGATCAGTCTAACAGCTGGGATAGAAAGTCCAGTCAGAAGGCAGTTACCAAATGCAGGTTTCTCTCCCTTCAGTGCAGTGCCTCTTTTCTGTCAGGTGGTGGTGGTGTGTGCTGCTCCACGTGCTGCTGCCTCTGGGGCAGTCCTGCAGGGGTGACCACCACTGCCTGCCATCAGCCTGGTTTGGCTTCCCATGGACGAGGGCAGAGCCCCTTGTCCCTGCTCTGCCACGTGTGGAGTTGGGCCGAGGGAACTGGTGGGTGCTCTGTTTGTTGAGCTGGACCAAGAGCATCCATTTGTGGAAGACTATGAAATGGGGCAGGGAGTCAGGATCTGGAAGCCCTGGCAGCTCTGAGGCAGCCAGTTCCAGGAAACTCCATGGCACCAGCCTTTCAGCCCCCATCTGTGCACGTGGACGGCAGATGCAAGCAGTGCTTGAAGCATGAGGAAGTCAGTGGGGAAGTAGCTGGTTGTTCTCTCCTCTCTGATGGAGATACTGTGAGTCAGCAGTGATTAGCAGCACAGTGTCAGCCCTGAGCATGCAGCCAATTACTGGATGCACCCGCTTGTATCTCAGCACTCTCTGCCCCACCATAGCACCAAGCCAGCTCCTTCCTCCTCATCTGCCCTCACCTGTTCACAGCAGGCCCTTCCGCATCCCTAACGCATCTATAAACCTCTCTTAGGCATGGCAGGGGAACTGAATGATGCTGACAAAGAACAGGATGTGCACCATGAAAGAAAATGTACAGAGAATCACGTAGGAAATGGGATAAAATGAAAGAAGGAAACTTCTTTCTAAATGACTACTGTCAGTAGAAGTTAGTAGAGTTACTTTTAGGGTTTACTGAACCACTGCAGTCACAGCGCAGGCATGGACACAATTCTGTCAAGCAAAGCTCAATCTCACATTTTTATACAGACAAACTAAGCTGATAGAGTGGGGAGAGACAGAAATATGTGTTTTTTGATGGAAGCCCTCCACTGTCACTTGCAGAGATGAACTTCCTGGTACGCTTACAAGAAGTGGGGATCACTTCTCAGAAACTGGCTTTAAGCAGCACCCAACACCTACATAGCTGCTGCTTGCAGGGGCTCCATCATGCAGTGCCTTCCTGCATAAGGAATAATAAGAAAAGTTTGAGGATGTTAGCTTTCCAAGTAATGTTTTAATTTTTAAAACCTTTTTTTCTCCTGGTTTTGCACCCTCTTAAAATCATTTCACTTGCTCTATAAGTGTTGGACTGTTGTTTAGCATTCAGAGCACAGCTTAATTCCTTTCCTTGCTGCTGCTGAGCAGTGAGTGCTGCTAGCAGAAAGGAAGTGTTTTAGGGGGTTTCAGAGAGGCAGGGGTGATAGGTGCTTTTTTATGATGTGTACGTTCAAATGGAGGCTGTGTTTTCAGTCTAAAATGACTCACAAATGCTTTGTTCTACCCTTCTCATCCTAAACTAAAAAACAGTTTTCATATCTAAAGATCGACTGAACTGAGCAGTCAACAGGTGTAGAAGCAATCAGGGATATCTGCTCTTAACAGGTTCCATAAGAATTATAGCGTGGGCCTAAATTTTTTTGGTTTTGCTCCTTTATCCAAATGTTCTTCATAATGGGTCAACTTCCTTGTCCAGGATCCTTTCAGCAGACACACCTTGTGGGGCTGTTAGATCACTTTGGAGGTGCACGAGTCTGTTATTTGCTTGTAGACCTTTTTAAAGCTCTATAGGATCTCACCCTCTAAGTAAAAATTTCTTGCTGCTTTTTTCTGTTACGATACCTTTGATCTTTATTAAGCCACTTTTCCCATTCCTAAGCTATAGATGCCTATAGATGAGAGAGCTGATGCTTTCAGAAGTTGGTGACTATTTTCCTTCCACATTTATTACCTAGGGCAACATGCATGAGGTCATCAGGGGCTTTCTAAGCGTTAAAAAAAGACAAGAGGGGGAGGGAGGATTTGAAGATTTTCTTTTTTTGTTGTTTTTTTGCTAAGAAAAACCTTAGCTCTTTTTTTTAAATTTGTTTCTGTTGTTTCTTTGACTTTCTAGAGTTAGCTCTATTTTAGTACACTTTTCCATGCAAGTAGTCTTGCTTTTGCAAACCCTTTTGAGATGGCTTTTTCAGAGTAAGGAATGGAATACTTCTTGTTACAAGTATTCTCTGCTTCAGTTCTTTCAGTACAACAAAAGTTACTGCTTCCAGTATTTCCAGTATCATTTTTTCCCCATCTCTTTTTTTTCCCCACTAATGCAGAAGTTGGTAGTTAGCACCAAAGTGGGCACTAAAGGTAGTATTTCTTCATGTTCTAAATTCTCTTGTGAGGAGGACTAAGAAAGCAGTTTTATTTTCTGAGGCCTAGCAATGGGAGTTGGTGTTTGCCCACAAATAGAAGCATCCCAACCTCCTGAAATCTTAAATGAGATGCATGAACCCTCAGTTACTGTCATGTCTTAAAATAACTATCCAAATTCAATCCATTACTGTTTCACATCTCAGTTGTCTCACATGCCAATCACAGCAACGTATTTGGGGATGGGGATAGTGTGATTGTTTGTTAATTTTCCTTTTTTAGGAACACTGTACTAATAAACACTACTGACTTTAAGAGAGTTGGAGGGTGTTAATAGCTCCCACCTCACTTTGATACTGTGGCTAAGAGGTGGACAGGGTAGAAATTTAGGATTTTTTTTCCCTTTTCCTCCAGAGCTGGAGTGCTTATACCTTTCATTTGAGTCCTGGGTCATCCCACGGCTTTATGGCTGCTTATTTGCATTCATTTAAATATTTATATTGGTCCTGTGCAAAGCAAGAAAGAGGGGTCAGCATAGCTATGTGGGACTGTTTTCAAAGGCATATCTTCTAACCTCCCAGAAGACTGTCTGCTTTGTAAATAATCACATCAAATCATTACAAAACATTTAAATAACATTTCGCAAGATGGCCAATTCCTCTACAGTGCGTCTCTGAATAATATGTGGTTTTGTGGATTGTTTTACAGGGTGAAGTTAGATGTTTTCTAGTTCTGTTGGTCATTGCTATTTTGCATTAACACCCTTGCAATTGCTTTTACTTTAGCACAACAGGGGGTTGCTTGCAAAATTGAGGTTTAATTGAGCAGACTCCTTTCACGTTCTGGTTTAATCAAGTTAGTAGGTCAAATATTGTCAGACTTACTGATTTATAAGTAGTGGAACCACATACTAATAAAAAATATGTATCTTTTTTTAATAGAATGCATGTAGGAGTGCTGTTTGGGAACACTTGGAAAGTAAGAATAGCAATGATCTTTCTACTCCGGAAGCTGTGTGGTAAGAGAATGTATTTTCTTAATCTTATGTTCTGAATAGCTCTAAGACACTGAGCTAAGCTGACGTTTCTGCCGCTTGTTTGCTGCCTGTACAGCAAGAGATAATACATGCTTCCGTCGGCAGCTCCTTGTATTTACTTTTGCTTTGTGCAAGAGTGTGGGTAGAACCTTACAAATCACGCTGTAAATCCCTTTAAGTTGTTTACTACCTTTTGTACAATAAATCATAACTGCACGGTTTCTAACTTAACACCTGCCAAACCCAAGGCAACTCATATTCATCAGGAGCACAACCACGGTATGAAGAGATTGTGAGTGTGAATTCCAACACATTCCAAGGGGTAAGGGCCAGGTTGGGGCAGTGATGCGTGCCGTGTCCATAGGGGTTGGGCAGGTGCAGCTCTGCCATAACACAGGGCTGGCTGTCTCAGGCCGGATACCCCTGCTGGGCACAGCTGGAGCGGGCGTCCAGCTCTCCCCGGCCCTTGGGTCTAACGCCCCTGCGCTACAGGCTGCCCGCGCTGCGGGCGCTCAACTACCTCCTTGTGGCAAAATGAACGTGAAGGTACCTTCATCGGTGGTAATAAATGTAGGCGGCTGACCCATACCCCGAGGGTACGAAGACGTGTACTCTGCTCGGGGCAATGATTCACGCAAGAAAGAAACGCCCTGCCCCGCTTTCCAGTAAGTGCGGCAGCCCAGGATGCTACGTTCAACGTCTCCAGCTTTTCCGGGCTCACCGCTGGTCACGGCCCGCAGCTCCTCCGCCGCAGCCGTTCCCCCCCGCGCTGCCCTCCCGGCCCGACCCGCCGTGCCCCCGCACCGTGACGGTACGCGCCCCGCAGCCCCGCCGCGGGCAGCAGCCCCACCGGTACCCGTCCCCTCCTTCCCACCGCTGTTCCTCGGCGCCCGCCGCCCTACGCGGTGGTTAGAACACAGCGACAAGTCTGAACCTGAATTAGTTACATGAGTTCCCGGAGAAAATAAAACAAGTTTGCTTTTTGGCGGCCGGGCAGCACTTTCGGCACCGCTGCCGCAGCTCCCCGCGTCCCACCCCGGCACCCCGCTGCCCGGCGGCCACTTACGAGGAGCAGGTGGAAGAGTCCCCGAGCCATGTTCCCGAACAGCCCCGTCTCGCTACCGCCTGCAAAGCGAAACCCGCCTGGCTTCTGCCTGAGCCCGGCTCCTCCCATGTTGGTAAACATCGCTCCAGCCCGCCCCGCCCCGGCCCCTTCTGATCCTCTTGCACCGCGCGGATGTGTCGGCCCTGGCTGTCACGGCCAGGAGTCAGCCGTGGGTAGCGGCTGTGCTGTGCGGTATTGGTAGGGGTAGCGTGGGGCAGGGTGCAATTCTATCCTGAATCCCTAGGAGCGCAGCAGGCGTTTGGACCGAGCTAAGTACACTGTGATTTCTTGTGCCGTCTCGTTGGAAGGATTGCTGTGACTTCAAACCTATTTTCGGTGACTTTCTGCTTTTCCTACAGACTTTCAGTGGTTCAAAGTTCCTATGTAACAGTGGTCTCCTCAGCAGTGTTACAATTAACACGACAGTAACAGTTAGCAACACATCTTTTGATCTTCGAGGTGATGCCGCTGCCTTCGGAAGGTTGCAATTGAGCTGGCGTTTTTATTTTAAGCTCCATTTTTCAGTAGTTTATGACTCACCTCTTCTGATTTCTATTGCTTCATCTCCTAGCTGCCACGCTTGCAGATAACTAAGTTCAGTGTATCATTAAAAAAAAAAAAAAAAAAAAAAGGCTGTTTTAAATATTTTTTGACCACTTCCGGACAGAACAAATTGCAGCAGTGACACAGTTTTTGGAGGCGCTCCCTCTGGAGCATCCTGTAGCAATCGGCTCTTTTCCTTCCCACTGGCAGTATGGTGAGAAATGGGAGGGGGGGGGGGGAGGTGGGAAACACCCCTCCTTGATGCAGTACCTGTGCCATGTGCCTGTCATTCCTACAGGCCAAACCCAAACTGGTGTGCACTCAGGGTTGTTTGTTTTAGCGGAAGTTTGCGTAAGGGTAGAGAGGTTACTGCAAACAGCGTTGCTGGGCTCTGCAGATAGCGCTGCAGCAGAAAGCTCAGTAGCGTTATTTCCAATATCATCACTTACAGGATTGTGGTTTGTCCTGTAAACAAAACCTAACACGACTGGGCCCTCACCAAGCATTGCTTAGCTAGCATTTAGCAACACCTAGGTATTCCCCTTGCTCTAGCTATTGCATATTTTCTAGTAATGTAAGGAACATCTACTAGGTGCAAGTCGTTTGCATTCCTCCCTGCCCCCCCAGGAGGTGTAACTGTGAGTGCATGAGTAGATCAGTTTTGTGGTGGTTTTTTTTCTTGGTAGTTAGCTCTAAGAGATCTTTCAGAAGCCGCCACCTTCTAGTGAAAATGAGAGCGACTGCCCATGACTTGGAGTTGTGCCGTGTAGCTGGTAACTGTAGCTGTTTGGGGTTTCCTTGTATAATAGATGCAAACCAAGAGAGAGCAGTGTGTTTGGAGGGTTTTTGTTTGTTGTTTGGTTATTCTGGGGTGGTGTTGATGAAAGCACAGCTCTGCTGTTCCCAACTTCATGCTCTTCTTTGGGTTGTAGCAGCACTTTTGGGCTGGCAGAAGTGGCATCTTTGACCATATTCCTTATCTACCCACCTTCTAAGGTTTAATTCATGTGCCAGCTGAGTTCTGTGCAAAAGTATGAAACCTTAGAACAGCTTGGGTTAGAAGGGACCTCAAGATCATCAAGCTCCAACCACTTGCTGTGGCCAGGCTTGTCAACTGTTAGATCAAGCACTAGATCAGGCTGCCCAGGGCTCCATCCAACCTGGCCTTGAACCCCTCCAGGAATGGGACATCCACAGCTCTCTGGGCAGCTTGTGCCAGCACCTCATCACCCTCTTAGTGAAAAGTTTCCCCTGACATCTAGCCTAAATCTCCCCTCCTTTAGTTTAAAACCATTACCTCTTGTCCTGTCACTACCTACCCATGTAAAAAATTGGTTTCCTTCCTGTTTATAATGTCCCTTTAAATATTGAAAGGCCATAATGAGGTCTCCCTGGAGCCTTCTCATCTCCAAAACTGAGCAAGTCCAGCTTCTGCAGTCTGTCTTCATAGGAGAGGTGCTCCAGTCCTCTAAGTGTCTTGATGGCCCTCCTCTGGTCTCTCTCCAAAAGAATTACATCTATTTTGTGCTGGAGGCCCCAGGCCTGGATGCAGTACTCCAGGTGGTGCCTCATGAGAGCAGAGCAGAGAGGGACAGTCACCCCCCTTGCTCTGCTGGCCACTCTTCCTCTGATGCAGCCCAGGATTACAGCTGGCCTATGGGCACAAGTGCACACTGCTGGCTTAAGTTCAGCTTTTCATACATCATGACCCGTTTGACCGGACTGCTCTCAAGGAGTTCTTCTTCCAGTCTGTAATCAGATCTGGGATTGCCCTGACTCAGGTACAACACCTTGCACTTGGCCTTGTTGAACCTCATAAAGCTCCTAAGGGCACACCTTTTGAGTATATCAAAGTCCCTTTGGATGGCTGCACTATTTTTCTTACCAGCAGATGTCCTTGCCTGTTTTCTAATATGCAAATTGGGATCAGATTTCAGAAGGATCCAACACCAGAACCAGTTGCCATATAGCAACCAGAGTTTTTAGCTTCTTTGCTGTTCTATCTTTAAAAATGTAAGATTTTGAATCTGAGGTGAAGTTGTTGACCTCACTGTGCTGTTTTGATTTATGCATGGGGTTTTGTTGTTCCGTGTTCGCATGTGGGCACTGATCATAACAAATTATGTTAAAAATAGATGCAAAAATGGCATAGGAATGAATTTAAACATATTACTGTGGTATTCTGGCTTTGGAAATTTATATTCAAGCCTTAATTGGCATTAAACTGTTTCTTCCCCACTTAGAAGCCTACTCGAACATATTAAAACTGACTCCATCAGGGTATGATGACATTATGAACCACTAAATTTTGAGAAGGCTGTCATACTTTGTCTCTTAGGTGAAGGAAAGATGTTGAGGTGAAATAAACACAAATCTGGGGTCTGTATTGGTCTGAACTTCAAAATACTGAATCCACATTTATGCTCTAGGGGGGTAAAAAGCATAAGATCTGACTTGCTTTCTACCACTTTGTTCTTTCTTCGGTTGTTATGCATTTTTTTTGTTTGTTTGTTTTTTTAAATTACAATATATTGTTATTTTTTTTTAATACTCAATTTAATTTTGGTTTTTGTGTATTGGTGATTATTTAACAATTCTTTTGTGCTAAAATTGGGCAATTTAGATTAACATAATATGACTTAACCAAAGTGCTTCCATCAAACTTAAATTCTCCTTTGACCTATAATGCACGTTAGAAGATTATTGTGCAGAAGACTTACACTTGGAGTATGTTAGTGAACTAAACGTAGGATCTCTAAAAATTTAGAATAGTAATGAACTCCTCCATGCAATTATCTTCATCTCTTAACTTTGCATTTTCTGGTTTTGTGTATGTTGGCTTATAACCCTGTTCTTCAGTAGACAATAGATCTGCCCTAAAATGCAATTTAAGGAGGACAACAGTTGTATTTGGACAACCTGATTTGGTTGAAAAGGGAGGAAAATGCGAGAGAATATTAGAAATGATCTTCAGTGACTGTAAGTGTTGGCTTTTATGTTGCAGTGTGATACAGCCTGTTTCTAAAAACTCAGGATTGGTCTTCACCCTTTCTGAAGTGCTACTGATAACCACTTGCGTTGGTGGTATGGTGAAAGGATCTTGGTCAGATCATGTGGTAGCAAAGCCCTGGGTGGGCCCAAACACCCTGTGGGCATGGCAGCATAGAAATGGGAAAGCAGTGTGTTAACAGAGAAGTTTGCAAACTCTGCTGCTTCCTGTGCTGCAGCCACACAGTAAGGCTGCTGCTTAAAAACAAACAGATTGGGGAGTTCTGGCATATTGCTGTCAGAAGAAATAGTAGTTGGAAAATCGGGCGTGTGGAGCCATAGATGATGGTGTATTTGGGGGGGGGGATGGAGAGGGGAGTAAATGTGGAACTCCGACTGGTGGTAGAAGTATCAGTAGTAGGGCTGATGGAATGAAGGATATAGATGATGTCTGAATCCAGGTGAGATCCAGGGTTGCAACCTTGTTTAACAAAAGGCCTCTCAGTGGGAGCACCTCAGGAACCTCCCTTTCTCTGGTCTCTGTGTATGTGTGGCTGATGTAACAAAACAGCAGGAAGCTGAAACTTGTAACAAGTCACTTGTCCCTTCAGCAGTTCCCTTCTAGAGGGGATGAATAAGACCTGGGAACTGTTCCTGGCACTGCAAGCTAAAATAGATATGCACGCTTACTCCATGGTTCAGCTTCTTGACGCCACTCCTGCTCCATGCTGTTGTTCAGCAGGCCCGCTATGATGACGTCAATGCATTCTTCACAGCAGGAAAAAAAAATCATTTTTTCAAACAAACCGAGCATTTCTTTAGACTGGAAAAGCAAATTGGCTGGATGCCTGGTAGCTCTCACAGCCAATCACTATAACCTTACCATAAATGTAGATGTATTTCTATCTTAGGGTTGATTATTGATTTTATTTTAGCCATGGGACTGTTCCGTCCCAGTCGTTTGGGTGTGCGCCCTGCGACTGTGAGGGCTGAGATCCTGAAAGCTGCACTTCTTAGCAAATATTTTGCACATCTCACTGGCTCAGTTAAAATTTGACTTTGTGACCATCCGATATATCGTAAATGCATCTCTTTGGAATCTTTTGCAGGCCTCTGTCTTTACCCAGAGCTTGCAGCTGGCAGCTTAGCTTCAGTTGCTTGCTGGTAGGCTTTTTTCTCTTAGCTGCTTTTTTGAGGACAGTATTACTGAGATCGTGCTTTCTCCTTGCAAAGCTTAGTGTAAAGCTAATGCTAACTGTCAAATATGTAACAGATGAACTGTAAAAGCTCTAGAGATAATGTGCAAGGCAGTCTAGATGTCCTCCAAGGGATGAGTGAGGAAGTGCTTAGGCCTCTTCCTTTGGGCACTGCCCGGCATGATTTGGTCTGTGAGTTGTGTTATGGTTTCCTACAACTGTGAATAAAATCCAAGGCTGAATCCTAGCAGTGACAGTGAGATAGAAATGCCTGTAGAGAAATGTCTGGAGTTAAAAGGTAAATGTGTGTAAAAGGAGGTATTTAATTTTTCTTTTAAGTGTTGGTCTGAAGGTGGAAGTGATAAGCATGGCAGATGGCTTAATTTCAGGTATTAAGTGACACAAAACCAGCCACACGCTGGGAAAAAGCATTTTCATAATATGTTAACAAAGATTTTATTAAAGGTGGTGGTAGAGAGGAGAAACTAAAGGAAACATCTTGAAAGATCTTAGCATACTGTCCTTGATCACAGCTTCTAAAACTGTAACAAATACTGTGCCTTTGTGATTTAGGACCTCCAGTCAGCTTTGTTCTGTCATGCTCCTGTTTGTGGGATATTATCTGACAAGTGAGATTAGCACACTGAGATAACGCAGTGCCTGGTGGCTGACGCTCCCAACTCCCTTGTGTTTTTAATATCACTTAACCTTTAAAATTCTTTTTGGGGGAGGGACAGTGTAGTGGAAAATTTTATCCCTCCCACTAGCATCTCACATGCCATTTGCCATCCTCTGCAACATCAAACATTCTTCAGAGCGAGGACAGGATGCAGTGCTCTCACTCTGAATGTTTGTCTCCGGGCACTGCTATGTGCTTTTTCAGTGGGCTTTGAGCTTCAGGGAGATGATCAAGAGCAAAATGTTGGTAAAGTGGACTTGTGGCAGGAGCAGGTTTGGACCTGGTGGACCATCACCGTTCCCTGCCCTCACCCACACACCCACATCCACTGCACATCTGCACAAACAGGCCTGGGCAGATCACACAACGACAGGGATGAGTCATATCTCCTCTGCTCAGCTGCACAACCTCCTCTGAGTTGAGCTTTTGTGAGCGTGAAGCAGATAAAAGGAGTACGTATGGACTATTTTATATTTCTGTGAAAAAACAGTTGATTGTTTTCTGTCAGTGTTCTCATCAGCAATTAAGTGATGGGTTTAGAATCCTGTGTGTCTCCAGGGGTGGCTGTAACAACAAGGGATGCAGTAATGTTGGTATTTGCTGAAGCAGTCTGTTTAGTTCCCAGATAGGATGTTCGTGATACTTTTCAGCTGACTCATTTCTCATATACATACTTCTTTGAAGCTAAGCATTTCCAAAACGGCATTCTTTCCACGCTGCATGGGATCTCCCTCTCTCCTGCTGCCACCAGCCTCTGTCTCCTGCAAGAATGGATAGGATGAAGGATCCTGAAGAGGAAGAAGCAGAAGGAAGGGTTCTCCACTCTTACTGAGTCACTTCGGTGAGCCATATGTGAGATCAGTGGTCATTTTGATGTTTTCTTCAGTGAAGCTAAGATTTTACCACATGTGCACCAAGCGGATGTCAAGATGTGTTGTGTCAGTAACAGGGGACTTCCCTCTCTTCTCCCTCAGCCTCACAGAGGGGCAGATGCTATGCCCTGTACCTCACACAAGGCAGAGCCTGGACCATCCTGGTGTATTGAAGGACTTTTACCACAAGGATCATCTTCTTGGCTCTCCCAGCCATAGCTTGGCTATTCCTGGGTGACCTGGTTCAGAACCCTCCATCTTGTTTTCTCTTTAGAGGGCCTACATGTAAAAAAGGATCTGGAAAAACAGTCTGCCAAAGAATAGCTATAAATTATTAAAAATCAACCAAATAGGGAAGGTTTAACTACATGGAAACAACAGCCTGTATGGTGTAAGCAGAGAAAAAGAAAACAGATGTAAGCCCTTTTTCCCAAGTGGTGTTGTCCCCCACTCCCCCCTGCAGCCCGTGTTTCTGAGGAGGCCAGGCTGTTTGCAGTGGGAGTGGTGCTGAGTTTTTAATACTGCCACTGCTATTCCTACGCTGCTTTATTTATATACAGTTCAGAAAGGGACACGTGTTTATGCTGCAGACCTGCTAATTACATATTTTCCTCCTTTTATTAAGCAATGTGTTCGTGCTGTGTAATGCAATCAGAGTGCAAAGGAAAGACTTATGTTGTGTTGAAGAGGTATGAGCATTTGGCCTTGTCAGTGAATTCCCAGAGACAGCTAAGTACAATACAGGAAGTGACAGACTCTAATTAGGATGCCAAAAGATGTGTGTGTAGTTCTGGTATCCTCCTGTTAAAGCTATCCAGGCATTTTCAGATGCCTGGACAGCAGTGATTTGCAGCAGTGAAAGAAGTTACTAAGTCTGTTCAAGGAGTTACTGGCGAGGAACTGAAAGAAAGAGAAACCTGGGAAGTACCCAAAACAGTGACAATGTGGTAGAAACAGTAATTCTGAGACAGAAGTTTATAAAAGCTTGTATTTTATTTAGTGCTGTTAGACTTGCTAGAAGAACAGAACATGAACAGGCAGGTTATATCATTTTCTGCTCATGAGTATTTGGGATATTCATGAAGTCCTGATAACCTCAGTGAAATTGGGCAGATGATAGCCTTCCATCTGTGGAACAGAGACCAGTGTACAGCAAGAGCTGTGTCTGTAACAGTTTCTACATGCACAGTACATGTGTATGGGCAATACAGAACAGTACCTATGATCTTTTCCTTGTTAAGAAACACATCAAAAAGCAGTTGAGGTCAGAGAAGATTGCAGCTGGACAACCAGCAGGTCAGATCCAAGTCCTATTGTTTTCCGCCCCCTATGAAGCCAGAGGTTGTCTTGCCATTGATTACCATGAAAAAAACTGACCTTGGGATAGGCTGGAATGAATGAAAACTTTGTAGAATTCTGTTTGTTTGTTTTTCTTATATTTGTCTCAGAAATGCGTGTCCAAGTCTCTCTTACATTCATAAAAGGAAAACAGTAAAATATTCTTTGGTCTGATAGAGAATTTGAGTAAATAAAGGTGGACATGTAAAACACTTTTAGTGGGAAAGGAAAAAAGAGCATTTGGCTGGAAAATGGCTGGTACACTTTCAGAAAACCAAGCAAATTATTAAACAAAATGACATTATCTTGTGCTTCAACATAGTTGTCAAGACTGTCTGCAAGAAAGAGGAAGAAGGACCTACCTCATGTAAACAAGATGCATCTGCAAAGCAAAGGCGAAAACCTGCCTATCTCAGTCTTTTTGTGAAACTTGGTTGTCACTTGGGGAGAAGTTCATAAACTGAATGTTCCAGAGTATGAACAACAGCTGTGTGGTAAGTTTATCCTGGCGAAGTGACCAACCATCTTTGGCCATCAGTCGATTGGAGCACTACAGAGGATAACAGAGAGGCTATTCTAGGCCCAAGCAGTGGCCAAGATGTGTGTGGGGGAGATGTCACAGAGGCAGTTGGACACTGTGCAGAGGACAGAGAGTGGCACTAGTGTTGTTCTGTCCTTCCTATCACCAGCAGTGAATTAGGCACCCCTTTGCCAGGTGTGTTGATGAGAACAAGGTGCAGACAAACAAAAGTGACACCCAGCAAAAATCCAGCAGATAGAGGTGGAAATCCTTTTGCACAGGTCAGACATGCAAAGGTTTTTCTCGGGGCTTCATATTATACACAGTATCCTGCAGGGGAGGGCTTTTTCTTTTAGATCTGCAGTATAGATTACAGCAAGTTGTAAATATACTTGCAGACGCTTTGTTGATCTGTAATTGTTATCGTTCAGACCACTGCTAAAAGCATTAAATGTCATAGCCAATGATGAGAAGGGAAGGTCCCACACAGTCACGCCCACTCAGCAGTGACATCCCTGCACTACTGTGTTGTGAGACTTACAGACATCTGTTTGTCAATTCTAGATTGGCCTAATTTTTAACAATACCATGTTTTAGAAAGTTAGAAACTTTAGGAATAACCTTTCACACTCTAATTTGTAATATTTCTCTTTAAAGTTAGATTTTAGAAGTCATTTTCGTGAAGCCATATTCATCGTCTATTGTAAGATACCCCCTTTTACTTTTTTAATTATTTTAATTCTGCGTTTGTGGCAGTGGCAGTTAGAATGTGTTTACCTGACAAGTTTGTAAGAGGCTACTTTATCCAGTACATGCTTGGCATTTTAGTAAGCCATCTTTCTTCCTGTTTTGTAAAATCCCCTTAATCACTTCAAAGAGCTAATGACAAGAAGCATTAATTGCTCTGGACACAGTTCAGCCTATTGTCTTGGACTACCTGGATGGATGTGGGCTATCCAGAACTGCTGCACTCCATGTGCCTAACTGTACTGCCTGTTCTTTCAGTCTCCCGCAGTGGAGATGAAATAGCCCAAATCCATTTTGCAATGCTTTGAATTCCCACGTGGCTCTTTTCTGATATAGAAAACACACGTGTTAAATATGTTTGCATTTGGTGCGTTGTTTTTGACAATTATATATAAGAGCATATATTTCCGTATAGTAGTATGCTGGTCTCAAAAGTACATTTCCTTTTTATCCTAAGGTATTCTTAAAAATATGTGTTAACTTCACTCTGGTTGTATATTTCCACTTGTTTTCATGCGTTCTTCAGTTCACTGATATTTAATGCTCATTCCTTCATTGTGACATAGTGTTTCTGGTGTAAGTTAAAAAAAAAAAAAAAAAGGTACAACTGTACTCTCAGGAGTTGTTTGTTAGTTGTGCTGAGTAACTGATCCAGGAGAGAAAGAATTTGCTGTGAGGACAGGTTTCCTGGTCCTGCCTAGCAGTGACACCTAATTATGCTGCATGTGCCCGGCCCAGGAGCCAGGAGAAAAGAGCTGGAAGCCATGGCTGACCCATGTGGGAGAGGTAAGTACCTGCTTGGGAAAATCTGTCTTGAGGGGAACTCCACAGATTGCTATCAGCCGGAGCCTGCATGCAAAGAAGCTGTGTGTTGGTCAGAAAAAGTGAAATTCTAACACTGGAAGAACTGGTACATTCAGTCGTGGAAAAACTGCCCTCTAGAGGTGCTTCTCCTTCCTGCTCGCTGGAGGGGCAGCTTGCCTGGCTGATACAGGTGCTGAAGCTCGTGGGACTCTGATTTGACAACACGCAATGCGTCTACATTTTAGTCTGTAAGTAGTAGCCTTATGAGACCTGCTTCCAGAATATTTTTCTGATGGGAAATATCTGATCTCTCATAATTCGCAAGCTCATCTTGAAACTTTTCTTCTGGTGAGCTAAGAGTAGGGCTTCTCTTCCGTGCAGCCATTAGGTTTCCTTATTGCTGCCAGTACAGACATATGTCGATTAAGGAGCTAAGAAGGAGAAGAGGAAGGACCCCTGCTTTCTGCCTGCCCCTGTACACATGTCATGTGGGTCTGAGTTTCTGACAAGTACAGTGATTGTTTTTCACAGTAATACAGTGGGAAGATGTCATTTGTATCTGGGTAAGTTTAGACTGTGTTATCAGAGTGGTTCAGATTCTGGAGGAATCTGTTTTCTCATGGGAAACAAGTTGATGTAAGGTTATCAGGAACCCTTGTATGCAATGTCACTTAGGGCACACCAGTCTTCACGAACTGTGGACTAGCTACTGAGCAGTTGCTGTGTTAAGGCACAGTAGGGCAGAGCTCAGCCTTGGCTAATGGCCTGAGAACTGATCCAGGATCTCTGGTGGATTTGCAGCTCTTGGTGTGGAGACAGCGTTCCTCTGTCTGCGCTTCTGATATATTTGATGTTTTCTTTCTGACATGAGGTATGTCCACTCCAGCTGCAATTTGAGCTGTGGGTGGTGCCTTGCAGATGAAATGTAGAGCTTATTTCCAGAGCAAATCATGGAGAACAATGTATTTCCAGAACTGTTTAAATCAAGAAAATTAATGGAGGGAAAAATCTGTCAGCATCTATTACACATGATAGTGTTGATACAAACTCCTGTCTCGAGAAATCCTTCTGCTGCTCATAAGAAAGCTGGAAGGGTATAGGAAGAAAATTATCACTGTCCCCCTTCTTTCTTAAGGATTTGCTTAAGATGGAAGGAAATTGCAAAGACATGATATCAGCCTGATGCAACAGGACTCATTCTTACGTTCTGTTTATTTATCAAAGAAGGAAGAGGAGGGAGCTGTTAGCTCATTTTTACTTTGAGTATTTTCCTTTGATTTTTGAATGAGGGGCAACTTTACTTAATGTTATCATGGAGAAAGGTCCTTGTTAAGAAGATGAAGTGAAGTTGTGAATTAAAATGCTCATCACCCCACTGCTTTTAAACAGCACTGACAAAACTATGTTCCAAACTTTGCAGGTTGATAACTACCACATTTTACTAACTGTCTTGAGAATGATTCGAGCTGCTTTGTCTTAAGATGTTAGAGCCTGACAATGGTAGAGCAAGCCAGTCTGTGTGGCTGACAGGTAATGATTGCTCTGACGCTTTACAGATGTGCACTGCACGACAGCTGCAATGAATCAAGTTATTAGGACTTTCTGCTCCCTAGAGCTTACTTATTCCTGCCGTTCTTAAAAGGGTGGGGGAAGGGGAAGAAGAAAAGTGTAAAGCCTATCAGTGAGATAGAGGAGAGGGCCTGAAGCCAGACAAACAGAAATATTTTGGGATTCTGCTAATGCCGAGAAGATGAAAGGAATCCCCAAATAAAAGGGAGCTAGAGACATATTTAGCAGAGTCTCATTCCTAAGCAGCCAATTAGATCTAAGCAGGAAGGTCTTCATGCATATCTGAGAAGCTGTTTTCCCTTATAAAGTAATGAGCTGTAATGTTATGAGTAAAGGAGTTACTTTTTTTCCCAGTTTTCTATAGCAGTTGTGATAAAAAACTTCAGCTTCTGCCCTTCTTTACCAAAAAAGTATGACATCTACAAGCTAGTGCATGGCCTTTGAGGCTGCATTCCTGGGGACAGCCGAAGCCTGTTTCCTAGGCAGAGCCATACAGCTCCTGTTGGCATGCAGTCCTAAGCACATTTTCTGTTCAGATGAAAATATGTGCAAGTTACTGAAAAACAAAGAACTTGTCTTAAGAAACATGTAACTAAGAGTTTCCACTGATACCTTGAAAGATGGTCAATGAAGTAGTTTCCAGTCTACATGGGAGCTTTGCTAGTAATACTATAAAAAGATCAAGGGAAAGTATATGGAAAAAAAAAAAGCAACAAATTCTCTTTTTCCAGTTATTTTCCTTTCTCTCATTGTATTCCAGACATGCTCCTCTGATAGACAACATTTTGGACAGATAAACAGCATGGAAACAGTTTTTGGCTATGGATGCAGTGAAAGAAGTAGAGCCTTGAGGTATATACACACAGGGCAAATTGCGCTTGGTGGCTTCTATACAAATGAGCAGTGTAAGTATTTAAAAGTAGAGAGCAAAAAGTGGTGATGGAATTGGCCTCCACTGGGGGATCTTGGCTGCTTTCAGGAGTGATAGTTTGGTATTTATTCTTTTTCTGTTGAAAACAGAAACGTGACTGGGCTAAGCTGGTATGCATCTTTAGCCATAGAGGAAAGTTCAGAGATTTTTATCCCCAGCATTTAGGTTTAGTTCTCAGGATGCTTGTTCTGCCCTGTTCTATTTAGGTTCTTATTCCTGTCTCATGCCACATACATTCTCTCCCCATTTCCCACCCCTCTGGCAATGACCTATGTCACTGAGAAGAAAGGTATAAACTATTAATGTCACTTTTTCCCCATGTGTTTTTATTTAGCAATATCTGTGATCATATCTTAAGCAATGGAGTCACTATAAAGAAAAGAAATGCCTGTATTTTGTAATGTCCCTCAAGCTGTACTGAGCTCATTTCCTTGCATAGTTTACTCGTTTGCCTGCCTTCCTTCCTGCCCCAGGACCTTCCATAGTGTAACACTCCAGAGACGAGCTGTCTGCAGAGCACTGGCTCTCCTTTGTGTGCTGGAGGCAAGGTTGTGCTACGTCTTTATAGAGTTTCACTGTGCTGCTTCTATGTATCCACAGCTACTGCTAAGTCAGTCTCTGGGCTTACTTCCCCCTTCCAGTCTGCACAGCCCTAACTCTAGCAGATGCCCTGAAAATAGTCCCTCCAAACACTATGTATCCTCCTTGTTGTCATATCAGTAACTGCTTTCGCAGGGTAAACTTCTGTGTCAGCTGTATCTTTCACAAGCACCCTGAAAGTTAGAATTCCCAAATCTTTGATGCCTATGACACCCAAGGTGTTTCAAAGTGACGTGTGCTCCCCACCCATACAACCACTTCTCACAGCAGCCATTGCCCCAGCTGGTATTGGGATATGCACCAGGCTAAGCTGCTCAGGGTATGATGAAGTTTAACAGAGAGAAGAAACAGTGTAATATCTGCATGGCCACTGCCTCCCATGATGTCTACAGACGTCTTCTGCAGAAAACTGTTGCCTCTATTTCTAGCTATGCAGAGGTGTTATGTGAATTGATTGGCATTCCTGCTGAAGGAGTGTTTACTTGCCTTTGCAATCTCATACTGTACCCAGTAGAGTGTGATCACCAGTAAGGTTCTTTGTTTTTTGTTTTTTGGGTTTTTGTGGTTTTTTTTTTTTTTGGATGAGTGAACCTTCTGTCATTTAGGTGTTCACCTTAATTTGGATTCTTCTGGATCTAAAAGCCTTGGATTATACTTCCTCTATTAATTAATGCTTGTCTCGAAATCAGATATGTTACTGCACTGGAGGGTTTTGCTGCATGAAATTCTTCTTCCCCTTAACCTGATTTGCTGATCTAATGTAGTTATGTGAAAAGTACATAATTCCCATCTGCTGTGTTTTGAATATCATTTGAAAAAAATTATTTCTTTTTGGGTGTCATTTAAGGGCCTGTTGAAGATACGCAAGAAAGTATCTCTCTATGTCCTCTGCAGTAGACTGCTTACGTTGGTAGATTGTATGTTGTTGTTTGTTTAATGTCTATCATCTTTTGTCCAGGTGCTAAAAAATGAAATTATAGATAGCTTTTGCATGGCTCATGATCTTGTTAGCTTCTGTATCTGTGCCTCAAAGGCAATTACATTCCTTAGAAGTTCCTTTCCTTAAAAGTTAAATTCCTTTTGGTCTTCAGTCCATAATTCTTCCTATCTGCTGTCTTTACATGTTGCCTTGTACTCAAATCTCTTCACTGGAAGAAATCCCAGTGCGGTTGTATGGGAGATCTCTAGCATTAAGACTACTCAGTTAGGCAGCACTCCGTAAGCAAACACACGATGCTGCTCCCTGTTGCAAGAAGACTCACAAAGCAAGGATCTCATTTGGATTCTTGTGTCTTTCTTGGCTCATGTGCATAGGCCATTTTTGAATTTGTAGTGGTTTAGAGATAGAGTTTAGAGATGCTAATTTCTGATCTCTAGTAGTAATTCAAGGGCAATGTATTGTTGACTGTGAAAGGGCTGCTCATGAGACACAGTCTGCCTAGAGAACAGCTGGCTGCAGCCAAATAAATCCAGTCCTCTGAAAATAGCTCATACATTGAGAACCTTTGCTTTAGTTGCTAAAAATATGCTCGGGGCAAAGCTAGCTAGAGGTTATGAAATTCAGCAACTTTATTATGAATGTTTTGAGATAGGAGTTTACAGCTTGTGTCCATCAGTGGAATTGACACTAGGATGAAGCTTGTCCACAGTTCCTAGTGCTTTGGAAATAAACTGATGGAGACAGGATATTGATTGTCACCCATTACAGGCTAGGGGCACCATAACAACCTGTTAGCAGAACGTTTACACAGCTTTCAAAGACCCTACTATGAACCCTATGCAACAGCAGATACTTCTTTTAGTATCCCTAAGTGTGGACCTTTTAAGTGAATTTGTGGCAAAATTCAGTAGCTGTTTAGCTTGCCAAAAGTATTCTCATTGCGTTGATCAAAATCTTTAACAAAAGCGAAGTGTCTCCTTAAAAACACTTTCCCTATTACAAATGACTGCTCTTTCAGTTTTCACTCTGCCTCTTGGATGTTCCTGTGGAGGCCTGGGCCTCTCTTGTTTGAACGTGTGCTCTTCCTGACAGAGGGTGTCTGTCACAGGCACACTTTTCTTGCTGCATTTTAGCAAGTTCTGCAGTGTTTATCTTACACAGCTGAAAGTCTCCTCCTGTTTCATGAGCTCTGCGTTGGAATGCAGTGGAAGGGACTCAGGGCCTGTGGCCACCCAGATTAGAGGTTTTTGTAATAAGGTCCCTATATGGTTTTGTTAGAGACTTCGGCTCTGTCTCTCTCATCTCTGCTCCTTGTTTGGGAGGCTGGTGGGAGGAGAAGAGCTGAAGGGGCTATATAACCCTGGTGCTTTTGGATACACAGTGCACCATCCCAGAGCTGCTATCCCCAGCCAAGCACTGTCAGGGTAAGTGGCACTGAACCAATAGTGGGATTTATAGTTTTCTGGATGACTTTAATTAAGTAATGTCACATGGAAGCTATTCAGGAGGATGTACTGCTATGCTGCAGTTTGCTTAGGCATTACTTACTAGAACTGAATTGGTAAAATGCTTTTAATGTCTACACTGAGTTGTATTTGTTTTAAAGCACTTTTGAATGGGAAATACATCTGATGATTTTGCCGATTCCACCAACACTCCAACAGTAATATAAAGACACAGACTGTGTAATGGCACAGCTGGAATTTAAGTGAACCCGTGTGCCCCCATGGAGTTAGCTTTGGACAGAACAGAGTTCCTGAATGGGTGAATTTGCACACTGTGTAGTGGTTTCTCAGCAGCTTTGCTTCAGTGCTCTCAAATCAGCTTAAATTGACGTGAGTGTTTTGGAGTGTGACTGCAAGAAGAGCTGGAAGATGCAAAATAGCAGTATCTAATCAGATGCAATGAGGATGCATGTGTATTCGTTGCTGTCTCGATAGATATGAAACTGTGGTCTGCAAAACGCCAAACATTTTATTAAAGATCATGTTATACACAGCGTTCCTTGTGAGGCTGGAGTTGTTCTCCTGATAGCATGCTGTAGAGGCTGGGGAAGTGATTGGTTGTCTTTCAGTGTAAAGCAGGTAGAAGTAAGAGGCTAAATACTGTATTAATTGCTGGGGTGAATATTTTCCTTTATTCTGCAGTGCTGAGTGACTTTTGCTGCTGGAGGATGTTACTACTGCATGCCATGGCAGTCCTGAGCTGCAACTCACTCCTTGGAAGCAGAGTGTCCTGCCTGAATGATTTAGCTTTGATTTTTCAGCTTTTTGTGCTCTATTACTAAATATGGTTTTCATTAGAGTCCACCAAGCTCAGAAATGCAGCCTTTCCTGCTCCCTCCTCCCCCCTCCCCCAAGTGATTTTTGGCATTGCATTCTCTGCATTGGTTTGAGCAAACCCCCTGACCTCGAACTCTGTTCCAAAAACAGACGGTTGGAAAGCATATTTCCTAATTAGGAAATGGTTTCTCTAAACCACTCTGTTCATTCATGTTAGATAACAATTGTACTCCATAGACTAAATGCTTAAATATAAAGAGCCTGTTTTCCCAAAAGTTTAAGAAATGCAAAAATTGCAACCTACTTTCCTTTTCTGGTAATAATGACTTAATATCTGGAGTACATCAAGGTGGGATTTCCCTCTCCATGCCTTCTCCTGGCAGCTACTGTATCCATGCAGAACTGCAGCCTGCAGAAGCAGTCCCACAGCTGCGTCTCGTGGCTGTGAAGGGTCTGCAGTGAAGCGTCTGGGGGAGGCTGTCCCTACTAGTCCATCTGTGGTGGAGGCTGAGCGTTGCCTCATGCTCCCATGCTCATCAGCCATGGCTCTCACTGACCCCACTGCCGCTTCGCCGTGCACTTCCAGCATTCCCATGGCAGCAGGTTTGAGCGGCTGCGCGAGGAGCCAGCTGGGCTGCTGGATGACAGCCGTCTGCTTTGGCTGTTAACACATTGCAATTTGTTGAACTCTGCATGGAAGTCCAGGCTCCCAGCTAGTCGAGTGATTCCCTAACACACTATAAATTGTGGGCAAATAGTTCTTCTCGAGTGCTGGTATTCGGGGCTTGTTTCCGTAAATGACTTTAATACAAACCCTTTAAAGCATTTTTATTACCCTTGTTATCTTCCTGTTGCCTGAGGAGAAAAACAATTTCTGTTTTAGTGAAGCAGGGAGCCAGCATAAATTACTTTGTCATTCTACAAATGCAGCTTATTAGCTGGTTTGAAATGATGATGGAGCACATACTATGGACAGTTTCAAAACACATGCTGTCCTTGATTGCATTTTAAAGTCAGGATATCATCTTTCTACGTGCACCAGTCTTGTCAGGATGATAGAGGCAGGGGACATCATACTGAATCTGATGCAAAAAGACCTTTGTTTTTGCAGCTGTCAGTCCAGCAGTCTTCTTTATCTCCCACCTACGCCTCAGTGGTGGATTTCCGTGGCCAAATTTAGATAAACATTCGCTGTCTCAAAGCTGTGATGATCTGTCTTTCCATGCAGCAGGACTGGAATAGTTCCATGGAGTACTTTGAATTATGTCTGGTGCATACAGCCTTCCTGCCTATCAGTTCCTTTTATACCGCATTCTCTGTCTTACAGGGTGGTTCTGGTACCTCACTTTGTTTTTTTTTTTCAATTATTCTTTTCTTGCTGTTTTCATAGGGCTGTTTTCTGCTTGGAGCACCTGAGGACATTGACATAGAAGATGTGTGAGGAGGAGGACAGCACTGCCCTTGTTTGTGACAATGGCTCAGGGCTCTGTAAAGCTGGCTTCGCCGGGGATGATGCTCCAAGAGCAGTTTTCCCTTCCATCGTGGGTCGTCCCAGGCACCAGGTGATGAAATGCTTAAGTTATTCCATACTGGGCTTGGAGACATGCCCCATTCCCAACTCTCCATCCCCGAGCTACCTTTTCCTGCATCTGAGGCTAACCCAGCCCTGGATAGTCTGTGTAATGTGGTATTTATAGGCAAAATGTGTCCAGCAGTGCACTCACCTGAGTCAAAGCAGATCTATAGCCTTGTGAAAGGAATCCTCAAGTTTTTGCACTTCCTTCTATGCTCTCTTCTCCCTGTACTTTGCGTCACCCAGAGAACTTGGTGAGTACAGACAGTTTAAAAGCAAACAATCCCAGAGAAGTATCTGGACTTTTTGACTGCCCTAAAACTGATGATAGATGATGTGCAGGGAACTAAGGGAGGAAGGAGAAGCTGTCAGTCTGTTTCCCATCTTCTTCTTTTCACTGTGTCACAGACAGACACCTCTCTGGGGTTTCTAGGGCTGTTTTTTTTTGGTTTTGTTTTTTTTTTTATTTTTTTTTTAGCTGCAAGCTTTACATTTGAACATATGATATATTCTCATCAATTTTAAACAGTTTGCAAAGTGTATTTATTAGCTGAGTTGTTAAATACAAGGTTGCTGAGCCATATCAACATTAGTGAGATCTAGAGCAGCTTAGCTAGGCCATAACAAACTAAGCTGGCTGCTGGGTTTTAAAATCCACCTGATTTCTTCTGTGTCACCTCAGGACGTGTTGAAATGAGGAGAGGTGGACTGGCTGTAAGGTGTGGCACTTAATGCACCCAGCTAATAAGTTTTCAAGCCATTGAGGGCAAGTGAAATATGTGCCTTTTGGTATAGCCACTAGGAGGTCTAATTGAAGCCTCTGAACATTACCATAATTTAAAAATATATATATTCAAGTGTCATCTTCCATAGACAGGATTAATTACATTAATTGCTCAAAAATAAATCATAGGGTCACAGTAGAAAAATATACAGCAGATTTCTAGAATCTCTTTTTTCCTGATCATGTATTATGGAAGACATTAGACCTCTGAAGGAAGGATCATCCCATCATAAACTTAAAGTCCACGTTGTTTCCAAGGTACAAGTTGTTAGAGAAGCCACGTTTTGGAGCGTAAAATGACTTAAGTTCTGGTAAGAGTGTTAGGTAGTCAAAGCATCCTACAGTATACTATTTTTTAACAGTATTTCTAACTTAAAGCATAGAGACTACTGTATATCCGGAGTAGTTTCCAACTTCTAGCCCATAGACTTGGAAAATCTGAATTGTGTATTGCTGCATCACGGCCCTTAGATGGCACAATGTCCCCATCTGCTTTCCTATGCTTCAGCAGACAGGTCATCCCTAAGTAACAAAGAACATTAAAACAAGCCTATCATTCTACTTCATCTTGATGAGTTTGACATTGTACTTCTTGTGTGTGCATGCAACTGAATATCATACAAAAAAAATTGTACTTGTTTGCTGTTTACTTAACTGTACTGGAAAAATGATTAATTCTCCAGTCATTAGTATTTATAAAGTGTTTTGTAATTAGTGTCACTGGCAACTGAATTTATCTCAGGTGATGTGTCACAAAGTAGTTACCTCTCCTTGAAAGACTAACTCTATTTGTGTTATTTTATAGGGTGTGATGGTTGGTATGGGTCAAAAAGACAGCTATGTAGGTGATGAGGCTCAAAGCAAGAGAGGAATCCTGACCTTGAAATACCCCATAGAACATGGCATCATTACCAACTGGGATGACATGGAGAAGGTTTGTCAGTGTTGTAATAATGTGCATCGCTGGTAGACAATCCCTTGAACCGAATGTTTAACACATTACTTGGTACATTTTAGATGAAAGTGTTGTGCTGTCAGGTGTGGTTTAATGAGAAGCTTGTTAGCAGCAAGCTGGAATTAAGTCTATGCAGCTCTCTCTCCTATTGCAAGATTATATATATTTTCATTAATTTGTGTACCCTTTGAAGAAGTCGTTTATCATTAGCAGTGATATTTCTAACCTGAGGATAGAGTGTTTCCTTTTCCAGTTACCTTGGTTATTTCTACGAAGGCAATAAGAACAATTGCATGTGAAACGTTTCTCGCCGGTCTCTAAAGTGCTATAAGCAGAGTGCTGGAGCATTAAACCTGTCTGAAAGTCATTCTGAGCTGCTAGTTGATGGTATTTTTCTCCTTTGCCTTCTGCCACTGTCCTCAGATCTGGCATCACTCCTTCTATAATGAGCTCCGTGTTGCACCTGAGGAGCACCCAACTCTGCTGACTGAAGCACCACTGAATCCCAAAGCCAATCGAGAGAAAATGACCCAGGTAATCTCACCCTGAAGCTATGGAATAATTCCAAGTTTGTGGATTCAGCAGGATGTGAACACCATCATTTCAGTTAGTCATGACAACTTGATTGTTCTGCAGTGTGTATCTCTTAGTAAGGGAAGATAGAAAGTGCACAGTGACTGTGTGTCAGATTTCTATGTTACTACATTTATTTGGAAAAGTCTGTGTATCAGTTTTGGATGTGAGAACTCTGGTCTGCCCAAGTGTTGTCACTTTCATCTTTCTGTGTGTGTGTGTGTGTCCAGGCCTACTACAAGATGATCTTTAATGTGTCTGTATTAATACATTGTAGATGTAGATTGGATACGGAGGGGTCAGAAAGGACAAATGTTTGATTTAAATGTATTTTCCTTCCTTGTTATTACCAACCATCACTAAATACAAAAATCTTGTATTTTCCCTTTCCTTTGCTGTAATGATACAACTAAACAAAAATCCCTACTGCTAAGCTAATTGTGTTAATTGCATTTCAGATTATGTTTGAGACTTTCAATGTGCCAGCCATGTATGTAGCTATTCAAGCTGTTCTGTCCCTGTATGCTTCTGGGCGTACTACAGGTAGGTCTCTAGAGGTGGCACTGGTGTTCAAAACAGTTGTGTGTGAGCACCTGAGCCTGAATCATGTGTTATCTTCTCAAAGGGATTGTGCTTGACTCTGGGGATGGTGTCACCCACAACGTGCCCATTTATGAAGGCTACGCTTTGCCACATGCCATCATGCGTCTGGACCTGGCTGGCCGTGACCTGACAGACTACCTCATGAAGATCCTGACGGAACGTGGCTACTCCTTTGTGACCACTGGTAAGGGCATGCTGCATAGCTGAGGAGGGGAGTTGTTTAATGTGCAATGTTTCTAGTGCCCTTAGAAGGAATAGCAGTGGTTCTGCAGTTGTTTTCATTAACAAGAAAGAATCCAACAGGGAAAAAGTACTTTCTCTGCAGGACTGGCAGAGAGGATCTGTGTAAAAATGGAGAGGATGTTGGAGAATGAAAGTGTGGCTGAGTGCCATTCTAAAAACTGAATCTTCTCAACAGCGGAGCGTGAAATTGTCCGTGACATCAAGGAGAAACTGTGTTATGTGGCCCTGGACTTTGAAAACGAGATGGCCACTGCTGCCTCTTCCTCCTCTCTGGAAAAAAGCTATGAGCTTCCTGATGGCCAGGTCATCACCATTGGAAATGAACGCTTCCGCTGCCCAGAGACTCTCTTCCAGCCATCTTTCATTGGTAGGTTGAATGACTATTGTGCTTTGGTAAGCTGCTCGTAAATACCAGGTCTCTATTTCCTTCTGATTGTATCCCACTGCTGGCTCATTTAGATGTATACGCAAGTATGTCCCAGTGCCTATTATAAAATAATCTTTCAGAACAGCACTATTAATACACTGGGAGGAACTTTATGTCAAACAGTAAAGCAAAATGCTTTCCCAAAATAAACTCCGAGTGTTTATTTCTGGCTTTGAGCCCATGACATTGTGTATATTATGTATTAGTTACTATGAAAATTCTGGCTGCAGAAACACTTTTCTAAATGGTATGAGGGTTATAGTCTGAATGTGCTTGCAGGGAGGGGTTAAAAAACAAGCGAACAAAAAGCACTACTTTTATTCTACTGAAAGACTGCCCCCAAATGTGAATCCAGAGTGCATCACATTTGCAGAGCAGATCAATGGTCATGGAGGCAAGCTTGCAGCAAGGTCACGTAAAAACCTAGTTTGATGGAATATCAGCTCATAAATAGATGAAGTAGCTGCATACTTAGTTAAAGGTATTGGGACATATTTTGACTATTTTTTTCTCTAAGCTGGCTCAGTTTAAAAAGGGGGAAAAAAAATAGAGGGAAAAAAAAAAGTAAGAACAAGAAAACAAATGATTCCAGGACCATATAAGGAATTCTTCGGACATATGAGGTTGTCTGCAAAAGCCTACCGGAAACTGTACTACTCCATACCCCTGGATTTTCTTTTTAACGAGGAGTTGAGTGTGTAGATGGGGGTGGGGAAAGAGGGCTGTGCCCAAAGGAGCTTCTAAGTAAATAATTCAAACAGCAGCAGAATGACTTTCCGTATTTCTGCAGCCTTGAAGACTGTTGTCTTCCAAAGACAAACTGCAGCTCACATTGTCTGTTCAGCATTAACAATTTTAAGTCTCTGTATGGAGTTGCTTCCTCAGTGTTCTGCTGTCATTTCTGTAGGCATGGAGTCCGCTGGCATTCATGAAACCACTTACAACAGCATCATGAAGTGTGACATAGACATCAGAAAGGATCTTTATGCCAACAATGTGCTTTCTGGAGGCACTACAATGTACCCGGGCATTGCAGACAGAATGCAAAAGGAAATAACTGCTCTAGCTCCCAGCACCATGAAGATCAAGGTACAGTGCAATAATTTGTAAACTATTTGAGGGAACATGTAAAAAATCCTCAGAAATCTAACAAAGAATATCAACTCTTTACAAAGTGCTTTGTACATATTTTCAGTCAAGCCTGCATGTTCTACTAAATCATCCCCTGGTATCTGCACGAGTCACCCTGGCTGCTAAAAGAAGACGGGGCCTTCTCTCCTCTCACTTCCTTTCTCATGCTGTGTTCTGCAAACTGACCTAGCAAGGCCAAAGAAGAATAGCATGGAATCAGCAACATTCATTTTTGTAGAGCTGCAGCTTCTTCAGCAATTTATGGCTAATGGCATTTGGGTGTAGGAAATGCTGCTTCTGTCCTTGGCTCACAAGTTAAGAAAAAGATTCTAACAAGTTATTCATCCTTCTGCTGCTGCATCTCTCCCCTTCCTTGCTTTGCAAACATTTTGTCAGCTGTACTGATAGGAACATTCCATCGGTCATTCATTCTTCCAAGCCCCCCTGGGCTACCATTATATGTTTGTCTCATGCTATGAGAGTGGCTGCCTCCCCTTGTCTCTTTTGTGGTTATGAATGCACACACACACACACACACACACACACACACGTTGTTGTGTTGGGCAGACTGATTCAACCAGAGGAACTGAGGGTGTAGGCTCAGGCTCAGGCAACAGCTTTGTAACTTCATGGCTTGCTGCAATGGCTAACTGCAAGACACTAGTGCACATGTACAGTGTTTTCACTAATACAAAGTATCACTGCTTTAATAGTTCTGTATAACAAATTCGTAGCTTAACGTTGCATTTAATGGTTTTATTTCTTAAACAGATCATTGCTCCTCCTGAACGTAAGTACTCCGTCTGGATTGGAGGCTCTATTCTTGCCTCCCTCTCCACCTTCCAGCAGATGTGGATCAGCAAACAGGAATATGATGAGGCTGGCCCATCCATCGTTCACCGCAAATGCTTTTAAATCGCTTTATACTTCTATGTCTTTTTAGCATATTACTGTGAATGTATTCAGGAAAATACATTCTTAAAATTTCATTCCATAAATCTTTCATCGTAATGGCTGGTTAATTGGATACGGTGTATTTTTTGGAATAAATTTTAAATATGCAAATGAAATTGCTGCTCCTAGTTTAGAGATGCAGTTGTGGAGTTGCCATTACAGCTGGTGCGAAGCTCCATCTCGTGGCGTAAATTTGCTACTGCGCTGTGGGCGTAGAAGTGGTACCTGTTGTCCAGTGGTATCAACTCCAGAAAACGCTCAGCTCCCAGCCTGCACGGTGCCAGCGTTCAGCCTCGGTATGCATTTCAGTCTGCAAGCAGAACTAGTCATGGTGTTCCCAAAGTTCTGGGCAGCAGCAGAGGGGCACAGCATCTGCTTGGTACCAGGAGGAGCACGTGCACTCTGCTTTGCATCTGCTCTATCCAGAAATATTATCTGTCCACATCACTTCTCAGTTCACAGCTACCATGCTGGAAAAGGCACTTCTTATACCCTACGGCCCAGAAGTGTACGATGCTTTCTATATCTTTTCATGGTTGTTTTCTTTTGCTTTGTTTCTATTAAAAATAAAACCTCTCCTTCTGGGAGCATATCTGAGTGCTGATATTAGCTTGAATAGGTGACTTTGCTATTATGTGTCCTCTGAATGAGTGTAGCTTATGTTGTTGTTGTGATTTTCATCAAAGTTTAAGGGTAATTAAGCTGGCTTAATACAATTGCTCTTCAGAAGTTTGTTTGTTTGTTTGTTTTTCTGGAGGGGAGGATGTAATGTAGTCAGAGCAGATAAAATGTTTTTAGACAAAGTTCTTTTTCTATGACTTTTCTGATTCCGCTTTTTGTCTTAAATACATTGAGACTGATTTTTAAGAGAAGTATACGCATAAACGTTGAAGCCAATACTGCTGTCTTAGAAGTATATATATATATATATATATAAAATACGTTTATGACCAAAGAATTAATTGAGACAGACCTGAAAAAGGTCAGTTCTAAGGACTTTGCTGCAATCCACATTCATTAGAGTTCAGGATGAAGAATGCTATTTATTTTTGTTACTTATTTTCCTGCCTTAAACTCAACTGTTTACTTACCTCACCTACCTGTTACTCCTTGCCTTTGAACCTGTAAGCTTTTTGCAGCAGCACCTGTTATTTACTACAGCTGTGTAACTGCTGGGTTTCAGATCTTGTCCTTCTTCAGACACAGTGCATATTTCTGAACTCTTTTGTACTAACCTTATTATTTAAAGTCTAGGTCATCTAGGTTCTTGGAACAGATACTAAATAAACTCTTGTAAGAGCAAATACCTTTGTATGGTTCTTCCTTCTAACTCTAGGTAGATCTTTTTACCTAATTCTAGCCCCATCCAGAAAATCACTGTCAGGATCAGAGCTTGATTTCAAATAGGAGTTTCTGCTAAAGAGTTGCTGGAAAAAACACAGTTATCCAAAGGACTCTGATTCTTCTCTACTATCCCAGGAAGCAATGAGGGTCAACACTCAGGTGAAGGACTTAACTATGTTTTCTGTTAATGACTCAGCAGAAACTTGAGCTAAACAGGGGTGAAAACAATATCTCTGAATTGATGCGTTTGCCTCTGCACCATACAATGTAAATTCAGAGAAGCTATGAATAGGTCTACGTAGCTGGAAGTCATAAAAAGCCAACCACTGTTAAAAATATCTGTAATTCTCAGTTAATAACAACAAATTTGAAAAGGAGTATTACTTATTCCAACTTTGTTACTGTTGCTTGAAGTTCATTTTATTGTTGTTTTTAGTGAGATGATACATCTACAGTTTCAGGAGTAATGCCACTGAATTCCATCTTGACAGGGCAACAAAATAACTCCAAAACAGGCAAAAGCAATAAATACCAAACCATTCAATCTAAAATGTATAAATATAAAAGTCGTTTCTGAAAATGTAAGAAAAACAGGAAGCCATTTTTCTCTTTTGGCCACTTTTATAGCAACACGGCGACTGTCCATCCGTATCACCTCAGATCCAGCACAATTATCTTTATGTCTTTCCCAACCACATGGGTGCATGGCTGTGGAAGAAAGCACATTATTCACAAAACATTTTCAGTAAATTAATAGCATATTTCAGACTATTTCTTCCTGAGCCTGCTTAATAATTTGCCTAAATATCCAGCCTTAACTCTGCCTACCACTGCTCCTGTTCACAGACAAACCTTGTCTTCACAGCTGTAGACTACCATATAAAGCAAGGACTGTAATATAGAAAAAGAACTAAATTTCTGTAGAGGATATTGCTTCATGCTTGGTTGTGACACAGAGTGTAATATAGTGTGACCCTTTACATATCACAGCAGCAGATAACTGAAATGGAGGAGGAAGGAGCTGCATGCTGTGTTAGAACAGGTGCATGGAGGACAGTGACAAGGGAAGCTTGAACTCTGCTCACTTCCTGCAGAAGCTTCAGATGTGTCTGCCCATACATTTTTGGGGGGATTTTTTAAAGCATTTAGGACTGTCTGTAGACACATCCATGACTAAATAAGAGCATACGTTGGATCTGTGGAGAAGAGGTTTTGTTGTAAATCAGACAGACACACGTAAGGGTTGGTCCGGTCAGATTTCAGGAAGCTTCCTGTATTAGTACTCCTGATATTTTTCCTCCAGGAAAAAAGTGCTGTGCTCTTACTGTTCTTGTTGGAAGATTAATGTGCTTTGGGAACTGCATTTGACAGGATGTTTTGTGTTCAACATAGCAGCAATGTGTCTAATGTTTATGAATTTGAGTACCCAGTAACTTCATTCATGAACTAGGTCAGTAAAGGAGCACTGAAAAGAGTTCATCTGAAACAAAAGCTTTAGGATTTTGTTTCATACTTTAATTACCTTCTCAATCCCCCTAGAGTCAGTGATAAAGGAATAAAGCAAAACACAGAGCCCAAACTCTCTTACTTTTTGAGTAGTACTGATATTCTGGGAGGCCTACAACAAAGAAGTAATGTTTAAAGTCTTCTAGTTATTTATTTTGAGCCAGAGGTATGAACTGTTTTGTATTTGAACTGAGCCCCCTTTAAACAATCTTAATTATTCAGAGATAGAGACTTTTATTTTCCAGATAGCGGTGACATTTCTGATAATTCTGGATGACTATGCTGTTGAGCCATACACATAGCATGCCATGCTACTAAAACATCAAAGGATAACAGTAATTTACTAAAAAAAGCCTATGAGAAGGTAGAAAGAATGGAAAATGAACTGTTCAGCAGCTGGAATGCTGTGTCAGGATGACACAGTGGGGGAGATGAGCTAATTTTTTTCATTAAAAACTGGAGAGCTCAGGAACAGCTCCTGTTGAAACTGTGGCTTTTATTTCTGAAAGTAAGTGGTGTGTAGGGGAACTGTTCTGTCATGGCCTGAAGTGATGATCGAGCACCTGGTGAAGGGGTGGAGGTGGCTGACCCAGAGAGCACAGGTGCAAGAAATTCACCTGTGCTTCCCTCCTGACTGGAAGGGGTGGGCCCTGGGTCCCTCTGGGCTCATTTAAGAGCTAGCCTTAGAAAGGAGATCATCTGCTGAATGAAGGCTGCTTCCTGAGAAGGAATGTTTCCCAGTCAGAGTTCCTCACCACGTGCTGGGTGAGTCACCTTTTTTTCCTGCATTACAGCTATTAGTATTCCTAACAATATTTTGCCTGGTATTGTAAAGAACTTGTCAGAAGCAGTTCTGCTTCTTCATTAGGACAGACAAGGTGACTGGTGGCAGCTGCTTGTGGTTAGGTGCTAATTGAATGACAGAGCATAACAAAAGTCTTATGGCTGCTACTGACTGCTTAAGTAAAGTCCTGATGTCTACTTGGTGAAATATGCATAAAGAGTTATTAGGATAGGAGAAATTTATTAGGGATACTAAACTGCAGCAGGTGTAATTTCTGCTTGCAGGACTATGCACAAGAACTCAAATAATCAAAAACATGTTGGATTATGTACTTACGTTAAATAACCTAGGATCCTTTGTATGTGGATGAAATCCCTTCTTTTTACAAGCAGAAACTTCAAGCATGCCAGCGTTAGTCAGTCTGAAGATGCCAGTACTGGAAAGCAAACATGAAACTACTGTTATGCAATGTCTGTGTAATGCAAGTAAAGAAATTCACAAACAAATAACATAATGGATGGACAACAGGGTGGTACTCAGTCACCTCTGATACCTTGGACTCACATCAAACTGTACTTGTTTTTGCCAGGAAACAGTAATAACCTAATAACTACAAGATGACACCAGATTAATTGATGTTACAAACAGGAGTAACAGGTTAGAGTTGGTTACAGGGTACCAAGCAGTAGCTGTGAAGTTTATGAGACTACAGAGATTGGAGAAGACACTGCTGCATAGTGCTTGTGCACTTACCATTCTAGCTGTATTTACAGCTCTGCTATCTGAATGGCTCATACAAAAAGCTGGCCAACTAGAATGGGATTCATAGAAGTTATCTATGGAGGCAGAAGGCCAGAAAGACAGTCTCAAGAAATGCACAACCTAAATATCAGAATTAACCATGGGGCCTTGAGATGTCAAACACACCAAACAATAATCACAGAGCTGTTGAAATTGAAAGGAATCTCTGAAGATCACCTGGTCTGACATCCCGGTATGAGCAGAGTCACATTGATCAGGCTGTCCAGGACTATATCCACTCAGATTCTGAGTATGGAGTTTTACAGCGTCTCTGGACAACCTCTAACATTATAAACCTTCTCATTTGTTCTTACAGTTTCAATTTTTCTTTGGTTCTTACTGTTTGTATTTTATGAAATAAGAAAATAGAACCTGATTAGGCAAAGAGTGACCTTTACTAATCTATTCCCAAAACTGAGGCTTTCATACCATCCTATAGAAGTATGTCTAACCCCTTCACTTCCTCCATCAGATGGAATGAAGATAGGTCTGTGGTAGGCTGCTGGCTACAGAAACAGCTCCTGTCATTAGTACTTGTTTGAGTAGAGTATGAAAATAAATCAAAATTTAAAACCTCGAGCTGGGAGGGGAGGAGGAGAAAGAAGCCAGAAAAAATACTGTGCTTACAGACTGACTGGAATGCAAATCTAAATAGATTAAAGAAAACAAACTCACGATACACTCATTCCTGTCCTTCATCCCAGCTGACATGTACTGTTTGCATTTGATCCCATTTTAAGATTAGGAGTAGGCAAATAAAACACCGTATTACTTAGAAAAATCAGAACTCACTCATTATGTTTTGGTGAACAAACAATTGCAATGGCCTCTGGTAACATGAGCTGATAAGAACAATGAGTATGAAGATCAACACTGGATAAGAATGCGGTTTGTGTTGGATGTGTCTACAAAAAGAAGGAAAATTCAATATTGTGAAATAGTTCTTGAAAGTCAAGGACAATGTGCATTCAAGAAGGAATGATAATTTTTAACAAGTAAAAGCATAAGTACTTCTCCAGGTTGGCATCTTCTTACTAACACAGATTCTCGGTTGTTAGGGTGGCTTCTCAGTATGAAGTTCATGGGATATAATCTCAAGCAGATGCACAAACCATTTTTCAGTTATGGGGGAAAAAGAAGTGAAATGAAGAAGTACCAGATAAAAGGGAAATGACTTTATTGTTCAGAATCTCTAGACTGAAATCCAAATAATTAATAATGAATTTAAACAACACGATACCCTCAGATTTTTGAATGGATTTTGAATACAGTGGAAAATAGATGGCACTAGGAAGTAATAAAATATCCCAAAAATGAGTGAAACAAAAGTTGCACTGGCAAAAGCAGGCCCTGTAGTGTAAACAGTGTGCCTCAACTTCTTTGATCAAGAGATATTCATTACCTGGGTAGAACGGTAATGCTTATTTACATCACTATGATTAGAATTAAGCAAAGAAATTCATTTGAGTCTTGCCAGTTATTTCTTTGGATTGTCATTGCCAGAGTTGGTTAAGCATAATATGTGGTACTGACACAGGAAAGCCAGAATCTGTGTCATACGTACGTGTATCCAACCCAAAGTGAGGAGATCAAACTGATCCTGAATACCAAATAATTCTTCCACGTTCTCCATGTCACAGTAGTCTGGTCCTGAAGATTGCTTTGGCACTATTACGTGGGTAATAGTAAATTCGTTGTGTGTCTGTAAAACAAACATTGAGATGGTAATTGAGAGCTAAAGGAGGAGTGTCTTCCCCATACAAATGCGAAAGTTAAACTGTACCAGTTTTCCACAGAGAATTCCACATGTCTCTATTCCTCTTAATGTATTTGCCTCTGCTAGCAGCAGAAATTTGTGACAGAGATCCCTGGGTAAAATTACACCTCTGAGCGCTTCAGCCAATTGAGCTAGCAAACAAAAGAGAGAGAGAGATAAAAATGCATATGCAGCCTACACAGTGACATGCCTTATTATAAGGCAATATAAACAGAGGAAATTATTAAAGATTAAGAAATTAAACTCGCCACATCATAGATATCTGAAATGAGATTACACCTACGCTGCAAGCACATCATGCTGAATTGAGGTCACCAACTCATAAGATATGCTGTAGCCTGCCTCTTGTGGTGACAGGGAGTTGATCTCATTTTTCAGGCCAGGGCTTCTCAGAAAAATTTTACTGAAGCCTTTGCAGGTTCTGCTTCTGTTCTCAAGAATCAGACAGCCTTTATGCTATAGGAACACTGAGGCTCCATCTCCAGATGCATCTACTGGTGCTCAGATGGAGATTGTAGAACTGTACAACATCTCTCTTAAAATGAGGAAACTGTAGAACTGTTGTGTGTACATTCACCTATTCATGCTTATTCCACTACAGGTGCTCTCAAAGTGCGCAAACCGTAGAATCATTAGGTTGGAAAAGACATCTAAGTCCAACCATCATCACATGCATGCGCAATACATGGTCTGCTACAGTAAAGAAGCAGATAAGGAGTATAGAACATACACACTTACTCTGAACAGCACTTAAAGCAGCTGCTGGCTTTAAGGCCCGGTTTACTGGAGGTGAATCTCCAGTAGAGACACACATGCCACTCTTCTCTTTTTTCTCTAGCAGTGTGGTAGGTGAGGAACTGTTCTCAGGTACAGAAATGCAGGATAGCATACTTCCATCTATCTGCTCAGACATAACCATGCTCTCTTTAATCTTCTGATCTCGAGCCAGTTCTTGCTTCTTAAGCTGATCTTCAAAGAACTGAAACTGTTCTGATTCAAGCTGCTGCTGCCGCATGTGTGCAATTCGTTTCTTCTCTGCCTCTATCAGCTTCTGCTGCTCTAGTTTCTTCAGAGATTCAGTTCTACACTTGTTCTGAAACATGCAAAATACATAGTCACTAAAATAAGCTATAAAAAGGAGGGGAAAGCAGCCATCTAATTGTATTAAAGAATATTATATTATATTAAAAATCTCTTCTTAAAAAGCCTTCTGGAAGCTGTTAGCTAAAATGCCAAACACAACCCTGTCCCCCAGAGTAGTACGATACAGAATGAAACACTGTAAGCAAGGAAGTCCTAACACAAATCATCAACCCGCCTACTCTGTATAAAGCTGAACCTGAGCATACCAAAGACCTGTTCTGATCTTCTTTGACTATTATGCAGCTACCATAGCACTTTTATTTCTAAGCTCACACTTGCACTGCTTACTTTCAAATGGCCAACTGATCAGATTCTAGGTCACTCTAAGCAGTGGCTAGGTTTGTGCAGAATGGCTATTTTATTGCTTTACTCTTACAAAGTTGTACAGATGCAAAAAGTCTTCATACAGCAGTGATTTTATAACCACGTAAAACTTACTTTGTTTTGCATGTATTCTTGATATTCTAAGCTATATTTTTTTAAAAGATCTCTCTTCAGTTCGTCTGTCCGTGGAAATGCAACCTCCTTCAGTTTCTATGGGTGGGGTAGAAAGATAAGAAAGTTAACTTTTCACTTCATAAAAGGATCACCTGAAAACCAAACTCATCTGTAATACAGATTTCAAAAAAATTAAAAAAAAAAAAAAAAAAAAATACTGCTCTTCTCCCAGGAAAGCAAGGAGGAATTACACCGGATGATCAGCTTATTACACTTACATAATACATTGGTTACATAGCACATTGATAAGCTATATTAATTTACATCAGTAGAAGGTGTAATAAGACTACTTGTTATCTAATGAAAACATTGTTTCCCAGCAGTCTGTTATCTCTGTTTACCAGGTATGTGATGACTAACATAATCTTTTTCTTATTTTTAATTAGACATTTTATAAATAAAGCCAGGGCCAACTTTCAGTGTTTCATGCAGGATCAACACATTTTACTCTGGAACTCCCTGGACAGAAATAAAGTGTAATATGCCCATTTCTAGGTGGAAAAAAGAAAGGCTACAGTTGCACATGTGGGTCCTGTGACAGCTCTGGCAGATTCTTAACTTAAACAAAACCAGCACTGTCAATGTTTATAGTTGATGCAGAGGCTGCTACAGAATAAGTTAGAGGCTGTAAGCAAGGGAGGGGAAGTAACCACATGTAATAGAGGGGAGTGTACATTAGAGCCCTTTTTCCTTTCTCAGCAGGGATGTTATCCCAGATTGCGGGTAACAGTCAACATTTGGCACGAAGCGTTTTAGCCTTGAATATGACATTATGTAGCTTTAATGAAAGCCATGCAAATGCAGTGGCATAAAGCAGAAAAGACACTTATTGTTATTCTAACAATTCTCAGTGAGTAATTCCAGATGTTTTAAGTTCTTTATAAGGCTGTATTTGAAATCTATCTTTTTAGAAAAATAAGATGAACTATGTTGGAGGAAAAAAAACCTGATAGAAACTTAACAATACAAGTAAATACATATTTGGTAATAAACTAAGGGAAAACACATTTTGATTCTTAAGCTGGTAAGCAAATAATGTGCAGACACCAGTAAGGCCACAGCATCTCTCTTTCCTTCTGTTTCTAGTTGAGTTTGGAACAGTAGCCGTTCATATATTTAGGATCAGAATGAAACCGTATGCAGTCAGGTTAGTGTGTTTTTACCGTATAAACTTTCTGAAATAGATGTACCTGGGGTTCAACAATCTATCGACTTATTCAGGGATTGGTCTTATTCACTTTTTGGAATGTGCAGCAGTGATCAAGTGGTTAAACTAAAATAAAACACAAATGTCTGGTAGAGAAAGTTATCAGAACTTCAAGCTCTGTTGGCTGCCTTGGGCTATGTGTGCACTGGGGGAAAAGGAATGATAGGAAAGAACAGAAATGGGGGAAACGTGTCTCAAAGTTCAGGAAACAGTAATCCTACCTTAATAATAACTTGTTTTTCTGGTACTGCACATTGGTGATAGTCTCGGTGACTGGGCAGCTTCTCCACAAACAAGCTAGAAAATTAAACATGCGTATTTGCCTTGATAGCTGGAGGAATAGCTCTGCTAGCTTTTCTTTGGCAGAAAAATCAGTTTCACATGTTGTAACTGTTAAATGCGAAATTCCAGATGATTTGGAGCAGACTTCTACACCATTCATTTGTTTAAACTATTGCTTAAACTCTTGTAAGGCCTGGTATGAGACACATGGGTTAATGACAGGAGGTTATTTTCTACATCTGAATATATTTTGTTTCTCATTAGCAGTGGGTTGGGTTAAAAAAGGATTAACTAGCACTCAGCACCTGCAAATACTCTCCATACCAGCCACTGTTACTAAATCTTGTTTCTGCTATCTCGACGTGTCGCCTCAGCTGAAATGCTGAATCTTAAGTAAGACACTACCATTAAAGCAGCTATTTCTACCAGACTAAGCTGTACAGCTAAATGCAGCATTATTGACCCATCCAGACATCTAAATTATGGCAACACTCGGCTGCAGAAAAGTTTGGAATTCACAGCTGCTATCATTTTTCCAGCAATTTATGCTATGTTCACCTCCAGACCCTCTTCCTTGACAGATGCATGCATTTAACGTAGTTGAGGAAGAAAGATTTAGTTTAGTTTTCAGAACATTGGGATAATAAGGGGAGGGAAGGTTTCTTCTGAAATAAATCTAAAAAAAATATCTTTAAATTTTTTTAATACGCATATTTTAGAAGCAGCAAAAGAAATTGATTGCCCCTACAGCAAACAGAGCTACTTAAGTTTTACATCTGCCACTGGGAGAGTTTTCAATGGATTATTTTGAAAGTTGTAATGAAAGCTGTCCAGATACTACTTTATTTTTTTTAATGGGGAAAATAATCATACAGTGAACATATAGTGCGGATTTTGCATTTACTGCTTTAAGAAGCAATAAATGATGCTTAATCCTTCTGCGGCAAAAAGCTGTTTTTTCATGATGTTTTTTTTCTTTTAAACACTGTGCCATATTATCACCTTTAAAATCTGCTGAGGCTCACAGGGCTTAATGATCAGTCTCAGAAATCTTACGCAAACATTGATTGTTAAGGCTTATGCTGTATTTTACCAACATGCTGATCTACACACAATAACCTGCGTGGAACGGTGCTCATGGTATAGCCTGGTACTGCAAGCTTCAGCCTCCGTACGTTATGTTAATTCACCTTGGCAGTCAGGAGGCAGGTAAAGCTACTCCACAAACAGTAGAGAAGAGATTATAATAAAGACGGAATTTAGATTGAAGATCTCAAAAGAAGGTAGGTATTCTGCAAGAAAACAATGAGCATTTTTCTCCTAAGCTAAAAGGGTGCTCCATTTTCATTGCAAATATTTATTTCCCTCCACTTACAACTACAGCTATAGTACCGTAACTTAGAATAGTAGCTACAATTACTATAAACTGTTTCTTACGTTATGAACTTGTTATAAAAAACAAAAGCGTTCTCCAGATTTCCCTCCTCCATGTATATTGATGCCATTCGCTCCATTTCTACTCCGGATCTGAAGTAACGACGCGGAGTGATGTCCTCATTGATTGCAATATTGCTGCCAAGTTTGCTTAAGGCACGCACTCTCTCTTCTGGGGTCACAGAGATGTCCGTGTGGTCAGGAATAGCTACGAGCTTTTTCTGAAGAAGAACAGTACAGTGAGGAGAACCAGATACTGCGTTTCACTTCCAGTAAATGATCTTATTCAAGAAACTCAAAGGAAATCTTCAAAATATGTACCAGTTTCTACACTGCTAGCAGCTGTTGAAGTGTTTTAATGTTTCTCAATTGCATTACAAATAAGAAAGAATCCTTTCCCTCTCCCTAATTTTTCAAACTATAAGAAAATCTCAGAAAGAAAGTCATGAGAAAAATAAGTAAACCCCAGCAAAAATGATCAAAAGCAACGCAAAGTATGTCTTCTTCAGACACCTTCAAAAATGAAATTAAATTAGGTTCTACCTTTGGTTACTGAAGTTATCTAGCGGAAGGCCTGAAGGTGCGAATCACTGTTACACAGTTCTGTGACGCACTGTGTATGACTGCTGGGTACAGCTCAGCTAACAAAGAGTGGTATGTTTCCCTGAGCAGTCAACAGTTCGTTTTACAGCTTCAGATGAGGCAGTTCAAGTCTAAGGGTCTAGAACCGACTCTGCTAGAGAAGAAACAGAGCTGCTTATTGTAGTGATTACTTTCCTGCTAAGTGGTTAAATAAGTGGCTACTGCAAGTTGTTTCCTCTTAGATTGCTGAAAAGATTTACCTTTTCTATTTAAAATGTTTGCTTCAACTCTTTAAAACTGTGATCAACAAATAAAAACCCTGAAGGCCATACATATGGAAACAAAATTCCAGTGAAACCAACAGGAAGAAGAGGTGAGGAGCTGTCAGAATTCAAGAAAATTCCCTTTCAGCTGACATCAGTGCTGCTAAACTGCTCTGAAACTGTTGCTTACTCGAAGAGGTGCTAAGCCATTAAAACATCACTTTGCAATACGTACCAAGGAACTAATACTGAATGGTTGTTCCATGTTGCCCTCTGTTTGCAAACCAAGGAGGTCGCTCTTTTTCTCCAAAGCCTCCATCTGGCTGGAAGGACAGGCTGCCTCAGGTATTAATCCAGTGCTTGGTATTTGCAGCCAGATGCCTCAGAGACCAGGGGAAACTTTAACAGAGATACGCTGACTGTGGTCGGGTGCTGGATGAAACAGGACAAGTAATTCAGATAAGAAATACATTCAAATGTCACATCAGTTTGCATGCCTGAATCCACTCATTACTTCAGTTTCAAGTGCTTACACGCTTATTAGCAATCTAGAATTTAGCAGGCATCTCGAATTTGAAGTAGGAATGCACAGGGTCTCACAGAACATTTGTGAACTAACTGACTTGTTCTAACAATGTCAAAGTGGACTCAAACACAACATAGCAAATTATTTTTACAATCTTTACAGCAACTTGGATTAAAAAAAAAAAAAAAAAAAAAAAGTCCCAAGCAAATAAAGCAGCTTCTAAGCATTAAGACTAAGCACAGAATCTATTTCCTCGTGCGTATGTCATGACAAGCATATTTTAAACCAGCATGAATCTCTCATACTTTTTCCTCCTAAGCCTATAATTAAAAATAAAACAGCATACAAACTCGTATCAGCAATATAAAGTACCACATGCTCCAACTGTACAACTTGTTGACTTCAGCTCCACTCGAATTACAATGAAATACGACAAGTTGACTGATGGTAATTACTCCTTGAGCAGCTCTGAACAAGTAAAGACAAATATTTAGACGTGCTGTGGTCATAAAAAAGAAGAAAATTAATTATATAAATTACACTGGAAATTGAAATGTGAAGCTGCTAATGTGGCCTTTCACTTCTGTGCTCTCAAGCCAAACAAGCTTGATTCTGAATGTCAAAGATGTTTCATATGCTGCAATGCTTGTATTGCTTTATGTTTCATAAAAGCATAAACTGTGGGTTCAGCACAGGTCTTTTCTCAGCATTCCTCTCTCTAGAAGCTGGAGGGCTCTGGGTTGGAGCAGAACAATCGTAATATGTTTTCAGCTGCTGCTGAAGTGTCGACTTCTGAATTTGGGTCTTCCTCATTTTTACAGGAGCATGCTTAGTGAATGAGTCTTACCCTGTTTTTACATATCGTCTTCTAATCTCAAGTAACTTATTCTTGCTTGACTTTACTCCCATGTTTTCCATTTTCAGGAATTTTATTCTTGTCATTTGGCATGTCACAAATCTGTGCACTTAATTTAAAGACCAGCTTTTTCAGTTTAAGGCATTCAAAGCCCTTGCAAAATTTGTGACACGTTAATGGATGGTAAACAAACAAACAAACAATGAAGCTTGGCTTTTACACCCAAGACATCAATATTAGCCGTGGTGGTAGCGCTGATGGAAAGAGTTCTCTAAATGATTTAATTTTATACGAACAGAGCTCTGCTACAAATGATCATCTTGGCAGGAAAGCCCTATTCATTGATGATTCACAGGCTGCAGAAAGGCCTCATGGGACCACAGTAATGAAATACTTTTCCTTAAGCCAAGGCTAAGCTTATGGTTCCCTGTGGCTAGTTCCACCTGAACTTAGCTGGATCGTGGCAGCCCTACTAGGCTGTGAAAGGGGAATACTACAAGCCTGGATAGTGCAGAATTTACATCAGCATTCTTTCCCCGCAGCTCTGATGCTCAGTACACATAACATCTTCAGTAAGCGGCTCTGCATTCATATGCTCTGTCTGCCTTAGGAACGCTAATAAAAAAACCCCTCAGATCTAAAAAGCATGCATTTTAATCACAGAATCATGGAGTCGGAATATCCTGTGTTGGCAATCCCACAAGGATCATCAAGTCCAATTCCCTGCTCTACACAGGACCACCCAAAATGCAAACCCTGTGTCTGAGATGAGAGCACTGCCCAGATGTTCCTTAAACTCTGGCACTTGGGGCTGTGCTTTGATGGGAAAACTGCTTCTCAAGCACCATCTCCCTTATGGGCCTTCTCCAAAATCTAGCATGGAAATGGGTACAAGATAGGATATGGATTATACACTTATTTCAACTGATACCACAGCTTGAAGGCCTTTCAGCCTAGTTGGTTGGCAAATGGGAAAATCTTAGGGCAGCAATTGAGAAACGCATAAGTCACTTTTTTTTTTTAACTTCTTTTTTTTCTATTTGTTTTTCCCAACCAAAATCTTGTGAACTAGCAAGGGAGCATCATGGAACCCCCTGGATGCCTCTAAAAATACTAGGGCTAAAAGGAGAAGGTATTAGAGCCATTTTTAACCAAAGGAAGCACTATTAATAAGAACAAAAACCCGCATACAACACTGGGTATTTTAAAGAGAAGAAGAAACTCCCACTTCCTCAAATTGTGCCAGCACTCGGAAGGGATGCAGCGGCTGTGCAGAGAATGAGGCACTAAGCACAGCCAGGCCACTGAGTAAGGGGGTGCAGGGGGATCACAGTGGATGAAAGAGGAAATGGACTTTCCAAACTTAGCTTCAGGAGCTCTGATCAATGACTCCTTGTCTTGTGGAAACAATCTCATGTTTTACTCTACACGAGCAAAGAGAAACACAAGTAACTGAAACAAATTTTATATTCAGAAACACAAAATAGTTATGCAAATACAGGGAACCACATTCCAGCCCCAAGCATGGAGGATAAATGCCAACAGCAGCTTGGAGTTGTCATCGTCTATTATAGTGTAAAGTGCTCTAATGTCTAAGAGTGAACATATAATTTTCTGCTGTACAGTTTCAGGTATTCCAGCTAACTTAGATGGACTTAGGTAACGTCTGATTAAGAAGAAATGTCCATACAAAGAAAAATAGTGTTCTAAATGTTCTTAAAAAACATTCTTTCAGTTCAGGCAAACAAGCACGGAATCAAGTGGAAGGCAAATGAAAAACAGAGAGCAACTTTAATTTAGAGCATACTCAAACATCAAGCAACATAAAGTACATCAACATGTAACAAGAGTAGGCTTATGAGACGGAGGTGGTAATGAGAAGATGTGGAGAACATACTCATGGTTTTCTGAGAGGTAAGACTGCATAATTCATTATTAACTCTCCAGTACTCTCACAGGATACTGCACAGGCTTGTTTTTAGCAAATTTAGCACAAAAGAACAAGTCCATTTGCCTGAGCCTAGCTAAGATGGCAAGCTGCAGAACCATGGCCTGTGATAGCAGCAGGCAGTATGCTTGGCTGCATGGCAAGGCTAATTAGCCCTGGTGAAGTACTGAAATAATGAAGTCACAAGGTTTATGTCTACGATGGCTGTGCATGGCCAGCTTGGTCTGGGCAAAAGGAGATCACACCACCTACGCCCAGGCCTAGAACAGGCTGTGGAACACCAATGGGCTGCACAACTTGACCATGTGAGGCTGTAGCACGCCAATAAGGCTGGCCAGGCCACCAGCAGCAAGCTCTGCTGAGGGACATGTGGCCATATGGCTCTGGGCCTCTGGTGCAGAGGAGCTCAGAAAGCCACTGTCACTGCCACCTGATGGCTGCAGGAGCATGAGGATGGAATTGCCACTGGTTACTGTCAGCTTGAGGTTGCTTGTCTTTCTTATGTCTTCAAATGAGATTTTTAGATGTTGAATGACCTTTTAGATCTATAAATGATGAACAGATGAACTTTAATACATTACTAGTTTAATCACTAGTTTCCACATTGCCTCCCTGTAACATACTTTTTACATTTCAAGAGATGTAGTTGCATTACACTGACTTCCCTACCACCACCAGCATCTGTCAATAAATAAGGCTTCATTACAGAGATCATCAGTAAAATTTTACAGAGCACTTTTTAATGTGCAAGCCAAACTTCTGCTAAAAATTACAGGAGCCTGGGGCATTAACAATCATTTACTCATTGCATGTTTTTAACAGTAGATTATTTTAGAAATATTCACCCTTTGTTAGATACTTTGGTAGAATGTAAAGCACATTAAAATTATTTGCTTCAGTTCATTGAAATCAAGGTATGGAGATATTTGCTAATATAAGAGCTAAAACGTGTTCCATGGTGTGCATGGTTCCACCTTTCTACATGATACTCTTGAAAGTAATGCTCTATATTCATATCATGATTACAAAAAAGCTTACTTCAATAGTGCAATAAGAAGCTAAAACGTAAAGCTCTGTTTTACTACTCTATGAAGTGTGATGATTATAGAACTCTAGAATAAAGATGTCTCAAACCACAAGAAGATCACTTCTCACTAAAATAGTCAAATAAGCAAGTGCAAAAAAACCCTTTTAATTTCCCATGATGGAACTTAATCGTCTCAGCAAACATGAAATAGAGAACATCCAGTCATTGCTAGATGAAGGCAAAGGACGGTTTCATGCCAACAAGTCACCCATGCTGCAGATATTCACACTTCTGCGTTTTGAAGTTGATGTTCAGCTGAATTTGGTGGGAAAAAAAAAAATGGTTGGAAATGCAGGCATCCAACTCATTCAAGCTCTGTTTGAAACACCAAGCATAATGGTATGACATATAGTCATTTCCACACATGCTTGGGTTTGATACAAAATATGCTAAAAATAGCCTAAACAGCAAACGGCCTTCTGTTGGTCCTCTCCAAAAAGAAAAAGCATGTTTATCTGTCAGCATGTTTTCTGAAACAGCAGTTCCCTATCACAGCAAGTGATTCAGCCAGTAGAGTAAGTAGTCTCTTCTGGAAAAAAAAAACACAAAGCACTGAACATCACAGCAAGATCATTCTCTTGTGCAGAGAAAAAAAGCAGCTAACACAAAACAACAGAAGGGCCTTTCAGTGAAGAGAAGCACAAGGAACTTCTTGCTGACAGCCCCAGCTTGCTCAGTGGAGAAGTTGCTCTTCAAAGTAGGAGCTACCAAGCTGGGCTCTGTAAAAGACTGTCTCGGTAAATGTTCATAGTTTAACACAGGAAGAATCTTTTATCTATTCACATTTTATGTCCATGGTAAGGAATAAAACCATTCCACACATATCCAAAAGCAAAGTCTCTTATCTTTACCCACAGGAAATAAAATGCATCTCATCAGCTTCCCTTCCACATAAAGGCAGCTCACAAAATAAAGCCTCACCAGCCATTCTGAGCAATAACTCAAAACTGATGGCTTATTCCATCACTCAATCCTCTTCCAGTTTAGCATGATCTTAATTTAGGATGATGTTATTTCAGTTCCTCTCAAACATATGGCACACAGAGCGCTGATGCAGCCCATGGAGGTTAACTGCTAGAGACTAGCAACTGGATGTTACTGTGTGCTGATATATGTTTAAATTTTGGGGTAAGTGTATGTTGTCTAAGAAAGTGAATTAATTGCCCTCAGGACAAACATCGCCACTACAGAGACCATAGATGTAGAACCTACAGACATTTCTCATTGCTTCTGAGCACAAAGGACGCCGACCTTCATGTGTTTTCTCCTTCATTTTTTAAGCAGACTTCTGAAGTCAAGGTCTGTAGTGCCTGTGTTACAGCAAAAAAAAAAAAAAAAAAAAAAAAAAAAACCCATGCATTTGAGCTGTCATGATGGCTTGCTACCAGATTTGTTAATGTGCTCTGCCTGTAATGATACGGCCACTTGTAAAACAATGTCCTGAAAAACAAGCTGGAAATTCTGAACACTGAAACATGCACCTGTGTACTACTGACCAGCGAGCCCACCGGTTTCTTTTTTCTGACGGCTTCTTGTGTTGAAACAGAACTTAATCGCTCCCTCCCACACCGTTCCATTACAGTAGAAACCCATTTTTGATGTAACAAAGTATCACCAGAACGCCTTGAATCTGTAGCACCTTCAGGCTGCCGGCAGCACAGCACAGCATCTCTCCAACGACCCATTACAAGGTTAATTTAGACAAGGCGTGGAGGAACAATGCCCAGTCCTTCATCTAGGAAATCCACAACAGTCCCCCACCAAAATGAGTGCACCAGGGCATAGTATGCCAGAAGAGGGAAGAAATGAAAGAAATAGCTATTATGATGAGATTTGTTCTTCGATGATTCAGTTGAAATACTGAGAAAAGATACCTGCAAAACACGTCATCTTGGATAAAACTAACTTCCACCGCGAAGACAAGAAGCTGTGTTGCCAAGGGAAACAAACGAGAGGCTGACATCAGCACAGAGGTCTGTGACACATCAGATTCCCCAGAAGCAAAGAGGGCAGGATGACTTCCGAATTCTCAGGATTTGCAGCTTTCCCGCCCGCAGCCCTACTTGTCTCAAAGACAAAGCCCCAGCAAGGAGCAAGAGCCCTCCTGCCCATGAAAGGTTCTTCTGACAATATCTGCTACTTAATTTTATAACGATTCCACATTCTGTAACTACTAATAAGGACACTTTTTAATGGGGTGAGTAACCACACGCAACAATTCATTCTGGTTTCTATTGGATGACAAATTCCCACTGTCTTATTTATTACAGCTCATATTGCACGTGACGAGAAAATGGAGAACTGAGTTTGTCAGACATTTCTGGCACAAATTCACAGTCCATTTAATAGACTGGAGTCTATTAAATTATCTGCACAGAGTCATGCCTGTCTTGTGGCCTCAAATCTAGAAAAATAATAATAATAATAAAACAATGTGGGGCATTTGTTCAATGGATTCTGACTATTTTGCACCCTAATGGTTAAGTGAGCAAAATGAAAGTAAAAATTTGATAGTGCCATTACCTACAGGATGGAGCGTGGTCAACTAGTACAAATAACCACCAGTTAATCGGGCATAAGCACCATGCTGCAGAAACATATTAAGATAATACTGTAAGTTGATTTCATAATGAAGTTTTGACCTCCTTCTCTAACCTAGCTGCAGGATCTCTTGTGCTATGAGTAGATGGAAAAAAAAAAAAAAACCCACAAAATTGTTTGCCTTTACAGGAAGGATTCGGTGTGCTTTAGTCATTTTTTTTTCCTTCTTGTTAAAAAAAAAGATAATTACAATATCTAATTTCTTGTTTGTAAGTTTCTAAGACTGACAGTGATAGGCACACACTTCATAGCAGCACTGAGTGTAACTCAGCAGCTGCCCTTAAACCAGCTGGGTTACCGACAGTCTGAAACCCAAGTGTAGTGCTGTGCAGCTCACCCAGGGAAGCTATGCACAGACCATCTCTGGACCAAATTAATTTTCCAATTAATTACTTGCCCTTTTAGGATGAATCTGATGAGATTTACTCCCCCCCCCCCCCAACCCCCCTCCCCATCCAGGCAATGGAAAAAGCTGGAGATCTCTGGAGGCCTTCTGACAATGATCCAGAGATGCTGAAAGAGGCCGCTACTTTCCCCAGTGATTACACAGAGTCCACTGCCTCCCTAGCTCAGTTCAACATGTTGTGTGCTGAACTGTGAGTCACCTGGAGCTGCCAGTAGGAAGTGATAGGCAAAGGATGTGCCTGAGCGGGTGCCTGACCCATGGCATCACTGAGAGGTATCATCATCCACATAAGATCTAAAACGCTGAATTTTTTATATGAGGGATACCCATGCAGGAACAGTACTAAACCATATGTGGATCAGTTGGGATCTGTACTGTACTGGTAAGATCACTTGCTTCCATGGACAGACACTTTCAGTTCAAACTTTGCCCTGAAAGTTTGTTTTTTGGCATGGCAATCCAAATGTTAGATATTTATTGAAATGATATAGACAAAGACTTCCATCACAAAGCAGCAACCTGCTTTTCAGAACACAAACTGGAAATGTAACCTTTGATACAGAAATAAAATATCAGGAGCCAGATAAGACCAGGAAAAAGAAAACACCCTACGCATACAAGTTGGGCAAACACAGAGGAAGCGTTAATTTTTATACTGCATTTCCTTCAGTGTCTTCATATAAATCACCTCACCGCTCCCTGAGCTGCTGAGGATTTCATGACATCCCTCACCTTGAGCTGTACTTTCCCTTGGCATGGTGATCAACTTCCAGGAAATACCTTCAGGCCTCACTGTGAATCTGTTCAGTCACATGAAGAGAACCACAAGAAATACCGCTGTGGTATTCTCATTGATCGAGCCACTGAATCCTGTTTTCAAGCCTAAAACCATGCAGTAAAATTCCTTGCACTTACAGGCTCTGAGAGTACTACTGAAAAAAGAAGCATGCGATCTGTGCCTACAGTATCGTATTGCATTTGGGAACAATGCTTCCTGTACTTCTCCATGATCTAGGAACCTCTGGATTTGTCAGTAGTGGCCTTTGGTTCAGTTATTAGTACCCTGAGCACATAGAAATGCAATATATGAGACAAAAAACGCATTGCCTCAGCAACATTCATCTTCTTCTAGGAGTACTTTGTGAGGCTGCAGGTCTCTATACAACTTCCTAGGACCTGCTGCTCTAAGGCCGTTCATCCAACATATGCAAGCTCCAGTTGTGTGCAGTCAGTCACTTCAGCCTACCACAAGGAAAAAGTGCTCATGTGAAAACAGACCGCTCAGCACCAGGTGTGCCACTTCTGCCCGTGGCTTCTTGAATCTTCTTGGATGTACATTCAGCACTGCATGCATAATAAACAATTATAATTTTTTAAAAAATCCAAAATAAAAGGGCTTCTCCCAAAGGGACTTTCTGTCACCCTTCTGAAATGGGAAGGTGCATCCATATAACAGAGCCATTAAGTTACATTGCTTGGTGCACATCTGAGATACCTGAGATCCTACAGAGATCACCACGACATAGGTACAAAATGAGGTACAGCAGCACCAACACCTCACGAGACAGTTACAGGTGCATAAGTAACACCACTTCTTCCTTTCTCACATTCTTTCACTTTCTGATCCGATGATAGTATTTCATAGGTGCGTGGCTGGAGACGGGAACGATTTACAAACGGAGTGCGGGCACAAGCTGTGCTTTCCTCCGCAGCCGGGCCAGGCGCAAACGGCTGACGGCTCCCTGCGGGCACACGCGGCGGCTCCGGCAGGCTGTCAGTGAGCGCAGCTCCGCCCGCCTCGCCGGGGTTGCTCGGGGCGGTTGTGGCCCGCGGGCTGCCGGCACCTGAAAGCGGGCAGGGCAGGGCAGGGCAGAGGAAGGGAGGCGGCTGGGCTGATGGGGCCGCGCACCCCGGAAGGGTACGGCACGGCACGGCACGGCACGGCACGGCACGGCACGGCACGGCGCGACCTCTTTCCCCTTAGCAAGCACCGGCGCAAAGCAGCGGGAGGGAGGCAGGGAGGGAGGCCGGGGAAGGTGGCGGCTGCTTACCGCCGAGCCGGGCCGCTCTCCGCCAGCGGCTGCCGAGTCTCGCACGCGCGTGGCCGACCCCGGCGTGTCGGAGACAAAGCGAGGGATGCCCGGCTGCGGAGGCGGCCTGGGCCTCTTCCGCACTCCGCCGGCGCCGCGGAGAGGAGCGCAGCGCAGCCCACCGCGCTGCCGCAGCCGGCCCGGGTCACGGCGCGGTGCGGAGCGGAGCGAAGGGAGGAGCCTGCGCGGCGCCGGGCAGCGCGGCAGGGCCGCTGCCTGCATGCCCAGCGGCCGGGGCGCCGCCGCGCGCCCGTGGTGGCCGTTACAGCCCGGTCCTCAGCGCGGCTGCCGCCTCCAGCGCCGGGCACCTGGAGCCGCATCCCTTCCGAGCTCCGGCCCGTAGGGCAGGGCAGGGCAGGACAGGCACCTTTTCAGTACGTTCGCGTCTGCCCGAATATAGTAGTGGGCGCGCACGGTTCATCCGGGCGAATCTAAATCTCTTTTAGGTAAGGAGCAACAGCGGTCGCTGACCGTCTGAGAGAAGGGTCTGGATAAGGAGAGAGGTTTCAGTGACGATACAGTGCACAGCATGCGACTTGCACCCGAGGAGGTGGATTATTGCTGGACAGGAAGAGGCTCTCTCCCTGCAGGGTGGAACGAGGGCTGGGCAGAGATAAATGCAGTGCAGGCGTCCCTTGCTGTCCTGCATGCCCACCTATGCTCTACATGGCCTCAAGCTGCACCAGTGGAGGTTTACATTGGGTATCAGGAAAAACTTCTTTACAGAAGGGGTTGTTAAGCGCTGAAATAGGTTCCCCAGGGAGGTGGTTGAGTCATCATCCCTGGATGTGTTTAAAAGCCGTTTGGATGTGGTACTCAGGGACATGATTTAGCAGAGGGTTGTTAGTTAGGGTAGTATGGTTAGGTAGTGGTTGGACTCGAAGATCTTTAAGGTCTTTGCCAACCTGAGTGATTCTATGATTCCATGATTCTATGATTCTATACATGTGGCATTTGCAGGGATGCAGTTGTTGCTGGAAGGACTTCAAGGCTGCAGAGTGGAAGCTAGAACCAAGTTAACAATCTAGGAGTACCTGAACAGGCTTGAAGAGTGAACCCATGGGAACCTAATGCAATTCAACAAAGTCAAGTGCAAGATATTGTGCTTTAATTGATCAGGGCAATCCCAGACATTCATACTGGGAGAAGAACTCCTTGAGAGCAGCCCTGTGGATGAGGACTCGGAGTCCTGGTGGATGAATAGCTGGACGTGAGACAGCAGTGTGCACTTGCAGCCCACAGAGCAACTGTATTCCGGGCTGCAGCAAAAGAGGGGTGGCAGCAGGGAGAGGGAAGCGATTGTCCCTTTCTATTCTGCCCATGTGAGGCCCCAACTGGAGTACTGTGTCCAGGGCTGGGGCCCCCAGCACAGGGATGAGGAGATGCTGGAGTGGGTCCAGAGGAGCAAGGGCCCCTCACAGCATCGCACAGGTGTAGTCTGGGTAGCTAACAGTACTAACAGGACATGTAAGAGGTGAATGCTTTCTTGTGCTGACACAAGCTGTTACAGGATTGCGTTCCTGATGGATTCTGATATGAAGATAATGATTGTTTGCGGGAATCCTTATTATCAAGTGTCAAGCCTATCTGATTGTTTGGAAGTTGTTTTTGTCTTCTGTAAGAAATTTTGGCAGCCCTTTGTAAACATTGGGTCAGAGGTGGTGTTAGACCAGTTGCCTTCTTTTCTGAGCAGTGTTTCACTGACCTGAATGCTTCCCTGTGACCTCTCACAGAGTATATCTGTGGCTGCTTCTTCCAGTTGAATGTGGAAAGGCATAAGCCAATTTCATTGAGTGCCCCTTGGTATCCACTTCCAGGCTGTGTGAGCTTGATCTTAGCCCTGTATCCACACAACTGGTTTTTGAACAGCTGCTATATTCACTTTCTTTCATCACCCAGGAAACATGGTCCGCATTGCCCGCCCTTCTCCTTCTTCAGTGGGGCAGAGCCATGGGCACTGTCAAAGGAAGATCTAAGCTAGCTCCTGTTCAGCCCTACTTCTGCATCAGGGCAAATGCACCACTGATGAGGCTGGAATGATTTTGGTGATGTGATTCATTGTTTTCTACCCTGCCTAGTATGTGTTTTGTGCAGTGTCACGGTGTTAAGTTCATAGTGTGCAGCATGTCTGCATGTTTTGTGGTTCTGCAGGAGTGTGAGGGCAGAGGCGAAGGGCTTTATTACATTGGAAGAGGCACTCACTTCCTCTTTACCTAAGCTCAAGTCCTTAGTCTTGCTCCCCACCCTTCACACCTGGAGCTTGTTTTTGTTCTGGGGGTAGTGCTAAGACTCACATGCTCTTCTGAGGTGCAGGAGTAGTTTTGTTCAGAATCTTCTGAGGTGGTCAGGCTGTTGGGAGCTGGCAGGTAAAGTGGTGTGGGTGTGAGTCCACGCTGGGTTATGTATTATAAACCTCTCCATATGTTGTGAGTTCAGTTCCCAGTGGCAGGTGCTAGACAAGGTGTTTCATCTCTTTTGCATATGTTTTCTCTATTACGAGACAAAAACGTTTTGTTTTTATATTGATGACTGTCTCCAGATAACGATCAAATGGATTTCATTTGCCACAAATCTTGCTTGAGGAATCTGGGCTTAACCCCACACCCAGAAACACTCACAGTACCTGATTTACTCTATCTTGGAGTGTACTGATGAATCGTTGGTGTGATCTTTCACCTTCTGGATTATTTTGTAGGTGAATGGCAGAACATGTGGACGTGATGAACCGAGAAGTTAGAAGATCCTGAACCAACTTTACTGACAATGTCGGGAATGTTTCTTGAGATGGGTGCTCTAGTTCTTGATGCTCAGGCTGCCTGACTCAGCTGCATCTCCTCAATCCTCAGTTGCCAGGTAGTAGTTATAGGGATGTTAGTACTCTGTACTCAGGGAGTGAACAAAATGGTTGCTGATATGCAGGCATGAAGGATGAGAAAGTATCTGCATCTCTCTAGCAAGTGGTTAGCGGCAAGTGGTGGTTTCTCTCTGACATAGGTTTTGAGTATCCCTTGGTACTGGGGCTAATAAGGCAAACTACTGTATGTTCTGATGCTAGGGTAGTCTTATGACAGAAGATCTTGGGGTTCAGGCTTGCTGTTCCCGATAATGTGAGAAAATAAAAACAGGCCAAACACCTTAAGAAGAGGATAATGATTTAATTTAAGCAAAGACCAGTAATACTTAAACAGAGAAATGACTATATCCAATTTTTATGTTTTCACATGATAACACCTCTGTCTCAAGTGGAATATATAATATTAACATACAAGGGAGATAAAAGCTTGTTTGTAGCAAAATCAGCCCTGTAACTGTTAAAATATTCCAAAGAAACTCATGCTGCCTTCTGAATTGTGTATTCAGTGGTCATCCTCATGTTTCTTACCTTCTTAACACACCTTACCCTACCTACCCACCTTCACCAAAATCCCATAAAACCATGGAATACAATGAAAGAAAGAAACAAACCCCTATACCAATCCCTATACCTATATTCAAATGCTAAATAGAAATCTTGGAGGGCTTTGCTGGATGAAGGAACTTCCTGTATGAATCTTCAAGGGTATTTTCTAATTAGTTCAGCAATTTTCCGAAACATTTTCTCACCTGCATCAAGGCCCCAGACAAAATCAAGATGTCCCCAGAAAGGGAAATTCTCATGGTAATAGAGATTATTAATCCTAGAAAGTAGTTTTGTTATGTCTTTGGGATCTGCAAATTTGTCTTGTCCACCACTCCAAACGGCAATGGGCGTGCTTATCTTCTCTATCTCGTATGCAGGAGGAGTAGTCTGTAAGAAAGGGAGGGCATCTGAGTGAATGCTGTTATATCAGAAGCTGTGTTTAGAAAAAGGATTCTGTGCACTTCTGTTTCTCTTCTGTACTCACTACAGGAAAACAGCAGGGATCGAGTCCACTCTCTTAATGTCTGTTTTCCTTGCTCCAGTGCCTACATATCATGGAAGAGAATGATCCATCCTATTAGACTCTTTCTGCAGTGCATGGCTATGAGTTGTCCTGAACTTTGACATCTGCTTATTCTAATCATAGGTATGGATATGGAAAAAGCAGTGTTTCTTTTTATCAGGAGAGAATGGCAGAGATGTTTTCATGTCCGTCCCCCCGTCCCCATCCCCCCCCCCTTCCATGTTATTTTGGAGTTAAGAAACTTCTCAAAAGCAAAGCAAGAGATGCATTTCCTTTTCTTTCTATTTTTCTTTTTGTTTGTTTGCTTTTTTGGCCATGCTGGTGTTCTACTTAAAGGTGGGGGTTGGATATTCCTTGGGAAGAGGTGCTGTGCCACACTCATCCAGTCTAGGACTTAGATGTGGCTCTTGGTCATTTGGGAATGGCAGGTAAATGAACATGTCACTGGACACATCCCTGCATCACTTGGGAAAGCAAAATGAATTTCTATTAGCTGTCTGCAAGGAACTATCTGTGCCTTTTGCACTTAGTAGTATTAGATTCAGGTGAAACATTATCTCAGATCAATCTCTCCTTCTTTCTGCAGCATCTGAAGTCATGTATTCTTAGTTTTGCCAGAACAAAAGGAGATGTTCTCGGAAAAACCATATTGCCTTACCTGGTTGTATTTCTGCATGTTTATCTTTGAGCCATAGTCATAAGCTTGGAATCGGTCTGTATGGGATAGCTGTAAATATTGAACAAGGACAGATAAAATGGAAGCGTTAAGAGACAAAGCTGAGTGCTGGTGGTATTTTCCTCCCTGTGATTGAACACGAGGATCAGACAGTGGACTGAGAGTTCCTCCCGGCCCTTCCTCCAGTTGCAGGCTTCCCCAGGATGGGCCATAGCATGAGTGGCTTTGTTGCCTTGGCCCTTGCTAACCTTCTGTCCTGTTCCCCAGCTGCCACCATTGGGATGCTTTGTTTTTCAAATTTGGCTGGAGTCACTTCAGCTAGTTGTGAGGTGGGGCTGTGTTCAGTTTTCACATTGGGAAGAGGACCTATCTAGAACCTCTCAGGGCTATTATTAGTTGTGTAGTGTGATATACAATATCTCCTCCCAACACACATCACAACGATACATCGTTTGTGTGTCAGTGGTGTCTGATCTGCTCACAGTAGTGGTGACCTTTCCAGACAGTGTTATTCTTAAAAGAGCTCGGCTACTGTAGGTGGATTGCAATTAGTTTGTCACTTAGCAGTAGTCTTCTTGAATCAGTTTTGTTATAAAAAGTAACTAAATTGAATCTGTTCTAGTGGAAAGGTGAGTGCATTTTAAAAATTCAATCCTGGTTAGTAATGTGATTAGTGGGTGGTTTTATATAATGAAAGGTGAGAGGCCATTATGGAGCTCTTCCTCAGTTATTCCCACGTGGGCTGAGATGAAGGTTTGAGTAATTGAGGATGCCAATAGAAATCTGCTACCTTGCTTTCATTTACCGAATCTGGGTGCTGATGATCTGGATGCTGGAGAGTTGAACTCTTTTATCCAGTGCTGGCAGAAACAGCTGCAGTGCTGTGCACGTGCAGTGCTGTGCTTCTGAGCTGGCACTCTCTTGCCATGTTCCGGTTCAAACTCAGGTCTGAGAGTAGGATGCCAGCTGAAAGGGCTGTTCCTCACATTCCCATTGTTCCAGCAGAAGCCTTTGTGTTGCTGATGGGGCTCTGGGAGGTGATCCAGGCTGCAGTTAACCCTCTGGGAGAGAGCTTTAAGCTGGATCACACCTTTGTTCTGCCTCATCTCCTGCCTGCTCAGGTTTCCACTGTCCTCCTACTGCCTGCCAAGTGCCCAGGCTGTGCTTGAGTGCTCTTCTGCAGCTTTCAAGGTGAAAACAAAGCTGAAGGCTGAAAGCCACTGGAGCCCAGCCACAGAGAGGCCTGATGTGCCCTGGGGAAATCTTGCCTGGTACCAAAGGGACAGTTAGGGTAATGGTGTGAGAAGCAGTGCTCCCCTAGTGGCAGCTGTTCAGGGCATCGTGTGTGAAGGTATGGTGGGAATTTCCCAGAACCACTGCCTCTGCACTTCCCATAGCCTGTCAGTTGCATAAAAAACAGTAGTAAGTGGTTATAATTCAATACACAGTTATACCTGATGCCAATGAATAATATTCTGTACTGATGTCCCAGCTGGGTAATGTCCTACGTATACATCTATTCGACTCTGGAAAGAAAGCAGAATTGTTATAAAGGCCGGGATCCAGTGCTGTGACAGAATAAAGCTGAGAAGGGCCTGGGCAACACAATGCTGCTGTGTTAAAGCCCCTATTAATATAGGGGATGTTTTTTAATATTAAACAAAATTGATGGTAAATTCACAGGTGATATGATTGTACAATAGGAATTAGTACGCTGAGTTTTATCCTTATGAAAGAGTCTTTCCTACATTGTAGCTTAGTTGCATAGAAAACTGCATGTAAGGAGTGAACATGGATTTATCTTTTCTCAGTTTTTACAGTTTGCCTGATTATAAGTGGAGTTCTGCTTAATCGTTAGAGGAAGAAGGTTATTAAGGTTATTAGAGGAAGAAGGTTATGTTCACCTGTGTGAACATAATGAGATTACACATGTAAGAGCTTTTTATGGGTGGACTTGTCAAATAATGAGTGTGAGAGAGCAAAAGACAATGAGAATAGAGATGCAGAAGGTCTTCCGAAACAAAACAAAAGAAAACAAAAAAGTGTTTTCCTTTCTCCCTTATGCGAATTGAATACAAGTGGCCGATTTCATCAGCAGCAGAGGTCCTAGTTGACATTATTTGAAAAGTGCAACACGTTTCTTTATGTTCCTGGTGACTGTATATGGACACAAGGCAGAAAAATTACTTTCCTCCAGAATTACCTCCTCTCTACTGGCACTAAGGTGCTCTTAGACATGCTTACCGCATTCAGGTTTTGCGCTCTGCCCCCAGCTATGGAGTAGAGGATATTGGCACAAACTTTTTGCAGAGGTATGCACAGCTCTATTGCAAGCCTTCTCAGCAGTTCATTCTGGCGAAGAGCTCCTTTGCAACCAAGGACCAACTGAGGGGCATAAGAGTGGAAAACTTTTTCTTGTTGCAGGAGTATATCATGCAGAAAATTGCCTCTCCCTCCTCTCTAGTACTGTAGCCTCTTAACCAAGATAGCTCAAACTGCTTGTTATTCCATTGTCATTTAAAGTGCATTTTTTCCCCAGAATACACCACACATTCTTTCCGTCTCTTTATACTAGGCATGTGTCCTGGAGGTTGCTGTCCATCTGTTTACAGCGTGCAGACTTAAGTAAGAAAGGCCTATTGATTTCAATCACAGCTGTAGAGTATAGGGAGACCGTCTTTGCCCTATTACTTCTTTCAAACAGGTGCACAAAACTGTAATTTGAGTACTGATACTTAGTAAAGGTGGGGAGTCAAATGAGAGAGTGTAGAGCTGGGTATTTTACTGTATATACTGTATTTTACTGTATATACTGTATTTTCACATAATTGGTACAGCTTGGGCGGGAAGAGCATATACTCTTGCATTTTGACATACAGGAGATTTCTGTCATTCCCAGAATATACTATTAAGTTGGCAAATTCTGGTATGAAATAGATGTAACTCTTTATATTTCCTATATCATTTTATAGATAAATATTTCAGAGGCGTAAAGCAACTGCATGTTTAATGAATTTAAGTTGTGCAGTATCTGTAGTTTTCTACTTGAGCTTAAGGCTTAAGATAGTAGAGTATGTAGACAACTTTTCTTTATGGTATCTGTGAGTGTCATTCAAAACTATTGGATTTTAACAAACAGTGGTACAATATGCAAGTTTTCCTGAAGAAATTCCCAAAATTGATAGCATCAAGATTTGTAATTTTTTTCTGTGGAAAGTCTGAAGCCTACCAGCTCCATCAACAGCTCAATACCCTAAATTCAATCTTAACTCATCACCTTCTTAAAAATCAGTCTAGACTGAGTGAATCCAGCACAGACAGAGCAGGCATTTAGGTCTTTCAGAAGGAGGAATGGCATACCTTGATCACTGGCTGAGGAAGACGTGCAAATGTTACAAAAGGACTGGTAGCGTGTGTGACTGTGAGTACCGGTCCTAAAGCAAAGAACATTTTCACCTTTTGTGCCAACTCTGGGTAAGTAGAAAATGCTACAAAACCTGCAAACACAAAAGACAGAAATCAAGTTAGTGATGAGATCTTCCACAGACCGAATACATAAAAACATAGATAACAAACAAGAAATTAGACTATATTAACAGTCTCTTTCCTTACCTAAGGAAAGTATTTGGTTCTTTATAATTGATTGAGTTTGTTTTTTTTTTTTTTTTTTTTTTTCCTAAGGACCTTCATTAAAGTATATCCAAAACTGACTTTCTCAGAACTGACAAGTTTCTATTAAGCCAGTTTTTGAGAGATGATGCATCCATCTGATTTTTGGCTCCCTTAAAGTTCCCCAGACTCTAAGAAAATAATGATTTTTTCAGCTTGTAGTCTCTAAAAGACTATGTTTATGACGGCATACCATCATGTAATAAATATATGAAGGCTGAGATATTAAGAACACAATTTTTGACTTGTAGCATGCAAACTCAGGTGGGTGTGAATGCACACGAAGGAACAGTATGAGGAAGGAAGAAAGAAGTGGAAAACAAAAAGTGTATGTCCCATCCTGTTTTCTGAACACATCCAAATTTCTCCACTGACAGACTTGGTGACAATTATAGCAGGTTGCCTAAAACAGGGGTACCTATGGACAAGGGCAGAGGTGTCTTGGCCTGTGTGATTTGTGTTGCCCAAAGACACACTCTTAGAATGCTCTTATAAGAGGAAAGGCAAGTAATATTCTAGTAACAAAGATACATACAACTTCCTTCAGATATCTCCTCAGTGGTTTAGAAATAGTAGTGTGGTGAATTATAGTCACAGATAAACTATACCTAAAATAAAATGTCTCATGTTAAATTATGAGTCTTAGTAATATGTAAGTTCTGCTTTTCTCTGCTTTTCTTCTCAAACCGTTTTTTGGACAGTTGCTTTCAGCATTTACATCCAATCCATGAGGACCGGATACACACATCTTAAAAGCAGAGGTTAATCAAAGCTCCTTGTTGCTGATACTTCATGAAAAGCACCCCTTTGCTGGAAGACACTGGAAAAAGTAACAATGAATGGCTAGCGTGTAGTAAGAAAGGACACTTAGCAATACGTAGTACCACATACCTGGTAAATAGTAGCTTTTATGTATCACTAGTCCTTAGTTACAGAACTTAAAGCCTTTCTGAATCCTGTTTTGCTTGTTTGTATCGGACAGAACAGTTAGCAAGAAAGTTTCCCATATTTTTCAAGTATCAAGTTAGGAAGTATTTCTCCCTTGAGTAACTTTTTGTGAGAAAGAAAGACAGTTGACAGAGAGAGGCGCATTCCAGTCATGTAATGATGTTAGCTATTTCACAGCCAGGCAATCCTAACATTACCTGCAGTTGAACCTTCTGAGTGACCAACATAGTATACATTCTTCTGTCCAGTTTTATTCATGATGAAGTACAGCTCAGCTGGGAGATCATACTTACCTATCTCATCAAAGCTACAGGGGAGAAAAACAAAAGCTGTCAGAGGGGCATGTTGTTTATCACAGTGTGAATTGTTGAACGCCAGTTTTCCTTAGGACCGAGTAGGACCTGTTCAAAGATGAGGATACACACTCAGTCTGCATTATTTTCTGTGAACTGGGGAAGAAGATAAAAGGATGCAATTGTACTGACAAGCTACCTAATGCCCTGCTCTCTCTGCTGAGAAGGTACCCATTCTGTCCATTAGCTGAGGCTCTTGCTAGAAATGGATGTAAGTACTCTCACTAGCAGGAATAACTGTAGTGGAAATGCTGAGTCATGGCTTGAAGTAGTGATTGAGCATCTGGTAGGAAGGCAGGGTTAACCCAGGGGAGCTCAGGTGTATGCAATAATCCTGAGTGATCAGAAGGGGTAAAGCCAGGATCCACACCTTCCCAGACTTCATTTCAGGGTTGGCAGTGTAGGTAAGGTTATCTCATCTGGAGATTCCTGCATACCTGAGTATCTTACAGGCATTTTGGAGGTAAGCAGTTTCTTTCTCTCATTTCTGCACCTACTGCTCTTACATCTAAGCAGCTCCTCACTTGCTGTAGCCTGAGACCTTGTTGCTCTGCCACCTTGTTATGCCTTCCATTGTGCTTCAGTAACAAAACACATTTCTCTCTCAGTTAACGTCTATTGCCATGGATCAGATTCCATTGCTTAACTGAGCATTGTTCTCTCCTGTCTGCGTTTGGGGTAATGACATCAAGTGGGAGACCTCAAGGTTACGGATGCCTCCTGGTTCTGGAAATGTTTTCCCCAGAGGAACCAGCACCACGCACATACAAAAAATGGTGGGGTGCCTGTGTACTTCCAGCTTTGCTTCTTTGCTGATTCCAGAAAGGCCAGTCCAAGTCACCCAGCCAAATCATTCCCAGAAGTAGCTGCATCCAGAAGGAATTGGTCTGGTGCTCTTGGGTATTGTCTGTCCCATTTTAAGTCAGATTACATGAAAACCCGCTAGCCTGAAGGGTAAAGATCCTACATCCTGGTATTAGTTGCCCAAAGTTGCTAGTCCCCTGAAAGTTGCTTTCTTCAGATAGTCTTTCTCCACGGAGTACCTGAACTGCCAGAACTCTTTCTGGCATGTTTTAAGAGTCTTGTGTTTTGCAGACCAGGTGTTTCCTCGGCTGTTTCCTAGCCAAACATCGTAGCCAGCATCTGCAAGGATGAAGCCTAGACTGTTGTTGGGCAGATTAGCAATCCAGTAAGTACAGTCTGCAAAAGTACCATGGTGCAGCAAAACTGCTGGCTTTTGCCCTGAAAAAGAAGAGTGTTTTTATTAGTTTTTATGCCATAGCAACAAATAATCAGTACTCAAAACAGTACAGAGTATGATTTTACAGAAAGTTTTTTAACTATTCCTTTTTCAAGAAATTGATGAATGCTGCCCATGCATTTTGGGGTAAAATGCCTGGAGGACTTGGTTTTGGCCTAATGATTTCATGTCAAGAGTAGTAAATAAAGAATACATTTAGATGGCCTGTGCCCATATCAATTTCCCCCCAGAAAAACAATCTATAGATCACTCAATTTCTAGAAGTGAAAGATTAAAGACAAAATAGCATATTGAGACAACAAAACATGAACAGGAAACAGAGCGGCACTGTCAAGTATTTGTGGCCTTGAATTCCAGGTACAAATTTTCAGTATAGTTTTTCAATTTTTCTTAATGTTTCTTATCAACCAGTGATGTGATTTCTCACCAACAAAATGTTACAGGACATTCACCTTCTTGGCAGTAGGTTAACTGTCCTTCATGAGGAAGAGAATCTTTATTTTGATCTCAAAATAGGATTATTTTTTTTTGTCTAGAACATTTTCCTTAATTATGTTAAATGAAAGGTTCTTTTTAAATCTGAATTGCTTAAGAAGAAATTAGCAAGATTTTTTTTCCAGACTGCCAACAGTTGTACTAAACATGAAAGTAAAAGGAAATCGCATGGGGGGGGGGGGGGGGGAGTAACATAAGTTTGAAACCTGAATATAGGTTATAAAGAGGGATGTGGCCTGAACAGGCTTTTCTTATGTGCTATGACTGCCACACCTGTATTTTGCATGTTCCTCCCATTGGGAATTCTGAAAACACCAAGTATGTATCCATCCTCTGTAGTAACTTCATACTCCTCACCAGGATATCCATGATATCTGATCATTTCGGTCTGTGGGAAGCCAAGCAGAACTTGTTAATTTGCATTTACTAGATGAGTGGAAACTGTCTGAAGTTTACTTCTGTTCAGGGATGTGCAGCTAGCCAAGAATGTGCCAGGAAGATGAATGTGATATTGTGTTGCTGGCTTATTCTCTACTGCTGAATGTCATACTGGTGGGAAGGGACCCTACAGAGATTCCTGCAGCTCAGCACAGCTCTGCCCATGTAGAGACATCCATCCATCCTCTTGGGGATGGATGGATACATATGAGGATGTAGCCATGTAGGGGAGGCTGAAGGATACCAACAACAGTAAGAGCAAAAGAGCCTCCTTTTATTGATGTGGTTGATGCTCTTCACTACTTTATCTTTCAAATTGAAATACCAAGAGCTGTGGTTGCCTGGATGGGAGCACATAATTATGCTTGGAGCATTCCTGACATGCCACACTATTGTTTAGGTTTTGGCTAACTAGTGATTACTGTGGCAGTGGTACCTGTGCACTCAAGGTTACAACAATGGTGAGATGATAAACATCACCTGTGCTGCAAATAAGACTGTTCCTGGACTCTAGAGCTTGGTTGAATGTGCTGAATATGCTGTACTGTATTAGGACTGTCCCAGGAGTAGTTTTTCTGTCCATCCCAGTGTTTTCCTCCCCTTTTCTGAATGCATCTTTGTGCTTTTGGGGCTTAGGGATGATGATATTAAACAGCTCTGGTGAAGCCAGCCCATTTTGAAGGGCAAACAAGCTGAGCAGCATAGATGTGGGTCTGTTCCATAACAGTAGCATAAGGGCCATGGCTACAGGGACCGTGGCCAGAAATTAAATATTACAGATCTTCTAAAAAGATGCCTCAAAAGTCTGCTTCACATCTGCTTAGGGAAGTAGTGGTCTGGTATTTGACCCTGTATGGGACAAAGAAGAGCTGTACTGGGTGACTAAGCTGCTTGCCCAAGTGAAGTACTGCACTGGGTTGGCCCTTGGGTCACATCTGGCCCTGTGCAACAGTGCCAGAATTGTGTTTCAGCAGGGCCTTGTCCTTGAGCATGGCTGCATGAAGTAGAGACAGAGGAAGACAGGCAGGTAGCATTTAGCTTTGCTCAGCATTTATTGCATTACAAAGCTTGAAAGTTCATACCTCCTTACTAGATTCATGTGTCTGAAAATGAAAACAGACTTGAATGTGGTTGCTGGGGAGAGGAACATGAGAAGACAGACTTCCCTGTGTTCAGGTGCAGTCTCCTGAAGGAAGACTGCCTCAGCAGTCTTGATGTCTAATATGACAGAGATTGTCTTATGTGCTGATGGTACCTTTCTAGAGAGTAATCATGCAGCAGTGTTGGTATAAGACTGTGCCCAAGGATGTCTTTGGTCCTTAATGACTCCTTTACTGCTAAAATATGATTAGGTAAGCCATGTAGGGTGGAGCTCTTATTACGAAGTACCACCTATTTTTACAGTCTTGCCAGTTCTGGTGAGTCAGAGCAAGGGGGCTTGAATTACTTAGTGTTGTGAGAATCTACATGTTGAAGGAGGGGTTCAGTCACCTGTGCCAATGTACTGAGCAAGCAAGTTGTTACAGAAGAGAAGGACTTCTTTTGAGACTAGAAACTAGCCTCTGCCTCTGCTTCTCTTTAGCAGTGCAGTCTATGTGGATAGGATGCCAAGTTTTCTTTTAGGAGGGTACCCCTTACTACCATGCTTGATGGATCTTTGTCTTGACAGGATCCTGCTCTTTCCTGCCTTGTGCTTTAGCTGGAAACATCAAGATGTGTTGAGAGAGGTGACTATGCAAGCAAAAGTCATAGTTATAAGCCACGTTTGTCATGTATCTATTAGGGTTCACCCTAAATGCAGGCAGAGAAAGCCCATTATTCTAGCTGAATTTGTGTATTGTGTGCCCTATCAAGTCACAGCTTCTGAGGTTAGAATTCAGTGGCCTGGATCTCCAGTGCTCTCCAGCAGCTTCTGGGGAGTTGCTGGCCCTTTGAGCCAAGAGCAGGAGCTGGCACAGTCTATTCCAATGCTGTGTTGGTGTCCTGGTGCAACACACAAATCGCATCTGCCCCCACTGCATTCAGAGCTGGCCCTCGCTGCAGTCCTGAGTCGAATGCAGTGGCTATGGGAAAGGCAGGTTGGGAAAATGGGCAATAGGGAGCGGGCCCTTCTTTAAGCCTCCTCACGTAGACTTTTAGAGATGGTACAGTGGTAGTGGGGTGTTGTGAAAGACACGTTAAGAAGGTATGCAGAGAATATGACACAACTTACAACGTTCATGAGGTCTTCAGGGTTGCGTTGCTTCCTGTGCAGTCCTTCCTCTGATTTCAGAGTGTGGGGTGCTGTGAATCCTGCTGAAAAGGCAACGACCTGGGAGCACAGGAGCACGAGGAGACACCACATCTTGGGGCTGTGTGAAAGAGCAGATGCAGTGTGCTTGTTTTAGGAAGAGAGAGCTGTGGAATTTGTCACGGACCATTAAGTCTGGAGTCTCTTCTAGGTTGCCCCGGGTGTGCTTCCTAAGGGGCTCACAGAAATACATACCTGTGTAAGGTGGGACTGTCTACAGTTAACACCATGTAACAGGGTAAGAAATGAGTCAAGGGCTTCAAGAGGATGTGGAACAGGCCTAGGGGAATGTTCTTGCTGAACAACAGTGCCAATTTGTCCCATGAGTTCCTTCCTTCCTTCCTTTCACATATGGTCCTACCTATTGTAAATGTGCATCTTGACCACCTGAAGGTTAAGACTGTGTCTTCTCTTCTTTGGTTTGTTTGGCTTTTTGGGGTTTTTTGGGGGGGGATTGATGTGAGGCAGCCTATTGGCTGAATAGAAATTGCGGAGTGGAATCTACTTAGTGCCTTGCTGTGTGGAACACAAGCAAAAGTCAGCTGTTACATGTTAGTTTTAGCCATAGCTGCCTTGGTAATGATCTTAGAGGAACCAGCATCGAGGTTGTGAAAACAGGGTGTTCTATCTGTCATGTGGTGGAGAAGACCTTCAGGATTTGGAGAGCTAGGAAGGGATGACTAAGAAATTTGTTCTCTCTAAACTTCTTCATGAGAGAGCGAGTTTTCAGTTCTCTTAGGTTTTTTTTTTTAATTAAATCTTTACCCCTTGAGTCACTAGAGCAATTAAATTAAATAGGAAATACCCTAAATTTTAAGATCGCCACACAAATTTACTCTAGTGCATCTACTTTGCAGTAACCAAACAGTAACATTTTTCATTGACCAATCTACTTTTTTTTTTTTTTTGCCATTCTATAGACTAACTACTTTATAAAGCAAAATTATTGTCCTTTTCAGGCATACTTTTTCTTGTCAACTGTATTGTCAGCTGGCTTAGCTGGCATGCTTTAAGGCACTTAAAGATTAATGCTTTCCAAATCAGATAAAGTGCAGCAATTAGTGCATGCCAAGACCTGGAGATGCCTCATTAATTTCAGAGGTGAAGTCTTGACTGTGTGAGCTTTGAACAACTATCTATCCTTTTTATGTTATAAGGTAATATAAAGGGAAATGTTTACCTGAGGCATTAACAGAAATATTTCATTTAAAAAAAGGGGGGGGGGAATAGGCCACTTGAAAGACATTAAGAAAGCCATTCAAAACTTCTGAAGATTTTTGCAATTTAAAGAAAGTAAGCTTTAAAGTTTCTAGAAATCTATCAGTGTACTCTTGAGTCTTTTGTTTTTTTCCACATGTAACAGTAAGTGGGACTAAAAGCCACCCAATTAGTTAACATAGATAGCAGATAGATGAATATCCTGGTTAATTTACGAAGAAAAGTTAAATGCAACTGAAACTGTGAAAGCAAATAGTCACTTCACGTGTGCCTTTTCAACACTGATACTTTCAGTCAACCACAATGACAGCTTTGGGAGAAAAACATTAGCAGAGCAAAATGAAAATGTCAGTTACAACTTTCATGGCACCAGCTGGTCAGTGACTACTACTTCTCAAGTTTGGCAAATGTGCCCTTTGTTGAATAGCAGCAGGTTTACAGATCAGAGGGTACGGAGTGTTTGCTCTCACAGTTAACCGAACGAAAGAAGATTACACATCTTACAGAGGCAGACAAGAAAGAGACTGCAAACATATATGTAGCGGTGACTTACCTTTACTTCGACTGCTTCACTTAAGTCTTCTGCTTCAGTTCCTCGTCTGTCTCTGCTAGCAGACTGATTCACTGGTGGAAACCTATGTCAATAAAAGGAAATCAAAATTAATTTAAGAGCAGCAGTAGGGTGTTGTGTGTTCCCTGTGAGTATAGGCAAGCATGCTTAAGTGCTGATTTGGCAGTACTTATAATAAACAGCACCTTTGTATGACATTCTGAAAGACCTAATTGCACCAACGACCAGGAGAGGTTAAGAGGCACCTAACCTGTGGTTAGGATGTTTAGCAGGGACCTGGGGGTTCATGTTCCCCGATGCTGTGACAGGCTCTGTACTACTGCCTGTTTTGGGGAGTGTTCATATTATTCTGGAATGAAGATGAATGCAGCTGTTCTCAAAACTTTCTGGCTAAGAATAAAATCTGTTTCTGTGATTTGTGAAGTAGGTGCTATGGTCGTTGGTTCCACACCTGTCACTTGCTTTCTGAACTGCACTTGCAGGTTTCTTGAGGACAGGTTGTTGTTGTTGTTTTTGTTTTGCTTTTCTTTGTTAGGTAATCTTAGAATGAAAAGACAAATGATTTAGAATGCATGTATTTGGCACTAAACATATATTCCTACACCTGTAGATCAGTGAACAGCACAATACAGAAAGACCAGTTTGCTTAGAAAATGCAAATGACGTTTGAAAACATCAGTAAACTTTGTCACAGACAGAATGCTAACAAGATTTCTTGTTTATTCCAAACCACTTCTATTAATTCTGTGTAAGATTTCCTACCTGATGAATTAATTGTAGTTAGCACAGGGACTCAGTCCTCACTGAAACTGGCCTCCTGATGATAGCCAGGACACTTCTGTGTCCTTAAGCGGCTGGAATACAAACAAAGTCAAATTCTCCTGTGTGAGCACCAGTCCCTTTAGTGAATTAACTGCTAAATATTGCCAGAAGAACTTGTGTTTTGTCATGGTGGGATTTTAGAAGAACACCCTGTGAAAGTGATTCTTGCACAGCGATTTCAGTGGAATGCGGATGCTGTTAATGTGCTGTTTCATGTATGAAAATAGAGTGAAGCAAGTCTTTGTTAGTAATCAACCTGATGCCTAATAGTAACCACAGGAATCATTCTGTTTTTGAAAGTAGTAAGCAGTCTGTGGAATTGACAAAAAGTGATTCTTCAATGAAGAATATCACAGCGTGGCTACTCCGATATCTTTGCTCAGTATGAGATAGCAGACCTTGCTCTGCTGAAGTCTGAGGTAACGCAATACTGTATTTTTAATTCAGTCTGGAATAATTTACAATATTTTATCTAGTTCCATCTCACACAAGCAGATAAGATGTACAATGTTTACATAATTTATGAATTGTTAGTTATTAGGGATCAAGTGAAGAGTGAAAGATAGGCAAAGCCAGATATTGTCTCTTATCTCTAGTTCAGGAAGGAGAGGATGGCATGGAAGAGTGACAATGAAAGTAACGCTTATAAAAAAGCATAGGAAGCACAAAACCTGAGAGACATACAGTCATTTCCTCGAACAAGTTGTGATGCTCTCCTTACACAGAGAATGCATACAGCTGAGATAGTAAGTATTCTTCCTTGAAAACACTGGAGTAAAACCTTGAGGCCCTGGTGGGTCTGACTTACTGCTGGATGTAGCATCAAGTACCTAAGTATGTCTTAACCTCAAGTGTCTAATCCTGTGCCTCTAAACACATCCCTGGTGGTTTGCAGACTTGAACGTGGAGGACAGGGGGGAATACACACCTTGCAAAGAACTGCTGGAAACATGGAACAAACTGGACTTTCCTTTTCCATGCTGTGCCAGCACACTGAGGATCTGCAGTGAGACCAGGAGGCAGTACCCGAGGTGAGGTCTGGCAGAGGACAGACTGGAGTACTGGGGAACTTGAAGCAGCTGTGGATTGTAGGGATGGTGCTGAGTGCTCTTGTGAGGAGAAAGGCTGTGTTGCCCCGCCAGTGTTGGTGCAGTGGATAGCACTGTCTGGTACTGGGACTGAGCTGTGTGATGTGGAAAAATAGGATTTTGGGATTCATTCTATGGGATGGGAGGTAGGTTTGGGGAGCAGAAGCTTAAACTTTTGATCAAACTGGTAAAAGCTATATGTGCCATGTCAATGTTTTTCATGTAAAACTACCAGACTGAAGAAGACATGAATTGTGGCAAAAATGTGGTGCCTGTAAGGGAGGATTTAGTTTTCCCAGGCGTTCATCCTGGGAAAGATCAAGCAAATACTTTGAAATAGAAATCTAAGTGTTCATTTAAGGAGATGGGCTATGCATATTCCTCCTTCTGACTATGAACTCTATTCCCCTTTCTGAGTACTTCTGTTGTTCTCATCAGTTTTCTTCCTACGTTTTCCAGATGATTATCTGTTTGAACAGGTGTGTATGGGAAAGGAGTTGCTTGTTTATCCGATACATGACTTTGATGAGGCATCGCCCATTCAGTATGCGACTTGACTAATTTAGATTAAGAAATACCCTACAGGACAACACTGCTGCAAATATAGAGCTCCACTCATTTTTCAAGAGCTACTGTTTCAAATTTTGCAGTACTGCTAGAGAACTGGTTATGGGGACAGTAGCTTGGGCAGACCTGAATCAACTTTTATGAATGATGAATCCTAAGAACAATTCAAAAGAGACTGAAATTCAGCAGCCCTGGTTCCTGTGTTCTGTCCTTAGGATACATTGTCCTGTTCTGTAGTATTTGCTGGTGTTGTGGAGATTTTCAAATGGGCAGTACTTCTGACTTTCAGGAAACCTTTCAGGTGTCATGAAATTCTTTCAAGAAGTACACAGATCAAATAGCTCCTGGTTTGCCCATTAACTGAATCTTGGTATCTTTTGGAGAAAAATGACTTATTCATCAACTAATTATAATAAAGTAATAATCAGGGTTCAAAGATTCATTTATAAGCATAATAAACCACTGAGGATATATCTGAAGCAGAAGTCAACCTGTGAATATATACATCTGTGCAAATCTCATTTCTCATCTAATTGGGCTGCTTATCTCTTCTCCAGCTAAAATTCTGACCACAGTAGTCACTTTGATTTACAAGTGTGTCAGAGATGTGATGCTGGATTAAATGATAACTTGCATGGTTTGGTAAAAGGTAATGCCTGAAGCTATCTCTGTGCTCCTTGTAGGATTTTTTTCTTAAAAAAAAAAAAAAAATCCTTTTATTGTGGGTTAACTCTGGTAAACTAATCCCCACACAGCCACTTGCTCATTCCTCACAGTGGGACTGAGGAGAGAATCAGAAGGATAAGAATACAGAAACTCAATTTAAAAACCCCATGAAATGAGTTCCTTCAGTGCTTCCCATTGATGGGCAGATGTTTTCTTGGAAATTGTTAAACAGATCTCCATCATTTGGAGGTTTTATGTGAGAAGATAAAGGTTGTAACTCTGAGTGTCTTGTGCCTTCTGTGCCTCCTTTTTTCCAGGTGTTGTTGCTGGTCATGGTGTTCTGTCATGTGGAATATCCCTTTGGTCAGTCGGGGGTCATCAGTCTTTACTATATCCCCTTGTAACCTCTTGTGCATTCCCAGACCACTCACTGGTAGGGCAGCATGAGGAAAAAAAGAATGTGAAGTTTTATTAGCACTGCCAAGCAAGAGCTAAAATATTGTGTTGTCAGTATTGTTTTCTTCACAAGCACAAAACACAGTACCATAAATAGACTGTACCCCAGCCAAAATCCACCTTGCAGTTGTGGATTTGTATGATGGTGTTAGCAGAGGATTAAGTACCTTATTAAGTTGTTATAGGGAATAGCTGAGTGATTTGAGGCTTTGTTAAATGAGTTGCAGTTTATGAATTCCAACCACTTAGCCACTGGATGGCATTTATTTGGGAGAATGCCCATTCCTTAAGATCTGGACATGATGAAATACTGGCAAGGACCTTTCACTTCTGAGATGTTACATACTCTTCTGTGTCTCTAAACCATTCTGAAAGATCAATATATTGGGATTGTAGTGAGGTTTATCACAGGTAGGTGAAGTATAAGTTTTGTTTACAATCCAACCTAATTTTCTTATGGTAAACAGCCATTGAAAGGGTTAGAACTGGTGCCAGCAAACTAATGCTAGTCAGTGAAGCTATCCTATTTTAACCAGAGAAGGACTGAGTGTAAGCAGTTCTATGTAGATTGCTTCAAAAGTGGTGTCTCTGATTTATTTCCATTTAAACTACAACAGATACAAAGAGTATAATAACTATTTGATTGAGCAACAAAACATTATTTTTCAACATAATCACCACTATTAACTATGCATTTTCTCCAGTAATGAACAAGAGCCTGCATGCCATGCTTGTAAAAATCTGCACCAGTAGAGGTGTGACCTGCTGTTTCATAGCTCCTATGACAACATTGTTGCTAGGAAAATGTAGCCCACGCAGACCATCTTTCATCTGCCTAAAAGGTTAGCAGTTGAAAAGCACCAATCTGGAATACGTGGTGGGTGTGGTGTGACAGTCTAGCCAAGATTGGCAGTGTGCTCCACGAACTTCAGACTGGTGTGGGAGCTGGTGGCGTTGTGTTGCAAGAAAGGTTGTCTTTTCCTCTGTCCACGCTTGTGAAGTTCAAGCCTTCAGTTTAGTTAGCATTATAATGTATCAGTCAGGGTTGATTATTTATCTGGGTTCCAGGAAATCCGGAAGGATTGCCCCTTTCCTATCCCAAAAGACAGTGCAAGTCATTTTATCCACTGAAGGCTGCATCTTGAACTTCTTCCATGGGGAAATCATGTGTTGCCACTCCATGGACTGCTGTTTTGACTCCAGCTCATAGCTGTAACACCATGTCTTGCCACTGATAATGGTGCAATCCAGGAAACTGCCACCTTTTGCCTTATTGGTACAATAGGTTCAGACAACCTTCCACATAGAGTTCTTTTTGTTACTGTGTAAGCATTTCTGGGTCCTACCTCAAGCAAACATTGTGATATTCCAATGTTGCTGCCATCATTTCCGATGTATTGAAGCCAACATTCAGCTCTGTATGCAGTTCACAGGCTGTAATCCAGGGAAATTTGTGTAGATGAGCTGATTGAGAAGATCTTCATTTCATGGTGAGACAGCTCTGCAGGCTGTCTGGAGTGTGATTTGTCTTTCCTGTCACCACTGATGAAATGCATCACCAACTGCCTCACTGTGCTCACAATCACTGTTTGATCTCCATAAAAATTCAGCAAGTGTTCATGAATGTCGGTAGGTGCCATTTTTTCCATGTGGAGGAATTCCAGGATACACCTTTGCTTCATAAGCACTTCCATGTCAGACACTGTTTTGCCATTCTGTCCCTCTGTGGCCATCTGTCACATGGCAACAACATGGAATATTGGTGGGAAGACTGAGTCTACTGCTGCATCACCAATATCTGCCTCTGTTGTTGTGGGCCAGCAGAATAAAATAGGAAGTGCTACTTTCAACACAGCCCTTATATTTGTTTCCCCACCTTGCTGAAGAACTAACATGGAAATTGTGTGGTAACAATTTTCAAATGTAAGGCAAAGGACTTGAATTCAAAATAGGCAGTTGCATGCTTGTGCTTTAAAACTTCTTAAAAAAAAAATGCTTGAAAGAGAGGAGGTGTAATGAGTACAAATTATGAAGAGAAGAGAGAATTTAGAGTGTTTATAGACATTTAAAATGTATGTATCTTCCTCAGGCTGGCTGAGTGTACTACAGAAATACTGTCATCTTCTTACCCTCAGAATTTTGAAAACCCAAATGGGATGGGGACTTTAGGAATAGGTTTTGGTAGCGAGGATGGAGGGTTCAGGGTAAGGAAAGTGTTTCTGGCTTATCTTAGTTTCTCACTTCTCTGATCTGTTAGTAATAGGCAATAAATTAGGTTAATCTCCCTCCGATGAGCCTGTTTTGCCCATGATAGTAGTTGGTGAATGTTCTCCCTGCCCTTGTCCCAACCCTTCAGCCTTTTTCCACCATATTTTCTCCCCCTTTCCTTTGAAGGGGGGAGGGTGAGAGAGCAGATGTGGTATTTAGCTGTCCATTGGTGTGCAACCGCAAAAGGAGGCTACTGTGAATCATGTTCAGTGTTTGGACAAGGCTAGGAAGAGATGAATGAGCAGATGATGAAATGGGCTGGTCTGGTTAATAAGAGACTGAAGCTAATTACACCAGGAAGTCTCTTTAATAAGGCATGGAGTCTTACTCAGCACACGTCTGAGGTTTCCTTGTAGAGAGTTTGGGATTTATAAATGGGAAGTAGCTTGAGTGGCAAACTGTCTGTGATCCTTAGTTACTTGTTTTCCCTCTTTTCCCTCCTTTTCTTCACTAGCATATTATTTTTCCTTCTCTCCCTCCCCAACCCCCAATCTTCTTCCCAGCCTATTCTGCTGCTTTCCTTTTTCGGTAACCAGAGGCTGTTATTGCAAAGATGACAAAGGGAAACGCTTCTCTCTGTTGAAACTTGTTCTGTCAGCCTCCTGTAAGCTCCTGTTCCCACGTTTACCTTACTGGGTTGGGTTTCTGAAGACAATTGTTTTATACCACCAAGTAGAAAGTACAGAAGGCAAATGTAGCTTAAGAGTGATTCCTGTGTTTTAAGTTAAACGTTAACTAGATTAAAACAAGTTCAAGAGCATTTCGAGCGAGGTTAACTTGTTGGGCTGGTGAACAAGAAAGAACACAAGCAGTGAAGAATAGGCATGGGGATACTCTATTCGGAGGTATGTGGTCATTTTTTGCACAGTAACTGAAACTATTGAAGCTGTGGATATGTGTTGGTTTTAGTTTCTTCCCTTCATGTCGCCATGTACATGGGCTTAAAAATATGGCAGTCCTTTTCCTTTGGAATACTGTGTGTTACCTATTACAAATTGACAAAAGTGCAATTTGTAGGAGCAAAATAAGCACAACAACCAGTATAATTATTGTGGCTTTGTAGACAGAGTTCACGTTTGCTCAATTTTTTGTTGTTGTTCTGCATTGAGATCAGAGTAATTCTGAGCCCTGGGCATGGATAACTAAGAACTGCCAGTGGGTTCCTTAACTTATGCTGAATACAAATAATAAAGCTGGTGCCCAAGGAAACATTATCTAGGGAAGCTTCAGTTTAGAAATGTGACTTAAAAGAAATTTTTTAGCTCTTATGAATTTTTCCCCAGACTGTAGTTAAGTCAGCACAACCATGGATTTCAGCATAAATGCTACGTAAGTTTATTCACTATTTTATAAACTTTCCATTTGCACACTAAGGAACAAATGAAGGTTTCAGTTCTTTTTTGATTGTGAATACAATGTGTAGCACTGCTGCTTCTCTTTCTGGAGATAGCATTGCATATATGTTCCTCTAAAAGGTCACATTTTCATCCTGAAAGATACTCTTAATTTTAAATGGCTATTCAATGAAGATATCTTCTCTTTCAGTATTATAGGGAGAATGAATCTGCACATTCACACACTGACGGGCTGAGTAGACTGCATCACATTCTTTGTTGTCTCTCTCCAGTTTGGCTACTCAGAAATAACGTTGTACAAGAAACTAGTCAGCTAGTGGAATTACAATGGCATTTAGGGAATGTTCAAATACTTTCTGTGCTTTCTAGTTAATAACTTCATATGCATTGATTTCTTGTCTTAAAGTGTTTTAGTGAGATGTAATTTTAAGATAGTAAGATAGAAATCTATAGGAGCTCAAATAAAGTGCAAGATTTATTTGCTGAGAAGTATGGAAGGGATACTAGTACATTCCTCAGCATCCCAAATATGGTTTAAATGTTACCATTTAGTTTGTAGAAGGCCTTTGCATTAATTTTAGCTCACAGGTAAAGGCTGCGAATTGATTAAGAATATCTTCATAACATGAAGTAGTTCCTTTTTTTCTAAACAGCTGCAAATGCCTGATGTAACTTTGGCTGTCCCTTGCAGAAGGCAATTTCCACTTGAAATCTTTGTCCCAGCTTTACCTTTAGCCTCCTCTCTAGTGGCTGAATGCTTTGTCCTTTGAGTTGTGCCTTTATCATAGTATCTCAGAATCATTTGACTTGAAAGACACCCTTAAAGGTGATTCAGTCCAACTCCCCTGCAGCGAGTAGGGATACCTACAGCTTGTTCAGGTTGCTCAGAGCCCCGTCCAGTCTGACTTTGGATGACTCCAGTGATGGGACACCCACTACCTCTCTGGGCAATCTGTTCCAGTGCCTCACCACCCTCATTTTAATAATTTTTTATCTCATGTTTGGCAGAAATTGCTGAACTGCTAGCTGGTGGTTTATTACTACTTCAGCAAATCTAAGCAAGGAACAACTGGACACAAGTAATGCAATTCATTTGGATCCGAGTAAATTACCAGGTACTTAATTCAGCCACATGGCCTATAACTGATACCAAAAACAATCAGTTCTGTAGAGGAGTTGTCCTTCTATCTGACAGCTAATGTTTTTACTTTCACCTCATATCTGGTGATCTTGCACTGAGTGATTTTAGCCATGAAAGCTGTTGCCTAACCTGTGTCCCTATTAGCATGTGTTTTGTGCAGTGTCACGCTGTTAGGTTCACGGAGTGCAGCATGTCTGCATGTTGTGTGGTTCTGCAGGAGTGTGAGGACAGAAGTGAAGGGCTTTGCTGCATTGGAAGAGGCACTCACTTCCTCTTTATCTAAGCTCAAATTCTTGGTCTTGCTCCCCGCCCTTCAGACTTGTTTATTTCAGAGCTCATGTTTGTACTGGGGGTAATGCTACATCTCCTGTGCTCCCCTGAGGAGTAGGAGTAGGCCTGGTCAGAGTCATCCTGGAGTGATCAGGCTGGTGATTTGGTGTGGGTGAGAGTCTACTCATCCGTTTGTCTTCCACCTTCCTTTAGATATTTATAAATGTTAATCAGATTCCCCCTCCCCCCACTCCCCCCCCCCCCCCCCCCGTCACCTTTTTCCCAGACTGAACAGACCCAGGTTACTCAGCCTTTCCTCATAAGGGAGGTGCTCCAGGCCCTTTATCACGAACTGGGCTTCTACAAGATCCCTGCCTGTTTTAACCTGGCAAGCCCAGAAATGAGCACAGTACTCCAGATGTGGCCTCGCTAGGGCTGAGTAGATAGGGGTGGAATTACCTCCTTCCCCCTGCTGGCTCTCTCTTTTTAATACACTCCAGGATACCATTGGCCTTCTTGGCCACAAGGGCAAACTGCTGGCTCATGGCCAACCTGTTGTCCACCAGAACACACAGGTTCTTTTTCACAGAGCTCAGTACTAAATACTATTGTGATGTCCTGAATACTACTGTGATCAAAACAATGTGCTCATAGTTGTTCGGTTTCTTTTGTTAAATATTCTGCTTATATCTTTGCTCCTCCAGTCCTCAAGTCCTGTTTGTCAATTTTGGACATATAGTATATGTCAGAGCTATGGCCTTTTCACCTTTAATACATATTCTTTCATTAAAATAGACATTTTCTAGAATGCACACCTGTAGAATAAAAATGGGCCTTAAGAGAAGCCGACAAAACCTGTTTGTTGTGCCTGCGGTGTTTTGTTTGTTTTAACAAATGGAATGCATTAATTTGTGAGAGTCAATTCTGAAAAAGACCCCCCACTTCACTGGAAAGGTAATCATTTAAAAGATATTTTAAGTACTTAAATTACCCATATATTAGCTGGTGAAATGGTTGGGAATTGCTTCCTTAAATTATCTGTGCTTGAGATGTTTTGTTAGAACTGCCAATTGCAGAAGATAAGTGTGTGTGACTCTTGCATGCCTGTCTCTGTGGATGACCAGTTCCAAGTATAATGTATTCTGCCAGGGTGTAGTAATTTCTTCATCACTATTCATGGTTCTAGAACTGGATTCAACAGTAGCGTAAGGTTTAGACAAAGATTCTGTGGGTCAGTGAAAATACCAGTCAAAAATACCTTGAAGTCAGTGGCTGAGCAAGTGAAACTGTGAGGCAGAGTGGAAAGAAAAACACTACAGTGTATCAATTGATGACGTTAGCTGCTGGAGTAGCAAGAATGAGAGTGAAAAGGAGTAAGGTTGTACAGTAAACAGCTGGGATTTGAGCCAGTGTTCAACCAAGCAGCAAGTCTCCTGCATCTTTAAATGCACAGAGATGTATTTAAAAGCAAGAGTGACAGTCTCCTGACAGACTGCACCGGAGCTTCTCTTCTGTGGATGTGAAGGTGTAGTTCTAGACACAGACATGACTAAGAATGAGGTTATTAGCCAAACTGATTAATTAAATGGCACAGATATATGAGGTTCTTATGCCAATAAGCCATTTAAAAGAGGGATTTCTCCTCTAAATAATTAGAACAATTTTTTTTTTTTTTTTTTTTTCTGAAACTATGTGTAGCAAATGTCATAGGAATGGATTAAAAGAATACGGACAGATGACACAAGTTTACATTGTTGTATGTGTTCTTTGTAAATTCTAGTCTGATATAATGAAAACAAGCAGTGGTGCAAGATCCGGCAAGCATGGAAGTACTTTCTCTGCACTGGAAAATTATTTCTCTTGCACAATTGTTCAGAAGACTAAGCAGCAATGATATTGGAGGAAAGCTTGTACTGAAGACAATTGTTTGAAGTAAAAATGTAAATAAGAGGAATCTTTTTAATGTGGGAAATACCTAACAGCAGGAGAGGGTGAGGAGAGTGCTCAGAGTTCAGGGCTAGATCCTGTAGCATGTTTAGGTTGTGATACAGGGAGGATGAGAATGAAAACCTGCTGGTACCAACTGAAGAAATACAGTATCCTGGAAAATGGCAACCTCAGTACTGAAGAGGAAGTAAGAAAGAAACCTTTTCTCTTTTGAACTGAAGAACTTCAAATGTTACCAGTTAGGCTATTGTTTTCTGCCTGCTGGTGACTAAAAGTGTATAGTACTCCCATTACTCTCTACCTGTGCTTATTTTGACTTCTTACTGCTAAATGGGGAAGGAATAGCAGGTATGATCAGAGGTGCTTGAACATACCGAGCAAAGATATGAGCAGCAAGCAGTTTTCAAAAGCCAGGCAGGATCTGAGCTGTGGCCATACATGCACATATACTTTAGGTAAGAGGTTTAACTTGAAGCCCCCCAAAAATAAATGTGGTGTTTTCTCTCTTATTTTTTTTTTCACTTTTTTTTTTTTTAACTTCTGGTTCAACTTTCACCTACTAGGTGGTTCTGCTCTATGAATTGGTGAGTCAAGAGGGATACCTCTTGTTCAAGCAATGCTCATCCAAAGGGAAAGCTTGCTGTAATCTTAGGCTATGTGCGGGCTTGTCAGGGCTTGCTGCTTAGTACGGTAGCCATCTTCTATGAGACCAAAGGCCATTCTTTAATAGCTGAAAGTGAACCGTATTTATTTCTTGGTCTATAGAAATATCATCCAAAATGAGCAGAAAATTCATTCTACTGAACGCGGTCCGTGTCAGACATGTCACGCTGAGTGCTGTACTGGGCAGCTGCGGGTGTATTCTTACCGCCATCTTCGGGAAGATGCTTGGAATGACAGCCTCTGTCGGGGCTGCCTGGGAGGCTCTTGGGGTGTGCAAGCAGGAAGTCGGGATGGACGGCCCAGAAGTGTTAGGGAATGATGTGTGCTGACAAATGCTCTCTTCTCTCTTCAGCCAATTTGTCAGGCAGCTTATAATAACGACTTCAATGAAGTTCAGCTCCTTTTGGATAAAAACAGCAACTACCTGAATATCCAGGACAGCTTCGGTGGAGATACCCCCTTAATCTGTGCATGCAAGCAGGGAAACAACAGAATAGCTAATTATCTTCTTAAAAAGAATGCTGATGTCAACCTCAGAAACAAGGTAAGTGGTCACTGACTCAGCCTTTGCACTGACTGCTCTTTTGAGTACATGTTTGGGAACACTGGCAGTACTGCTAAACCTTAGTTTTGTTTACAGCTCAGGCATGTCTAATCCTGACATTGTAATTCAGTAAACATTTATGTTTCTATTTATTTCCTCATCTATTTTCCTGACTTGACAATGCATGCAAGATGTGCTAAACATTGCCAACCTCAGTTTCTCCCTCTGTTTGTTTCTCATTTAGTGAGTACTGCATGTCATCCCCAGTCCCCAGTGGATTCTGCCTGCAGCACTCCATGTTCATCCTGCCCTCCAGCTTATATCTGTTCTTTCTGTAGCCTTTCTTTTTCATCTGTCTTTACCTTTTCCCTACAGTTAAAAGGAAGATCTGAAGGACAGCCTGCCCGTTCCTCCCATAAGGATCCCTGAGGAAACTGAACCTGAGGGCTGAAGGGAGAATCCTTCTGTCTGTTCTTCCCCTAATCCATATTTTCTAAAATGTGCCTGCCTTCTACAACAGCCATGAGTGGTTATTTTCCCTAGGGTGATAAGGAAGTGTGTTTATGTGGCAGGTTTCCCATAGATAACAAAGAAAAGGAGCCTGGAAGATGCATGTTCTGGCTCCACTATTAGTTTGTTCTTGTGAGAGCTGGGATGATATTAAAGGTGATAAAGTGCTAGAAAAATTTATCTAACCTTGTCAATCATAGAATCACTCAGGTTGGAAAAGACCTTAAACTCCAAGTCAATGTTTAGCAAGTTCCTATACACTCCTGTGCTACTTTACACCTCTGGTGTCCAGCACATTTTTTTTTTCATAGCAGATGTGTGTGAGGTCAGTGGAATGTTCACTTCTATCTGCTCTGTTTGATCCAGAAGACTCTGTCTCACCTCAAAGTCCCTTCAAAATGGTTCAGTACTTTGCAGTGAGATCATTCTTACTGCATTGGCAGCCATTTCTTAGCCTTGCCTGGTTTTCTTAAATTATTTTCTGCTTCACCTTCACAAATGGAGTTAAGTCCTTGGGTGCAGAGCTTGTCTGGTGCTCAGAACTGAGAATAGGAAGCAGAGGATTACACAGAAAGGCTTCTGTGCTTATTTTGGGCCATGACATAACACCATAACCTAATTTGTCAGACTCCAGTTTAATAAGTTGTAGGACACTTGACATGCATCTTCTTTAACATCCAAGTTAACAGCTCCTCTCTTTTTCTTTGGTAGATACGATATTCAAAGACTGTTAAACTGTTCCCACTGGGAGTCTGCTGTGGGTGTTGCTAATTTCCTGTTTCACATCGGTGACATGAGCTCTTCTATGTCTCTGCTTCAGTAACCAAAACCTCTGTTAGTGAGGAACCGCAGGGATTCTTCCTGCTGATTTAACTTGCTGGGTCAGGGTAGACTTCCACTCTGCGTTCTTCCTCTCAACAGTCAAGTCTGCAGCCATATTCATGAAATCCTTTGGATCTCCCGTTGTTCTTGCATGTGGAGCCTAGTTTCCATGAGTCTGTATGAGTTTGCTTCCTTCCACTTGAAGGAATCAAACTGCATGTCCCTGTTTCTATTTGAAAATCAGAAATGCTTCTAGTCGATAACCTAAAAAAAAAAAATGTTTGTGAAATACAGGAAGGATCTAATATTGTCAGTGTTATACAAATATTATCAGAGAAGTGACTTTAATACTAATCAGAGTTATTTTATGTTTAGAAACACCGCACTTGTCTGCATTATGCTGTCAGAAAACGGTTTACCTTCCTTGATTATGTGCTCATCATAATTCTCATGCCGGTTTTGCTTATTGGATATCTTCTCATGGTGAGTCTGGATGAAAGCAAAAAAGCCCCTACACACTTACTTTTCCCCTTATCACCTTTCTTATGGCAATATTTCAGGCCATGAAACTACACAGAACATGGGCTGCTCTTTTTGAAGCTAACACTGGTGGAGAGCAACAGAAGAAGAAAGTTTTTGCTATGAGTGTAGCTGGTGAAGGGGCAGGATTTTGTCGCTGCATCAGTCTGGTATTCACAGAAACCAGGCACTTCTTTTTCAGAGAAAACAATATCCAACCGACATCTACTTAATAGCGTATGCAGGTGAAGTGTTCCACAGTGTAACTTTTTCCCTTTCACCAAACAGATTTCAAAGACAAAACAGAATGAAAACCTGGTCAAGATGTTGCTTCGGGCTGGAGCTGATGTTAATGCTACAGACTATGTAAGTAGATTTATACAAATGTAGATGTGGCTTGTATGCACGTAATATTAGTAAAAGCAGACTTCAGTCTTCTAGATATACAATACAGCTTTCAGAGTAGGATCAGAGACTGAACTGATGTAACAGAAAGATTTGGTGTTTGTCCTATACACTTCTGCAATATTTTTGTAATGTACTCAGAAACAGTTCTTCACTGGCAGCTTAGTGTAGTTTTTTTATCACACTTATTTTTCTTAGCTTCAACAGTTGTTCCAAACACAGCATCTAAAACCTAGCATGACACTGTTAGATGTGTGCTTTTATTTAGACCATTGTAAGTGAGTATCAACTTCTTGACTGCTGTGATGTGTACTCCTGGAGGGAATGTTTCACTGGGTTTTTAACTTTATCAGGACCTTTCCAACCAAAGTCATCTTAAAAGCAAATCCAGGCCAGCTGGGTTGAAATGCTGATGTATTAAATAGTAATCCTATAAATATTCTGGTGATAGCGGGTACTGAGTTTTATCACCATTTCTGAGCTCTTAGGCTGAGGTTGACCTCTGGGCAATGGTCATGCCTTAGCGCTAGACCCTGTGTCATTTCTTGGTCTTTAGAGTGTACCGATCTGCCACGTGTAGCGTTCGTGTTGATTAGGCTGCTTGAGTGTGGCAAAGAGCTTCTTTCCTCTAATGTACAAAAGGAGAAACTACAGTTTTAAGAGCAACCAAATTCTAAAATACTTAAGTTTGAGCAATGAATATCAATTAAGAAATAGCTATTGAGCTAAAGATCATGGGATTCTCTGAAGTAAGTGAAGAACTACTGGCTTCCTGCTAAAGGTATCAGACTTGTTTTAGCAGCTGCATCCTAGAAGAGGATTTTTTTTCCTGTTGCTATTGTGAGAATGCGTTTTACTGTGTTGTGCACTGAAACATGAGATTATATGTTTTATTCATCCAATTGTTAGGGGGAAAATTATAAGGTATAAGGAGAAATTGATAGCATTACTTACCTAATTTCTGTAAAAGAAGGAATAAAACTAAAATCCATATGCTACTGTTTCCCTTCAGTCTGGTAGCACAGCCCTTCACTACGCTTGTGAAATGAGAAATCAGGCAGTCATTCCTCTACTGCTTGAAGCTCATGCAGATGTTTCTGTGAAGAATCAGGTAAGAAGGTGAAGCTAATAACTGGGTATCCTTATCAGGAGGGTGAATCAGTATGTTGTAGGCCTTGATTGGTGTGTAGCAATTAAAAAAAAAAAGAAAGAAAGAAACAAAAAAAAACCCCAAAAAACATAGAGTGCACAGCTTCCTGGCCGCACACTTGTTTGCTCTGGGGTTTAAAGCAATGTTTGCCCCACTGCCTTTATTGGCAACAGCTACTTTAAGTCCATGTTCTTCATGCTGGATTTCTACTGTCAGCAACAGTCTACACATTCACTGGATTGACGAAGCTGCTTAACTCAGAGCTATGCTACAGTTGTTCCTAAGATGCAGGATGCAGAGAAATGTAAAGAGCCCTCCACGGAGCTCTGTGTGGCACTAGACACCATTCTTTTGAAAGGGGGTAAGTCAAGCTGTTGCTGTCCTTTAAGAAGCTCAAATACTGTCACAGGAAATATCCAGGAGTATCTGTATTGTTCAGTTGAGACAAGCGATGTTTTGACTGTGTTGCTCTTGACATTAGCTCTTAACTCTACAATGTCTTTGGACGTTATTCCCAGGGAGCTGTGTATTGGCTGTCACTACTGGAGCAGATGCAGGGATGCTACCCTTGACTTCAGTAAGAGTTCTATTAGACCCAGCACATCTTGAAATCTTTTCTTTAGATCGAGGACGTGACAGTGAAATTCATGCAGAACACCAAGGATGGCGAGTTCAGGAAAGCTCTTTGTACTTGACTTGTATTTATCATATTCTGATGTATTTCATCTGTTTCTTTCAGGATGGGGAGACTCCTTTAGATATTGCAAGAAGACTACAGTTCAGCAACATTGAAAGCATGCTAAGGAAAACCTCCTAATGCTTGGTGGGACTTTATCAAGGACTGCTGAAAGTGCAGCAAATCACTCCATCAGGCAATACATCCTATATAGCAGCAAGAGTCCTGCAGAAGGCTGTAGACTGGTAACTGATACTTGGTCCAAACTGTTGTAGACTTTGACTATTTTGTATGAGACTTGTGAGTACCCTCAGGACTGTGTGGACTGAAAGGAGTTTATTTGCTTTTACTAAGCTGTGAATGAGTACAATTGCATTCCAAATATTGTTCTTCCCATCTGCTCCTCCAGTTGTACTGCTTGACTTGCACAGATAAGGCTTCTGGAAACCTGAGTACCGCATGTGATGATAAGCAGCCAATGGAGAAATAAAATATCCTTTACAGTCTGTGTTACAGCTTCCTTAGGGGATACAGCAGTATACCACAGCAGCTTATAACAAGGTCAGGCACCTTTTCTCCTAGTATTTCTTTTCCTACCATGGGAATGGCTGTTCAGATAGAGTGCTCTGCTTAGCACTTCTTCCTTCTTTCCACAAATTTCACACACCTTAATTCTAAAGATGTTGCTATGAGAGAAGGATTATCTTATGTTTTTACATAAAAGAAACATCAAGAAGATATTGAATTATTGGAGTCCAAAACCAGACAGATCCCAAGTTGCCTTAATGCATTAATAACAGTGAAAATCTGTTTGAAGCAAGTTTTTGACTACCTTTCCAATACTAAAAAAAAGTACTAAAATTAAAAAAAAATAATAATAAAACAGTGAAATGCTGTTGATGGGAGCCAGATATATTATTCTCAGGGAACTGGACAGGGTAGTATGCTTTTAAGAGTGGTGCATGTAGCAGAGTGCACATACCAAAATAATAAATTCATGAATCTTTTATTGCATAGGTAAAGGCAGTAGAAAACTATCAGTGGTAAGCAATTTGTTAGCATGGCCTGCCAATTTGTGGTTTAATAATGCACTTATAAATGGGAGTCTGCTTTCAAACACTGCTGTATCTTATTTCCTTGGTCTAATGGATTTTTATCTCTCTCGGTAGTTTTGGCCATTTTGTGTAAGCTGTCATAAGTTTGGCAGATAGGTGCTATGACCATCACTGCTAATGGCTGCTAGACTAGACACACGGACGAAGAGTATGTTTCCTGTGCTGCAGCAAAGCTGGTGTATTTTTTGTGTACCTATCTTATTGGACGCTGACTCCAACTGCAGACAGTCTTGGCTGAACATATAGGCAGGCTTTAGATCCCACCCAGAATCACCCCAGGATACAAAGCTCGCCTGTCTGAGCTTGTAGATATGACCACTTTGTGTGTAACCTGCAGACAGGTACTCTACCAGATCAACATATATGTCAGTAGATGTGAAGTACTTGCATGGATGGCATATATTGAAGATACTATCTCTTTCAGCTACTGGCTTGAAAGGGAAAACAGTTGAGTGCTTTCACATATTTCAGAAATTCCATGAACAAATTGTGACCAAGACACAAAGTTATGTAAAATCCAAAGCCAATAGCACACAGTGCTTTCAACAACTTAATTGCATATGTTAAGATGAGGTGACAGCTGTATCGGTTGGAGTGTGGCTTGCTTGATGTATCTGTATCCTCATTCCTCATCTACAATTCATGGTCTTTATAGCTGGGGGTTTAGAGTGCATGATTAGATCTTTGGCTGAGATTGTTTTTTGAAATTGAATTCCTTGTTATTTGGAAATCACTGATTGACTGCTCCAGCTCTTGTCACTGAAGATTTCTTGCTCATCATGGCAATGTTAGTAAATATGAGGAGGGAAAAAGAAAAAAAGCCAAGTGCTTTGTCAGGTGGATAAAAGGTTCATTTTAAACATAGGATAATGGCACTGTGAAGTATGTAAGATATACAAGACAGCATATAATTTAGGCTTAGGAAAATCTGTCTTGTATAGGTAAGAGCTGTCCAAATTAAGTTATCCTTGAAGAATGTGACATAATTTGTGTTTTCCATTTTTATTCCCATACACTGAAATTTTCTTAGGAAGTACCAGTCACAGTAACATCATGGAAAACCTCGAAACTATGCAGAAAGCAAGAAATAAACAAGTGCAGGTAAACGCCTATTGTAGTATTCTTTACTCTTTTCTCTATGTTTATCTTTTCCTCAGGTATCATCCTTACTACGAAATAAAAATTTTAGAGATTTTACTGAATGGATCAACACTGTACATGTGATTTCAAAGGTATTTTATTAGTAGTTCAATGATTTTCATATACATTTTCTCAGTTGCATCAAGGCCCCAAATAAAATCAAGGTGTCCCCAGTCAGGAAAATTCTTATGATAACAGAGATTAGTAATCCGAGAAAGCAGCTTTGCCATGTCTCTGAGATCTGCAAATTTGTCTTGTCCACCACTCCAAACGGCAATGGGCGTGCTTATCTTCTCTATCTCGTATGCAGGAGGAGTAGTCTGTAAGAAAGGGAGGGCATCTGAGTGAATGCTGTTATATCAGAAGCTGTGTTTAGAAAAAGGATTCTGTGCACTTCTGTTTCTCTTCTGCACTCACTACAGGAAAACAGCAGGGATCGAGTCCACTCTCTTAATGTCTGTTTCCCTAGCCCCAGTGCCTACATATCATGGAAGGGAATAATCCATCCTATTCTTAGACTCTTTCTGCAGTGCATGGCTATGAGTTGTCCTGAACTTTGACATCTGCTTATTCTGATCATAGGTATGGATGTAGAAAGATCAGTGTCTTCATTTACCATGAAAAGACTGTGGGGCTTATTCATGTGTCTACCTACCATAGGAATCTCTTTAATTTTATGCTGGGGCAAGGAGTGCCACTGTTGGTCTTAGTTGTTATATTTAGGACTGAAGTAGCAATAATATAATTTGGCCATTTGTTATTTTGTGCATGGACAAAACTCTGATGTATTTGCAGCTTTTCAATCTGTAAAAAGCAACCTGCTGTAGTACAGAACATCATGCTCCAAGGAAAATGTGCTAATTAAAAGTGAAATGATTGTCAACCATATGGAGAGGTCACATTTGGAGGCTCTTCCTTAACTGAAAGGCAGGCCTTGAGGACTTTTTGGAGCTTCATACTCATCCAGTCCTAGGACTTGACTGTGGCTCTTGGTCTATTGGGAATGGCAGGTAAATCAACATATTAATGAATACATCCCTGCATCAGTAGGGAAAGAAAAAATGAAGTTCTGTTAGCTGTCTACAAGGAACTGTCTATGCTTTGTCTGTGAATAATAAACTTTTCACATTAGTTAGTAGGTTCAGGCTCAGATGAAAATTTATCTCAAAACACTTCAGGTATTCCGTAGCAACTGTTGTGCGTGCTGAAGTCTTGTGCTCTTAGTTTTGCCAGAACCCAAGTAGAAGTTGTCAGGAAAACCATATTGCCTTACCTGGTTGTATTTCTGCATGTTTATCTTTGAGCCATAGTCATAAGCTTGGAATCGGTCTGCATGGAATACCTGTGGATATTGTAACCAGGACAGATAAAATGAAAGTGTTAGTGCTGGTGGTATTTTCCTCCCTGTGATTGAACACGAGGATCAGACAGTGGATTGACAGTTCCTCCCAGCCCTTCCTCCAGTTGCAGGCTTCCCCAGGATGGGCCATAGCATGAGTGGCTTTGTTGCCTTGGCCCTTGCTAACCTTCTGTCCTGTTCCCCAGCTGCCACCATTGGGATGCTTTGTTTTTCAAATTTGGCTGGAGTCACTTCAGCTAGTTGTGAGGTGGGGCTGTGTTCAGTTTTCACATTGGGAAGAGGACCTATCTAGAACCTCTCAGGGCTATTATTAGTTGTGTAGTGTGATATATAATATCTCCTCCCAACACACATCACAACGATACATCGTTTGTGTGTCAGTGGTGTCTGATCTGCTCACAGTAGTGATGACCTTTCCAGACAGTGTTATTCTTACAAGAGTTCAGCTACTGTAGGTGGATTGCAATTAGTTTGTCACTTAGCAGTAGTCTTCTTGAATCAGTTTTGTTATAAAAAAAATAACCAAATTGAATCTGTTCTAGTGGAAAGGTGAGTGCATTTTAAAAATTCAATCCTGGTTAGTAATGTGATTAGTGGGTGGTTTTATATAATGAAAGGTGAGAGGCAATCACTTCCTCAGTGATTCCCTTCCTCAGTTATTCCCACGTGGGCTGAGATGAAGGTTTGAGTAATTGAGGATGCCAATAGAAATCTGCTACCTTGCTTTCATTTACCGAATCTGGGTGCTGATGATCTGGATGCTGGAGAGTTGAACTCTTTTATCCAGTGCTGGCAGAAACAGCTGCAGTGCTGTGCACGTGCAGTGCTGTGCTTCTGAGCTGGCACTCTCTTGCCATGTTCCGGTTCAAACTCAGGTCTGAGAGTAGGATGCCAGCTGAAAAGGCTGTTCCTCACATTCCCATTGTTCCAGCAGAAGCCTTTGTGTTGCTGATGGGGCTCTGGGAGGTGATCCAGGCTGCAGTTAACCCTCTGGGAGAGAGCTTTAAGCTGGATCACACCTTTGTTCTGCCTCATCTCCTGCCTGCTCAGGTTTCCACTGTCTTCCTACTGCCTGCCAAGTGCCCAGGCTGTGCTTGAGTGCTCTTCTGCAGCTTTCAAGGTGAAAACAAAGCTGAAGGCTGAAAGCCACTGGAGCCCAGCCACAGTGAGGCCTGATGTGCCCTGGGGAAATCTTGCCTGGTACCAAAGGGACAGTTAGGGTAATGGTGTGAGAAGCAGTGCTCCCCTAGTGGCAGCTGTTCAGGGCATCGTGTGAGAAGATATGGTGGGAATTTCCCAGAACCACTGCCTCTGCACTTCCCATAGCCTGTCAGTTGCATAAAAAGCTGTAGTGTCTGTTTATGTGCCAGTACGCAGTTATACCTGATGCCAATGAATAATATTCTGTACTGATGTTCCAGCTGGAGAATGTCCTACGTATACATCTATTCGACTCTGGAGAGAAAGCAAAATTGTTATAAAGGCAGGGATCCAGTGCTGTGACAGGATAAAGATGAGAAGGACCTGGGCAACAAGATCCTCTGTTTTAAAGCCCCATTTTAATAGGATACTCTTCAAATATCAAACAGAGAACTGGTAGGCAGATAAGGAGTAGCTCATTAATAGTATGGATCTGTACACAGGTCTTTTTCCTGAAAACAACTTATACTGAGGATGTAATACAGTACCATTGTGGAATCCTGTGGTCCTCAACAGCAGAAAAAAAACCTTCCTGTCCTTTTGGAGTAGAATTCTTGCTTAACCTTCACACATGCACAAGTCTTTTGAAGACTCATTTTCTCCTTACTTTTCTCCAGGTGCTAAAGAAGCAGTCTTACAAATCACAGGCTGACTTTTCATCTGCTTGTGTTTATTGTTTTCTTGAAGGGATGTTCTAATTCCATCCCCTCAGTTTCTTTCTCAGACTTACCTTGCCTCGAGGAGAACATTAGTGACCTAACCCAAGACAAGTACTTGTCTCTAGGAATCTCATAGTGTTGCATTCCTCTGGCACTGGGCAAGGAATTTCTGTAGTTCTCCATGTTGTGGATTGAACTGTTGGGCCCATTTCTGACAACAGTAAAAATGGGACATGTTCCTTAGTGTAGTTCTTTGGGACTGAGTTGTGGCTCAAGCAGTCTGAAATTTGGAAAGAGAAGCAGAACTTTTCCAGTTTTTTAATTGTTCAAAGGACCATAGTGTCTGCATACTAAAGAACACTGAAGACTGATTCCATCATTCATTGGCTCTTTTTAAAGAGTATGTGTATATGACCTGTGTATATAAACTCTGGCCTGGCTGGCCCCAAAAAAGGACATACCTAGAGACGTATGCAATATGGCTACAGACTGAATTCAGCCTTTTCTTTCTGGGACGGAGTATGTCTGCTTGTTGGTCTCATCATCAACTCTAGTCCTCGTCCACACAATGTCCCGTATTCTCTCTGCTGAGAACTATGTTGTGTTTTATATACATTAATGTGTATGACAAAAAGTTAATGATGTAGTGCAAAATGTAATTTCCAAAATCACTTTAATTTTACTTTGAGTAGGTGTTTTTGCATATACTTACCGTGTTCAGATTTTGTATGTTGCCCCCAGCTATATAACAGAGCACTTTGCCACAAAATCTATCGCTGTTTGTACAGAACTGCGTCACAGGTCCTTGCATAAATCCAATCTGGTGCATGGCTCCTTTCCAGCCAAGTGCTAACTGAGGGAAGGGAAAAGTGCAACACTTCTTTTTTTTCTGTTACAAGAACATTTTATACAGGAAACTGTTGATAATAGCCTAGCCTCCCAACTCTGTATTCAAAGATTTTTTGAAATGTTTTGCCCTCCTAGTACCCATTGAAGTGTTCTTTTCCCCATGGTGCACCACAAATCATTCCTGCTCGTTTTACTCTCTTCAGTCCTGGAGGAAGCCATCCTTCAGTTTCTAATGTGGCCTCACTGCTGACTTATTTCTGAAGTCTGAAATTGTTATGGCTGTTATTGCAGCTGTTTTACTTCCTCCTGTACCAGGCCAGCAAAATGCTAGTTAACAGCAACAGCCCTATGATGAGACAGTTTCCTGCTTCACTGGACCTGCTGCAAGCCCCAGCTTTCTCTTCTCCAGTGTTTTCCCCACCCCAGAGTTTCAGAAGAGAATTTTCAAAAGCACACAGTTTATCCCAAGCTCAGTATCTTGCACCTTTGAAAGCTCTTCCTGTTTAGACTGAGCAGACTGGACTCTGAGATGCTAAGCTGGGTCTTGTGCCTTGTGGGGGGGAAGAAAGACATACCCTGAGCATTGCTGCAGGAAGTTTTGTTATTCTCATCAAAGGGCCTATAGCATGTGTGCAAGTGGTTACTGGGCCCAGAGCAAAGAATACTTTCACCCTTTTAGCCAGCTCAGGGTATGTAGAAAATGCTATGAAGCCTGCAAACAGAGAAGAGGCAACCCGAGTTAGTGAAAACATCTTCAACAGGCAAAAATAAACAAGTATCAAGTAGGTAGCAAATGAGAAGTGAGACAAGATTCGTAGCCTGTTGTCTGTGTTTGTTTGTGCTGCATCTTCTAGCTAAGGCAAGTGTTAATGCTAAACCCTGAAATGATTTTATTTGGAAGGCAGAGTTCATCCTGAACTTGACAGGATGTCTGAACATTGCCTTTATCAGAGCGGTTTTTACAGATGACGTGGCAAAGAGTTTTAGGTGACAAGATCAGATCCCCTCTAGAGTTCATAAAACTCTCTATAAAAAGAAATGAAAATTTCAGATTATAGCTTTTAAATGACTGTAGGTGTTTGTACATCCATGGAGAAGTAGAATAATAAGCTGAATGCTGAAACTTTGAGAATTTTCAACTGATTGTTTATGCCAGAGGCATTTGTATGATTAGTTAGTTTTGCCTTGAGAATCTTTTAATAATCTCTTATGAGAGGATAACAAAGGAAAGATCTGGACCTGTGATGTTATATGATTTTCCCACATTTTCATCTTTTTTTTTTCCACACAGTTTTCTCTAATGAGTGGTTTGTTGCTCATTTTCAATCAACATCCATTTATGAATCTTACACAAACTGTAAACATCAGACATTTTTAGCTGATGCTGAAAAAATATTGCACTCAAAAACTATAAATTTTTTTAATGCTAAAGGCTGGCTCTAGGAGAAAATAAGTTATTAATGCTTTTTAGTTCCTAATTTTCAGCCTCTGGCAGTATATCTTTAAATGGTAATGTGGCCAGTTACTACTTAAAGCATAGTTTATGAGTATTTATAAGATAGACATTAAGTCATACAACTTAGTAAAGTTTTTTCTTCTTTGTCTTCTATTATTTGAAATTGTGTATTTTACATGCATTTCTTTTTCTTATTAGTTTTTCCATACAGTTCGCAAGGAAAATAATTGTATATCTTAATACAAAAGATGAACTTGATTAAAATTCCAGATGTGGAGAATTTAAGAAAAGTGTCCAGTACCAGTATCTGAAGTATACCCTAAGAAATGGCTTTTAAGTCTCTAACTATTTAAAAAGTTGGACTACATTTCTAACTACTGTTAGATTTCTTTGCTTATTAATGGCAACCAAAGCTGTTTTCAAAGCATGTGAAATTTTTCTGAAATCTAATCTCAGAAGGCCCTTCTCCACAGACAAGGAAAACTGCAGTCAGCGGGGAGACCCACCTCCTGATCAGGTGTGAACACAAATGATTGTGAACCAGAAGTGTCCTGACCTTACCTGATGCAGTGCCTTCAGAGTGACCAATATAGTACACATCCTTTTGTCCAGTTTTATTCATGATGAAGTACAGCTCTGCTGGAATATCATATTTACCCATTTCATCAAAGCTACAGAGGAGAAACACAGAAAGCTGGCAGGCAGTTGAGTTATCACAGTGTGAATTACTGAATGTCAGTCTCATTCATTGCACTGAGCAAGATCCACTCAAAGAAAAGAAAGGGACAGAAAGACACATCTGTACTGCCAGGTTGCTTGATGCCTTGGGATGACAGCAGAAGAGGTGCAAAACTGTCATCTGTGGCCCTTGGGAAAGTGAATTTAATCAGGGCTTTCACTAGCAAGAGTTACAAAATACATTTCTCTTTTGGTTGACTTCAGTTGTGAGAGATCAGAGGTCTCCAGACAAGGCTGCTCAACCTGTTCCAGCTGAGCTTCTTGATCTCCTTTTCTCAGTGCTGCCTCCCTTTTCCTCAGCATTCTCTTTCATTTCCCAGAGTCTGAAATCTCTTCCTCAGCCAGTGCTCCCAAGTGTGAGTACTAGTGGACTGTCTCTTTAATTCTCCTCAGATTGTGCAGACCCTGTTTTCTGATGCTAAGCAAAAACCCCATCAGGATGAAGCTATCTAGTACCCTTGGGGCCTTCTATCTTGAGTAATTCCCCCTCCACACAGTACCTGAATTGCCAGAACTCTTTCTGAGAGGGCTTAAGGGTCTTGTGTTTTAAAGACCAGGTGTTCCCTCGGCTGTTTCCCAACCAGACATCAAAGCCAGCATCTGCAAGGAGGAATCCTAGGCTGTTGTTGGGCAGGTTAGAAATCCAGTGGGTGGCATCTCCTAGAAAAGCATGCTGTAGGAAGACGGCAGGCTTTTGTCCTGGAAAAGATTAAAATATTCTTATATTGGAGCAGTAGTTTATTTGAGTGCAGAGTTTAGTTTGTGAGAGACTTTAAGACTTTCCTTTAAGAAGCTCCCAGAAGAATTATGCATAGATATTGGGCTGAGAAACCTGAAGGGTTTGTACCATGCAAACAGTTTAACCATTTCATGTCAGGACTGGCAAATAAAATAAAAAATAAAAAATGAGGTGGCCAGTCCCCACCTTCTTTTTCTCTGGACAGTCAATTTACAAGTTGAAACCATCTTTCTACAGCTGAAAAATGCAGAACGGCATGTGGATCCCAATCTAACTTTGATCAGCCTTATTTTGAGGATGATGAGGCTGGTCCAGATCTCCAAGGAAGGCACCCAAAACAAATTATAGAATAATTTTAAGGAGTAATAAATGAAGTAGCACAATCCAGGGTACCATGAATTCCAAGTTGAATTTTTTAATTCTGTTCAGATGAAATGCATTTGGTCTTCCATGATGACCTGATTTCTTATCACCTTTAAGAATATCCGTCTTTCAGAAAAAGGAGAATTCTTACTGATGTGCCTAACCAGTTGTCAAGCCCCTGTTTGCTACTTTAAGTCTATATTACTTAGAATGTTAATGGTAAATCTCTCTAAAACCCTCCCCCTCAGCACACGAGAGAGAAAAACAGGAATATATCAAAATTGTTGAAAAAATTTGAAATAAGGACAGGGACATTAAACGTGCAGATTCTGATGGATTCAGAATCTGGACTACGTTCCTGGCTAGCTGCTTTTGCTGAGATGGAAAAGCATGGAACATGCCATTGCATGTGCAAGTGTAAAAGATGGAGGTACCCAAGTAGGAGTTGGATCCCAGACCTTCCTTATGTGTTACAGCTGTGTCACACCTGTATTATGCATGTTCCTCCCACTGGGAATTCTGAAAACACCAAGTATGTATCCATCCTTTGTGGTAACTTCGTGCTCCTCACATGGGTATCCATGATACTTAATCATTTCACTCTGTGGGAAGCCAAAGGAGAGCTTATTAACATGCAAGCCATCCCATTCTGAAGCAGAGGAAGGCAGGCAGGTAGCACTTGGCTGCACTCAGCATTCATTGCGTTGCAAATCTTGAAAGCTTTCACCTCCTCACTAGACCCATGTGTCTGAAAATAAAGGTAACAGATCAATTGTATGCTGTAAAGTGTGGTGATTGGGGAGAGGAGTGTGAAAAGTCAGGTTTCCCTGTGTTCAGGTGCTTTCTCCTCAAGGGAGACTGCCTGGGCTCTCACAGCAAGTCCAAGGGAGATAATTTGTCACCTTGTGCCAGGCTGATACAGATGGAATCTTTCTAGAGAGTAAACGTACACCAGTATCAGTATCAGACTATGCCAAAAAATGTTGTCTTCAGTCTACAATGAGTCCTTTCCTGCCAAAGTGTGGTTAGGTAAACCATGTAAGCCTCTTACAAATTCGCTGTACTTGGATTACTTAATGTTGTGAGAATCTGCTGGTTGAAGGAAGGGTTCAACCTCCCTTGCTACTGTACTGAGCACAGAATCATAAAATCATTAAGGTTGATTGGAAAAGACCACTAAGATCATCTAGTCCATCAACTCATAGCCACCCTGCCCACTAACCATATCCCTCAATGCCACATCTACACATTTCTCTCTAGTCACCTACCTCCAGGACAGAGACTCCACTACCTCCCTGGGCAGCGGTTCCAGTGCATCGTTGTTCTTTCTAAGAACGATTTTTTCCTAATATCCATCCTGAATCCCCCCTGGCACAACTTAAGGCCATTACCTCCTGTCCTATCACTGTTACTTGGGAGAAGAGGCTGACCCCCACCTCACCACAGCCTCCTTTCAGGGAGTTGTAGAGAAAGATAAAGTCTCGCCTGAGCCTCTTCTTCTCCAGACTAAACAATCCCAGTTCCCTCAGCTGCTCCCCTTGGCACCTGTGCTTCACACCCTTCACAGTTTTGTTGCCCTTCTCAGGACACGCTCCAAGGCCTCAGCGGCTTTCATGTAGTGAGAGGCCCCAGAATGAACACAGTACTTGAGATGTGGCCCCAACAGTGCCAAGTACAGAGAGATGATCACCTCCCTGCTTCTGCTGGATGTGCTATTTCTGATACAAGCCAGGATGCCATTGGCCTTCTTGGCTATCTGGGCACACTGCTGGCTCGTGTTCAGCTGGCTGTCAACTAATACCCCCAGATCTTTTTCCTATGTGCAGCTTAAGCTGCAAACATCAAGGTGTATTTGGAGAGACGACTGTGCAAGCAAGAGTCACAGTTATAAGCCACATGTTCATCACATATCTGTTAAGGTTCACCCTAAATGCAGGCAGAGAAATCCTACTGTTCAGGTTGAAATTGCGTATTGTGTGCACTACCCAGCAGTCACATTGTGGGCATGTCACACACTGGAATGTGACACATACCAGTTGCTGCTGAGGTTAGAATTCAGTGGCCTGGATCTCCAGTGCTCTCCAGCAGCTTCTGGGGAGTTGCTGGCCCTTTGAGCCAAGAGCAGGAGCTGGCACAATCTATTCCAGTGCTGTGTTGGTGTCCTGGTGCAACACACACAAATCACGTCCATCCCCACTGCATTCAGAGCTGGCTCTCACTGCAGTCCTGACTTGAATGCAGTGGCTATGGGAAAGGCAGGTTGGGAAAATGGGCAATAGGGAGCGGGCCCTTCTTTAAGCCTCCTCACGTGGCCTGTTAGTGATGGTACAGTGGTAGTGGTGTTGTGAAAGACACGTTAAGAAGGTATGCAGAGAATATGACACAACTTACAACGTTCATGAGGTCTTCAGGGTTGCGCTGCTTCCTGCACAGTCCTTCCTCTGATTTCAGAGTGTGGGGTGCTGTGAATCCTGCTGAAAAGGCAATGACCTGGGAGCACAGGAGCACGAGGAGACACCACATCTTGGGGCTGTGTGAAAGAGCAGATGCAGTGTGCTTGCTTTAAGAAGAGAGAGCTGCAATTTCACAGGAAGCCCTGCACGTAGAGTTGCTTGACTCATCCATTTACCATAGCCACAGGATTCTTCACCAACCCATTGCTGCCACTTCATCAGAGTCTTCTCTGTTATGTTTATTTTTTCCTGCTTTTTTTCTACTGTTAATTCTGAACCCAGTATTTTCGTCTCTCAAATTGATGGCTGTTACTACTGATAAACCATGGAATTTTTGATTTTTTGAGCAGTATAAAATGGAAACTGACTGCGTTTTGCCAAGGGCCTCTATCCTTTCTCTCTAAGAAGTAGCTGTTATTGAAAATCTTGTCTTGGTTGTGGGGAGGTAACACCTTGCTCTTTGTTGGCTGGACTGCATGGCAGCTATTCTGAATAGGAATTGGAGAGTGCAGTCTGTCTAGAAACAGCTTATGCTGATGCCTCCTACAGTAGATACACTTCCAGGCTTTAGTCTTTGTCTTCTCAGAACCCAGCTGATGACCACAGAACAATTCCCTCTGTGAGCCTCCCTGGACTTTTTGTCAGCATGCACATTTTATCTCCAAAGTTCCCTAGGAAAGGGAAGAGCATGCCACGGGTCAAAGAGAGCTACTGGTTAGGGGACTGTGAGTTGAATCTGTTTGGATAGCAAAAGAAATACTGTTGTGTTCAGTGCTTCTTGCCTACAAAAGAGCTGGAAATAGGTGGGATAGGAATTTTCTTTCCAATGTGAAGAAATTCACAAGAAGGATTCATCCATGTAGCTCATGATTGGGCTTACATTTCTGGAAAACTCCAATTTATCTAATCATGATTGTGTGCTGTGTCTACCTGTGTGAGGGGAGAATAAGATCTGGGAAAAGATAAGTAGCAGCCATTCTGCAAATGGATAGCAATATTAAAGATCAGGAAGGCTACCTAAAGTTCAATAGGATCTACGGGACAAAAGTGATGAGTAATGCAATGTAATGTTTCAGCTCACCAAGGTTTCTTGTAAGACTGACGCACCAGTGGTGACTGGGGACATTACGGGTCTTGTAGTCCTGGTTTCCTCAGAACAGAGCATGCTTCTGTTTCTGTGGGTGTTTATCTTTTTTCACAGTTCTGTCCATCCTGTTATTATATTTTGATGTCATTGATGAACTTCTGCTAAGTTCAACATTGAGATACAAGCCTCTGAAGTGATAGGGTTCCCAGACGCTCCTGAGAGGAAGGACTATTCAGGGGCTTTGTACCAGTTATGACATGTTCTACAATGAGCTGAGCAGTCAGCACAAGTGACCTAGGCAGCTAACCAGTATTCATACAGCTCCAAGGCAGCCACAGCAGGTGTGCCTGATCATCAGGGTTTGTGAGGGAATTTCATAGGAGACCCATTGCATTAGGAGGTTAAGCAGGCTTGAGTAACAAGTCTTTCTGAAACCATGCATTGCTAGGTACAATGAACACAGAGAATCTTTTAATGAAGGGCAGAGGTTCTCCACATTCTGGAGTCTGCTTCTAATGTAAGACATCTGCTATAGCAAGACATGCCACTCTTATTTGGGCTTGGAAATTGAGCTATAGATCAAGGGAAAATAAGAGAGTATTCCCTAGAAAGTAATGAGGAAGATGATCAGGATTTATGGGTGTGAGGGAGAGGTACCAAAGAGATTTTTGCACTCTGAATCTCCTTATGAAAAAAGTAGTTCTGCCTTTTTCTGATCTTCTATTTAACCTTCAAATTTTACTGAACAAATTTAAAGAAGCTAAACCTCCTGAGTCATCAGACAACTGCGATGAAGCAGAGTTTGGAAACACCCAAAGCTTTAAACTTGGCATCAAAACAGATACTACTCCGTTCTGTTTGTATATTGAATACTTCTTAATTTTTGTTGTCCAAACAGGAAGCCTCCCAGCTACACACTGAGTCAGCACAATAACCCTTTCTGCTTTCTGTTGTTTTACTCTGTCCCAATGGGAGTAAAATACAGCTCCCTGTCTCTGTACATGGAATCTCACTTGGGAAGAAAACACTTTGCTAATGTCTCAGGTTCTTTCAAATCACTAGCAAGTCATACTGGGGCACCAGAGAGGCTAAATTGCTCCTCTTGTTAGGGCAATTTTTTCTCAAAGCACTCTATTATCACATGGCTTAGCTGGCATGCCTCACGGACTTCCAGGTATTCACCTTCTGAATCAGATGCAGCAGGCTAAGTAACACCAGTCTTAGCAGGCCAGTGCTCTGGTAAGCTTCAGGAGCAAAGACTTGAAGAGAAATGAGACCATAATGAAATGCTGAACATGATAAACTGTCAGAAAGGAACCATATTTAGAAGGAAAAAAAGTCAGAGAAAGAAATGCCCTTGAAAGCTCTTCTGGGACTTTTAAGGGTTAGTGAAACTAAGCTACAAGTCCTTCAGAAATTCATCCATATAAATACGAGAATCTGCCTGTTTGCTAACAAAACATATGTATGCACGGAAGTTTAAGAACTGAATGTCCAATTTACATATGCTGCTTCAATACTCAGGCTTTAATTCCCTTGTTCTTAGACTGAATAAATAAGTAGAGGAAAATGAAATAGTCATTCTTTTTCTTTTTTTTCTGTGCAGGTTGAACTTACTTGTCTTCTAACTTGAGCAAATGTACTTCCATGCACGGCAATAGGCTTACAGATCAGAGAGAAAACAAGCCATCTAGTCTTACAATTAACTGCACAAAACCAAGACTGCATGTCTTTATGGAGATAGGCAACAGAAAAAGAAATTATGAACACACATGTACAGGCAACTTACCTCCGTTCTGACTGCCTTACTTGTGCCTTCTGCTGCAGTTTCTTGTCTGTCTCTAGCAGCAGAATGATTCACTGGCAGAAACCTATGCCAATAAAAGGAAGTCCAAACACAATGAGCACTTCAGGACAGTGAGTGTCATGAGTTGGCAGCATGTACTGTAGAGCATGTTTAAGTGCTGATTTGGCAGTGCTTTAGAAGTGAGGAAATCTTTCTGATGAAAAAGATCTTCCAGTTAAATTCACAAAACCATGGATCAGGAGAGGCTAACAATTGCTTACATACCAGTGGTTATGATATTCAGCACAGACCTGGGCATTCCAGTTCCCTGGGGCTGCGGCAGACCTTGACCTGTACTGTTTCCCATCTTGAGGGCTGCTTTGAATATAATATTTTAGGATGAAGAGGAAGAAGTGTCAAATTTCTCTCAACATACTGTCTCAAGAATATTCTTTTTGCTACTGATCTGCATTTATTTATGTTAACTTCAAATTTATCATTGCACACACATTCCTAAACGTGCTCATGAGTGAGGACCAACGCTCTGGATATCCGTATTATTCTCGATTAGTCTCTCAGTGTTGACATGGCTCACATAGAGACACTCTCATACCAAAGGCTTGAATGCTTTGTAAAACCTTTCTCCCAGGGAGAGATTAAACAAGAGTTATTGTTTCTCCCAAGGTATTTTCACAAACTTTGGAAACACTGTATCTTTGGGGACTTCTTCCTAACTGCTGAATTAATTGTGGTCATCTCAGAGGCTCATTCTCACTGAAACTGATGGCTAGAATGATGGCTAGAAGGGCACCTTGTTTTCTTAGGCAGCTACCTAGGCTACAATCAAAGCAGAATTCTCATGCCTGAGTGCCAGACCTTCAGCCGATGAACTCATAAATATATTTGGAAAAACTTGTGTTTTGTCATGGACTGACTGCTGAGCTTTTAGAAGAGCAGCAGATGAAAGTTGTATGTTCTCAGCTGCTAATACAATGCTGTAGGGTGGCGGAGGAAGGAGAGAAGTGATGTAAGAACGGGATATTAGAGAAGCCACAGTAACAGTTCTACTCTACATACAAAGTAGAGAACTGTCATGGTTTTGGCTGTGTGGTGCTGAACTGCCTAATGGAGTTACACCACAACAAGAACATTATGTGGAATGATGGAAAAGATAATTTCTTAGTGTAAAGCACTATAGCTTTGATGTCTCTGTGTGATAAACTTTCATCAAAGCATAACTTTCTCAGTTAGAAGGGCTCTGAAATATGAAGATACACCTCTCCTCATGTCTTAAGGTGAGGTAAACAGTCTCCATGGTATTTCCAGTACCACTTGTCCAGCCTGTTTTTATTGATTTTCCATGACAAAAATCTCAACACCCAGCCTCTTATTTGATCTCTCAAGTTGCAAGATAGGTGCATAGCTAAAGTCTCTTTCCTAAGTGAATTTGAGGGATGCTACTGCTATTGCATTTCTAAACCGAACTCATAAACTAGATCTCAAGCTGTCACTCACTTCCTTTTACCAGCAGTAAGTCTGTTGATGGGCTTACTCTCTGCAATGCATTTGTCCTTTTATTTTGGAATTTAAATTGGCTGGAGGGTATGTCTCTGCCGGGAAGGAAGCTGATTTGATTGGTTCAAACTTTATATTTATGGAGGCCAAGGAAGAAAAATGGGCTTCAGCAGAGTGCTCAGGAGGCAAAACAGGCCTGCTGGTTGTGTTGGAAGGGAAAGGGACAGAAGTGGCATTGGCCATGGTTAGTTTGGTTTATGAACCACTTTATAGTTATATACTGTCACCTGTAAATTATCTTAGTGCAACAGCTGTACCTGCTGGTTAGCATCCCAGACTTCACCCATCTTGGTGCTTGATTCAAATGGAGACTGAGGGTGTTACTGTGAAAAGTGACACCCTAAGTGCACTGTATTTCTTTTCCCCTAATGACACTTCATTGTGGAGGCACAGAAAGCTATAATACTGTAACCTAATAACCAAGGAGGCTACCCTTCCAGTGAGTGTTGTTATGCAATAACTACATCACTGCAGCAAGGTTTGTAGAGACAGATTTCCCTCAGGAGATGGAATTCAGTACTGTTTCCAAAGAAACCCTTTCCAGCCTGGAGAAGGGCTCTCTTTCAAATGAAGACAACTTTTTTTTTTTTTTCTTTTTACAGTACTGAATATTTTCTGTGAACTCAGTTTTTACTTTCTGTTTATCATCTTACTAATAATAAAACCGATAAATGCCATAACTACTAGAGTTATCTCAGTTTATACAGGCCTTTCAAGAACTGTCAACCCAATAAAATGAGAAATTATGTAATCAGTGGAAAGCTTCTTGAGATCAATGATCATATTCAGAGAAAGTCAACCAGGTAGGACTACTGCTTGTGAGCTAAGGATACTTCTGCATCAGATCAATGATTTCATTGTAAACACACGAAGGTGCATCCAATCCCCAGATGAAATCCAAGTGTGCCCATTCAGGAATCACCTTGTGATAGAGGAGCCTCTTAATCTGAGAAAGTAAAACGGCTGCATCCATCTGCAAGCAAGTCCATCCCCCAGTCCATACTGCAGTTGGTACAATCATCTGTTCTACATTGTATAGAGGAGGAGTAGCCTGGAAAACATGAAGCAGTGCTGGAATGAATGTCTAGTAAAGTAGAATAAGCTTTAAACTTGCATCTGGTGTTTTCTTAGGTCAATGTGCGAAGTAGAGTTTCCTAAGACAAAGGACAGGGAAATGTCCTTGCTTGCCTTTTCTGTCTATGTTTACAGCGATGATCCATCCAGATGACAATACAGGCAGAGGAAACACACCTCCTGAGCTGACAAACAATTGCAATTAGATCTTTGCTCTCTCAGCTAGGAATTCATAGGGCAGGAGCCCAGAACAAGACAGAGGATGTCTGGATAAACCTCTGTCTTGGTCCTCATCTTGCACATTCTTTTTGGAGTACTGGTCAGCCCCAGAAGACACACATAGTCTGGTTAGAAAAGACAAGGAGTCGCAAGCATGAAAAGGAGTATGAGGTGACTTCTGTAGTAGGAGAGAGGAAGTTGCTTAGGATTCCTGAATTTGGAAAATAGGAGCCAGCACAGGGACAGGAGATAGGCTTAAACAACCATGAATGGTATGAAGAAAGAACACAGGAAGTAATTATCTCATTATTTCTCATAACACAAAACCTAGAAGGCATCCAGTGACTTTCCAGGGTCAATAAAATTCAAGACAAACCAAAGGAAGCTACCATTCATGCAAGCCATCATCAAAACACGTAACATTAGACTCCTAATGACATACTGTTGTGGAAACCTAAAGGGTTGGAGGGTCAAGGATGGGCTCAGTCTTGGATGGAGGAGGGGTTGCTCAGGGTGTGCATAAGGTCAAAGTCTCTGGCATCCAGAATCTAGAGGTAGCTTTTAGACACATTAGGACTCTCCACTTGACTTCTTCCAAATACTGTTTCCCTTTGGCAACTGTCAGCCATGCTAGTAGGCAAAATTCCTCTTTGGTCTGATCCACTAGATGTTCTTTTCTTTTTCTAGAATTCATTTTCCATCTCTTCTGCCCTTCTTTCTTATTATTACTATTGGCCATTTCATGAAAAAAGGTTTGGTCTTCCTATCTCTTTTCCTTTTATTTTTTTTCTTTTTTTCTTTTCTCTTTTTTCCCTTTATTTTTTTTCCAGTTTTTGTTGACATTAATGCTTGCATTTTTCTCTGTTAACTTCCAAACTGGGAAGTCATAATACAAATGGTGGTGGCTAAATCCTTCTACATATGTTCAGAAAATGTGACTCCTAGTACACCATTACTCTCTTTCCCAGTGCTTCTGCATTGTCCAAGGGTGACAATATTGTTTCACAGAAAGGTACCTGTTGGTATTTCTTGATGTTCTTCTTTGAAGTGCCCCAGTCATAAGCTTGGAACTTCCCTGAATGGGCTTCCTAATAGGATGAACCAGAAAAGAGTAGTTACAAAGCTATCACTCAAGAATGTTATGGGATTTTTCCCTACTGAGCCTCTGACACCAGTCCAAAGCCTCATGTCGCCATTCCTCAGCTCTGGGAGTGGCTCCTTTGTAGGTTTTCTCTTCTCCCTCCTGTTTGAATACAGAACTCACCATTTCTAGGTTTCCCCTCATGCTCCTTGGCTTTGCCTACTACATGAGTTGTTCCACTATAAGAGACACCACCAGTGGGATTTAATACTGAGGCAAGGTGTCTGTTAACTTCTGTAATAGTAATAATAGCAATAACAACAACAGTTTAGGAGTATTACTCCTGCATGTCTGTACCTGCCAGTCTATGACTAGACGCTGAATTAAACCTCAGTCTATTTGCAGAACTCCCTCACTGTGCCTCTGTAACCTTTCTTCCTTACAGGTCTGCACTGTTTATGAAAACAACTTATCATCTAGTATCCCATGTGAATTCACAGACAAAGTGCTGCTTGGTTTTGAGTAAACACCTGTGCAGCTGTAACTCAAACGTGTTCTTGTGTTTGCTATGCTGAAAAATGCACAAGATTTTCCTGCAAGTTCACCCTGCTTGCAAGTGACTCCTGCTCTGCTGCAGGGCAGAGCCACAGCGCTGCCATGAAACCTGTCTGCATACAACAACCTGTGTGACGAACCCAAAGAGAAACAAGAAGCTTCCCTCAGCATTGTTGCTGAGGATGCACTGTGACAGAGTACAGTAAATAAGATGAACCATTTATTATTTATAGTTCTATTTCTGCCCACAAACTGAGAACTTGAAAAACAAGAGATGAAAATACAAGGATCCTTATTCATCAAATCTGATATCCTCCAAAGCAGCTGATGTCTCTGCTCATTTCTTGACCCCACATTAGAGAAATAAATAGTCATTTCTTAAAGCAGGCACTATTTGTACAGGGTACTGGGTACACAATAAAAGGAGTGTTATAAGAGTGGAAAATAATGTCCTGTACTGATAACACCAAGAGAAAGCAAAGTGGTGTGACCAGAGGCTCCCCCAGAACTCCATGTGCATCAGGTTTGGAGCAGCAGAAAAAGGACAGCTGCCAACTAGAACATTTTTCAGGATGATCAAGAACCTGAAAGAATCTAACAGATAGAGAAGGCTAGGTGGAAAGTCAATGGTCTTGGTCCCAGAGCAAGTAGTTTATCTGGGAGTCTGCTGCAGGCTCCATGTGCAGGAGAACCATTGTTGAATGGAAGAGCAAAAGGAACTGCAACAGCCTGAGCAACATGTGTGTTGGAAACAAACACATCCTTGTTCTCTAGGGGTTTCTTAAGAAGTTGCTGTATGGTTGTTTCTAGAGAATGCTCTGAGGCATTTATTGGGAAGTGCTGTATCAAAACATTGAAACCCAGGTGGTCTGGCCTACAGCTGGACACAGCATGAAGTGCCAGCACACTGTGGATCTGCAATGAGACCAGCAGTTACAGTATGAACCAGGAGGCAGTGCCCGAGGTGAGGTCTGGCAGAGGACAGACTGGAGTACTGGGGGACTTGAAGCAGCTGTGAGTTGCAGGGATGGTTCTGGGTGATCTTGTGAGGAACAAGGCCATGCTGCCCTGCCAGTGCTGGGGCAAACAGCGGATGGCACTGTCTGGTACTGGAACTGTTCCCTGCTGGGTTATGCAGAAAAAATGAGTTTTGGCTTCATTCTATAGGATTGGAGGTAGGTTTTGAGAGCAGAAGCTTAAACTATTCTTCAGATTGGTAAGAGCTGCACATACCACATCAATGTTATTCATGTTATAGCCCCCCACACTGAAGAAGACATTTCTACAAAGCTTGGCAAAAGCACAGTGGCTGCAGAGAGGGACCTCCTTAGACATTCAGTCTGGGGAAGGAATTCTCTTTTGCCAAGCAAACACTGTGAAAGAAAGGTAGCATTCATTCCAGAATGTGCATTATATAACGTTCCTTTAAAAAGGATTTTGGACCCCCAGTGCTTTTGTTGGTTCTCACATTTTCTTCCTTTGTCAGATGATGTTAACACAAAGAAGGATGATCTTAGGTGTTTTCCATTGCATCAGCCTGTCAGGCATTGCCCAACTTGTGTTACATCATTTTTAATGAAGGTATGTGTTAAATGTTAACTGGTGTATATTTGAGCTCTAAGCTTGCAGACAATCCCATGCATAAGTAGCTTTGCACATATGATCTGCCACACTGATTTGATGCTGATTTTCATATCACTGTGAAGAAGCGAGTACACTCATTTCTGGTTTTAGTGTTTGCTGGTCTGGAGATCAAGAAATGAAATTTTTTATTGCTGCAATTAATGTCAGCTAATAGGATTAGTAAGTGGATATTTTGTGGGCAGATCCAAGACTGTGTAGGAACCCAACCTTGTGTGTGCTATCCTAAAAAACATCACACACTGTCCTCCTTGGCCTCCTTTTACCTTTTTGTGTTAGCCCAGTTTGCCCAAATCTGCAAAGACAAATCAAGAAACAGTTTTCCTGCCATTCCCAGCACATCATCACATGGCTGGTATGCCTTTAAAAGATGTTAGCAATTACACCTGATGAGAGGTAATTGCTCTTGGGATCAGAGTATCCTCTATGGCCGTGAATTTGGAATTACTGATAGCCTGCACCTGGTAGGTAGCTTGGCAGCTCCTCAGCGAAGTTTGATCTTCTAGGAGAACTGGGAGTTCTGCAGAAGTTTGATTTTCCTCAGAACTGCAGGCAGCCCTGTTAGTATTTCGGAGGCTACAATTCAGCCTAGCTTGGTTTGAAGTACTTCTGTTCCTTGTATTATCAGTTTTGGTCTTACTTCCCACTTCAGAGACATTAAATTTTTGCATTACACAAATGTTTTGCATTTGCAATTTTCTCCTGAGTTCATTTAAGTAAAAATAAACACTTTGATGTACATACATGTGTTTGGTGTACAGCTGGGAGTTGCAGGTGTTTTCCTTCCTCTCAATCCCATTTATTTATTTATTTTGGTACCACAAACTGGCCAACTTCTCTTTCTCTTCCACCCTCTTCCTATTTTGTTTGTGGTTTTTTTTTTTTTGTTTTGTTTTGTTTTTTTTTAGCTAACCAGCTGCTGTTGGGCACATCCTTACATCTTGAAAGGAATCAAAAGGCCCAAAATGATTTCTGGTATAATTCTAAGCTGAAGTGTTTGCAGCTGTGGTGCATTCGACCCCTTAGGTTTAATCATTACAATAAATTAAACCTGCCTACGTGCTGAAAACAGCTCATCATGTGTTTTTCATTCCAGCAAAGAGCTGCTAAAAAGCCCAGGTACATTTAGTGTCTCAAACTGGGCTTTACTCTTCTGTTTTCCTGAAGTGTTTGTCTGCTGTGTGTAACTTACCAATGGTGGTGCCTTGTGAATAACCAATATAATATAGTTTTTCCTGTTCAATCTTCTTCATGATAAAGTTTTTTGCTGCTAGAAGATCTAACTTGGCCACCTCTTCAAAACTGCAGGTAGGAGATTGAAAGAGAGGTGTGCGTAATTTAAGATATCATTTGAATTTACATTTTTATTATAGGCTTGTTGACAAATGAAGTATTTTGTGAATCACTTAGGTATTTTAGATCCAGTTTAGGAGCAATGGATATAGAAGACACCACGTAAGCTTTGCTGGGCTATTTTCTCCCCTGACATCAAGAGGATTCTGACTTCAAGGAGCATTGGGTTGAACTGTAAAGACCTACCTACAAGTAACAGGTAGTGATATGTTAGCAGAGATCTTCCTATGGATTGATGTTTTTTTCACAATTTGCTAGTAAATTTTTTGATTTGCCAGGTGTATTTTTCAATGTTCAATTAAAATAAGTAGAAAATATTTTACACTTTTTTTTCTTCTGTGAATTTTGTGTCATTTTAATATACAGACCAGTATTTCTAAAAGCCCTCCCAAACCAGAATAGCTGGGACATGAACTGGGCAAATCCCTCTGAGCTTCCCTGGTGCTGTGCCTCCAGCCTATACTCTGCTAGCAATAAAGGAGGTGAGTAGTCTTCACCACTATTAAGTCCATGTAATTGCATAGGGACGTCTCACCAGAACTCATCTTGATCAGTGGAATAATTTCTATGTTCTCTGGGCCAGCGATTCCCTCTGCTGTTTCCCATCCAAACATCACAGCTAGCATCAGCTAACACGAAGACCAGGCTGTTGTTGGGCAGACTTGTGACCCAGTTACTGGCATCTCCCAATAGCCCCTGTTGCAGAAATACAGCAGGTTTCACAACTGAAAACCACATCAGAAACAAAACAGCATTTCATAAAATTTCTTGATTTTTCTGGTAGTTAAGGGATATTGCTGTCTCATATTCAACACTAGGATTTGGCCCTGTACCATCTTAAAGGGAGATGGCTGATCATAAGAACAAAGCATGCCTTTCTGTAAAGAGAGAATATTTTGTAAAGTTTAGGAGAGATCTATGGGAAGAGAAGTCCAGTTATCAGCGAACAGTGGCTTGGCAGCCTCAGGTCGCTGTTTGTGTATCTTAAGATGCTGATATGAACAAGGAAGATGATACTGGAAGATGAACACTGCTAGGAACAAGGAAGATATGGGATCATTTGCAGACGTTTCCTGTATCCAAAATATGAATCAGACACTGAAATTAAACAGGTGTAAGCAAAGATAAACTCAGAAGCTGGACCTGCTCTTGCAAAATGGGTTGATTGGACAGGTTGCACCTCTTATTTGATATATATGTATATACACACATGTGTATATACATTTTAACTTTACTCATCAACTCTTATTATGAAGAAATTGCTATGCTTAATTTGTATTATAAGATTTTTACTATAAGAAGAGGTGCTTGACATAGATGTTGTTGACCTTGCAATCTGTTCAAGGCAGCTAGAATGCTCAAATTTCACTTGTGTGCACAAACTCTGGTAGATGTCTGCAGTATCTCTTTCTAAAACACATCCTAACTGGGCTATGTTTGTTTCCTATTAGTGAACTGTACCTGGATTTCTCTGATCTTGTGTACCATAGGGGATTCTGTTAATAGTAATGATATCACCATCTTCAGTCATTACTTTGTACTCCTCGCTGGGGTATCCTTTGTACGTAATGAGCTCATTCTGCAAGAGAAACAACAAATCCTTTTGTTTGCACAAGTCCTTTTCATACATTACCTGCCTAAGATATTTGTTACAAAGAAATATTAGAGAGCAACAACAACTGGGGTTTCTTTTCAAGTATATAAGCATTTTTATGAAACAATATTGGATGGGAATATTGTAACCCCCAAACTACCACAAAATTCCTTTGTTCCTTTTGTGATCTCCAGGGTTTGACTATTCAGTTAAAATAATTTCTAAAAACTATTGTACCGCTGCCGTCTGATCACAAACCCTTGTGTTACAGTGATGCAAGAACCACTGCACTGTGATAGCAGGAGCTTGAATTTCCCAGAGCTGAGATAAGGAGCTGCCTGGGTGTGCTTATGAAGGAGGATAGTTTTTTAGAACTTGCACTTGCAGAATTATTCAATGTAATTTATCATGCAGGACAGGGGGAAAAAAAAAAAAAACAAGATTCTAGTAAGTGAATACAGATTTAACAAGCTTGATTGGTGAGAGGTGCTCTTCTGAAAAGCTGTCCATTTCAAATCTGTGCTGGTCATTTGAGTTGCTAGTAATTCAAAGCCTGCTTTGCTGATGAAATGCTGGCATGGCATCCCGGATGTTCATTCTTTCAGATACATGGAGAGTGCCAAACTAGTAACTGATATTAAAAGGAAATTAACACTGCAGATGTACTAAGGAGAGGAGTTTGCCTTGATTTGTAGCAGAGAACAGTAGCATATAGAGTGGTTATGGAGGATGGGTTAAATGAAGGCAGTTAAATGAATAACTACCCTTTTATTCACAATACCTAGAAATTTCTCTGCTGTGAACCATGCATTCCTTTGTCCCCAGGTAATTCCACCAAAAACCTTACATTATTCATAAATGCTTCAGGATCCACAGCTTTCCTCATTCTTCTGATTTCTTCTGAACAACTAATTCCTTGAAACACATACATCATAGCAAAAAACAGCCACATCTTCTCTCTGGATAAAACAACATATATGCCCATCAGGAGTCCTGCTCTGCATTTTTGTCCAGGCAGGTTCTGTGCTTTTTTGTGAGAGAAATCTTGCTCAAAACTGAATGCAGCTAGTCTGGTGCTCTCTAATTGTTAATTAAACTGAACAAAGCTGACTTTAAACATGTCCAGGGGAATTTGGCAGCAGTCTGTGTTCTCTACTAACATTTGTGCTAGAATGTTCTTCTCCATCAAGATGAAACGTGTCAGAGAATCTAAGGAAAGGAACATTGTCGTAGAAACTAACTACATTCATTCTTTGGAGAAGGAAGTCACTTGTGTTACAAAGCTTCTAGGTAACTTTGGGGAATGCTAGAGTTATTGGGCAACTGGTAGCTAGATCATGTTAAAGGGAAGTTATTAGATAGCTAACACAAGGAGAAATGAAAATCAGTTAAGTTATTTATCATCTAGATAAGGATAATTAAGGCTCTTAAATAAAGCACTTATTTGTAGTTACCTATTGTAATTTATACAGAATTACTCTATGGCAAAATTTGTCCAATCTGTAAAATGCGAATGAGAAAAGGAAAAGAGATAAATTTAATGATAGGTAAAGACTGAATGTACTGACATCCATCCATCCATTGGCTTGTTTATGAAATTAGAACTGGAAAAAAAATGGGAGGAAACCGGCCTGTTTGAATGAATACTCAGCAGTTTCACAATCTATGCTCTCAGCTCACAGGTGATGCAGAATGTTTGGATGAGCATTCTCTCTGCATTATACAAACACCTGGAGCCCAGGCTGAAACCTCAGTGGTCCCAGTCACACACCTCTGAGCTGGACTGAATTAGCCAGCAAATCCACTGCATGTGTTACTTTCCTACTCAACCAAATTGTATAAATTCTATCCGCCATGAGTAGTCTTGTTTTCTTTAAGACAAAACAAATGTACAATTTATATTCTCATTTACTTGCTTTCTGATAGCACCTAAAATATCTGTCTCTTCTGTAGGGAAAAAAAAGAGACATTATAAAACTTTCTTTTGGCCTAGCTGCTCTTAAATAAGTGAAAGTGTTGCTGACCTTGAGCCAGAAATCATTTGTTCTGCTGAGTGGCTGAGGGATGGAAACTCAGTCTGTGGGTGTTTGAAAGTAATGCTGGGCAAAGAAGGCAGCAAAGTGTTGGTCATGCAGCGTTTTTCCCATGATCATGCAAAATCTTACCAATAAACATCAATTTCTTTCCTATTCCTCATTCCCTCTGCTAATGTTTGAGCTTTCAGGTATCAGCAGAGAAGTGATTCCTTTCATTTTCAGACTTCATGTTCCTCATCTCCTCAGCCATTACAGAAATAACAGGCCTCTCCTTACAATCACAGATAGCTGGATTTTTAAGGAGAATACCAACCTCTGTGGAGTGGCACTGCAAGATCAGGAGTTCTGAGAACAAATATCTTATTGTACCTCATGAAATTGTCAATAAATCTGGAATAAGTTTCTTGTTTACTTACAGCCCACCAATTCCAGCTTTTCATCTTATGTAGAAAGAATGGGATATACTCTGACTCTTTGATAGTTCTATAGATTTCATTGCACATACTTTTTTTTTTCTATTCTTTTAATGCTGATGTTGTTCCCCAATTTAATGCTGTTACAAGAGTAGTAGCAGGACATTTTCCTTTATTTGTATTATTTGCAACCAAGGTGTCCACAAAGTGGATATTCCCTAAATGTATAGTTAGGAAGCTTGAATGTTTTTCCATTTCCTCATGGACATAGGAAGCATAACCATAAGGCTGTGGGCCTCAAACATACTGTGAGCTGGCCAACATCGCCCAGCATTGGAACGTAGGTTTGAGCAGGTGACCACATCTTCAGGAAAGGGAACTTGTGATGCTCTTTGTGCAGAGTATAGACATCGTGCAGCCATGTTCCCTATTTGATGTCTGAGCTACTCTTCAATGAGAAATATAACTGCCTAGGTTCAGATTTTGTCAAGGAAGTAGGAAAATAAATGTTTTCCAGAGTTGCTTTATCATGTATTTTCAAACTTTTTCTCCTTGTGGATTTGGGATTTGTTTGTTTATTTATTAATCTTGTGTTTATTTCCTTGCATACAATTAACATTTTATATCTTTTAGAACAAGAGGTAATGGCTTTAAACTACTATGGGAGAGGTTTAGGTTGAATATTATGAGAAGTTTCATCTCAGATGGAGTGGTTATGCGTTTGCAGAGGCTGACCAGGGAAGTGGTAGTGGAGTCACCGTTCTTGAAGGCGTTGAAGAACTGTGGAGACATGGCACTGAGGGACAGGTTAGTGAACATGATGGGAGTGGGTTGATGATTGGACTTGGTGATCCTAGTGGTCTTTTCCAGCCTTAGTGATTCTGTCTAGGGTCTTCCCTCTAAGAAGACCAGGTTAAATAGCGGGCTGAATAGCACAGATACCAAAAGACTGGATAAAGTAATCACTGAGGTGTATTAGCAATTCTTTTGAGCAAATGTTTGTGTTGAGGAAAGAACATGATTGAGGTGTGTTTGGCTGATTATTTTGACCACAGACACACACTCCATTTTGAGCTGACAGGCTTCAAGGGGAGCTGCTCACAGTATGAACAGGTGTAGGAGCCAGTGGAAGTGCTCAAAGGTTCAAATGCTGCTGTCAGTTGTGGCTGCAGCTTCACAATTGTGGGCATGCTCAAATGAACTTTAAACTGGTCATCCCAAATGTTGTTATATAAATGAATGCCTCTGTATAAATTGTTGACTACATACCCAGCTTATGAAGCCTCAACTCCTTCTCGTTCTCTTTGAATAAAAAGCAACACACAGGGTGATATAATATTTATCATTCTGATATTTTCTGCAGATTTATTCCTCTTTCTACCCCCTTACGCTTCAGGATTAGACCTGGCTCTTCCTGGAACTGAGGTAAGAATAGAAAATATTTGCAATATGCTGAATATAGTTCTTCATTAGTTCCTCAGATCTGTGAGGTCCACAAGATACTTCTGGCTCTCATTGTCAAGGCAAATAGCATGAGCTTGTCTGGACATGTTGCAGTGACCAGATTGAGTGATGCAGTGTTCTGGGGTGATGACTGAGATAACTCTGAATCAGCACTTCCACAGTTATGAATATTTTGTGTAACATAGGTGAAGAATCAAAGGGCAGAGCTCAGGAGGAATGGAGTGCTGCAGACCTGGTGACACCTCATCTCCCAGTGCCCAGGAAATGCTGCACTCCTGCCTACACATCTTACAGCCTCAGCCACCTGGAGAAAGGGCAGAAAGCTCAGTGCTGGCTCCTCTCTTTTTGATGTACACAGAGAAAACACAGCTTTTGACAATAGAAATAGGTTCTACAGTATTTTTGGCTAATGATGAAGTTTGTGAGACATATGTAAAACAGGGTTTCTTCACCTCTGAGTGTGGGTGGATGAAGATGAATTCTGTTGCAATTCATGCGTTTTGCGTGGCTGTCCAAATTGTATTACACTAGAATCCATAGTTAATTCTTTTCAACCATCTGCTAATTTTAGAGTAATATATACAACAGTTTCTCCTCACCCTTACTTAATCAACTTCACTTAGTTAAAAATAAAAATAAAAATTCATACATCTGCATGCATGTGGAAAGCCACATGATATACAGTCTGTTCTGATATGCGCTGGAACAGGCTGTCCAGAGATATTCTGGGGTTGCTTTTTCTTATTCAATACCTGTCAGGATGCTTTCCTGTGCAACCCACTGTAGGGATCCTGCCTTAGAAGGGGCTGGACTAGATGATCACCAGAAGTCCCTTCCAACAACTGTGACTCGAATTCTATGACACTGACTTGTTGCCAAATGAAAGTTGTGTGAGCATGAGCTCAAATCCTCTGTCAGAACAATTAGAACCAGTGGTAGCACCAAGCAGGGGCTGCACTATGCATGCACCGGGTAGCACTTGTAATGGGCTCTGGTTGCTGCTGGTGATGCGTTAGCCAATTTGCTCAAGTCAGATTTGTGTTGACGTTTACAGGAGCTTTCCAGCTGCTTTTAAGGATCAGAGGGATAGTAGACAGTGAGTAGCGGATTTAGAGGTACAATTTAAAGTAAGCGGCTTGCTCTGAGACTGAAAGAGGCTGCTGAGAGAGTTGGAGATCATAAAATCATTAAAGTTTGAAAAGATCACTAAGATCGTCTAATCCAACTGCCAACCATCAGCACCATGCCCACTAACCGTGTCCCTCAGTGCCACATCTACTCTTTTCTTGAATGCCTCCAGGGACAGTGACTCCACCACCTCTCTGTGCAGCCTGTGCCAGTGCATCACCACTCTTTCTGAGAAGAAATATCCAATCTGAACCTCCCCTGGCACAACTTGAGGCCATTACCTCTTGTGTTAGCAGAGAAAAGAAACAATCCCCCACCTCGCTACAACCTCTTTTCAGCGTGTTGTAAAAAAGCCAGTCTCCCCTGAGCCTCCTCTTCTCCAGATGGAACAATCCCATTTCCCTCAGCTGCTCCCCATAACACTTCTGCTCCAGACCCTTCACAGCTTTGTTGCCCTTACCTGAACATGTTCGAGGGCCTTACTGTCTGTCTTGTAGTGAAAGGCCCCAGACTGAACATGGTATTTGAGGTGCAGCCTCACCAGTGCTGATGGCATCTCAAATCCTTTGTACTCTGTTGAAACTGGTATTTTGGCACACTTGTAACAGGCACAGGCTGAACTGAGTTGGTTGCAGACTGGAGTGGGCATCAACATTAGTTTTCCCCCATTAATTAGTCCACCATAAAAGTAATTAAAAAATAGTAACAAACTAAAATGATTACTTTGCACTTAGAGATTAGAATTTTGTTTTGGTCTTGGGCAAGGAAAACAACATGGTAGAAGTGTTTAAACCTTATCTATGGAATGTACTTTAAATAGCAAAGCTGCATACCAAACGCAGTTTGTGTTTTCAGTACAAGCTTTCCCTTATAAAGAAAAAAATTTTCTGCTGAACCCAGGTTGATACTTCTCAAAACCAAATGAAGAATCTACATAGTATAATTTACTTGTGTCAACAATATGTCTTTCTCTTGCTACATGAAGGAAGCGTACTTCTAACATGCTGTTGCCACCACAGTTTCACAATGCCACATAGGAACAGAGCAAATAAAATTCTGGACCAATTTCAGGTGCTCCTTCACATGATGGCTGTGTTGGAACCTTCTGCACAGGCTGTTGTCTGAGCTGGGGCTAGTGAGTAAGACTGAGCTGTTCATCACTTTTGTGCCTAAATCACTCCAGCTTCCAGGGTTTTTGTTTCCTTCCCCTTGTCCAGCTGGCACTTCTGTCTCCAAGTATTTTGTGCACAGGCTGTTCCTAGTACTTGTCTGAACAGTGTCTGAGTTGTATTTCAAGTTGCATTCCTGTTAATCTGATTATTCATTCCAAATGCTGGCAGGTAGCTGATAACTATGTGAAAATCACTGCTAAAATCTTTGCCTAAGGGACATCAGAATGGATTCACATGAACTATAAAGACAGGAATATCCTTATTACAAGTTGTGATGACAGAGACTTAGGAGAATGAACTGCTGGAGACAAAGAAGTCCATAATGCCTTCTGATAACCTGATCTAGCTGTACATGTCCCTGTTCATTGCAGAGGAGTTGGACTAGGTGAACTTTAAAGGTCCCTTCCAACTCTATGTATTTTATTATTCTGTGGTTCTGTAATTATTTTCTTTTAAAATAAAGGAATAAATATCTGAAAAAATAATGATTTAAAAATATTTTTTAACTGACAGGTAGATTCTTGGAGCTAGCAATGCCTTCAAAATTTTCATTTAATCATATCAGGATTCTTCTGTGTTAGAAAAATTGTTCCTTGAGCACTAGGTATGGCAAATGCTGGTTTCTTACCAGTTTGTACCTTACAGGTACAGGTTGCAAATTCAACATTTCCAGTGACTGGGGTATTTCTCTTGCTCTTCTGCTGCTTCTCCTGATCTTTGTACTCAGTGGTGCTGGATAAGGTATGATTACATACACTTGCAGCCCTCGGTCATCCTTTTTTTTTTTTTTTTTCTCCCATGAAACAGATGAAGACTTCGTCATTTTGGCCAGGAATGTGCTGCTATCAGTGAGAAATGGTCACAGGGCTCGAAATTTGCCAGTGAGCATACAGACACATAGAGAGGATAATCCCCTGAGCATTGTTTCCTCAGGAAGACAACTTAACCATCTTCCCTTAGGCTTAAAATAACTGTATGGTTCTGTGCTGTTGTTGGATTCGTACGGGCTTTGTGTATGTGCAAGTGACTGCGCTATTGCAAAGCAAGATGATTTTTTAGAGCTATATTGTTTTCAGAGACATGCACAAATGTAAAGACATACAAAAGTTTTGCATAAATGAGTTCCTCTGATGTTATGTACTCACCCTTAGCCTTACAGGAAATGTACAGTGTAAAACTTGTACCTTGGACATATATCAGGCATTCAGTTTTTTTAATTTCATAAGACAGCATTCATCTTCTACAAAAAGAACCAGCTTATGAAGCACCCCAAAGCTGGTGCCATTTCTTTTTTCACTGGTGAGCATTATTCAAATTCAAGGAGGGAGGAACTGAAACTAGACTTGATCGTCGAAAAGCTGAGAAGGCTCTCCAGAAGGTGGACAGGAGGTTCCAGTTTCGAGAGGTTTCAGCGGGTACACAAAAAGATGCACCATATTGTTTAATGTGAGTTCCTGCATGTTCATCATCACGGAGGTTGTTACACGTGCAGAAATGTCCACTGCTGACAGGGATGTGGAGTAGGTCAGCTCTGCCATGGCTTCAGTGATGATTAGTCTGTAATTTTCATTTGGGGCTGAAGAGAATTACATCCTGGAGTTTATTTGTGAGAAAATAAAATCAAAGCCAGAGCAACATAATTGCTTATGTCAAACATATTTCTATGTGTGGTACATCAACTGTCAACTACTAGTGGGTGAAATCATTAATACAGGGTTTATGTGCAATACAGGGTGTGTGCATGCAACCTTGTACTCATAATGCTTATTTTCCATGTAAATGGCAACTTACGCTGGAGGGACCATACCAGAGAATGTCAACCAGTGATCTGCTTCCCATTCTTTCTTCTGTCTTCCAGAATCCCCGGACTCTGCTACCTGTGGGACCTTGGGAAAGAAGAGGAGTGTAGCAAGATGAGGAGCTACGTGAGGCTCCAGTAACCATTGATCCAGCAACAGGATGTACCAAGCATAGGTTTAAGTGCTTAGTTTTAGATGTCGTTGGGTTTCCTACCTGCCTCTGGCATTACTCCTTAGCTTTGTGTACATTCAGTTTATATGAACCATCTTCCTCTTGGATCATGTTTGGAGGTAGACATGTTTTATCCTTATCTGCGTAAGGTCATTTTATTCAAGAAAATATTAGTAAAGAATGAAGACTGGGCTTGTGGGTATCCTCTGATTTAAGCAAAGCAGCAACCAGATTTTCAGGTGGAGAAGCTTTTCGTCTGTGATGGCTGATGGGCATAAGCTAGTTAAACTTCTGACCTTCTGTTGTCTGCAAGTTGTTTACTGTTTGTAGCTGAGTATTACAGAAAACACAAATTAAAAATGGAAGGTCATTTACAAGGGGAATTCTGAACAGTTTTTTCTTTTCCCTGGTGATATAGAATAGCCAGCTCTCAGCATTTGGAGCCGTGAGCAAACTCTCTTGCCTCATTAGGAGCTCCTCATTTTCAAGGTTTTCTCTATGACTGCGAGGCTGGCATCCTCATGTGACTGTGAACACCATTTTTAAGGGAAACACTGACCAACATTTCAATACAGTCCTAGCCATGTAGTAAGTGTGTTTATTAATGATTAAGACATTGTAATTTAAATTATAGCTTGTCATAGTTACTACAAACATGGCGAGTGTAGTTATATAATCATAGAATATCCTTCATTGGAAGAAACCCAAAAGAGTCATTTAGTCCAACCCCTGACTCCACAGAGGACTGCTTAATTAGACCATATGTCTGAGAGCATCATCCAAAAGTTTCTTGAACTCTATCAGGCTTGCTCCTTGACTGCTTCCCTTATGAGTTATAAGCAGATAGGGCCTGATATTCTCCTTAGACTTCAGAATATGTAATAGATGATTTTATATCTTTGTATCCAGTACTTTCATGTTGCACAGGTTAGATTTCTTTTTAATTTTATTACTGATATATTTGGTTTTGGAATTACCTCTAGTGGTAAGTCTACTTTATGTCCAGACATTTCTGACTATGGTATGTTTCCTTGCATGCACTACAGGGAAAACAGGCCATTGTGCTTTCGCCCATCTGTACAAAACCTAGAGGGTCAGTCTGTGTGGGGAAGTGAAGAGCATATGCTGCAGAGGTTAGTGCTATTCGTGTGCTAATCCCAGAGTACTTGCTGCATTTGAAACACCAAATACACCGTGTTTCAGCTACCATGCAAACACGCATGCATTTCTGCCTGCGAAATCACAGTCAGTAGTGTAAATGAACCTAATTGGAGACTGTCATCCTGGTACTTCCCACCAAAACAATGTGGATTTACTGGAGTAACACAGAGTTAAATAGCAGGCTCTCTGCATTGCATAGCAGGCACTATGCAATGCATGTTTGTCTTGTTTATTCATAAGAGATAGGGGAGGTCATTTCATGTAAGCCTTGTTTGCCAAATATGATCATGGCACGATGAGGTGTTGTATCTCCTGAATGTGCAGTAGAAAAGCTGATTTGTTGCAACTGTGTCATGAAAACGTGCCATTCCCATACACACCCTGGTGTGCCTTGTCTCTGTGCGCCATCCTGTCACCTTCATCTGCAGTGAGGCAGTGCACCTTGTCCCACTGTTCCTCCCATGAAACCACACAGCTATGCTGCAAGAAGCAGAGGAGTTTTGCACAATGTATTTAAACCATCTCAAAATCAAAAAGATGTTGAAAAATCTGTACGGGTTAATTAATTATCGTGAATCAACATGTTCGCTTATGCTTGATGTATGTTTGCTTTTTTCAGTCTGCCTTCTGGCTTTTGAAGAGGAAAGAACCACTCCTAATTTATGCAATGCAATTTGGAGTTTCAAATTCAAACATATGTTGCCATACTTCTGCTTTGGATGAATGAAGCAAGTCTTCCTTTACCCTCTCCTTGCTTGTGAGGTGAGGCCAGCTCCTAACCTAGCCTGTCTCCTGTCCTTTGTCTGCTCTTCTGTGCTTCAGTCTTCCTTGCAGTCTTATTGGTGTCCTCTGCTCTCACAGTTTTCTTGTGTGTCCATCAACAACTTGTGCCCCTCATATTTACTTTTTGTTTTAGTGTCTTGTTATGTTTTCTCATCTACCTACCCTTTTTTAGCTCTTCAGCCTTTCATAAACCCACATTCCTCCTGTTTCTCAGCTTTCCTGCACACCATTTTCTACTCTGCCTTCACGATCTTCATAGGTGTTTTCCTACCTCATCATTGTTTCTCTGCTGTCACTATAGACCTTTACTAGAATGTGAAGTAGTCAAGCCAAAGCCCCAGGTGAAATCCCAGTGCTTCTAGTCATGGAATTTATTCAATTAAATCAGACTGCTGGTATGAAGAAGTAACACTTCAATGTCATACTATTGGTTTCTTTCTCCAGACCATACAGCATACAGCCTTTTTTTTTCTTTTTTCTTTTTCTTTTTTCTTCTTCATTATTTATTTATTTATTTATTTATTGTCATGTGGAAGAGACAGGCAGATGTGGGAAAAAATACATTTGAGAAATTATTATCTTTAAAGCAGAATCAATAAATTATGTTTGGACTTCAGGTCTGGTTCAGGAGCAGTCCTCAGTCCTCCACTTCTTCAATAGTGGATACTTGAAGTGTTGCCTATATTGGAATTGCATTTATATTAGCTGAAGTTTATTCTATTTTATTCTATTCCAATTATGGTTCATTTCATCTACTCTGTTTCCTGACCCATGTATCCTCCTGAAAGTCAACATATGATTTTTTATTGAACTGCTGAATGCAACCTGTTGTCTCAGGTTTTTTTTTCTGTATTTCAGTCATGTGGTAGATTTTATTTCTGAAGTGTCAATGATAAAATTATTTTCTGACTGCTTTTCATACATGTCTGTTTTAGAGTGACTCATATGTGACAGAATAAATTTACAGACTCATGAACTTAAAGTTACTTAAAGTTTCTCACCACTATTTTGAATAAATCAGATTTAAAAAAAAAATGTAAACAACAATGTAGAAAATGAAGTCTACTTGGCTTCAGTACAACTTCTTAGTAGCTGTCCTGTGTAGAGATTGGGCTATATAAACATATACACACCTACTTGGTTTCATAAGAAAATTTCTTAAGGAAGTTTATTCACAAAATAATAAATTGTTGCTAATGATTTTCTACTTGAGACTAGCTTTAGCTTAATCTCATTCAACCCATAATTTTCAGTGTGCTTGTCTGACATACCATTTTTTAAACCCTGATCTAGTGGTTGGTATACCTGCAAACAGAGAGTGATTGGAACTGGATAATCTTTAAGTTCCTTTCCAACCCAACCTGTTCTGTGATTCTGTGATTCCATCCTTTTTAGGGAGAAAAGAAAGACATCTGAATGGCCCATTTGAATGCCAGAAACATGGGAATTACGGTCTTACATAAAATGTGTAAGACATTGCCTAAGCTGATTTTTCTTTAAACTTTTAAATTGTTTTCATGCCTTAGCTGCTTTTGGAGAAATAACTACAATAATTACTTTTGCTAATAATACTGAGTAACAAAAATAAGCTTTACGTGGTAGTTGCACACAGCCCCAGGTAACTGTATTTCACAGGTGTCAGCCACACAGGACTGGAAACCATGGAAAATGCTGGGATAGCAGCTGGAGCCAAACTTGCAGTAGTTCACTGCTATCACTGACAGCTACAAGCAGGTAACAGGAAAGCAGGGGGTCTTTTCGTGGCAGAAACTGCACAGTGGCTGCAATAACATTTCTCTGGCAGTACAAATTTCACGTGGTGTGTTTGCTTTTGCCTTGCTGGATAGTTTCTATCACATGGTCTGCTATGGCACCTTTTTTAAAAGATACGTGTTCCCTGCTGATGGAGTAACTCTTGTATGTGCTGCTGTTTCAGGAAATAGCAATGTTGTAATTAGTTGGCTTGAGACATTCTCAACTGTGGCTGCAGGACACAGAACAAAATATGTTTTATCATTTTGTGCCCGTGTTTCCATGGCTGAAAGTGCAACTTAAGTACTGTTTATGTTATTAAATGTTATTTATAAAGCAAAGGCAGGCAGTAACTGCAACCTTAAGAGTAATAACAAATTTTTGAGAGTATTGCACAAGGAACTTTAGACATGTGTAGGCAAAACAGCTATGAAGAGATACACAGGCCTGGAACACGGAGACACTGTCATGCTGCTTTTGGCATTGAGAGACTACATCTCCAGACTGAACCTGCCAAAGGCCTTAAACATCTCCAGGTTAGCTATAAAAGACCTTCACTCATGACCTTGCCTTCTCAGCAGTGTGGCTGCCATATAGCCTCCTTTCTCTGGGCTATTAGTGTGTAATTCAAAGAGCTAGTTGGGAAATCAGATTCCTGGCATTTTACATACAACACCAAAACAGGATTCATTAAAGTCATATACTGAGTGAGTAGCTGCCTAGAATTAGTTTCCTAAAGGTATATTAATCATTCACTAGGCTATAACCTAAGTGCAGCAATTGCACCTGCGGTATGCAGGTTGGCGTTTGGCAGCTAGAAGCCAGATTTCTGCCCTTGCTCACCCCACTCCAATATGATGAGGGAGTTAAGAGTTCTGAGGAACACCAGGCAGGTCTGGGACCTGGTTTCTGGTCCTTGTAATTCTCTGAACAGCACAAAGTGCTGGAGTCCATCCAAAACAGGACCTGAACTTCTGGCCCAGGCAGAGGAGAAGCTTGTGAATGTAATGGGATAAGTGGTAGTGTTGCAAGTATGTCAGCATGAAGCACTTATTTCCTGATTCACATAAGTGAATGGAGGCAGGTTCTCTCCTGCATGTACATGTGACTCAGCTCTGAGTCAGGAGCTGCTCATGCCACTGATGCCAACACCAGGGCTTACTGCTGCTGCAGGTGTTGCAGTCAAATAGCATTGTGATGAGTTTCCAGTGCATTTATACATGCAAAGCAGGAAAACTTTAACTCATGCAGGAAGGTCTTTGGAGGAAACTTTGGAAATGTTTCTGTCAGGGTTACCTTGTGGAGTTTCACCTTTCACACATACTATTTTCGAGTGATTCATCTTGTTTCTGGTCAGCATATGATGCCGTAGGAGTTTAAAGACCAATATAATTAACTCTCAGTCAGTGGGCTAATCCCAGTGGATTAGCTGCATCATGAATTAACAGTAATAAATGCAAAAATAATATACTAGGATTCATGTGATGCTGTATGGACTGACAGTTCAGGCAGCTCAACTTCAGGTATCACTGCACTTCACAGTTCATTGCATCAAATTCTTCCTCCTTCGTTTCCTGCAGTCACCCTGCCTCTGTGAGTTTTCCATGCTGACACTCCACCCTCCAACTCTCCACTGCCTCTGGTGCTTTCAGTAGCCCCTGAGGTGCTCTTCATAACAAGATATAGAAAGAGGGTCCAAAAGAGAAATGAACACTTCAGCAAGCAGACTCTGCAAGGTCATTCAGCACCCCCTGAGGATGAGCATTCCTTCTACACTGTGATTTTAAGGAACTCCTGAGGCTACATTTCTTTGCACAGCTGAGCTGCTCTAACAGTCTGCTGCTTTTGAAAAGGGTGCTCTTATTCCCCTCATCCCCTTCATTCTATGGCTGGCCCTTTCTTCCATGGATTTGTTTGGCTCATTACCCCAAGAAGACAACCACCTGCTTTCTTTTTCCTAATTATTACTTTTTTTTCTCTGGGCTAATGAGCTCTGTCAGCTGATGGAGATGGCAAATAGCACTGGGATGAGATGGATGGTAGGGAGCAGAGCTGGGGATACACAGAGAGGGTGCTGTGGAGCAGCAGCTCAGCCTACGTGATTGGAGTGTGTCCTTCAGGGTTGTTTTGGGCTATAGCTTTGTTGCCTCTGAAGGAGCATGTATCTCCAGAGTTACTGGTGAGTCAGAGATGGACCTTAACTGAATGAGCAGTTTAACACAGGAGAGATGAGCAGATTTTTTCCAACCTTCATCTTCTAGGGCAGCTAGCTGTAGGGATGGAGAAGAGCCAGGCCAATACAAGGGAGCAAGCAAGAAAAGCATCTAGGGTGGTGGGATATGGAAAAGCACTCTGCCAAGGAGAATTCCCAATAAGGCTGAGCAACCACCTTACTGGCAGCCTCCCATTTCCCAATGGAATCCTACACCAGGACTTTAAAGAGACATGCCTGAAAACTAAAAGGCCTAGTTCTGCAGATGCTAATGATTAAGAACTCTATAAATGCATTTCACAGCACAATAAAATCTGGGGTTAAATTTGCTTTTCCCCACCCCCAGCACTCTCACTCTGTTGCTGTTCTCCTTGCCAGCTGCCTCTGCTGTCACACAGATATAACGTGTGGGTATAACTATGTAATGGCAGATGGGTGACATTTGGATGCAGGTTGGCTGTGTGCACCCAGGATGTCGTGGAGATTTGCTCAGAGCTAAAGAGGCAGTGGCATAAATGTGACCTTTCATCAGCAGATCAGTTGATCTATGAGGAGCTCCGCCTTTTTGATAACCCTTACCTCTATGTATATAATTAGTTATGTAACATTCAGAGAACAGCCTGGGAAGATGCAGGAAGTTGCATGCTGGTAAGAATGGGTAAAATGGGCAGATGTGTGACTGAGTCAAGGAGCCATCTCTGAGCACAGCCTTTTGGAGAAGTAGGCAGGGATGGTACCCTGTCAGTATGGCTGGGGTCTTTGATGGTGCAAGTATGCTGTTTGACTATATACTTTAGAAGAAAATAGCTTTGTATTTATTTCTTCCCGTGATGAGTAAACCAGCTTGTGGGTGGGAGCTGTGACTTTGTCCAGTGTATCAGTGGTGTAGTGTTAGTCTGTAAATTGCTTCAATTTTCTGAATATGGTTTTGGAGGTGTAGGAGAAAACTAAATCTCCCTAAAGTCAGATGTATATGTGACTCTTCTCCAGCAGGCTATTTTGGAATGGAGGTTTAATTTGTGCAATTGGAAGGAAGAGGTCTGTAATCTCTGCATTGTGTATAGAGTTATCATTTCAAACATCAGGGTCAGAACAAGAAGCTTTTTTGTTCATGTCTGATTGTAGGAACAACTGGGTACCTGAGGCTAACCGTAAGCCCCTCCTGAGGACAGTTTTGTTAACCAACACAGGTAGTCAAATATTGCAAGTCAGTATCTTCTGCCGCCTTCTGCATCCATCTCCAATAACAGAAGCAACTTAATCAGAATTTATTAAAAAGTTGCATTGAGTTCTTATCACTTGCCTTTTGAGTTTTGAGCATTTGCATTTCATATTTTCCCACTTCCCTTCAAAATACATCACTTTCCTAAATGGCAATTGTGGTGATTGTGACTCAGAGAGATGAACGTTTAAAATGAAGCAGCGTATTCCCACCCCCAGCCCCCCAAAAACAAGACAAAAAACAAAAAACCAAAAAAACATCCATCCCCACTGGCTTCTGTGTTATCATCAGCCTAAGCAGGTCTCAAGGATTTCCTGTCCTTCACCGTCCCCCACTCCAACACTCATGTCCAGTGTCCGGGCAAACCCTACTGCCCTACTCCTTCCCACGTGCAGCCATAAGAGTTGACTGATGCTGATAAGAGTCTTGCTGATGGCATCTGCAGGCACAGACTGAGTAATAGGTCCCTTTGCTAATGGATCCAGGAGCAAAGAAAAGAGTCTTGGGCTATCTGCCCTGTACTGCTCTGGGAGAACCCCTGACAGGTTTCAGATCCTGCCTGGGGGATTGAGCACGAAAGAAATGCCTTATTATAGGTAAATAGTCCTCAAAGGGAGAGGATACAGTAGGATTAAGGCAAAAGTGAAGAGTTCCTGGATTGGAGGGGACCAGTGAGGCAGCACTGTAACTTTATTATTGCCTTTGCCCTCTGGGGCCCATATTTAACACAGTGCAATGCTGAACCTTGGAACTTCAGGTGCTACAGCATCCCAAAGCTCTTCTAAATCCAGAGGGCTCCCTAGAGTCCTCCCTGCTTCCACAGGGAGGTGACTGCTGGGTCCAGAGCATGTCACAAAGGAGAGCATTTAGCAAGTGCTAGCTCCAGAAGAGTGCTTGGTAACTCCAAGCTTCCATGAGCTCTTCCAGGCAGAACAAGGACAGTCAGAAGACAATTGTTCCCAGCAGAGGCTGCTCAGAGGATGTTGGTAGCCCTCTTCCTGCCTCTTGCTGCCTTATGGGAAACAAATACCATGATGTTAGGCAGGAGCTGCTGCTGCGGCATGTCATTCTGTAATAGATGATGCATGAAGCCATAGAGAGAGATTCCCCAGGAGGAGAAACTGTCTTGCCAATAGGCTGGTCAATCCATGGCCTGTCCCCTGGGCATGGTGTTATAGGGCTTCAGACCACCACAGACTCTGTCACCAGGTGCAGGTCTGCTTTGTACAGGCAACCCTTGCAGAATGGGTGAACTGGCCACCCCTCCACATTGGGGCATAGGTGATGCACACTCTACCCCTCATCCTTCTTGGTAGCTGTGGGGTTGGCCTGGGGAATTTCCTTCTGACTTACCAGGGCCATAGGATGTGCAGAGGAGGCTGTCATACTCTAGTCATTGTGGCAGCACTGCCCATGGCACAAAGTCCATCAGCTGCCCAAATCTCGGGGAGGAACACCAGTACAGGTGTGCCTGCCTTGTCCTTGTTGCTGGTGAGTCCTCAAAACAGTCCTGTGGGGCTGAGGGGAGTGAGGACAACAGGGGTATCAGGAGGGGTGAGGATGGGTGCTGTGTCTGATGTGGTCTCTTCAGTCTCGCTCTCCGCATCATCCAGGCTTTCGCTGACAGAAGGAATGATTTGCACCACCTTCTCCTGGAAGTGCACTTGCTTGCGTGGGGCTGGTGGGACCTCTGGTTGGAGTGAAGCTGCAGGGGTCAGGCTCCTGTCCTTGCCGCCCTTCAGTATGCTCTTCATGTGGCCCAGCAGGGAGCAGTGCTGCTCCCTCTGGGCCTCGTGGAAGGTGTAGGTCTGCTCAGTGTCACCAGCGATGGTTGGGGCTGCCATGGTGGCTGAAGGGTCCACGTATTGGCCTGCCTCAGGATGTGCCTCTTTGTGCCCTGAGGTCTTTCTCCTCTTGCTAAGCAGGAAGTAGGCCAAGGCAGTGAGCACCAGCATGGACCCTGGAGAGAGGATATATTGATTGAGGGCTTGCCCAAGGTGAAGTGTTAGCCAGTAAGTGTTTGTTTGGTCCAGCTAACTCAGTACCACACACATCCTCAACATCTGTGGGTCTACCAGTCCACTGTCCCCAACAGACCATGTTCCTCTTTCATTTGCACCACTCCCCACCCCAGCACAGGCTCCTCACCAGGTATGGTGACATGCCAGACGATGACAGGATGCAAGAAGCAAGCCACTGAGAGCAGAGTGTACCCCAGGAATTTCTGGAAACTCCCTGGGCGTCTGGCTTGCTTCCAGCAGGTATGTGCCAAAGAGTCGGGCTCATATCTGGAGAGAGAAACAGAAGTACTTGTACACCATGTGCATGGAGAGGAGATTTGGACCTAACCATGACCTATCTAAAGGTTCAGACTCTCACTCTAGTTTGACAAGAAAAACTAGTGTTTTGGTCAGGGAAGATAAATGAAGTCTGAGCCCTGAGTGTGGTGGGCAGAGGTAACAAGTCAGCATCATGTGTGACCTCTTCTTGGCATGCTTATACCTACTAGTATACCTACTAGTAAGGTGTTGCCTCGTAGCAATTGGAGATTTTGAGTTTATGCTAAAAGTCAGCAGAAGTGTATAAGGATTTTCTACATTTTAACTCAAACTTCTGCTGGACCCTTGTATGACTTCATACTGTGTGCTAAGGAAATGCTGCAAACTAGGGTTTGTTATACTGACGCTCAGCAGATTATGGCACAAGCTTGGGATAAAACGTGTTTGATTTGGTGTGGACATGACCCCACTCATCTCCCCTCTGCACTAGCCATGGCAGTAGGAGCAGGACCTTTGGTGTGGCACTTGCAGCCTTACCAGGTCTGATGTTGCCTGTAAGTGACAGGTTTCCCTGGGCAAGTCCCACAAAGGCTGAGAAAGACCAAACAGGATTTACTCACGTGAAGCAAATCTCCAGGAACAAACTGAGAAAGAAGAAGCCTTCACAGACAGTAACTGCAATTCCTGAAAAACTGAAAGGTGGAGCTGTCAGGGAGGCAGGGCTGGACTGAAGCGTGCTCTGCAGATGGGAGAAGGGGTGTAGAGGGCTGGAATTTACTGTCCCAGTCACAACAAAGACTGTTTGCTAGGGTCTGAACACTCTCTGCCTGGCTGGTTAATGGAGGAGAGCCCAAGACCTTCCACTCGTGGAAGGTTAACTTGCAGCCAGAGTCACTTCTGGCCTGCCTGAATCTACATCAGCATGGGGAGAGGGTCATCCTCACTAACAGGATCAACTTACTCTTTGGAAGCCTAATGAGGGAGATCTCAATTCCCCAAAGCCTTTGATGCTGTTCCCTGCTGCTGTTGCGGGCTAGTTTGGTGCTATGTTTGGTGGAGGGATCAACTGTGCCACCTCTACTAGCTCTGAGTGCAAGGGTAAAAATACTCACAGCAGGTAGAAAGCCAGGCTTTTGAATTGCCCTCGCTGTAGAGTTTCTACACCCACGCCGATCAGCACTAGAAAGGGAAGGCAACAAAAATGTTGACTGCTGGCTCAGTTTGTGATTCCCTGGTGTCCCATCAGCTCCCAGCATCCACGCCCTGGTCTCTGTGGCTGCTGGTGCAGCTGCTTCTGCTCTGTATCTTTGGTGACTCAAGCTGATACAGGAACCCTGGGATCAGAGCTGAGTGCTGGCCTTGATGTACAGCCCAGGAACTAAGAACAGCAATATCCCAACAGGCAGCCTTGCTGCTGCATGGCCTGGGAAGATGTGCTCTGAGAATAACAACTTTGGACAGAGTGGTGTCTGCCCCACGTCCTTGCCACTCTCTACTGCTGTGGAGACTTCACAGTCCCACTTCCCCATCTGCCCCCGCCCCTCATCCCACACCTCTGTTGTCCTCTCCTGAGGTCTCTCTGCCCTGATCCTCTCCATGCCCACCTCTGCTGCACCCCACACATGGTTGTAGGGCAGAGGCAGGACAGGGGAACCGTGCCAGTTGCATTCAAGCAGGGCTGTAGCCATGGCATTAAAATCCTTTGCTAGCCAAACAGAAAAACTTGTAACAGGAGCAGGCAGATTAAAAACAAGGAATGAACATCCCCCCAGTGCACCAGCCAGTACGGCACACTGGGGAGTCAGTTTAAGGGAGATTAAGAGTATTAGCAAGGCTAAAGTCCTTCCAGGACTGGTCACTGGGGGCCAATAGCTTTATGGCATGCAAACTTTCCTTCAACATCCCTCAAGGGTATTTCCAAAATAGCACAGAAACAACGGGCTTTGCACCAGCTGCAGAGAGCTGGTTCAGCACTCAGTGCACACTGGCCAAGGCCTGAGGTGCCAGTTGGCTGTGGTTACTCTAACACCACACTGGAGTTAGAGAGTTTTTTTTCCAGATTTCAGATGACATTACCTGAGCTGTGGCTGTGCCCCACCCAGAAGTAGGGTACCAGGCTCACAAGCAGGGAGGCAAGCTCCAGCCCCTCATGCCCATGAGGTGGGCCAGTACTGTGGGTCTGTGCCTGAGCATGCTGTGCTGATACAGCCAAGCCAAGCCCCACCTAGAAGCTGTGGTCTTGTTGGTTCTTGCTGTGTCTCCTGCAGCTGCTGATCTCCTGTGCTGGCCCCTCCTGGTTCCAGGGGAACACATAGGGCCCACATCGTGTCTCTCCAGGCCCAAGCAAAGACAGGATATCAGCATCATCAGAAGGCTGTGAAGGGACCAAGCTGTGCAGTCCTACACACAAGGAACTGTCCTTCGCTATCCTGTGATAAAGTGACCTTCTTAACACTTCTCCATACAAATGCAGAATTCATCCATTCAGTCATCCCCCACAGAAAATTGCAGAATTCAGCAGCTCTAGTCTCTGCTTTGTCTGGGGAATTTCCCTGATTTTGCACACCTTCTGCTTTATCTGCAAAGGTGTTTGGGTGAAGTATCTGCAAAAAGCAAAGGGTTGTTTCTGAGGTGTTTGTTTGGGCTTGTTGCTGCCTTGATTTGGATCTTCTCCAAATCATGTGGTTAAAGGCACATGATTAGGAATTAAATGGTTGAAAGCATGAGAATTAAGAAAGTAAAGACTCTCTGGATGCAGAAATCACGAGGCCTAAAATCTCCAATTTACAGAGATACCCCAGCACAGAGGTGATCTGTGGGATGGTTTGATTGTTCCTCACTGACGAGCCAACGGGCAACGGGACTCTCTGACATTTCCTGCACAAGAAGCCCCATTGCACTCCAAGGTCCTGGGGGAAGAAGGGGTTACATTTTGTGGGCAATCTTTTGTGTTTGCAAGCAGCCTACGGACTTGGCCAGACCCTCTCAGGATCAATTAGTGAGGCTGATGCACTCTCCTCTCCCTTTCATTATTCTTATTCAACCAAAGCCTGTGGGATTCCTTTCTGCGTGGTTTCCATTTCATGTGAAAACCTCATACACCTCATCGGGCACTAAGCGCTGCATCAAGCTGTTTTCTTACCCCGTTGAGACACACAAAAGAATAAAGCATGGGTACCTCCCATTCCTTCACTGTCCTTTTGGGAAAACCAGTTGATAGTGGGAAGGCATCAGAGCGGAGATATGGAAAAGTACAGAGACTGGCAGTGCAGCTTTCTGTGCTCTGTAGCTGTTCAGCTGAGGGGACTGCACTGCTGGTTTCAAGAAGAGCTACGGGAAGGGGTATGGATGATGCAGAGTGTGGAAAATAGCAAACAGTCAAGAGAGATTATATTCCATTAAGGCTTCCAAACCGTAAGCTTCTTTCAGTTTTACTGTTCTAGCTTTAGTTTTCCTGCAGCAACAAGATCGTGTTTTCACCAGGAAGATCTGTGTGTGTTTGGAGCTTTAAGAGTGAATATGATCAGCGTGGGTTCATGCGGGCCTGAGGAGGATGAGGACAGACAGATTTGCATTTACTGGTTAAAGCTGTGTGCCATCTCCTATCTGTTGCAACCTCAGTATGATATGCAGGGAGTTTGTACAAACTCAGTGACTTGAACCTCTGCACTTTATCAGTCTATAAAGAACACAGCCTCCATCGTCCCAGCAGGGCTCTGGGTGTCCTTGGGGACCTGCGTGCTCTCCAGCTGACCTTTGTGCTTTCTGCTTGGTTCCTGACTTGAGCAAAGTGTCTGCAGTTGATAAAGGAAATGCCAGGGTGGGAGGGCCTGCTGTGACCTACCAAGTGATGTCTGAAATCCCAAATTCCTGGAGTCTGATACAAGCACCTGAGATACCTCTCAACAGGAACCTCTGTTCACACCTCCAGCCATGAGGCAAGCTAAGCCTTTTTGATCTCTGCTTTGCTGATGGAGAAACTGAGGCAGAATTCTGCCTGCCCTGCCCCGTGACAGAGTCAGCAGCAGTACCAGAGTGAGCCTCTGAGTTCACCGTCCCTTCCCTGGCTGTTTATTCCACCCAGAGACGTGCTGTGGAGCAGGGATGTCAGCCACAGCCCAACTCTGAGTGAGAGAGATGTTGCACCACCATGGCAGCCCAACAGTTTTGTGCTGTCCTGAGTATTTTTTCCTTTCAGTCCCCCACACGCTATGCTTGTTCCCTTGCTTTTTTACAAGAAAATAACTTGGCTTTCTTTTCCACCTGCACTTTGTCTTGTCTTCTGCAAACAGCCTGTGCACCCAGCACTCTCATTTGATGTGTCCCAAAGCAAAAGGGAGCAAATTCCCTCACCCCCCTTGCAGCACAGGACAGTGGCCACACCTGGCCAAAGGCTCAGGAACAGCTCAGGAACCTCCGCACCTATTCTTTTAGTAGTAAAGAAAGGGAGCTCGCTCCTACCTGCTGCAGTGGTGATGCCCAGCAATCGGCAGGTGTACTCCAAGGAACTCCAGAACGCTTCCTGCCGCATGGTGAAGATGATGGAGGTGATGCCAGCTAAGCAGAGGCTCCCTCTTCAGTCCTCCAGCTGCAGGCTGAGCGTCTTGTGTGCGGGTCCCGGTGACCTTCCCAAAGGACTGGCCACCTCCACAGGGGCAGAGCAAGCTGTCACCACAGGGAACTGGTCAGCACTGCTTCAGGGTTGCAGATACTTGGCCTTTTCCCCCTCACTCGTCGACCTGGTGATGATTAATGATTGGTAAGGGGGGGTGCGGCTTTGGGAGCATTTGCAACCTTGCAACCGGGGTGCACGCGTGGCTTTCCTGCTCCGAGGCAGCAGCTCTGTAAGCCCAAGCTGATTAAATGCATGTGAAGTCATTAGTGCTGTGCGGCTCCCAGCAGGTTAACCATTTGTGAGGAGGGTGATGCTTGCTTTTGTCAAGGGAGCAGCAGGCTTCTGGTAGATGGCGGGACTCCTGGGCTTCCTGGCCTTTCAGTGGCACCACAGCCATTTGCACTGGGGTCCCACTGGCATGTGGAGTTGTGTCAGAGAAGGAGGGCTATTTGTATGCACTCTGGCCTCTTTGTATTGGCTTTGGCAGACAGCATCAGGATCCTTGGCCTGCGTCACTGGGACACAGTGCTTCTGAGGGGGGGCAGCTCTCACCACATTGAAGGCTGAGATGGGACAGTGTGTGCCTACTCGTGACCCCATGTCCCACTGAGTACAGCGCATCTCATGGGGGTTACCTGTCCCCTATCTGCTGCCTGGCTGGGCACAGCAGCTCTGCTTCCACAGCACAACAGGAGACCTGGTATCCTGCTCCCTGCCCACTGCTGCTTGCATGATGCAGAAATGGCCTCTGTGCTCCTCTGACTGATGACTCCAGAAACCACTGCACTGGCTGAAGAACCCTGAGACATGAGACTGCAAATAGCCTGGGTGCATTTCTTTTTGCTGTCCTTTTTTTTTTTTTTTTTTTTTTTTTACCTGTTGAATTTCAGGTGTTTCTTTACAAACATGAAAGCTGAAAAATAAGTACATCGGCAAAAGGAAAGCAGAGGGAATTTCAGGATTGCTGAGAGCCACTAGTGCAGCCTTGAAGAAGCTGCTGTCCTGGGAGATTTCTTCAGTGCCTGGCTCTGAAGAGTGGGGCTCTGTGCCCACCCTCATTGTCCCCTGCCACCCTCACAGCATGGTCCCCACACCAGCACTGTGGTGGAGCACCAGACTTGGTCACCTTGGAGCTCTCATCCAACTGCATTGAGCTCTCAACCAGAAATTAAATGTATGCCTGTGTGCCCTTGACAGCAAGGTCTCCTTTCTTGCCAGCAACAAGCCCCAGGGTTTAAAATAAAAGTAAAATTGTGGGTGGGGGTGGAGATGGAGGAACATAGTCTATCTGGGAAAGGTAACTTAATACGTTAATGATTTAAACCTCCTGTCTCCCCTCCAACATTCTCTTAGCCATTTCCCAGCATCAGAGTGGGCTTGCTGAGAGTCCTTGTCCCCTGCCTGAGGGGTCTCTTGGCCCAGGCGACTTAAGGTCTTCTCCGTCCACTGCTTAGAGGTATATCAGTGCTTCTTCACTCAGGTACCTGGGAGAAGGTATGATGTGAGCAGAACAGGCATCCTCAGTGCCAACACTACCAGTTTCTCCTTCCATTTAGGGGCTTTTTGGCTATTCCTCCTATGAAGTAACCTCACATAAACGTGACCTTTCTTGGTAGAGGGATTTCCCCTCATTCTGCTTCCTTTCAAGTGAGGAGCTGATACCCTCAGTGAAGCAGTGAGCCATTTGTACGTGTTTCTGTGAGGATTTTTGGAGTGAATTTATGCAGTTAAAAAAGAATGAGAACTTATGACCTACAGGGGTTTAACAGCCTGTAACCAACACTGCAAAACCTATGCACCAGCACAGCCTGTTCTGGAAGCCTTGATAGCAGTGGTCTCCACTGCACATTAAGCTATTTTCCGTGCATAGAGGCTTGCCATTTGCACCTGGCTGTCAGCCAGGATTCACATTTACTGGCTGCTTCCAGTGATGTATGGGTTGAGCTGAGAGGATTTTATGCCATGTTAGTGTTTCATAGCAATGCTAGTCCCCACTTTCATCTTTTCCTTCTCACACATCATTTTAGTCACGTTGTAGTAGTACGGCCACCAAGGCCACTGTGCCGTGTCTGCTTTTAGCGGCACACACCTCAGCCTGTGAAACAGCATTAAGTGCTGTAACTTCAAAAATTCAGCCCTGGTGGGAATCAAAGAAGGTTTCTATTTGGTTTCTCAAAGCATTGCCCCTGCATGGCATGATGAGGTGACCTGCTTGCAATCCACCAGGGCCCGCTGCCGCCCAGACAGTGCCACAGCCATGTGGGGCTGCCGGCAGGGGACAGCAGGACCCCACCACCAGCCTGGCTGCTCCCTGCAAATTGCAGGCTGCAGCCAGCCCTCTGCAAGGCGATGATGAAAGATGCCATAAAGTTTTACTATCTGAGCAAGAATAGTGTGATAGACGCCACATGTGTCCCGTGGAAACTGGGAGGATTGGAAGATCCCAGAGCTGAGGCCAGCACCAGTCCATAACAGTTTATGTGGGGTGGGGCTGCTAGTCCTGTGACACCTTCAAGGCTCCCCCCAAGCTCAGGTTAGCTGCCCTCATCAGAACAAGATATCCCTACATGTCAGCACGAGCACCCCTTCCCCTGTATGGTTGCTTGTCTGACTCTTGGCTCTGAGGCTTTCCCAACAGTGGACTAATGCAAGCCCCAATGAAAACACATTCCCAGCTCATAAAGTTGCAAAAAGAGACTCAAAACCCAGAGATAAGGAAATTCCCAAGTGGAACCCTTCCCCCTCTGTTCACTGTTATTGGTAGTATTACTTTTAATTGCATGATTTAAACTCATGATCTTCGATAGGATGACAGCAGAGTTAAAGCAGGAATGCAGCAAGGAGAGAAGACATCAGGAGAGATCAGACTGGGGTCAAGGTGCTGCTAAACCCCAAGACAATTATTGCCTCTGGTCTCACTGCTTCTCAGCTGCCCATGACATTTATTTGCTGGCAGTAGAGTGAATGGTATGAGGGCTGAAGCAGGAGTTGGGCTGAGAGCTGGAAAGCACTGCAGTGCCAGTAGAGCCCTGGCAGGGATGCCGTACTCATGCCATATGGGATGCTCCCCTCAGGTAGGACTCAAGCCTTGGAGCCTGACCTGAGCTCTCAGGCAATGACAGGAGATCTTAGCTTGGTCATGTGAACCATCCATGCAGCCCACACGTGCAGGAACCCCCACCATAAAGCAGTGGATTGTAGCAAAAGAAGTCCACCCCCCACATCACAGGTCAAAAGGAAGTGCAGAGCCCAGGGGATAAAAAATGTAACTGCACAGGAGTGGTGCAGGGGCAGAAAGACTACCCGTGGGGTACTCCAGAGCAGACTCAGCCTGTTGCTGTATAGCAGAAGGGATGAAATCAATCACATGTATTCCTTCTGGATCTGCTCAGCTGCTCTTGGGACCCCTGAACAAAGACTGGAGGCCCCTCCCCAGACCAGCCAGCTCCTTCCCCATCATCGGACTTGTTGACTTGTCACACCATGTGTGTGGACCACTGGTCAAGCTGCCTCAGGCTGCAGTTCCCACTTTCCAACTTCTCCATCCCCCTGTCTTCCCCTACAAATCACTGCTAAGATGAGCTGCCCCACTGGGATCAATGGCAGCCATGCTATAGTTGCAGGCTGGTTCTCAGTGCTGAGAGCTGCTGACATTGCCAATGGAAGCACTGTGTCAATACAAAGGAGAGGCGCCTAGTTTTGCTATTGCACTGACTCATTTCCAGTCTGAATGGGGAAACAGGGGCAGGGAGCTTCAATGCAGACAGCACACAGCAGGTCAGCACAGCTCAGCCCAGGGTGATGCATCCCTCCTGCCTGTCAGTGAGTCCTCACATCCCTTGAGAAATCCAATGGTGGCTCTCAATCAGGGAAGTTATTCACCAAAGCTGTAACTTGAATTAACATGAATCGCTCACAGGGTGAATGCTATGAGCTGCGCTGCAATGGTGTTGAGTGAAATCCACCCCTGCAGAGCAGGTCTGTAACAGGACTGGTACACCCATTTGGCACCACAGGACAGGAATGGTGCTCTGCTTATTCCTGTAAGAGAAGAACTGTCACCGTGGGGGAAACGCAATAGTGGAAAAGAAGCTAACAAAGAGATCAAATATTCATGTGCAGTCTCTTGGTCTGGAGTGTATTTCATCAGGAGAGATGGAGTATTTTATCAGCTAGCAGGAGGAGGGAGTACTGCTAACTCACAGTATAAACAAGCTCTGCGCAGGAGGGTCAGCCCACAGACGTTTATCCATCCATCAAAACCATTTGACTTTTTGCCCTTTTTTCTGGCAAAGGGGACCGGTAACTTCTCCCTGCGTGGGAGCAAACAAGGTGTACGCTGCAGTGATTGATTCACCTGGTGTTTGAGACACACATCAAAGAGCCCGCTTGCTGCGTTTTGAAGCCTAGTGAGCAATTTATAGAACAGTTTGTGGGGATAAATACTGAGAGATTTATGTGAAGCAACACAAAACACATGTTTTTGGCTGCAGAGATGAAGAAAGGTTTGAGGACTTGCAAGCTATATAGCTTAGGTTATTTATGAAAGTGTCCCTGTTCAGTGGGATTTATTCTGGGTCTTCATTATACTTGGAGCTGCCTCTGAAAGGCTGCAAAGCAAACAAGCACAGCAGGACCCATTACCTCTGTGTTGTCTCAAAGGGGTTTGAGTGTTGAGGTTTAAAAGAGGAGGTTTATCACAGCCAGGGCTGGGGACAGAGAGAAGCTGGGAGTGAGAAGGAGCAGCAACAGGCACAGAGATGGAACACCTGGAGATGGGGCTCTGATGGGGCTGGGTGAGTCCATGGAGAGACAGTGAGCAAAAGCTCAGCAAAGAGGGGGCTTCCCCTGCAAGCCCGTGACCCCACTATTGCTGGCTGGTGTGGAGGGAGGGGAGGAAGATGTCCTGCATTGTGTGTCCTGCCAGCACTGCTAGCATGTCTCACCAGCTGGAGATAGAGATTAACTGTTCTAGGCCAACTTGTGATTGCTCCTAGGCCTTAGGCTCCCTTTCTCAGCAAGGGAGTGCACGGCTTGGGATTTGCTTAGCAATTGGTTTTCCTGTCCATGGGAAAGACATCTTGCCCTCATGTGTGCTTACCACACAATAAGCCATTTTATTTATGTCGTTGAGTCTGCACATTTATATTTAGTAAGAGAGGCCATCACAGATGTAGTAAGCTAAAGAAGAGGCTGGAAGAAGATGTGTGGAGCTTAGGGAGGAGAATATAGCGAGAACTGAGGAGGCTGGAAGGAACTCTAGGCTGTGTGAATGTGAACACCAGCAGCTCCTGCTGCTGGCAAAAGGACCAGTAGGTGAGGGCATCTGTGAATGTGGGTCACATCCAGCTTTTTGATTCAGACTCTTTAAGCATTCTCACCAGGGGAGACTCATTTAAATATGACTTGTCTGTGCCCTGCTAGCAATTTCAAAAACAACTCATTCTCCTCCACCCAGCCTCAGTGAGGGTGTTCCAGACATTGTCACTGGGCAGCGACAAGGCTGCATGTGGGTTGGAGTGCACTGGGCCACCTGAACATTCTGACTGAGCTTGCTGAGAGGCAACACAGGAATGATGCCAGCCTGGCCCTGCCTTGCTCTCTTGTGAGCTGCCTGTGTTCCTAAGCTTGCTGTTGAGAGTGACGCTATGAAAAGCCAAGAATTCTGCACAAATCAGAGAACAAGTGGCTACCATTACCTTTGGGCTAACACCAATGCAGTTCATGAGCAATACACAGCCCCAAGGAGCTCTGGGATGACACAAGCACCTTTACCCAATATATCCTTATGTCTTCTTTTCAAGCAGACACAGCCTAAGACCAAGTTTATAATTTCTGGCTATTCCCTCAGTTTGGGCAGAGCCAGGTGTGAGGTTTCCCGCTGCAGTGCTCTCAGCCATGCCCTTCTCTGCTACAAACCCCTGAGAAGGGGAAGCTGCCTGCGAGAGCAATGTGATGACAGTTGGGAGCGGACTGTGCATTCCTCCTCCTCCCACACCCGGGTGTCTGGCTTGCATTTGTCTTCTTTTGCTCATGAGAAACACTCTGTGAGGCAGCACTTGCTTTCAGTTGGGGATACTTGTTAAAAATGAAATGTTAGATTGCATCGGTGCTCAGTAGCCCATCATGGGCATGGGGTGGATGTCGGCTCTCTCTCACTAGCATTACCCATCAGGTGTGGAAGGTAAAGGCCTGGGCTAGCCAAGGACAGCAGGATTCAGTCTGAGGAAAAGCTTCAGAGCAGCTGTTCAGGAAGGAGAAACATTCTTAATTTAAAGTAATAACACACGTCATGCTACACTTTGACAAACTGTTCCATTTAAAAAGAAAGTGAAGTTTCAGGCATGCTGTTATGCAAACAGACCACACGCCTGAGCACAACAAACTTGTATGTGATCGTTTTGCTTTGCTTCAGCTTGTCTAAGCACAGCTTGCCATCATGCCCTCCAGGAATGTTCTCAGCATGTTTCTATGGGACTATCCCAACACTCAAACCTGTGATCTAGGGCTACAAACAAACACTGTTGCTCATCTACTGGCTAGCATCTATGTGTTTGTTCCCTCACCAGCCTTTTTCATGCTTTTGAGACTGCACCTGGGGGAGCTGGGATTGGGATTTTAGAAACCCAGATGGGCTGCACCTGGGAAGTAGCCACCTCACAGGTGCAAGGTGGGCTTAGCAGGTTGTGGTGGCCTATGGGAGCACAGCAGGGTACTTAAATATCAATGGCAAGGAGTAGATGGGTTTTCCTGGGAGCTGAATATAGCCACCCTTTTTAAAGTAGGCTCTGTGATGTACATTTTCCCCTACTACTGCTGTCTCTTGATGCCTGGCTTTGGAGGTAAGGGTGTATGCTTACAATAGCCACAGTTTTGGGGGGTTTTGTTTTTTAATGTTTTTGGGTTTTTCTGTTGTTTGTTTGTTTGCTTGTTTTGTTTGTTTTTCTTACTATTTCTGAACATGAGTGCCCCATCTAGAGATTGCTTCTGCCCTGAGGGTCAGAACACTTGGTAGAACAGGTGACTGTGCCCAGATTAGCTGGATAATGGGGGGTGGTCAGTACCTGGGTAGGCTGTAGTGGGTGAATGCCTCTGGTGGGTGTGGGAGTACTGATGTTCCCTATTGTAGTAAGTTCAACCTTGCTTCTGCAGCAACTCTGATTTTGTTTTCCATGTACTAGCAAGGTGCTTTGGGTGAGAGAGATGTTTAAATGTTGCATCTACTCAGGTTGCCTTTATTAAAAGCAAAATAGAGGCTTCAGGCTTATATGGTTGAGCTAAGTTGTTGCTTCTTTGTATCTGTGCTGCTAGGAATAAGGTCAGGTGCAAAGACAACTGATATCAATTAATCATCTAGGCTACGTAAGATGATAGGCTTTGGTGCCTTGTATTACAGCTGCTGGTTAGTGGGGCATGCTGCTGGTTCTGTTTTACCACAGTCCGAGGTTTCAAGATGTGGTTCTGCAGCTGAAATAGAGGGGAACTAAGATCATAAAACACCTTCTTTGTGTGTATGTGAGGAGGAGTGAATCTGCTCTTGCCAGCATCTCCAGTGGCAGGCAGCTGGCTGCAGCTCTACCAGTGCTCCTCCTGGAGTCCTGTTGGAGCCTGTCTATGTGCACAAATAGCTTTGGTCCCCACTGAAAAGCTATTTCTCCCTATTATAAACGTCTGGTGAGAACATGGTGTTCAGTGCAAGTCATTCCTTCCTTTAGTAATGACAATGGAACAAATTAAGCTTTTATGAATCTGATGCAGGCAGCTTTGTGTGTCCCAGGCTGTCCTATGGCAGTGAGGACTGTGCTGGTGCAGTGGGGACGGAGCTGTTCTCCCATGCTGTTATTGCAGGCTGTGCTAGATTCTTGCTCAGCTGCTCTATTCCCACTAGACCTTGTGTAACTGCTGATCTGTGCAGTTTGTGAGCTCAGTTCTCAGAGCAGTAAGGGCAGTGTGTTGCTTACCTGCACGGCCTGGGAGAGCTCCCTAAGCAAACAAACAGGGCACACAGACCACCCACTAGCCAGCAGCCTGTTCCCATTAGCAGAGCACTAGCAACCCCCTGCTATGAGGAGGCAAACTGCCCCTGTGCCCTCTGTGAAGAGCTTTAATTATGAAAAGGATGAGAAGCGCTTCTTCCCCAAACTTGGCAGTGTGGTACTCTCCAGTCTGCTTTGTGCTTTGCTGGCATCCCCTGGCAAACGGGATGTGAGCAGGATTTTGAGGTTCAGGCAGCCCTTGCAATGGGCTGCGAACCGTTCACAGTGGACTGTGAGCTCTGAGAGGGTCTGGGTCTTAGGATGCTATTTTGATGTCTTTGAAGGCTTCCTCTCAAGAGTATCAGCAGATACAGTCTTTGCTCAATGCCACTGCTTGCTTTGATAGCTTCACAGGTTGGTGTTCAATATTTTCAGTTAGTAGAGGAGAAATGGGTTGTGGTGGGACTGCAGGACTGTGAATCCTCTGTACTGTCATCTCCTGTGATAAAACTTGCTTTTAATGCTTGCTTTGAATGGTGAACTGAAGTTAATCTTTTTCAGGGAGTCAGGCAGAGAAAGAGGGGTCTTGAGAAGAAGTGGAATTCTCTTAAATTCAAATTCTCAATGCAGTTGTTCCACTTTCAGCTGAATTTGTCCTTTACAGTACCTTCATGTCTGCTTGAAAGATTCTCTGCTTTAACAAGGCAACACTTTGTGTGAGAATGCTGCTACAAAGCCGCCAGTATTAGCCTCCAGGCTGTAAAGTGAAGCAAGGGAAGATGATACTCTTTCTTAAGCAATTTAATCTGTGCTGGTATGGGGGATTTAGAAGAACTAGTTTCCAACTTGGTGTGAGGAGAGAGAGAGATAGAAGTGGAGACAAGAGTTGATTTGGTGCTCTGTGACCTTGATAAAAGTAGACACAGCAAATCACTGCTGGCTTAGAAAATTCACATCCCTAACGGGCAGGAGGTGGAAGTGCTCTATATTTTGAGAAGAACCTCCTGTTTTTCACTTGTCTGTTAAGCTAGCAGCTCCCAGAATAGCAACCTATAGTAGCTGCATTCATAATTAGAACTCCTACCAGTGTTCAGGCCCTGCTGTTTCTTTGACCTCTGTCTCTCCATGAACATCCATTTCAAGGGATGCTTTCCCTACTCCCAGGGGGGAGTCCTGGGACTCAATCCCATCAAGCTAACAGAAGGTCATACAATAGTCATAAAAATATTATAGATCCCTCCCACATTCCTCACCCCTGGCAAAACAGTGCAACCAGGAACAATCAGAAGTTTGTAGCAGGGCAACTAATAAATCTGGAAAGGTATTCAGCAGAACTGAAGCTATACAGCTGTTGGGGTGGACTATGCATGGATGGCTATGAAAAGGGAGAGTCTTTTTTCCCCCTGTAACTACTTGGAAACAAATCCGTACTTCAGGAGTATTATTAAGAGTAAATGTTTCATTTGATGAAAGGTATTGTTGTTTATTCATTAGTAGTTTTGTGTAGTAATCCTCTAAATTCAGTGAAGTTGAAGTAGGTTTGCAGAATTGCTGTTCTACTCATTCACTTTCTCAAGAGTGACTTATGAGTTGTGGAGTTTATCCTGTATCTGACCCATCCCATAGCTATCTCTGCCCTGAAGTTCTGTGCTGTTCCGTGCCAAGGTCTTACTGCTGCCATGGGAAGTTTTAAGCTTTGTCACCTGGATCCCAGGAGCAGTGGACAATTCAGTACAGTAAGTCCTTCCAGTATAGAGCATCTGCAATGTCCCCAGCCTACGGAATCCTCTCCTACCAAGAACATGGAGAGCAGTTGTGCTGCTCTCCATGGAGCTTTAGTATAACTTAAATGAACCTGCTTCTGCCAAAATTGATGGCAGTTTTTTGTTACAATGGTACTGAAGAGCACAAAACATCCTCAAAATACATTAGACTTCACTGTATGAAAACCACTGAAAGCTGTCTACTGTTCTACTTATTTGTTTCTTATTGCATGCAAATTCCTTGTTCAAGTTAATCAAGTTTAAAAAAAAAAAAAGAGGAGGAAGTGAAATGAGTTGCCTGTAATACTAGAGGTGAGCGGTTCAGGCTCTTCTCCAGCTTGAACTTCCCCTCTATTGTGAACCCTGTGCACACCTGCATTCCCATCTCCTTGCTGTCGCATGCCTGCTGCCTTATGTGTTGAAGTGGTCAGCAAAACAAACCTTGTGTAGCCCTACTGGGCTACCTAATATAACTTTAGCTCTGACTCCTGTCACGATGCTTGTTTTTGGACTGAGAGTTGATCTTTACAGCCTTGTTTGAAGTGCATTTCCACTGATAAGATGGCCATGGCTGTATTTCCAAACAATTTATCTATGGGTAGCAAATAATTGGGAGTTAAGGGTATTGGAAATGTCTACAGATGGCGTTAGCAATTTAAGAATCTGTTGTGTGCTCTTTTCATTGGTTCTACTGCAGTGTTCATATGGGTGTTCACACAAAGAAGCAGATTGCCAGGCTGTGTGGCCGCTGGATGTCAGAACCTATTAAAACTTTATCTGGAAGTAAATTGTTTTGCTGCTATCACTGATTAGCCTGAAATTATGTATGTAGGGTGTATATGTGATTAGAGATGACTCCAGCTTCTCTGAAGTACTTTTAGGCTACATTTCAGGAGTTAGGTTGAGGAAGAGTTGGCCACACTATCTGGGAGGAGAAGAGTCTGACTCCTGCCCCTGCAAGCTGGTGGGGGGCCCCTAGTGCGGCTTTGGGGCACAATACATGAATGAGTCTGAACATACCAGTTGGTCTGGGTCCAGGCTGGTACCTGAAAGTGGCCCCTCTAACCTCTGCTCACCTGAGGGCTGGATGTGAGGAGAAGAGACCCTGTGGAAATAGCTTCACTGGAGAAGGCTTCTGTGAAGATAGAAAAGCTCTGGAGCAGAGCCAGACTTTGATGAAGGAAACAACTAACTTCCCTTTGTGGAGCTTGTAGTACAGGAAATGTGGCCCTCTGGGACATGTAAATAAAGGCACATTAACTTAGTGCTGTGCTTGCCCAAGCACTCCCTGGATCCAGGGTCTCTATTAAGCAGGCAGTTGGCTGGGAGGTGCTGTGCTGGGGATGGTGTCTATTCCTATGGCTTCTTCCACATCATCCCATCAATCTGTTCCCTCTGTGGTAGGTGAAGAACAGTAGCACTGTAAAATGACTGGTATGAGTTTTCACCAGGTTCCTTTAGCTTTCCACATAGCCCTAGCAAGGTTGGCATCATCTCCATAGCTGTGCTAACAGTACAGTGTACACACAGCATTTAGCAAGGATTTGCTGATGATAAGAGTTTGCTGGGCAGAAACTGCTTGAAGAACCCATATTGCTGCCTTTGGCTTTATTTGGCTACTCCAAAACTGTCTATAGGAAGTTTAATGCCTGAGATGTGTCAAGCAGTTCTAAGAGTAAATAGCTTTTCATTGCCAAAAAAAAAAAAAAATGTGGAGTAGAAATCCCAAAGAGCCTGGCTGCAGGGGTAGCACTCAGTGAACATGAGAAGTGCTGCTTTTCACTTCCTAACATGTTTTGTTATTGTGTTAATCGCTTTTTATGAGTGTTGTTTCTTGCCATGCTTTGGCTCAAGCAGATGCAAAACACTGTCCTTCTAAACAAAGGAGCAGCTGTGTGCGCTAGCTGGCTTTGCTTGGTTTTCAGAGGAAAGTCTAGGGAAAGGGGAACCCAAGCGCTCAGCTGTTCCTAAAACACTACTGGTGATAAAAGCTAACAGACACAGCAGGGATGTCTTTGAGGCAGACATCTGTGGGATGGAGTTCTCTTCCCTGTGCAGAGCTCAGCACTTGAGTGCTCACAGCCTCCCTCGGGGCTGCCTCCTGCTCTCTACAAAGCCCTGGAGAGGAAGGATCCTCCCTTCTGGGCAGCCTGAGGCAGGCAGGGAGGGCTGAATGCAGCCAGGACTGTCTGTATCACTGAGATAGGCTCACTGCTTGTAAGATTTGGAAACTAAGATGTGTTTTCTTTAAGGCCTGTATTGACTGAACAGGAGCCCATCTCACTTCTGTCCATGATGCTGCAGCACTATGTCCTGTTTGGGCAGCGAGATGTGAAATGTCAGTGAAACATGCAGCAGCTGATGGCACAAGATGTTAAAGTCCGTGGTGCTCAGCTGAAGGCTGGTTTCACTGATGGAAAAATGTTAGACTGCCTTCCAGGACTAGTCTGGGTTATTTAGGGAGTTGGGCAGGATCAGTAGTGCCAATTGATGTAGCACAAGTCCTTGCTAACTTCATCCTCAGTTGTTTGGCCGGGGGGGGGGGGGGGGGGGGGGGGGGCGGGGGGCGGGCGGGCGGGCGGGCGGGGAGCAAGAGTGGGTGAGGAGGTGCTCCCAGTCTCCTTATGTTGGTAATTGCCCAGCAATGAAGGCATTTGGTGCTGAAGTGGAGCTCCTGGTAGCAGGCTGATCATATCAAGTGCTTGCTGGCAGCATTTCTGAGAGCCAAACTCAGAGTGAATGATAAAGTGTTTTTCCATTCCCTGGAAAGCACATGCTCCCAAACTGCTTTTCTTGCTGCTCCACTATTCATGGCACGTGGAGGATTTGTTTATGTTAGGCTGTGTAAGAAATATCTATGCCTTATCTCAGAGCTGGGCAGATTAACCCAGAGGAAGATTTACATAAGTGTAAATCAAAGGCTTTGTTTTCTTGGATAGTTCTTTAGTGTCTTGAGTTGAAATCCATCATGCTATCCCTGCAGCACTCGACTGTCCTGAGGGAATTTGGAATCTTTGCCATCTACTACAGTTTGTAACCAGATAGTGCTTACAGTCCGGTTACAGGCTGTAATATATTGCTATTTTGTTCTATTCTTGAGGTTTCTGCTCTGCTATCTTCTATGCTTTTTTTGTTATTCATGATATCAGATCTCTGAAGTCCTGATGAGAGCTGAACAAATAAAATAGAACCCAAATTCATGACATGCACCATTGTTGTGTGAACTGGCTCTGCACCAGCCCTAAGCTGAGTCTGTATGCAGCTGATGTATTGGTTGTATTAAATCAATTTTTCTACCCAGAAGCAGGAAAAACCTTCTATGGGTGTTGTGATTTGCTAGTTTCCTGAAGTGCTTCATGCAGGAGTTACATTTTATGCAATATAAATCCATTGTATTTGTTCTTTTACTTTCCTTAGTGGAGGTGTTAGATCACGCTCTGCATTTTATCACTTACCCATAGTTAGCGGACAGTGTGCTGTGCTGCTGCATCTGCACCAGGAGTATGAAGTTGATGGGAGCCACAAAATTCCCCTATGCCCAGGAGCTCCATTACCTAGGTAACTAGAACAGTACCAAGCTGCTGCCATACTGTTCTCATACCTTGTGAGTACCTCCATGCAAGGAATGATTTACGAGTGGGTAACGTTTGCATCCCCAGCTTCTGATTTTACATATGAATGTAAGGAGAATCTAAGTCTCGATATATTGACAGCTGGAGGTTGGGAGGTCCAAGAAATGTTGACAGAGCTTTAGAGATCCCCCAGAACAACACTGTGGGTCTGGGTTATTTAGGGAGTTGGGCAGGATCAGTTCTGGGTGTTGACAGATATTTTATGGTTTGTGTATAGCAGCTTGGTTTCCTGGGCTGATCCCTGCCTTCAGTGTGGTTTGGAGGCATTCCTATTGAGAAATGGAGTCCTGGTTCCTCTGCATCCATGGGGCAAGCAGGAGATGCTGTTGTCTGCTTTTTCCAGCAGTGGTGAGCACTCCTCAGTTGATCACATGTATGCAAGTTGGGTCACTGAAGTAAAACCAAATGGCTGGCAGTTGCTGATTCAACTCTTTGGTTTGAAAAGTGAAGAGGTCCTGAGCTTGAGCTCCGCATCTGGCTGTCTGGGAGAAAGTTGGATGCAAGGGGATGGTCTTGAGGAGAGGGAATTGAGACTCGGCCAAAGGTGCTGGGATCACAGGGAAGGATGGAACACCACGTGCGGAATCGAGCAGTGTTTTCATGGTGTGATTCCAGTAATGGGACAAAGTTTAAGAGACAGATGGAAGGATAATTAGCCAGAGCCCTGGGAGTTGTTTGGTATGTCTTGTAGTGTTAGGAAGCCTCTTCCTTTGGGACTTAAAGGCTTGGTTCAATTAGCAGTTGGGACAAGGAAAAGTTTTGTTTGCCATGTCACATCAAACTGGAAATGGCAAGATATGCAAACCAATTAGCTGCTTCTACTGTCAGGTGCAGAAGGTTGAGAATCACCAACCAACAATTTCCTGAGATGTTCCTTTAACTTCTTTGAGTTGCTGGCATGCAAAGTTGCTGCCTCCATTTATACTGAGGATACTTTTCTCTTCCTTCTGGCTCGGCAATTACCAGCAACAGATTGTTCCAGCAATCAACACTTGCCTCTGTCTCAAAACATAATGTCAGTGTATTGACTGTGCTTATAAAGGGTTTTGCTTGCAGCAGTCAACTCTGCAGGAGTTTGTAAGTTGGCCTTTTCTACTATGATGAGATAGTTTATGGATTTAATGTCTTTAACATAATGATGAATCTGCTTCTGCATTTGTCCCAGTTGCACATGAGTGTATCTGGAAGACACTGTTCAGTGTGGTCTGTCGTCAGACAACTCTTCTCTCTTTTTCTACAGAGTAAATTTATTTCAGAAGCCAACAGCAATTCAGACAACTCCTGTGAGCAAGGAGTTAACTTCTGGTTAACTTCTGCTTGGATTAAATATTGGTTAACTTCTGCTCAGATTAAAATATAATTAGCAAACTGTTATGAAAGTGTTTTTTTCAGAAGCAAGTTAATTTTGGACAAGAGGCAGCTTTGAGCTAATCAATTCCATACTTTATTATGGTTGAACAGAGTGAAAATAGCTCCTCTGCTAGAAGAAGCACAGCAAATTTTGTTCAAAAAGAACACTAAAAAAATACAATTGTCTGTTGGATCTACCTGAGACATAGTTAATTGCAGCAGACATAGAGTTGCATTTCCCAGTTATTCTATTTTAGGTAATAACATGCTGGATATTTCATTCTTTGGGGTTCATTCCACTTACTCTGTGACTAGGGATGATAACTTCCGAGTCTTACATTCTGCTTTGCATGTCATCCCCCCAGGCATATTTATCTCTGTCCCGATCTTCTTGGCATAGTTCTGTGCCTTGTCTCTTTTCACTTGGTCCAAGGTAATGTCTCTTGTGCACATCAGATGAACACAAATTCTTACAGAAGTCTGCCTACTTAGGAAGGCCCTGCTACTCCAGTCCAATGTAAAATTAATTGCTCTGGCCCAGACTTTTCTTCCACAGACTGCATTATCTGCTTCTGGAGTTAGCTACAAGGAGATGTTGCTCCCCTCTTGCATGGCTATGAAGCCTAAAAAAAAAAAAGCTGTTTCCACTTAAAGTCGTCTGACATGATGTGGTTGGTTGACTTTAGCTATTAAGTGCTTGACCCTTTATTTGGCCCAGATTTAAAATCAGGTTCCCATTTTGTACCTGCCAAAAACTTAATGGGACCAGATAATATCTCAACTGATGACAGGCATTTCCAAAGGGACTGGGGTAGAAAGCTTGCTGCTGTCTCCAGCACTTGGGATTAGTGGTGTTTGCGTACAAATACCTGCAGCCATTTGCAGGTATTGTATGAGAAGTCAGGCTGAGGATTTCACTAAATCTGTAATTCTTTACTTGCATATCTGACTGGACAGAAGCAAACACATGAGATTTGCAAGTATTCCCAGGTCTTGGAAGTATTCACTACCAATGTAAGATCCATTTAAAGGAAAAAAATCTTGCTTTCTAGAATTTCTTTGAATTCTGGGAAAGATACAGTGCTCTGTGAACACCCTTGTGAAACTCACAATAAACAGTTCCCCTGCCAGGGCTGACCCACAGCTCCTGTCCCAGCCACTATGTGAATTTACCTGGTCTCCCCTTCTGGCTTTGCAGGTGGTCACCTATTCAGCCTCTTTGTATCCTTGTTGCTTAGGCCCAGCTACTGACTTTTGATGTTAAGATCTGCCCAACACTGAGGAGAAACAAAGCATATAGAATTTTCAAGAGAATTTTAGGGCTCAAATTATTTGGCCTGAAAATTCCCTTTTGAGTGCTATGCTCTGTTTGTTGTCCTCGTTAAGTGCTTCAAATTCACTTCCAGATGTTTTCACAAGCTTCTTCCCCTAGGAGGTGCTCTGAGATAATTTCCTGCTGATCATAAACTGGCAAGTCTCTTCTCAGGTTTGTCCATTCAATCTCTGTTTAAACTAAACCAGGACAGCATGCTAGCTTTTTGTTGGTGGTTCCTTTTTTTTTTTTTTCCTGTAGTCTAATGCTTGACATCTGAGAGTCACCATGAATAGAATCACTTCTGTTTGATTTTTTTTGTAATCAGATCTTGGGAAGGAGGAAAGAAAAAAGCTCTCTGGAAGGAGTGGAAGTTGCAGCCTGAACCTGCTAAAACAAAGAATACTATAATGCATTGTTTAAACTGTAAATCCAGGCAAATATCATTTCAGAATTTGCTCTGGGATTGATGCTTGGCAGAAAATCATGACTAAGACAGGGATATTTTTGGCCCCAGTTAGGATTTCCCTTCATTTTGTAGCCAAGTGCAAAACCACCACCCAGCTGCACTGCTAGTTATAGCACTGACCTTTTTACCTTATTGAACCATAGTTTGATTCGTAATTGAAATTGCTGTATAATTACACCTTATGTCCCATAAGACACTTGTCTGTCTCGTAAAACCAACACAACATATTGGAACAATCTGTTTGCAAAGTGATATGAACCATGCAGTGAGGAATCGCTGCCTCTCATCTCTGCTGGCGGTGGTTCCTCTCAAGCAGTATGGTCAGAGCCACCATGGAGGAGCGAGGTGTGCATTGGCGTGACATGTCAGAGAGATTTCAAGGGAGGTGGCTCTTCCCATGAGCTGGCCTTCCAGAACCTTCCTATGGAAGGCAAGCCAAGCCCCCACAGTTTTCAGAAAAATTTCCTTGATCTTATGGCAGGAAGACATGTATATGGAAATAGCATTGTTCTTCAGGCTGCTGTTAGGGGTTAGATGAGCATGCCTGTGTGCAGATGCACCCTGACATGGATCAGCAGGAAATCCTGGCTCCAGCACTGGCATCTTGCTTCTGGCTATGTTTCAAAATTTTGATAGGAAAGGTACCCAATTCCCAATGGCCTCACTGCTCTCTCCCTTGCAGAAGCTTCCTGAGGGATTGTAAGTGGCTGCTGTGTTTTTTAGCTAAGTCCCTGATCTGGGCAATTCAGATATTAGGAGTATGAGGGCATATATATGCTGATTGTTTGTATTCATTTACTTCCTGTTGTTCTCATTGAATTCTTTCAATCAACATGACATTTGCACTAAAACACTTCTTGAACTTTGTACCAGGGTATATTCCTGGTATTTCTATGGAGGATTGCTCTCTGTATCTTGCTGCTTTACCTAGAAAAGGGAATGTGGGGTTGAGGGGGGTGGTTTGTAATACTGATGGCTGCAGACCCTGTCAGAAGTCAGTGGAGGGGGCCAGGCTGATCTTCAGGTCAGGATTGACAATCACAGAATAATTAAGGTGGGAAAAGACCACTAAGATCATCTAGTACAACCATCAGCAGCCCACCCCCCCTGTGCCCGCTAACTGTGTCCCTCAGTGCCACACCCACCCTCTTCTTGAACACCTCCAGGGAGGGTGACTCCACCGCCTCCCTGGGCAGCCTGTGACAGTGTATCACTGCTTTTTCTGAGAAGAAATTTTTCCTAATATCCAATCTCAGCCTCCCTTGGTGCAACCGATGGCCATCACCTCTCGTGTTCTCACTAACTAAAAGAAGAATCCAACCTCCGCCTTGCTACAACTTACTTCCAGGAGGTGATAAGGTCTCCCCTGAGCAGTCTCTTCTGCAGACTGAACAATCCCGGTTCTCTCAGCCACTCTGCGTAAGACCCATGTTCCAGATCCCTCAAAGCTTTGTTGCCCTTCTCTGGACACGCTCCAGGGTCTCACTGTCTTTTTTTGCAGTGAGGGGTCCCAAACTGAATGCAGTACTTGAGATGCGGCCTCACCAGTTCTGAGTACAGAGACAATAGTGAGTACTGAGACAATCGCCTCCCTTCTCCTGCTGGCAACACTGTTTCCGATGCACTAATAGTTTAATGCTTTCTGTATAAACAAACAAGGTTAAGATGAGTCTTAAAAAAAAAAAAAAGCTTCTGTAACTGCAACTGTATCTGTGGCACACAGATTCAGAGAAATGAAATAGTAGCAAGCCAGTTCTGCAGTGTATTAGAGCTGAAATAGTAGTTATTTGGCATGATGCATGCAAAAATTCAGGGCAGTTGTTTCTTCCCAAACTACCTTTAATGGTCTTGAATAATGGGAAATCTGTCACTTTCCTAGACTACTCCATAGTGTAGGAGCTGCTGCTTCCTGTTGGGCTGTGTTCACTTTCTGTAGTCAAACTCATCTGGTTCTATCTACTCTGGGCTTTCTTTCTCTCACAGATTCTGCTTTGTACATGCCTGAATGCTGTACAAGCAGTCTGCACTTCTCTAGGAAAGTTACCTTTCCCAGGAGGCTTTTGCCAGTGCTGAAGATGGGTTATTCATCATGATCAAAATGCCTTATGGAGACAAAGTGTAGAGTCATGGGGACTTGCCTGAAAAGTTGGGTAATTGGTTGCATATGAGGCTGGTTAATCACTGTCAAATTGCGTTGAGTGGAGGAAAGGAATCCTGATGGTTTGGATCTGTCTGGGGAGGATGTGCAGCCCTGTAAAGCAATTGAAAAAGATGCTGTTAGAGTTCAGCATGGCTAATGCTGGTTAAATCCTACAAACACTCTATGAAGACTGCAAATCCCTGTCCCAAAACATGTGCATGCTCAAGATGGCATAGGACCGATAACATGTCGATGCTTGTTGTTCATATCACAGCTCCTCCATACTACCCCCAGTGAATGACCCTGCTACAAGTGGGCACCTAAAAGTGTGCAGGAGAACCTGGGCCTTGATTTCTTAAAATGATTACTACTTTCCTTTAGCTCTATCTTGCTGTTTTATCTGTAAATTGATGTAATGGTCACGGGAACGTGTTAAATTTAGTGCTTGTGGGTCACTGAGACTGAATGCTGGTGAGTAGGATGGATGAAAGAGGTGAAAGTAAGCACAGTGCAGACAGCAAAGCTTAGGAACCCATGCTGAGCAATAGAGGTTGAAAGAAAAGAGTGAGAAGCTGTTAAATGAGTTCTGTCCTTTCTGTGCTTACTGAGGCTGAGGTCTTGTGGAGCAATTGTCCATGATCTGTATTTTAACACTAGCTATACTGGAAACATCTCTGCTGTTCTAATAGTTGTTTTGGCTGTTGTTTAATATGGCTTGAGTTGGAATGGGTTTAAATGCTCAGTAAGGAAGGACATGAGGATGCTGGGGATGTGGGAGATGCAGCTGATATTCTGTGCATACTGACTATCCTAGGCAGCATTCTTCAACTGGGCTGCAATGAGTCCAGCTGGGTGAGCACAGGGACAAAGTGATCAAGAGTAAGCCTGAGAAATAGCAAGCTCAGTATGACAGATGTTACCTTTGGAGAGCTTCTGAAGCCAAATAAGGCAAAATGTTCTTTTGACTGCTGGTAGAAACAATTTTCCTAATAAACTATTTGCAGTAACTTGGTAATCAGCTTCCTCCAGCTCATGTGATGCCATCTGGAAATGCCCAGAGCCTGGCTATTAACAACTGGCTTTCAGCTCAGCAGGAAGTCTTTGGGTTCCTCATTTGCTAATCAGAGAAGCAGGCAGCTGCTGCAGTTGGGGCTCTCACAGTGTGAGAGCATTCCTACAGATGAGAGCAGGACTACTCTGTGGGGTGCTCCAGCTCCCAGCAGCGTCCTATCCACCCTCCTGTACTTGAATAGTGGGCTGTGTAGCACCCTCCACGTGAAACAAGCAGGTGAGCTGTTCTCCATTTCCCCTCTGGAGCCTTTTAGGCCTGGGATTGTCCAAGGGGCTTGGGGAATGCAGCAGTTGGCTCCCATGGTGGATTGATACTAAACTCCCCTGCATGCAGTTTGAAAGGTCCATGAAAAGCTTTTGTGCCCAGAGCACTACTGTTTTTCTTGTTCCTACAGAGGAGAGAAAGGAGTTCAAAATTTTCAACTGTTAAGAGAAACCTGTAGCAAAATGAGTCTGCAATTTTATGTCCTGCTTTGCCCAGGAATTTCCTGTGAGGACAAATAATGTGCAAATTTTCTAAGCCATTTATTAGCTATGACTTCCCAAGGAAAACAAGGATGGCATTTCTAAACATGCATTATTTGAGTGTCATATCTGATTAGCCAGAAACTTCTGCTACAGGAGAATCTGGCAAGAGATCACATAGGATAAACTTCACGCAGACATCATCCACTTGGAGGAAAATATTGGAACAGAGCTTCTGGTGGTGAAAAAGAGTTAAAATTCCAACAGGCAGAATAACCACTGCTCTTCCAGTGCAACCTCTCCACAGCACTGCTGACAGGGAGGAATGATCCCCTCTGCCCTGTTTGCTGCATTGGGCAAGGGTGCTGAAGGCTGACCAAATGGTATCACTCACCAACTCCATTCCTCCAAGGGTGTTCAGGTAATGATAAAGAGCAGAGGAAAAGGGAGAGAGCACACTTTAGAGAACTTACGATCACTTTGAGCATGGAGCCAGGCATAATTCTGCTTGTCAGAAATGTTGCAGTTTTTCCACTGATGGACTTGATGAATTTGGTTCTTCAGTGAAAAGAAACTTACTTAGTGACAAATCTGGTGTATATTGCAGAGTATAAATTCATAAAGAAGATGAAGAGTAAATCCTGCTTGCTCCTGGCAAGTATGTACATTTCTAAAGAAACGAACATTGCTAATCCTTCATCTTTGCAAGTATGAGTTAACCATCTGGAACTCAGTTCTCTCTTCAAATAATTGTTTCAAGTACAAAACCAAAGTCACCTTCCAGGTGCTGCCTTCCTCTTATTTCCCATCTGAATTCTGAGCAAATTTGTCTGGGACAAATTCTCCTGCTTCCTGTATTCACAAAATGGCTGGAAAAACTGAACAAACCTTTCCCTTAGTAATGTGACCATATGTTGAATGTCCAGGACTGTGTCCACAGCAGAATCACAGCCATAGTTTGCAGTGATGCAAACCCATCCTCCCCTTCCACTGTCTTCTCACTGTTTGGCTGACCCAGTGACACTGCTTCCAAATTTTTTTTTCTCAATTAATTGCTGAGGCTTAAGTATAAAAATCCGGCATTCCCATCTTTTCCTGAATGCTTACTCTGGGAAAACATCCTACACTGGAAGAGGTAGGGTAAAAATCACAACACTTGGAAAAAAACAATGTAACTTCTTTTAGAATTTGTTCTGCACTTCAGATTTTTGAAGAATATCTTTCATCAGTCTTCCCAAGAGTGCTTCTAAACAGGTTTTCTGCTAATGTTCACAATGAGATTGGGGCAGCCAGAAAATCTGAAACTAAAGAAATCACTCATGGTCTTTGTCATTGGGGAAGTAGAAGGAAACAGATAGCATCTGTTATGAAAATATTTTCTGGGAGGTGTTGTCCAGGCCCTCAAAGACTATTAGTACAGTGTTGAGGAGTCCTGGCTTATCTTTGGTTTATTTTTCAACTTGTTTGCATGCATGTAAGTGTTGAGAAAGAGCCAGTTTCACAAAGCCTTTTACTCATTGCTGTATATTTCATGTTACAGCTTTCTCTATGGATAATTATTCTGTGCATCTTGATGTTGGTGTTTTTTGTTTGGAGATTGTCATAGTTTGGCAGCCGTTTGTTTTTCTAGAGCCTTGGCTGCAGACTGCAGTTTTCTCTGTAATTACCACTTATCTAGTAAAGCACTTATGCTCTAATTTTGAGCATACAGGATCAGCTGTTGACTTCAAGGGTCACCACTTAACCACACAGACCTAACAGCAAACTTTACTGGATTGTGGTGTAATCTGGGAGTGATCTCCAACAGAAGTGATACTGAATAATTAATGTATCATTTGGAGATTAAGAAAAAAATATGTAGTGCTAGTCTGTCCAGGTAAGTCTTAAGGGTTGCTTCTCAGCTACATCAATGTCTGTAGCAGTTTGAGATGAGGTGCTCAGCTCCCTGCAGGATCAGCTCTGAGTGTTTGCTGGTCAGACAGTCAGTCACTAGCATGGATGTGAGAACTTCTAAGACCTGGACCCAGTCCCAGGAAGACTCATGGGGACAACAGGAAGGTGTTAATCTGTGAGCAGTCAGTCTGGTAACAGCAGATAAGGCTCCTGGTCAGCTATTCTGTTCACTGTTCAGTCATATGGCATTTGGTATATGGAACCACAACATATGTATAAATCCAAAGTGATCATGGTGCTGAAAGGAGATGGTAAATCCTTCGAAGCAGAGGGGAGTTCTGGTTTAAAAGCAAATACAGAAAAACTGTCCTGTATTACTGTGTACTTTATTCTTTAGCAGAGTAAATCAGAACTGCCTTTCCTCAGTCAGTTTCCATCCCTGCAGTCAATATATTCCATGTTCCTGCATATAGGAGAGGAAAAGATGGCAAGAAGTGGGACACTGCTGCTATTTTCTCTCTTTTCCAATTGCTTCTTGCAAATACAATGCTGGACGTTGTCAGTGGGGAGGAGGATAGTTCTGGGAGTGCAGCAACACATTAGAAAATCTTGCCAGAAGTTTTCCATCAAAACTCACCAAGTTTCCCCAGCAGCCTGGAGAAGGATCTGGCAGACAGGTAACAAAGACAGTTCCTGGCTGAAATGATTATAATATGGGCAAATAGGAATCTTGAAGCTAATCACCAGCATCTTGGTTTATGACCAGACCATGGACTTCAAATGTATGCAAAAATAATAAAAACCTCCCTTTGCTGGCAGCGATTCCTCAACTTATCACCCTGCCTTACATGGTGTGGAAGCAGGAGATCTGCACACTCAGGAAAATTATTTTTCTGCCCTTCTGAGGATAGGTGAGAAATATAAGTGCATCACTGTCTTGTGGCTGAACATTCCACATGGAAGTTATTAGTAACTTCATTAGGAACTTAACTTTTGTGACAGATCAATACATGCATGCTTTATACTGGCTGGCTTGGTAAAATGGCCTCATCTATTTTATAAACTTGAGCTCCTTGGAGGACAGTTGGTTGTATATGGAAGAGTTGTTACACAGAATAGTTTTAAATGAGTTTATGACTTGGGAGGCAGCCTTTGGTACAATGATCATGAGACAGTGGAATTCAGAATTTTACACTGAAGAAACAAGGCAATAAGTAGGATTGCAACTCTGGACTTCAGGAGAGTCCATTTTGACCTGTTCAAGGACCTATTTGGGGGTGTCTGGCCTTGGAAGGTATGGGGCCCAAGAGAGTTGGGTGACATTTAAGCACCGCTTCTAAGCTCAAGATCGGAATCCCTAATAGTTAGAAATCAGGCGAAGGTGGAAGGAGACCTGGTCAAGATGGCCAATGGTATCTCAGTGCATTAAAAAGTCCATAGTCAGCAGGGCGAAGGAGGAGCTTCCTCTTCATACTGAAGCCACATCTGGAATTGCTGGGTTCAGTTCTGGGCTCCTCAGTTCAAGAAAGATGGGACTTCTAGAGAGAGTCCATCATAGGGCCACAGAGATTATTAGGGGTATAGAACATTTTCTGTATGAGGAAAGGCTGAGAGGCCTGAGGCTGTTCAGCCTGTAGAAGAGAAGACTGAGAGGGGGATCTTATCAGTGCTTATATCTAATGGTCATCTTATCCTCTCTGGGTGTATTCTTGAGATCTCTCCTATTGCCAATGGTTGAAGATTATTCTGTAGAGCGTAAAGTGGGATACTTAGAGCCTTGACTAGTACAAGTTTATTGGACTTTCCATATAACAATTCTATGGAAACTCCTCTCAACAAGAACAACATTTTGTGATCTAGACTGTAGTGCTTACAGAATATCCAGAGGTCTTGGTCGGTTGGGAAATGATTAATATTTTTTAAAGGTGATTTTGGTGTTGGTAGTTCTCAAATGAAATACAGATGGAAGACTGCCTGAGCTGTAAATCTGGCCTCAATCATTCCTAACATTTCAGCATCACACTGTGCAAAACAGCCTCCACAAGGCCATTTCCAAATGACTGAAGTTCACATTTTTGTACTGTTATTGTCATCAACCTTAGCAGATGTCATAATCGAGGAAGAACCACTAATGAGAAGCTGCTGGTAAATTTGACGTGTCTCTGTCACTTTTGTGCAAGTACCTGGAGAACAGGCTATGCATTACAGCTGCCAACATGAATCAAATGCTGAACTAAGAATGAGTGAGGATGTTAGTTGTTCCTTCAAAGTACTCTGTATAATCAAAATAGCTTTGTCAGGACAGGAGTCAACCTGACTCGTGAGCAAGGTGAATTTTTTGGTTAAGGTAACGTACAGGATCCTTTTCCAGCCTTAACCATTCTGATCTTGTGCTTCCACAATCACACTGCAATTAGAGTTGGAGACAGTTGTCTCTTGCACAAAAGTTACCATACTGAGCAATGTCTATTTTATAACCCAACTTCATTCTGTTATTGTAAGATATTTATACAATTCAGTACACAATTGATATATAGTATGTTGTTGCTCCATTATATACATCATTGTCTTAAAAATATATCAAGATGACAAGATATTGTTCTGTTGCCATGAACAGTACAGTCACTGGCTGTACCACAACTTTAATACAGGAATTTTCCAGGGATTCACATAGGAAACAAGTTTTTGGCTTACATAGATTTTTCTCACTGATTGAATGAGTAAATCAATAAAGACATAGTAAAAACAAACAAACAAAAAAAATGTATTCAGCATGTTTCTGTTTTGGTTGTGTTTCTGTTGATACATGTTTTCACCCTAGAACATTTTGGATGCACCACTGTTGGTTGAACTGTGCCCTTCAGTGAATGATAGCCCATTCCTGATATACAAAGCTGAAGTTCTCAGACTGTCTTCAGCCTCACTGCAATGTGTAAATTCTCTCTGTGTGAATCTCTGCTGTGCAATAAGCCAAGATTCAAGTCTGAATGACCAAATAATATTTTGTACAAAAAGTAACTCCACGACCTCTTGTGTCTGCCTTTTACAATCAAACAAAGAGGTGGCTGAGAAGCTGAAACTTGTTTACAAACAGTTTTTTGAACCAGCAGCTTTTACCACTTGGTCCTTTAGTTAGTCTTTCCCTTTCTTCTATGAGTTTTTGCACAAGGGAAGATTTACATTATTGACACAGTGAATTTTCTTGTTTTGTTTTTTCATAAGCCTGTTATTGGTTGTTTAGCCAAGAAATAGATTTTTTTAACTCTGAAACAGAGGTGTATTAAGTGTATTTAAGTCAAGTAAGGTCATGCAGTCAGAAACCATGACGTGCTGCAGAAGACCAGGAACAAAGCCTGAGTGGTAAATTACTTATGCTGGGTACCCAAGAGGAATATGAGAATGACTTCATGCTCTGGTCCCCTGGGAGAAGTTATGTTAGGCTCTACTAAACCAAAAGAGGGGCAAATCCCCACAATCCACACAGAGGATGCTTGTGAACAAGGAAGAGAATGATTGGCAAAAATGTTGAAAACCTGTTCACCAGTTCTAATTATTTAACCAATGCTGTGGATGCTGCAGTAGAGTAGATGATTGGGCATGTGCACAGGCGCATCTGGATTCAATCCAGACCCCTACGATGATTTTCTGTGTCAATTTTTGGTTAATTATAAGGATTGCATTAAAACTGAAAAGCACATGAACTTCATCCCCAATGAAGTTTTTATAATTTTCCCCAATGCATAAGTCCTTCTCTAAATGTTACCCTCTGATCTGTAACACATCCCATGTTGTTTTATGAAGCTATGAGTCTGAGTCTGTAGCAAGTGTTTGAAATTTACAGCTTCAGTTAGTTGTAGATGCTAGAGGTGTTTATTTTTTCTCAGTTGTTCTTGCAATGCAATGAATGTAACTCACTGAGTGCTCTCAGACTCTAACCCTGGACTCTGGCAGACTTATTCTTTCCAAGAAACAGCACATCAGCTACAGCATTCTGGTAATATGAGTTAGGTCTTTCTGCTTATTACAGAATAATAATTTGCAGACTGAGGAGGAGAGGCTAGAACTGAAGTCACACAAGGTCATTTCTTACTGCATTGAAAATAGGGCTTAAGTTTTAAAGACAGCTTAAGAAAACTGTAGCCACTTATCTGTATTGATTTACAGAAAGGCTAACTGCCTATTAGTTTGAATGTGGTGGTTGCAAAATAGGAGGGTGTTCCTTCTTTCTAAAGTTATTTGTTCCAGTGAATTAAAGATCCCTGTTTGGATGAAGGTCTGACTGCTGGCAGTCATTGTGATTGGTGCCGTGTTTCAAAGAGCTCAGTGTTTCTTGTTGGCACAGTGGGAGCTGCTGGGCAAGAGGGATTCTGGATCCTCAGGAGATTTTAGAAGTAGTTTTTTGCTGTGTGGGGGGGAAAAAACAGAATTTGCTTTTTGGGAAAAAGCCACCATAAATGCAAGATGTATGTTTGGTAAATGGCTAATACAGCAATTAACTTCCAATTAAAACCATATTTCTGTTTATCAAGGCTGATTAGCAAGGCTTTAGTGTAAAGTGTTTAATTAACTTAGGGACCATTCAGGTTTCCACAGAGGGTAAAGAAAACTTTACCTCCAGGCCCTTCCCGGTGGGAGATGAGTGGGCTGTGAGTTTGGACAGAGGGCACCTGTCCCTGCAAATACCACGCAGGCTTCGTGGCACTTTTGTCTGGACCTGTGCTCTGTACAGGCTCCAGGCCTCATCTGACTATGTAGTGATATCAGGCAGAAAAGAGTGACCAGAATGTTTTCCCTTCTTTGTGGCCATCATGTTTCACGAAGAAGGCTTGAAGATGTCTGCTGCTAGGGTAGATGGGGCTTTGTGGTGGCCTGACCTGAACACTAGGGACTGCGCCAGCCTTGGATAATGAAGCTGGCTATGGAATTTACCAATGATTTGGTACTTAGGGATTATTCTCACAGGACCCATTTGCCTTTCATTGTATGTCACTTGCCTCCAAAAATATTCTTTTGGAGGTTTTGCTGGACCAGTAAACATGGCTTTTAGTTGGAAGTTCATTCAGGCTTGCTGCTTGGGGTTAAAATGCAGTTTTTGCTATTCCCCCCCCCCTCACCAAATAACTTGGCCACCAGCTGGGTGTGCTGCAGAGAGGACGTATGCCCCATGCCCCGGGAACTGAATAGGATTTCTTCTCAGTGGAATGGAAAAGAAAAGGAGAATGAGGCACTGGGGAATTGTATGCTATTGTTCAAACAATTGCTTGGCATGAAAGCAAAGCCCAAATACCCCACTAGCTCCAATTCGCAGCTGAAAAAGCAAGCTGGAGGGTCAGGTTCATTACATGGGGGATTCTGCTTGAGTATCAGCTCTAACTCAGCATGGTAATGTCAAGGAAGAGTGAAGACATCATCAGGTCTAAGTTACAATCCATTAGAGTAGCTCATAATGTTCTACAATGAGTGTAGTGAGACTGGAGCTGAAATAAGGAGGAAGTTGGGGGTGGAGGATTTTCTGGCTTTTGAGGTTTTATGAACCTTGCAAACTACTTTATGGCTTCACAAAGCTAGCTGAGTCTGTGAACCATTCTTCTGTAATTTAAACCCTTTTCTTTCCAGAGCCATTCATATTACTAATGAAAATAATGTGAAGAAATGAATTAAATCTTTAGCTGTCCTGAATAGAATAGAACATCCCATCAGACACTCTTGAACAGCAGAAAACACATACACTGCCTTTGTTTGCTGGCTGATGTCTTGGCTGCAGTGTTTTCAGTTGCACACTCATTTTCGGTAGCTTCCATTCTCTTCTGCAATTTTTTTTTCCCTTCAACCTTGTTTCCTAAGCAGACAAAGGTTGTGAAATAATCCACTTGTACCTGCACAGGTTTCTTTTGGTCTGTAGGAAACCTGGTGTCATTAGCTTGTGGAGTTCTCTGGGCTTCTGCTTTCCTGAACATATCTGTAAAGCAGTATGTAGTCCTGTAACATCCGTGAACAAATCAAATTGACAATCCAGGCAGCAGTGAAACTGGATCAGTGTTTGTTATTCCTCGGCTAGTCATAAGAGAAATATGGAGCTTGTTTAGCAAATTGAAACATCCCAAATTATCATCAGGCCTGTGACCATTCTGTATTCTTGTTTTTTATTGGTAGTTACTGAAGCCAAACAGGACCAGACTGAGTCTGTTAATTCATCTCTGCTTGGCTGGAAATGTTGCTGCTGTCTGATTGCGCTCCTGGAAATATTAGACTAGGCTTTGCCTTGAGGGAAGTTGAATGCAGAGGCCACATGTTATCAGCTGATCCTACTCCTTGTGGGAAAGCAAGGCAATGCAGCTGGCCCAGGGCTCTGTGTGTTCTGCAGCATCCTGTGCATGCTAATCCACAGCTGTAGCAGGCGTGTGACTCCCAGTTCCCTTCCCTGTCCCATCTGTCTTTGGTATCAACAAGTCCCCTTGTACATGACGTTTCAGACTATGGCATATTGTGGGTCATGTAACTTTTGCCTTTGTACAGAGGCTGAAAACCATAGGATGGATGATACCATGTGTTTTGGTGCAAGCCCACTCCCTTAGTGAGCCCACCAGGTCCTGGGGGAAGGTCAGTCCCTGTGGCATTTGTCTTCCTGTGTGGTTAAGGTAAGATAGGTAGGCAGTGTGGAAACGTTTGTCCTGATAGGACACCATTCTCACCAAAATCACAAGAAGAGGCTGTCAAAAGAGCAGGACCAGCAAGGAAGGGTTTCGTGGCTTTGCTCGGGCCTTTTATGGGGAGGAAGGTAGGGAGGGATGAAGCTGGGCCTGATCTATTGCAGACTACCTGCATTCCTTCCCCAGGGCCGGTACTTCACAGGACAATTCGCTTATGCTCTCTTATCAGCAGAGGGAAGGTGTTTTATTACTGGGTTGCTGCTGGCTGCTCACCAAGCACCTCTGAGGGAGGAGTCGTCACTCAAGCTAAATTAAAGAGCACTCAAGTACATGTAGAAGTAGGAAAAACAAACTGTCGGGAACTGAATCCAGAACTCCTGCTGCTTGGAGCTGCCTGGGTGACGTGAGCCTTTTCTCCCACTTCTAACGAAGTGCCTCTTCTGCAGATGAAGCCTGGGTTTCCAGAGCTGCTAACATAAATTAGGTACCATTTTTCTTTAGACTGAAATATATACTGTCAAAATTCAGGGTTTCTGGGGTTTCTTCTGACTGCATCACTAATACTTTGTATACTCTCGACTAGGTCAGTTAACTTGCATTAGGTATCATGCTTCATGCAGTAATCCCCGCTCACAGCTCAGTGATGCTGCAGACTCTAGAGAAGATAAGCAGAGTTCTTCAAGCTTGGGTGCAACACATGGTGGAGGCCAAAGCAGTGGTATTTCTGTGGGCATTAAGACATCATCTGATGTGGCAAGGCTTTGGGAGTCCTTCCTCAGAAAGGACATCTCAACCGCTTTTGAAGCAACTCCTCCCCCTTCCAAATATTTTTCTTTTGATGGGAATCTTATTCAGTGGCTTCAGCTTTGCTTCGGGATAACAGTTAAGGTTTGAGATGCCTGAAGTGCTGTATTGACTCTCAAGCAGCTTGTGTTCTGCCTGTTGTAACCACCCCACAGTCCTTTTGTGGTCAGGGATGCTGACCCAAATTCTCTCAAGGTGTCACTTTGCCTTGTCTTGTTCTGCTTGGTGTGAAACAGGAAGCAGGTCTGTCTGCGTCATGGAAAAAACTTGAGACTTTGATGTGCTTCCCAACGGTTTTAAACTTTAAGATACCTGGGAAAATGTATATTTATAGTTTTGCCAGCAGTTGCTAATAAATAGTGTTGCAGAAAAGAGTAGATTTTGCCAAAAAAGAAAAGTTTTTTCAAAAACATTTTATGTCAAAATCAACAACCTGGAAAATAACTGACTAGGGAGAAGGAGAATGCAGGCGAGGAAAGAACGTGGGGAGTTGTGGATTGTCTCTGGGTAGAACTCATTAACATCCCTGTTGATGTGGGCCCTGCTGCGTTCCCTGCCATCACAGAGCCTCAGTGGCAGGCAGAGGAAGCCCATTCTCCACCCAAAATTGTTCTGCCTCGAGGCATTGTCTAACCCCAAGCTTTGGAGACAGTCATTTAAATATCTGTGGCTTTCAAGCACTTGTTCTTGATGACCTCCGGTGAACTTCTTCGGTAAACCAGTCCTGACGCTGACCCATGTCCCTGAACCACAAGAAACACCAGCTGCCATCTGTCTGCAGCATGGAAGTGCCCTGTAAGTGGAACACCAAGGACTGTGGCCACTGAGTCTGGCTGCTTTTCCATTCCGAAGGCACAAGACCCCTCCGCTGACGCTGGGGGCCCTGAGGCTGAAAATCAGTGTATTGCTGGAGAACAGATAGGAATTTTATGAACATTGGCTATCAGGTTTTCAGTGCTTTTGGTGAGCAGCTGAATACTGCAGGATAAATATCCAGGGGCAACATCTATCACTGCAACAAAACCTCTCTGAATTCCCCCAGCCCTGTGTTCTCTGTGAGCAGAGATACACTCCTACTATTATTCAAGTCTTTGCTCAGCCCCTGATCTGTTTTCAATTTGTGGATAATTGTCATTTATTTTTTTTACGTTGATGCAACCGCAAATCAAGCTAGCTCGCTGCACTCATCTTGCTTCATCTCTTATGTTGGTGATACGTTCCTCTGAGCAGCATCCTGATCTCATTGCATACATGCACGTGCATGGAAGGAGCACTGTGGAATGGCAGGAGTGATTTTGTCTCTTTTAAGACAGCTTCTGAAATCCTTGCTAATATGATTGGTGGTGTTTATAATGCAGTAAGTGTGGCCTTCACACAGATCACAGGCAGTGAGGACTGAAAGCCCTTTGGCAGGGGATATCTTGTGCTACATGAATGCATGAGACACAAACATCCAAGAGTCCTGTTGCTGAGCTGTGCAGGACAAAAGCTGACTGTCACCTGGTACAGAGTAACAAAGCTGTGCTCTTTTTCTAATAGCCACATAACGCTGTATAGTCTCAATTACATAGCACCTTGCGGCTCCTGCTGGCTCCAAGCTTCGGTGTGGTTTGCTGCTGCTTCTAAACCTTTTTCAGAATCCCTGCTTTTCAGCTCCTGCTCACCCTGAATAGATCTTTCATGTTATTTTCCCCAAATTCATTTGCCTGCTTTTTCCTCATCTGTCCCTTCTCTTGTTCTATTATTCTCAGGCTGCTTTAAAAACTGCTTTAAATACACTTGTGTCTTCTGTCTCCTATTGGTAACAACCTTCAATTAAGTTTTATCTGTGAATTTATTTGCTATTTGTTTTTCTTCCCCAAAGGATGTAGTGTTTTTATGGTGACAGATTAAATTAATAAAAGCAGATTCTGAGAGCACAGTGGAGACTAACAAACTTCATAGGGTGCTTTGGAATATTGCCATAGCTGAACAAGAAACCTGGATAACCAGTGATGGATAATGGGCCTGAATGTGCTGGGGGCAGGAGGGTGTCCAAATGCTTGATGGCATTTGAATTCCTTTCAGCTCATCCTTCCAGAACAGGACTGAATCCAAGAGGATAACATTCCCAGGGAAGAAATTTTAGCAAAGATTCTTACTATTGAACTAAGTAATGGGCTGCAGAATTGTGAATGTGGCTCACCATAATGAAGTATTGCAAGCACTTTTTCATGCTCCATGTGGCATTGGGTGTCTAACAGCTCTGAGAAATTTGGTATTCAGAGCCAAGCTGTAATGAAAACTACAGAAGAAAGCATGCTAGGTGTATGCATGGTCATTTACATGTATGTTATGTGCTGATCAATTTTTTTATCTACAAAACTTACTCATTCAATTTGTGCCCAGCTACTCCAGGAAAGGATGTCTGACCATAGGATGGATTCTGTCCCCTTGCAGAGGTCAGTTTAGCCTCTCTGTGGCTGAACAAGCCAGGAGTGCTGAGTTTTTCCTGGGGCTAAAGTTGATGTGAAAAATCAGATTCATTACAATTTTGTAGTGCTGGAATGAGCCTGCAGAGATCTCCTTCATCACTCTATTCCTAGGCAAGCAGCCATAGATGTTGTCTAGAATTAACTCTTCTGCCAAAGTGTTAATAAAAAAACCCTTCCTTAGGTGACCTCCTGCAATGCTTAACTATGCTAATAGTTGGAAAGCTTTCTTAATATCTCTTTTAAATCCACCTTGCCTCAATTAAAACATTGTTTCTTCTCTTGCTCTCAGTAAACATGGACAGCAATCGATCATCTTCTCCCTGACCTTTTAAACGTAAGAAGATTACTATTACATCTCTCCTTAGTCTTCTCTTTTGTAGACTAAACAAATCTAATTCCTTCATCTATTCTTCCTGGGCCTTTTTTTTTCTATGCCTTGATCATTCTTATTACCGTCCTTTGGATTTTTTCCAGTTCCCTACATCTCTTCAATTGTGGTGCCCCAAAATGAACACAGTATTCCAGAAGAGTGAAATCATTGCTCTTGTGTTATATACACATGACACTTATGATAATACATCTTAGAGGGCAATTTGTCTTGTTTGCAATAACACCACACCGTTGTCTCATTGAGTTTGATTCAATCATACTATGCAGTGCAGTTACCTGTTCAGTCAGTGCATAGTTATCAATCATCTCTTCTGCTTCTGCACTGGATTTCTCCTTGTGATGATAATACATTGTACTTGAACTTATTACATTTCCGCTTGCTTAGGACCATCTCTCCAATTATCAAAGTGTTTTTTTCTGGGAGATCCTTCGTTTGAGGAGTGGCAGACTATCTCAGTTTGCGATCCTTTGCAGAGGTTAAAGCTGAGATCTTTTGGCTGATATTCTGAAAGTCAGGACAGAGCTATTTGTTCAGGAAAATGGAAAATGGTTGAGATTTATAATAGATAAAATGTTTTTTTCTCCATCCATTTACACATAAACATTTAAGCAGCTTCTGTTTGTGGTGTCCTTTCATTCATGAGCTATTAAAAACATTGGCTCTCTTTCAGCTGTGTGTTGCAATTGTATGATAGATATCATGTAAAAAAAAAAAAACAACAAAAACCCAATAGTTTTGCGTATCTTATTGCTATTTCCTCAAAGATTTCTCTTTCCTTTTCTAGTCTTAATGGCAGCATAGGTGTTTTGTATTTTCAGGCCCAAAGTGAGATCAGTTTTTCACATTATTTCTATTTATGGAAAAGGCTCATTTTTTACTTTATTTTCATTTTTTATTTGAGAAGCAGCTACTACAAAGGAGTCCCCCCAGCCCTGAGAGAAGGGACACAAGAACTGCGGTTTGGAGAAGTCCAATCAGATCTGCAACTTGTCCTTGTTTCTGCTGTGCACTGGAAGTTCATAGTGATTGCAAGCCCCAGGAGAAGTCCAGTTCCCTGAAATTCCCCTTACTCTCTATGGCTGGATTTCTCTGTATGCAGCCTCCTAGTATAATTTCCTCTCCTCCTTAATCTCTCTCAGCCTCCTGCTAAAAGCCCTCCTTCCTACACTGTGCATTTATTTAGCAGATGATACTGGAGTTCACAAAATTAGTGGGAAGACACTTAACATTGTCAGGTGGTGGAAAGGGGATTTCCTTGCTCTCATCCTTACAGATTTCTGTTCCAGAAAGCTCTGTGAGCATCTTGTGAAGCTGAACCTATTCCTGCAGCATGTTTCCCTAGTGGTGTGCTGGCTGCCATCACTCTGACCAGCAGTTCTAGCAAGGTACTTGTCTTCCTGGCTGTCAAAGGACCACTTGAGTGTTTTCAGCAAATCAGCTTTAATAGCCTCACCATTTCATCTGTGTAAGGCTGTTAGTCCCCAGGTAACTATTGAGACAAACTGCAATCACCTCCTGTCTGCTGAGCCATAAATCCTTATTTGCAGTCTCATGTCTGTGCTGGAGTCAGTCTGCAGATCTCCCATGACATGATCATCAACTGCAGGACCAGATCGTGTGGGGAAAGCTGTCAGATTTCTAGTACTTCTAAGAGAGGATGGCAGGTTTTTTTTCTTCTTTTTCTGAAAACTGCTCTCTCCCACCTGGATTTTATCTGTCTGGACACAAGGGCTCCCAGGGCAAGTCCTCTGCGATGGGAGGACCACGATGACAGTGCAATATACGAAACAGAGTCATCGTGAATGATTTTACAAGCTGGGGATTCATTAGTTTTTGACCTGAATTATGAAGCCCAGATGTTTCTCAACTCTCTGCTACACCATGACCAGGTGAAGGGCAGCTGAGGGTGCTAGGGTGGGCAGCTGGGATGATTACCAGGGCAGCACAGAGCCTTTGTGCATCTCCAGCTGCCTGGGATAGAGACAGCTGGATCTGCACAGATATAGAACTGCAGTCTCGTGTGGAGGCGTTGCAGTGATTTATAGTCCTTGGCCTTGAAATCCAACTGTGAAGGGATACTGAAGGTGCTATATTTAAGAGGATGAAGGAAACACTGGTGTACTACAGAGTCTGCCCATTAAGCTTAGGAGAGCTGCATGCCACCGGATGGTCCATGTGTTGTTCTCCTCTCAAATATTTCTATTCTGTTTTTTCTACAGTTGGGGATTTCCAAATGTGTTTTCCAGCAGGATGACTTGCTTGCTGCTCTGCTGTCTCAGAGCATGAGATTTCTTGTCTTGCCTCCTGGGTGCACCTGATTCGTGGCTGGCTATTTGATACTCACTTTGGAGGCAGTCATCTCTCTCTATATAAAAAGTCTAAGCAATTTCTGGAGCTTTGATGAGCCTCTCCTGCTTGTGTCCTCCTCTACACAGCTTCGGTTTCTTCCTTCCAGTCCCATGGATCTCTTCTTCCTGTTCTGTGGTAGCCTTCAAGTGAAATGATGTAGGGCTTCAACTCATCCCTTCTATGCTTACATACTTGTCAGCCTACAGATCATACGGATTCCTCAAGTGATTCTGTGTGATGTATTTGGCTGGCTGCCTTGATTAGTTTTGCATTCTCAAGTAGTAATGGTATTTGGTCAGCCTCTGGACTTGACTGATGAGTGGAGGAAAGGCAGTCCAGGACAGTGTGGCCTTTGTCACTCTCATATCCAAGGATGTCTTGGCTCACACATAGCTGAGAATGCTTGCGTTACCCCCAGTAACTGAGTTATTCCATCTTGGCTCATCCTCCCCCTTCAGGGGCAGAGCAATGTAGGCAGCTCCCTTTCCCTGCCAGGGAACATCCATCCTGGGATATGTATGTGAGAAGCAATTGTTATCTGCTCTGCCTAATCGCTGCAAGCCACATACATTTTGGAGGCGCTGGGGGAGCCTGTTGTACTAGTCAAGATGAATTAGGAGGATGTCACGATGATCTCTGTGCATAATAAGGAGAAAGAGACAGGCTGGGAAACATTGGACAAATGAAAAAAGAGAGTAATCAAGGAGAAAAACTAGTTTCGGGCAGGGATACTCAGCTTGGCTGCCTTCCCTGTGGGCTTATTCCATTAACGTTTGGATATTCAGCAAAAGCTGTCTTTGCAGGGGAAAGGAGATAAGCAGAAATGCACTGATGTTTAGTTTAAAAGTAGCAGAGCTCCAGGTTTTGAGTACATTCTGGCAGGCTTCCTCCTCCCCTCTTGATGAAATATTCTGGCTCTGCAGTACCAAAATATGTAAGTGAGCCCGGGACATGCCTGGGTTCCCGGTACACATGCAGTTCTGCTCCCTTCATTTGATTTCATCCAGATGTTTTTATTGTTTTTATTATTTTTATTATTCTTATTATTGAATTCTACTGCTATTAATAGCTTGGAAGTTGGGTTGTTCTGAACAGCAACTGGATGCAAAGCTAGCACTGTCTTTAATCTCTAGTGCTGGCCTCTTTCTTCACCTATTTACCATTCTAATATTATAAGATCATTTTCAAAACAGGGGCGATATCAACTCTTTCTTGTGAGTTGACTGTGGAAGGCTGCTGCATGATCAGGCAAGTGGAATCAGTGTGTTGATTTGCTGGGTGGAGGTCAGTGTTCAACATCTTTCTGAAGTGAACCTTGTCTTCAGTTACTCTCCTTGATTTTGCAATATGCTCAGTGGTTTGGCTTCACTTAGTATGCAGAGGTTCACAAGCAAAGGGAATGCGCTAACGTGATTCTTCTTATATACTGCTTCACTGACTTTTTCAAGCTTTGGGGCATATCTGAAGGGATGTTGTCTCTTTGAAAATGACTAGCTGCCCCTGGAATTTCTGCTGCAGAAGGAATGCTGCAGGATTCATGCCAAAACCCAAGTGTGGCATACTTGTCTGAAGTCACAGGGGAGGCAGGATGCAAATGTCAGTTTAGTTTTGCAGGTGAGACCGCTCCATGTCAGATCTGAGATGTAACCAGTACTAAACACTAGACCCATTATTACATCTAAATTACTGTCCTCGCTCTTCAGTTGTATGGAGCATCTGCAACTCCTTTTGAGTTAAGGCTGGTACTCTGATGTTTGAGTGCCTATATGACTGCAATCATCTGCTACCAATCTGTATGGAGAAACCAACCATGAGCCAAGCCTCTAGGGATTGTACTATCTGGTGCTATGAGAAGTGGATTTGATGATCCAGCTAGTCTTTCCAGGCCTGTATTCCTCTGGTTTTAAAGTGGGAAACATGAAACTGAATGATTCCTGAGCACCATGTTAGCTTTGGCTTTATATGGTAGCATGTATCTCCTGAGAACCATTCATGACATGAGAAGTCTTTCTTTTTTTCCTTAATGACAGAACTTAAACACTTTGCTCAACAGTGATTTAATGAGCAGAATATTCCCATTGTCAAGGTCTGATGCTAATAATAGACAGATGGCTGGCAGTTTGAAAAGCAGTAAATGCAGTATTTGCTATATAAACAAAAACATTTTTAGCTTGGAAAAGTAGAAGTGCTTATTCCAGAGTCAGGTTGTAAGTGAATTGGCAGTAAAGGCAACCTAGAGATGAGATGTGTTTCTGCTGCAGAAGTGCTGCAAATGTAAGGGCAGTGAAGCTCTGAAACAGTTTCCACAGAGAAGTGGTAGATGTCCCATCCCTGGAGACATCTGTGGTCAGGCTGGATGGGGCTCTGAGCAACCTGATTGAGCTCCCTTGTTCATTGCAAGGGATTTGGACTAAATGACCTTTAACAGTTCCAATTCAAATGATTCTATGATTCTGTGAAAATGTGTAGTATGAAATGGTGCATCTACTGTTGAATGGATTATATGTGTTGAAGAAAAAAAAAAGGAATGAGAAAGAAGCTTGATGAAGGGCAGGAGCAAAGTAGTGATAGGAAACAGCAGAAACAGCAAAAAAGGACTTTATTCTGAGAGAGTTCTGCTAAATTCAGATTTATGTAGTAGTTATATTTGGTGTTCTCAGTTGTTATGGAAAAAGTCACTGAGCACTATGTCCCTACAGGTGGTTTGGCAGGCTGGTGAGGCCAGGTGCACATCTGAGTGTTGTTAGATGTCTGCCAATGACTCTGCTCTGTTCTGTTGTAGTAACCAACTCAGGCAGACTGGTAACAGGAATGTTTCAGAACCTGGGTGTTGTAGGGTGGCTGGGAAGTGGCATCTTGAGGTATGCTTAATTATAATGGCTACCTCTGGGTTTGAGTCACTTATATTCCAGTCATTCTCAGGGCTAGTTCTCAGTGCCTGAATCATTCCTGGCAATCCTAAATCCCAGATCTGTTTCCCCACTGTTATCTCTAATGTCTCAGGCTCTGAGATGTAAAAGCACAGTCTCCATGGGGGAGCCCAGTAATTTCAGTGCTTGGGATCTACACTAGCAAGAATTTCCAACAGTGCAGGAAGTTCCCTGGCCTTTTCCACTGCTACTTGCTGCCTGGAACAAAGCAAGGAAAACAGAGTGGGTCTGCATTGCTGCTCTTCTTCAGAGATGTGCCCTGCTGTCTAATAGTCATGATAAAGCAATCCCATGTGAGGACAGTGTCATTAAACCATTTTCCAGATGAGCACCGGAGAAAGGCACAACAATTTAAAGTTCTGTTCTGTTCTTGCATGCAGGAAAAGGACAGGAGCTTTTCATGTCCACAAAAAGCTCAAAGCGCAAAAATGCAAAACACTGGAGCAATTTCAGGGCTACTCTTGGGACTAAGAGCTGTTGATTAACTGAGCCCAAATTAAACTGAATTCCCACACTGGGGAAGAGACGGTGGAAAATATTACATTGGAAAGAACTGACAGAGGCAGAGCAAGAAACACAACTTCCTATCTGCATTTATTTAAAAAAAAAAAAAGGAAAACCTCTTTTACAGCCGCACTGCCTTGCTTATAACCACATGAAAGGATAACAGAGCACCAGAGGGAAGATTCAGAGAGGTGAGAGGAAAAGCAGCCTGTGGAAGCTCTGTGCGCAATCTCTTATGAAGAGAATTTTTGCAGTACTTTGCAGTATCTTTCAGCACTTGATAAGGAAAAGAATTTCATTTTGAAAATAATAGTAATAATTAATCCTTATAAAGAACAGACTTCATATTTAGCCAATTTAAAAAAGGAAAAAAAAATAATCAGTGATCCTTTACTCTAGAGAAGATGGAAAGATTCCTGAGAGCTTACTATCATCAATGAAAATAAGGAACTGCAAAATACTGTCATTTTATACCTGTTAAATATTCAGTTTGAAAATTGAATTGAACATGATGAAAACGTGAGATCTACTGAGAACTCTTCAGAGGAGTCATTGTATCTAAGCAGTGTAGTGTGGGGGAAAATAGGCAGTTTATAGCTTGTCAAGGAAAACATTTCATTCTTAGCTTACAGTGAAAACCCTCATTTTAACAAGGGAGCTGTGACTGGTTCTCCAACAAGCCAATAATGCAGAACAATAAGCAAGATAGTTGTGACTGTGTGATAGTACATTAGAGTATCTGCAGGGGATTACGTTCGCCCATTCCAGAGACATCTGGTAAAGCCTGCATGTAGCTGATGGTATTGATCAGGGTGTGTGGATAGAAAAGGAGGAGTTCTGTGTGATATTCTTCGATCCACAGATCAATTTTTGGCTTCCATGTTTTTCTTTACAAATATGAATCATGAAATATTCCAGGTAAACCACAAAAATAGCCCCATCAGCAGAGACACTGCCAACATGAACATGAGTTGTGCAATGATGCTGTGCATCTCTAAGGCTTCCTGGTGGTTATTCACATCTCTGGAGTGGTAGCACTGTACTTGCCATGGCTGGTAACTGGCTTTTCCTAGCTTCTGTATGCACACATTTCCAGAATTTAGTTGTACAGTTTGAAAGTGTACATAAATTACAGTGGAGGCAGAGAGCAATTGACAGGTATGGGGGAAAAGGGAGAAAGGACCTATTGTGTGAGCAGCAGACAGCTCTGCTGACTTGGAAAATATATTATGCTGTGGAAGTGCAAAGCAGAGGGGCTGTGGAATTTGTTCTCAATTCACCATGAAAAACCCTGGACTGGGGCGACCGTCCATTTGATGCGGGTGGTCCTTAATGCGTGTCATAATTTATACTTAAGGCATATGCAATCCCTTGAAATTCCCTTCTTAGGAGGACCATAAAAACAGTGCTGCATATGGAGCTCACTGGAGGTTTCTGCAAAGCTCCCCCTTTGTCAGACATAAACACATCCTATTATTCTAGCTTAGGTCAGAGTTCAATGACTCCCCAAAGCTTAGTTCAGTCCTAAGCTGATCTTGCTACAATCCGGGTGGGCAAAATTGAAGCATTTCCAACACAGCTACTTTCCTTTGACTGCTCTACTTAAGAATCAGGAGCAAACCTGACTCCTTATTCTGCCGGCTAATGCACAGCTTATCAGTGAAATCATCCTTACTCGTCCTCAGGCTGTTTTCTGAAGGATTTTGCAGGCATCAATGAAGATTCCTGTTTCTGTATAGGAGATTCCAGGACTATCATTAGCCTCATCTTCAAGAGCAGGAATCGGAAGTAAAAAGACTTCATGCGGAGAGTCCTTGTTAGCACAAGAAATAGATCACAGATGTGCCTTTGCATGTCTGCTACCAAGGCAGAACCCAGCCCCTCGCTGCACCCCACAGAGCAGGGCCCCCTGCTTGGGCCCAGCTGTCGGCACTGTGCTGCTGCTGCATTGGGCATGCAGTACTCCTGGCAGCTGCTCATGGAGGGGTGTATCAGGGAAATTAGTGGAGTTGTCCCCTTCTGCTGTGTTGCAGACCTTACTCCCATCTCTGAACAGCAATGCACCTGGTCTGTTCACCATAGCTGCTCTGTAGGGCTGAGCTACTTCTTGCTCCCTGAACACCAAACGTGCTTTCCATGCCATTTGTTCCTTGCTTGTGAGAATGGGAGAGGAGACACCTGGCTTTGAGAGGTCTCCAAAGGGAGTCCTCCCCCCTCCCTACAATTCACTGCCTTTGGGTGTTGGTGTCCTGTGCAGCTGGTCATGGATGGACAAGAAGGAAATCCTCTGATGAAATGAATGATTTGGAATTGCAGAAGGACCTTAGACCCCAGAGAGGTCTGTGCTATATGAGCTAGGGAGGAGGCACTGTATCCTGTCAGTGGGAAAGGAATGACAAAGGTTTTACTTTGTGCCTTGGCTCTCCTGGCAGGAGGTAATGCCATCACTTTGGTCTTCGCGATGAGAGCAGTTTCTTTGTAAGAAAAGGTGAGAAACGTTTTGACCATAGCTGCAGTCCAGACACTTCAGTGCCAAATAAAGCAATGAAGGAAAAAAAATAGAAAAAAAATCTGACCACAGAATGCAAACAGAATAACAACAGTTCTTTTCAGGCACTCAGTGCAATCTGGACCAGGTGCTTGGGGAGAAAGCCTAGTTATTCGACCTAAACTTGCAGTGCACATCAACATTCGTTTCTCCTTTTCATTCTTCCCTCTCCCCCCCTTTTTTTTTCTTTGTCTTTTGTTCCTGCTGAAGAATGATGAAGTGAAGCTAAAAATTAAGTCAATTAGCTCTCCCTGAAAACTTAAATAACAATTTCCATGAAACTTCCAAAAAAAAAGTGAACTAGAATTTTCCCTTGTATCTTTAGGTACGTCATACATTTTACTCTTCTGGGAGGTTCTGCTTCAGTTAACTGCAACTGTACAGTTAAATAATTTCCACCAGTGAGAAATTCTGCCCAAAACATCTAGGATAAGGCACCAGTGTGGGTGAGCCTGCAGCCAGATTTGCACGCCGCAGCTCTGCTTTGAGTATGAAGTGCTGTCAAGGTATATGAGGCATCTTGTGTGCTTAGATCAGCAAACGATCAGAATAGTGACTAACACCTGAGGGTCAGATGGCTGTAGGTGGCCCTCAGTAACGTTTTATTTCTGCCAGCGTTTAACAGAGAGAAATTAATAGGGGGAACGAATGGACAGAAAGTTGTGCCATAGTTACTTCTGATGCTGTTAGAGCCAACTTGGCTGCTTGGGGTTTGAGTTATTTTCATGACTCGAGCATCTAAACCATGGTGGCCTGCCACTGTGGGAGTGTCATCCATTACACCACCCTCAGTGAGACCATTGTTATTATTGGTGTCTGCTGTTTATTTGTAGTTGAAGGGAGGGGAATGTGTGTCTCCACACTGCAGTGCAACTTGTCCATGCAGCTCTCCAGCCCCTGCCACGTTTCCAGGGCCCTTTCCCTGCCCAGGGACTTGACTAACAGTCAGCTTTACTGTCTGAAATATCACCCCATCCCTCACCCGAAGTTTCCTGTGCTGACTAAAATATTAAGGAGGCCAAACAATATCTATAGATGTTTGTTTATTTGTAGGGTCATGTATTCATGCCTGGTTTAGGCTCATCCTTCTGAGGAATTTCAACTATTTTTCTGAAAATCGAAGGGACTTTTATAGCCCTGGTGGGAAGGAAAGACTTGTGGTGCGTACTGGGCTCAGCTGCCTGGTGCAGGATGGCTGGGACCATAAGGATTACTCTACAATGACACCTAAATAAGTAGTTGGACAAAGTGGGGCATGTTAATGGTATGAGTAGAGGCCTGTGGGAGAGAGGAAATGAGTGGAAGCTGGAATGTTCCTTTAAGAGCTTACTGCGGAAAGGGGTGGATTGGCCCATGGTCACCGGAGAGGTTAGTGGAGAAGCACGTAGAGGTACTGCTGTGTTCCTTCCTTTGCCTGTTCAGGCAGCAATGGGGTGCTCTAGAGATATTTATCTCCCCTTTAACTGAAGTTCCTGGCTTCTGCTAGAAGCTGTTTAGGAACCTCCTTGTGATGTGGCGCTGTGTTGGGCTTGCTCTTGCCTGCCACAAAGTTCCTCAGCTGCTGGCTGTGAGAAGAAAAAGCAAGTGAGCCATTTGCATCATGAGATAATTATTTTAAAACCCTTAGTGGTAATAATTAATTCTCAGCTTGGGTCTCATTGACAGCTAGGCCTCTTTCAGGAAGCCAGGCTGGGCGGTATGGCAGAGGATGCAGGGGGAAAATGCGCTGTCAGGGGTTGGAGCTGTGGGGTACCTCCTGCCAGTGCTTGCTGTAAGGAAGCTTCCATCTAGATCTTGGGAAGCACCTGGGCTTCCTGTAACTGTGAGATTTCAGGGCAGCCATGTCATGCAACGGGTATACAGTCAGGCTGCAAGCTCACACCCACTGCTGGCCTTGGTAGGAGCAAGGAGGTGGAGATGTTGGACAGTTTCTACAAAAAAAAATTTCATTTAAGAAATCATAGAATGGCCTAGGTGGGAGGGGATCTTAAAGATCATCTAGTTCCAACCCCATGCTGTGGGCAGGGCTGCCAAACACCACATCAGGCTGCCCAGGATCCCACCAAACTGGCCCTGAATGCCTCCAGAGATGGATGCCATGACCCTTCCCAGATTTCCACTGTTGGATTACATTTGACTTTATGTGTGCTTTGCAGTCAAAGCCTTAAAAGTATAGTTTAAAAGACAAACAAACAAAACCCCCCAAAACAACACTAATATTTGAGAGAGAGTGGAGTTTTTTTCAAAAGAAAAATTACCTGTTACTTCTGAAAATTGATTTTCTGGCAAATGGCTGTTCTACAGCCATTTTTCATTAAAAAGTAATCTGCTGACCAGCTGGAGAGTATTCGTGTGTGGAGAAGGAGGAGGAGGAGACCTCCATGTGCTGCAGTATGCCTTGGACAGGCAGAAGGTGGGAGGAGAAACGGTAGCCCTGAGGTTTTTCCAAGCACTGGTGCAGGTGGTATGTGCAGCAGTAGGCAGATGGAACACCTGGGTGTCCTGCTGGGCTGTGTGGCTGCATGCTGAGCAGCTGCATCTGCCTCTGCATCCCCAGTGTGATGCTCTGTGCACCCAAAAAACTGCAGGGACAAAAGTACCACAGACTGCAGGTCTATGGGAGAGGTGTCTGCCTGGTCTGAGGGTTGAAATACAGACATTTGTCTGTCTATGGAGTTGGAGGGATAATGATGAAGAGGTTAAAGAGCATTAAGCTATAGGGAGGGAAAACACACACAGCTCCTGAGCCCCCTGTTGACCCTTAGAGAATCACTATGACAATGCACAGATTTGAAATTATGGTATAACCCGTAGGCACATAATGAAAGTGGTGTAGAAGTGACTTTCAATACATTGCAGCATCAAAATATCTGCTGGCTGAAGGTGCAGAGTGCAGCGACACAGAAGTTATAGCTCCTGAGGAGTGTGTGATGTCCGGGTACTAAAAAGCAGCTGCAATCCCTGCAGTGTGCTGCTGGAGCTAAGCACAGAGATACTGGATCTCATGATCTGTCCTGGAGGACTGTTGGATGGACATTACAACAACAGGACTGGATAAACAGCAGCTTTCTATTTTGTGTAGTTCTTTTGCATCTGTTTACTTTTTCAAAAGCCCTCTATCCTAGTCTCTTCTAATTAAAGTGAATATGTTTAGCTGAGGGTGCTAAGATAATTGCCTGCTCCTTTGAGTTTACCAGAGATAGTGGATGCTTTGTCCCATTTTCTCACACAGGAGTTTTTCTTGTTGCATGCAGTGGGGTTTTCAGCATGCATTTTGTGCAGTTCTCAGTGGCGAATGGCTTGCAGATGAATAAAAAAGCCCAAGCACTGCAGTGTTTCCATCTTGACCTCTATGTATCCATAAGTTAACTTGTGTTTGCCTAGTGTGTGTAGGAATTGCTGCATTAACAGGCAACAGTTGCCATAGAGCCAGGGAGATGCAATCATTAGGAAGAAAGAAAGTGAAGGGGGAAGCTAGTAAACTGACTCCATTTTGTTATCCTTTCTCAGAAATCAGAAGGGCATTCATTTGTGCTGCCTTTTTGCATGTAAGCAATGGGCATGGGTAGCCTGTTCTAACTGCACAGGAGGTTGAGCTGGCTCTGTCTTGGCACCTGGCTGCTAATTGCAGCAAGCAGCAGGTTTGTGAGCTGAGGTTAAGGCAGCTGGGCTCCAGCTTGGAACAAACAGTGTTTGCTGTGAGCTGAGGTTTTAGCCTTATGTTGCAATATCGGTATGCACAAAATTGCAGGATCTGTAACAGGAGAGTGCTGCCTATTGACTGCAGAAGTTACCACATAATGCCAGAATGGCACCTATGATGGGGTGGTACTGTAGTAAAGTACAGGTAACATCATAATACCAAACAGTTGTATTGCTGTTTTGCATTTTATAAATGGAGAAACGTTGCACAACTTCTTTGCGACAACTTTATCAGGCTTCTGAATCTATTGAAGGGGGGAAAATACTAAAATATGAGTGTGATAAAAGCTGAGAAGCCATATTAATGCTATTCCCCACACTCAGATGCTCTCCACAAATATTCTTCCAAGTAAAATACTGGCCACAAGAATGTCTGCAGAAAGCTGAGAGCTTTCTATCAGCACTCCAGGAGTTTGCATGATTGCCAGCTGCCCCCTGTGCTGCTCGCTTCATTGAGGTTGGGTAGGTGCAAATATGTGGAGTTGGATCCAGCAATGTAATGGTAAAAATTGGTTTGCTTCCCATACACCATCATACTCCATCAATCTTCTCGGTGTTGTTGGCTGCGTATGCTGAGTAAATATGTGTCTTCAGGCTGCATGCAGCAGTTGAGTGCTGGCGTTAGGCTACCAGCATGAAATCAGGTGTTGACTTGAAGCCCAGCTCCCACCGCAGAGGCACGCTGCCAGCCATCCTTTCTGGGTTACATGAGGCGTGGGCTTGGTGCCTGAAATTCCCTATGATGGCTCTAACCATGCAGCTCTGAAGTTGTGAGGCACTGGCTGTATCCCTGTGGAACAGCTTGGTCATCTATGCTCCCCTGCTCCAGCTGCCCAAGTGCACAATGTGGTTGAGATGGGTAGCATATCTCACAGTCTTAGTTTGCAGACCCAGGCATTTAAGGAGCAGAATGAGTAATGCATGGGGGTGAGCAGCTGGGAGCAGTATCTTTGTTGGCTGCCCTTATCTGAAACATCCATGTTCCATAGTGTTTCATTTACAATGACTTAGATAAAATAATCCTGTAATAAAAGAAAATCAAAGCACATATGGGACAGTAAACTGGCAGAAATTGCAGTAAGCCTATGGGATTTACTGAACTAGTGGGTATGGTAAGTGAATGGTGAGATCCAGCAAAATAGAAGTAGTGAAATTTCATCTAGAAAGTGAGGGAACGTGATGGTACAAAGAAGAGGACTCCTGCCTCCTCTGGGACTCTCACTTGTGCTTGCTGCCATGACCTTGTGAGGCAGTGGCTTTTTCTTCCTGTATCTGCACAGTGCTGAGCTTAGACAGAGTCCTGGTGTGAGGCTGGTGTGCTTATGTGCCATCACAGTAATAGTAAGAGTAGAAAAAAAGCTTGTGATATTTGTCAGGGTAAAAAACAATAATCTGCTCTGATTTTTGGCATTTGGCTATATACATCACTGGAAATTGTGCAAAAACATAGCCAAAGGAGTTGTATAAACTGCCATAAATGTAAACCAGATACTGTCAATTTAGGGTATTTGTAGTGGTGATATAAACTGAGCCAGAAATGCTGAGCCTTGGGTCCAGGAGACAGCCAAAATGCAGCCAAAAGCTGTTTCCCTGTGCTTAATTTAGTACAGGTGTGACTGGATAGGTATCAAGTCATAGTCCTGGTCACGCTCTGTGCCGGGAAAGCTTAGAGGAAAGTGACTGGGGACTCTTGATGAAAAGTCACAGAACTTCAGCTGATCTTTATGATGAGAAAATAAAAATGGGTGAAATGATGGTACCTGGAAAATTGCCCTGTGGGCTCATTTGTTAGGCTTCTCTAAGGGAATGCCTGTGAAATGCTATGTGAGTAGATGCAAGTTCAGCCTGCCTGAGTGCACTGGAAGCCATGTGAGCACAAGTTGGGTGATCTTATACCTGAGCTGAGAAATCTTGCTGTGAGCTTCAGCTTGGTGCCTCTGAGCCCCTGAGGAGTGAAGCTGGTGAGAAGTGCCATGCAAAGCATCACCCTGCCTTCTTTGGGTTTTATACTTTTACTTTAATACTTGTGGCTGGCTGCAGTCAGAAAGCTGGAGTTGTCTATGGGTCGGACTTATGCATCTGCCTTGATTTCTGGTTGGCTCAGCACGTGTGATTGGGTGGGGTCACAGCCTCTTTATAATAAGACTTTGCAGATGTACTTCAACCAAAGCTTGAAAGGTGACCAGATCCTGGTTTACATGGGCTGCTGAGGGATGCGAGAGTGCTTCTCTTGGAGAGGCTGGAAGCTGCAGCCAGACAAATTCAGTGTGGAAATAAGGAGCAGATTTCTTGACAGTGAAGAGAATTAACTACTTAGATAATTTACTGGAGGCTGTGCAGGCTTCCCCATCACAAGCAGTCTTTAAATCAGACCAGGTGGCTCTAAAATGTGGCTTTCCCCAGCAGAGGGACTGGCTCACCCCTTTCTCTGGACAATGCAATGCCAGATCCCAGGCTGCAACAGCTCTTTCTGGACTTGAAAACCTATGGTCCTGTGGATAGTAAGAACTGTGTAGTCTGTAGAAGAGAAGAGCTCTCACATGCACTAAGCATCTGGCAAAGTCTGACAGATCTGTGAAGAAAAGGGACCGGAGTTACCTTTGGATTTTGTGAGAGAAGAACATCTCTCTGCATGTAAAAGGCTAAAGCTGGACAGAGGCCAGGCAGGACAGCTGCCTCTCAGGGTCTGAGATGCTCCAGCACTGGATGGGGTTGGGAGAGCTGAAAGATTTTAAATGTAGGCTTCTGTACTGGTGTTTGTGCCAGGAACTGCTGTGGTACTGGAAGACAGTGGGATGGGGAACATGGCTCCTTCTGGAAAATGCATGCCTGAGAGTACGGTGAGCAAAAGAAAAGAGCAGAGCTCAGAGGTTAACTCATGTGAGGACTGAGTTTGCATGTAAGGTTTTGCTTTCATCAACGGCATCCAAACCAGCCTGGGAGGCAGGCAGGCAGGAAAGTATGTGTATATGCGTTCCTACAGACTGGAAAGTAGCTTGGATGCTGCAGGAAATTTCTTGAAGTCAGACTCATGAAGTGAGTCTGTTTTGAAGAAAAAATAAAGGAAAACAGCAAAGAAGTACAAAGAATCCATCCCTGCTAGAAACTGTGGCTTTTTAATGCGATCTCATGTGAGCTGCAAAATCCATATAGCCAGCAGCCTTTGTTCCAGCTGCCCTGCTGGAGGTGATGCTGTACAAACAGAGCTCTGAGCTAGCTGAGAGGTGCCAGGGCACAACACGCCAGCTACTGGCAAACTGCTTGCAGTGTGTGCTGTGCAGCTAGCACTGTAGCTATGGCGCTCTTGTTGCGTCTCTGTGAACTGTGTATCTTTCCAAGCTGATTGTTTCTTCCTCGGCTGGCTGAGGATAACCATAAAACCCAGGATAAATCATTCTGATGCAGTGAGCATTCTCTCACCTAGCTACCTCTCCCCATCGCAGACTTCACCCTGGCAAGCTGTGCTGACAGATGATGCCATGTTTGGCAGATGGACCCCTGACATTTACAGCCTCTGTCTCTGTTCCACTAGGGACCATGTACATGGCAACACAACTCAGCCCCACCAGGTTCCTGGCCCAGCTCACCAATGTTCACTGTTTTAAAGGTAGCCTCTAAAAATGTCAGTGCTTCCCCTGTCAGCATCTCACAGTGTGAGTGCTGCACCATGCTTACTGATGGGGAAGACAGCACAACACAGGCTGTTTCTGGGATGCTTCTTCACAGCTATTGCTTGCGTTGCGTAGTTGTCTCTAAAACAGGAGCTGTGTGAGGACATGTGTCACCCCCGTGAATTCCAGCGGGTTGCCCCATGCATGGGGTGCAGCAAGTGCTTTGCCAGTATGCTGGGCTGGCTTGGGGCCAACATCAAGTGCTGTGCTGGGAGAGTTCTGCTTCCTCGCCCCATGAGCAGTGAGTGCATGCTGCTCACAACTGGTATGCAATCCCACTTCTGTGCCTACACAGGGAATCCAATTGTAGTTTCCCCCAGCATTGGGGGTTCCTCACACCTTCTGCCCTTGACTGGGGGCCAATGCGGGCTGAGGTGGCACAAAACCCACTCACTACTGCTGATCTCTGCTAAGGGCACACAGGCCACCCTGGGGTTTAGGCAGTAACACACGTGTGATGTTAGCCCCTGGCAGCAAGATTTCATGCGTGCACTTTATAGCTGCCCATGGACTGCCTGCTCTTAATGCTTTTGCTCCATTTGCTTAATTGCATTCTCTGGCTATCAGTCATTCTTCATCCTTAGAGAACAGGACAGATTTCCCAAGATGTTCAAGTGCTTACAGATGTAGGTGGGCTTCTACTGGGATCTTCAAATGTTACCAAACTGGCACTTAACTATTTACCCTCCTAAGCCTATTTAGCTTTTATACCTCTGTGAGAACCAGCCAGCCTCAGAGGAACCAGATAATTCAAGATTTCCATGAGCTGATGAGCAGCAATGAAGAGCTTCTGCCTCCTCCTCTAAGTCACCTCTGTACCTTGAACCCAAGGATATAACAGTGTTATAAGATGTTCATTTCCAGATGCCTCTCTGCATCTTTATTGGTCTGACCAATGCTCAGTACTGAAATCCTGAGTGCTAATGAGACTGTGCATCCAAAGAGCATCTTTAGGGAACCCTCAAGTCAATAGGTGCTTCTGAACCCTGAGCCTTCTGCACCAACAGCCTCCTATACCCCGTGTCACTTTTCCTTGCCTTCTGTGCCATTACAATGCTTGCTTTATTTTTAAATCCAAAATTAAATAAGCAAACCCTCCACTTTCTGATGCCCGTTCTTGAGCTCTTCCGAAAAGCAGAGCTTTTATTTCTATGAATTTCCTTGCTTCCTATATTCTCACAAGTGCTACCCTTTGGGGATGGCTGAGTGGAGAAAACTTGTATGTTGTTTGCATTTGCAGAAAGGACACTGGGGAGCCCAGAGGCTAAGCAAGTTCCTCAGGACCTGAATGGGCTAGTGTCAGAGTTCAGAAAAAATCCTGAGGGCACTAGAAGCAGCTTTTTCTCTTTTGCACCATGCTTGATCCTTGGCTGCAGACCAGATGAGAGCTTTCCCTCCTGTTGAACAAGTTATTCCTTCTCTTTGATCCTCATATCTTTTCTGGCTGAAGCACACCTTAAAAGGCAGCAGGACAGAAGGATGGACCGTGTGCAAGTGATGAAGGATGGGAAGCCCCGCACTGCTCTGCTGGCTTTTCTTCTTGTTTTGGTTAAGCCCGGAAACATTGCAACAAAGGAAAATTTTCTCAGTAAAAATGTTGCAGAGGTTCAGGGTCAGCAGCTCAGGGAACCCTGCAATATGGTGATGAGCAGCACTGCACAGCATTTTCTACTGCATATAGGCCAAAGCCAATTGAATTGAGAACAGATTTTTATATGACTTGTCTCAAGAGCGGCACTCATAACATTTTAAAATGACAGATATGTTATAGTGTTTTCATTCTGTTTACATGGCTGAGAAAGTGACCCCTCTTACTTTTCATAGCTGCCATCTGTTGGTCAAATTCATTCCAGTGCAATCAAGTAAGAAATCTTTTTTTTTTCTTCTTCTTTTTTGGTGGGTTGTTTTATTTTTTCCATTTGTTTTTTTCTGTTTTTAATTATTATTGTCTCTGGAATTTAATTCCAGGCTTTCAGATCAGTGAGTGGGACAAGCCTTTCTCTCATTCTTACAATGGTTGCTTGAAGAATTCTCTTTCTGCTTGCTTGCAAGTTGTTAAAAAAAAAAAATAAACCAACCAAAACCGAACCTTTGAACAGGTGAGCACTCAGTCAAAGAGGTGGAATGATTGATTTGAAGCCTTCTCACAATGCTTTGTCCAGGTCAACAGAGGATACTAATTAAAAGATCAGTATCATTGAGGCTCGGGTTTCAGGCCCATTGAGAACTAAAGTACTCCAAGAGTCTCTTGAAAAAGAGAAAGACCACATATTATTCCCTAGGATAAAGCTTCTTCCACAAACTCCCCTCCAGTAAGAGAAAACCTAGTCTGTTCTTATTAAGTAATGATTTGCTTTACTTATTTGTATCAACAATCCCTGCTTCTACGTTGTTTGAAGCTGTAAGGAAGCAGAAATAGAGAGGCTTCTGCCCAGGGGGAGGGTGCAGGCATGGGCACGATCCCAGCACACCGGTTGACGTGCTGCTTTTCCAAAGGACTGATGAGAGGTGTCTCCATGTGTGGTGGGGATCCTGGCTCCCCAAACCCTCAGACCTTGCCAGCAGATGACCTGGCACCCCTGTCTTCCTGCAGGTGTCTCACTAGAGGTGGCACCAAAGAGATTCAACCCCTTGCAGAGACACTGGACTTCTGGAGAAAGACCTATGGCTGTCTGTAAAGAGCGTACGCCTCTTTTGGTGCTGCTAAAAATCTTGGGATGATTCTAGAACAGTGGGGCTACTCTGATACAGAGAAAAAGCAAATCAAATCCTCTCTTTCTTTCAATATGGGCAATAGGAATGCATGTTCTGCCCCCCTGGCATTGAGGAATGGGATGGAGAGAATTGGTCTTTGTTTTGAAAGCTTTGGAAATCAGAGACTTTCAAAGCATTTACAGGCAAATGCCTATAATTTAAGAAGATTGTAGGAGAGTTTTAGTTACTATAACTGTTCAATTACCTATAGAAAATGGAATTTTCCAAAAAAACTTTGAAGAAGCTAAAGTCGGTGCCACTTTGTTTCAGAGTGATCGTATTTTTAACCTTCAGGGGGACATTTTGACTAGCTTTGTATTTTTAAGAAGTCCTTGGGGATCCTCTGCAAATTTATTCTCTTTTTTTCTTTCTCTTTTTTTTTTTTTAACTAGAAACCCATGATACGCTGCTTATTAGTTTTTACCTGCATTTAGATTTCTGTCAAACAAAGTTTTGATAATCACTGTAATAAGGGCTGTGTTTATTTTGCTATATAAAGTTTCTTGATATAAAACATCTCACAGGAAAAGCGCCTGTTTTGTAAAAAGCATTTTCTTCCAACAGAAAAAAAAACAACCAACACAACAAAACACACCCACACGCACAGTTTGTTTAAAAGTGTTTGACTTATTTCAGAATAGGTCAGGAAAGAGAAAATGAAATGAAAAAAAAAGTGGGCAGCTGGGAATAAAGGCAGCAGCCTCTCCGACGGGCTGCATGTGTGGGTGGTGGTGACTGTGCTTTTTCTTTATAAGTACAAATGACTTCTGAAATTTCATCTTGATGATCTTTGTTAAGGTGGACCAACTATTCAGTGGGAACCTGCCCAAAATACCCAAGAATTTTCCTTCCACCTTAAAGCAAATGCTTACAAAAGAGAAGCTGGATTTTAGACAGCCAGGTAAAGACCAGTGGGGAATCACTGCAGAAACAGAGGTCAGGTTAAACGGCTTTGGCTCACATTTCACCTAGCTCCCTTGCCCGTAGCGTGGCAGAGGTGGGCACCAGATGAAAAGTGAGCAGAGGAGTTGGTGAAAGGGGTGATGACAGATTGGTACCACCCCTACCCAGATGCATTTTCACATCTGTTTGGCATTTCAAGGGTTATTTTCCTACGAGCATCATTCAGAGACATCCAAGCAAGTGAGATCCTGCGCCTGAAAGGCCAAAAAGGAAAAGAATTTACCAGGGAGGTACATCTTACATGTGTGATAAAGTGTGGCTGTATAAATTAAAGAGCTGACTGAGCCTCTAAAGAAATATGGACTATCCAGCTTCTGTCCTGGAGTCATTGGAGTCTCTGGGTTTTCCTTTTCCTCACAGCAAGAAGGTATTTTTCCAATGGTCTGAACTCCGGACCAAAACTTTTGCAGATCCATAAGTGGATGTATTTTGTTACTCCCCAGATGCTACTATTTTAACGTCTGGATCATCTATAGAAAATAGGACTCAGATGCCTGAAACTCTTCCTGGGGGAACAAGCCATTCTTTGCCTTTTAAAATTTCCTTTTTTGTGATGTGGGTGTTGCTGAGCTGTATTCTCACAAATGAAGCCATAGCCCTATTGATGCTTCTGTCGCCTCCTATCTTGCCCTCAATGCAGTATGTCTGGACATGAAGCCTCTAGCCTGGGAAATGCCAGTGGGCACCAAATGCTACAGCATTCCTCCTCTGCAGTGTGGGGAGAAGAGAACAACTACGCTCTCTCTTTCTCTATCTGCTAGTAATGTGGGTGGACAGAGGTGTTCATTCAGAAACTGAGCCTTTCAAGTACCTTTCGGTATCTTAACTCAGTGTCTGTGCTCTCTGATTTACCAGTTCTATTGCAAATGTGAGAAGTGGCAATGACCTTTTCATGAGAGTTTTCGCGTGGCTTTTATGGAGGACTAAATATGCACATGCAAAATTCAGTAAAACTCAGCACTGCTATAACATTGTTATGGTAATATGGTAACCAAATCAGTGTTGAAAGTGAATCTGAGGCAGTGAGCCACTATGAGGCATTAGTGAGTTCAAGTAGCAGTTGCCCATTCCAAACCATGGGATTCCCACCCCTGTGAACCTGTGTGCCATTGCTTAGATTCAGAAAGTACCTTTAAGCTTTGGGATCAGTGAAGCAGCTTACTGTTTTTGGAAATTGATTTGATCTATTCTATTCACTGTAGGGAGATGAGAGGTCACTATGGAAAGCCCACTCACTCCTGGTAGTTTCCTTGCAAAACATATTGCTAAGCTGCCATGGACAATATTCCTTCTGTATGTGAATACTGAATACGGTCCACTGAAAAAAGAAAAAGCCTTCAGTCTGAAACTTCACCTACAATTTTTGACCTATTATTGAATTCTCTGTTATTATTTCATTAACTCCTGAAAAATGTTGTGTGATGGGAGATTAGGGTAGGAAGGATTAGAATTTTTTCCCATGGTTTCTGATGTGTAGACAAGGCTACCTTTCCATTTTTGTCAGGATGAGAGCCACTCAGTATAAGGACGTTCAAGGCTTCTGCACACCAGACACAGGCCATATTTGGGTAACTTTCTTCATGAGAATCAAGTACAAGTTTCAGAATAAATCTTCAAGGCTCACTGTGGCAGAGATCCAGCCTATCTATAAGATTGCCTGTAGCTCTGGAATGAGGACAGTGAATGAAAATCCTTTCCCAAACCACAGGGAGACTTTTTGGTTCCCAAATAAAACTCTTCTGTATGGCAAGACCTTCTCAGGAATGGATGCTTGTGCTCTCCTCCATGGTGATAGGGACCCAAACACTGCTGGATGTTGGGTTTTGAGAGGCCACGATTGAGCGCTATGGTCCCCGTGGTTTTCCTTACATGGGAAACGTGCCTGTTCTATGTCATTCTGCCAGGGTGCTGTGTGGATGCACTCATACAGGAACACAGCCCTCTAGCCAAACAGTGAGATCTTTGCGTCTTTTCTCAGCCAAAAACGTGCTTTCTCCACTCTCTATTTATTAGCCAAACCCTTCCAGAGGGCAGTGGGAAGCCTAAATGAGAGAGATAGGACTAGTGGCTACGCTAGTTGGCTACCTCATGGGCCAGCATCAAGACCGTGGAGAAGCTACAAGTCTGTTTTGAAGAATATTGCATGTGACCTTTTTTTCTTTTACAGTTATTCTTACTAAAGCAGTCTCTGTCAGGTGATAGTAGTGGCCTGAGTGTTCTTCAGGGGAAGAAAGGCAGAGCTCCATGGTGAAGGCAGTAGCTAAAGTGCCCCACTGCTCTAAAGGCTGTGGCACAAGCCGCTTTGACAGGTGAGGTCTAGGGGGATTTTCACCACAAAGACTGAAATTCTCATAAGGGTTTTAGTTCATAGTTAGTTGATGACTAATACAAACTCTGGGCTCAGAAAATAGTATATATTAAAGGTGATCAAGGATTTACAGTCTGCATTCCTAAAACTGTAGAGGGCAAGGTATTAGGAAGAGGATAGAACCATTTGTTTTAGTTATATTAAATGGAAACTCTAGACACTGTCTGAGTCTGCCTATTCCTACTGCTAACACCACCTGGCAGAAAGGTTATATCATTATTATCTGCTGTTTACTTTTCTCCTTTAAAAAACTTTTAGACTAGCAGTCAGGAATAGGCACAATGCCATGGGCTCTGTAAGACCAGGCTCAAACGAAGAAAAGCATCAGATAGGGAAAGTGGTTGCAAACATTTTTCATCTGGCTATCTGGGCAATCCTTGAAAATACCAAGAGGATCCAGGTGGAAAAAAAAAAAAAAAAAAAAAAAAAAAAAAAAAAAAAAAAAAAAAAAAAAAAAAAAAAAGGCCTATCTGTAAGAAAAGATGGCAAATAATATTTTTCACAAAGATTCAGAGCAGCTGTAGTTGTGCATCTGCAGTTCACATAGTGCCATTCCCTACTGAGGCCAGCAACCAACCAGGACCATGGGGAGGACAATGCTTGTGTGGTGGGCACCAGGCATGCAGGGCTCTGTCAGCAGGTCTGCAATCTTCTCCAGAGCACTGCAGGCCCTCTGAGCTCTGTACCCCAATTTGCACCTTTTGTACTCCCCTTTGAATGCAGGGGGAGTAAAAACTTGCTCAAGGATGGCTGCTTAGACCCCACAGGACTGTGTAGAATATAAACGTTGTTTCCAGGCCCTGCTGTTCTGCCTGTGCAGGGTAGATCCAAGCTGCTGACCTCGACCCACTCAGTAAAGCAGGGTAACCAAGTTCATTTTTCTCCCTGGCTCCTCCCGTAAGGGTATGACACTCACGACAGCTATTTTAACATGGCAACTGCAGTGAACCCACCAGGAAAAATAAATTAATTCTTAAAAATAAACAGCTGGCCATAAGAGAGCCCAGGAAAACCCTGGCCTCTGCTCTTCTGATAGCCTAGGGGTCTCAATGACAAATCACCCTTGCTACCTACCCCAGTGAATATTCCCAGCTTGTCAGCCCAGCTAATTGTTTTGGAGTGGATGTAATACATCTTCTGCCAGGAGAGGTTTGTGAGACACATGATGCTGCAAACGATTTTCTGTTTATCTAATCTCTTCTCTTGCTGCTATCATTGCACATATATACAAACTCCTTTATAGCTTCCCTCCAGCCACTGCTCTGGTTACAAGCTTGAACAAGTCCTTGCTCCTTTTAGAGCTACAGGCTTATTTAAGGAAGTGAATGCAATAGCACTAGGCTGTTACTGTCTCTCAGCAGGTAAGGTTGTGTGCTGTCCATACTCAGCCTGCTTTCAATAGCAAAGTAATGATCTTTGCAGAAATTTCTTTCCACTTGACAGTTGCTTGCTGGATCACAGCTCTGCTGCTTTTTGCTCATCTCACATGTTTAGAAATGACCCTAATTTGATCCAAAATATTGAAATAAGCTAAAAAACAGATCAGCATACCCAAGTCACAGCAAGGTACAAGAAATACCTCATGAGATGCTGGATCCTGTTTTCTGCTGATGGGATGACAATGCATCTAACTAGAAGAAACATAGGAAAAGCTGAAGAAAGATGGAACCTTAATACACCATCCAGCATCCAATGCACATTCCTAAAGCAAGTGCTTAAGCCACAAGCTGCAATAAAATTGTGGCTTAGTGTGTAGGCCAGTGCTATAAGTGACCTTTTCTCTATGTTGCTGGAGAGAAATATGAGACCAGAGAAGGTTTTACGATCGTCTATAATCTTCCTATCACTTCTGCAGTGAATGATTGGGCAGGCAATTAAGTTTTAATTGAAAAATTGGAGGGAATAGGGGAAAAATCAGAAAAAATAAACGCTCAAGTCAGCAAGTCACATTAGTGACGGCAGCTAATGTTTCTAACATGAGCTTTAAATCCTTAGCCTCCCTCCAAAGCAAACATATTATGTATTGTACGTAACGTTTGTAATTGGAAATATTTAGCCCTCCAAATAGAAGAAGTCCATTCATTTATTTGCTCAGGGCCTGGATGAATATCAGTAGGTCATCTTAGGGGAGATGTGTTTAGCTGTTTTTTTAGAGATCACCTGCACAAAATATTTGGAGCTTGTAAGCTGAACATCTTGGTTTCCTCTGAAAACAAGAAACAGGCTGAAAAGTATTAAGGTTTGTAAAGGTGGGGAAAATTAAGCAGGGCTTTCCTTGTTCAGCGCATAGAGTATGGCCTGGAGCTACCCAAGACCTGGCCTCAGGTGAGCCCGCACCTGCTGCAGTGATGGATTTGCTCCCCCACAGTCTGAAACCTGTGCTTATCCTTATACATTTTAGTTGGAGAGAGAAGGGAAGCAAGTTAATGAGTGCATGCTGAAATATATCCGCTGTCAGTGAGGAAATGCTAGAAGAAAATCCAAATACAGGAGCCAAGTGGCTGAAGTTTTTTTTCTTTCTAGGAACCAGCTCCAATGCAGCTCATGCCAGTGATGGTTTGCCATCTAAGAGCAGCCTGTGTGAGACTCAGCTCATGTCTCACCACCAGGTATTACCAGCACGAACTTCCCACCCATGGTCCCTTCACTCCTTCAGGCCCCAGGGAAGTCCACAGTGTGGGAATTTATTTCTTTTCATGGTTGATGTATGATGAGGGTGATGGTACTGGGAGATGAGAAGAGAAAGTATTGAAGTTGTTATAGGCAGTACTCCCCTGACAGTCAATGAATTAAAATATTGTTTAGGGTTTTTACGTTGGGGTAATTTAACATTATGAAATTACATGGGAGTTTAATAAGAAGACTGCTTTTACACTGGAAGTATACATGTGAAAACCTTAAGTTTGTCTTTTTCGGCTTTGCATTACAATGCCATTTTTAATTCCAAATTATCTTTTTTCCACACACACATTCATGAGGAAACATAGTAATTTTTCCCACCACCCTGGAAGAAGGAACAGGAAAAAATCAATATTTCTATAATCATAAAGAATGGAATATGACAAATGGATTTTCAAGCCATCTCAGCCTTTGCTGTGAATATTTTCCCTCTGTCCCCTTGAGTGCCCCAGCTCCAGATGGGGTTTGCACACTACTTCTGGGGCTCCTCATCCTGAGAAATACCATGGTAGGAGATTACTTGCCATTGCAGCGGTTGTAAGGAGGACAGAGCCTATCTTGGGCAGAGACTGGCCTGTGATTCTCTGCTGATAAATAAACATCTCTATTTCCCTTTTGCACTGTGCAACTGGATGGTAAAGGTTTCAAAGCAATGTCGAGCTGACATCAAAAAAACAGACTCTCCAAGGCAAATAAAGGGAGATTTATTTTCTTATTCAGGTTTCTCAAAGGCCCCTTCACTGTGCCCTTTCTATACACAATGGTTTTCACCATTCAGGAATGCTTTCATTTAATGTCTCAAATAGCTTTTTGTGTCTCCTAGTATCTTTCTTTAACCATAAAATAAACATCCTTTCCCTAACAGGTCTAACGATATGGATGTAGGGGCAGCATGACAATCACTGATCCAGATTATAACTTTTTCACTCAATGGACTCTAAGATATTTTTTCCCACTAGGCCAGTCTCTACGACCTGATTTCCCCATAAAAGTTTGCTCAATATAATGCTGTAAGTGCATTATTTTGTTTTAAGCCATGGAGAACACGACAGCTTTTATACTGGCACAGCCTATCCCCCTCACTGTGTGGGAGCAGAAGCAGCAGCATGCACTCCTGCACCATGGTGTCACCTGCAGCAGACAGGGCTTTATTCACACTGCTCTGTAGGGATAGTTGTAGGGAAGGGAGGGAGATCCTTATTACTGGGTGAGATCTGTGGAAGGTTTATCTCACAGCTGCTTTTCCAGGCCCAGACTGCTCATGGAGCAAGCAGGTAGGCAAGATGGACTATGGGGCATTCCTGGTCTGACTGCAGTTTTACATTCTTCTCTTGAGTCTGAGGAAAAGAACCAGCCCTCCAGCACAAGCCACTGCCACTGGAATTATTGAAGCAGGCCATGAATATCTCATGGTCCTGATGATTTTGTCATTTTTTTTCCTTTTAACTGGACAAATAAGGTGCATCTACAGTGATGATTAGACATCACTGTATTAAGCAGCAGACACTGGTGGGCAGGGGTGCCTGCCTGGGAAATGAATTCCTGCATAGTCATAATGGGTTGTGGGGGTTTCCTGCGTGGCTGCATGAGTCGGGACCATCTGTCAACAGCTTTCTGTGGTGACAGACCAAGGCCAAAAAGACGGATGGAGGGAATCCAAAGAGAGAGACCTTCCCAGCTGTAGGGGAGGCTGAGCTGTGGACCGATCTGGATAGATTTACTGTCTGCCTCATTCTTTTTAGGACCAATTGCTTTTCCATTTTTATTTTTTATTTTTTTATTTCATTTATTTATTTTTTGTCTCTGTACATATGATCTTTTGGTATTAGGATGTTCCCCAGGTACTGCATTAGCTGCTGGGGGAAGGGAACTGCAGGACATGCTGAGCAGCTGTACCTGAAAGCCTGACTGGAAGTGGGAGTGTGTTTTACCCCTATCCCGGCTTTCAAAGGCTGAGAAGACAAATCAGGAAGAGGCCGAGGGAGCTCAGCTGTTATCTCTAGCAAGACAAAGACAAAAGGTATAGCTAAAAGTAGATGCTTTGTGCTCTGACAACAGCTTATCAAAACATTTATTATATCTCCCTCGACTTAAGGTGCTTTTTGGTGATTGTCTGGACAACCCTACATAACCAATTCATTGTAGTTCAAGCATGCTCTTGTTGGTTTTGAACTCTTTTTGAACAAATGGTTTTAGTGGTGATTTATGTCTAAGAAATAGGAGCTGCCTGGTACTGGTGAGCTATCCTAGAACAACAAACCAACCCAGGCAATGCAGTTGTTGTAATGCTGCTGTTTTGTGGCAGCACGGATTAAATGTCCGGCCTGTCTAAGATTTTGTGCTTTCTCTGTGGTAGTGGAATTGCTGAAGCTGAGGTAGTTTAAGGCTACAAGCAAGAGAGGTACACCAGAGAAAAGCAGTATCTTTCATTAGGCAAAAGTCTTGGGTAACTGAAGGATCACCTAGGCTTTTCCAGCTATGTTATTTAGTCTAATAAAAGATACAAACAGTCCTTTCAAACTCTTGTTGTGGCATTTTAAAATAGGCCATACTTCTGAAGGAGAAAAATTAGAGAGGATGCAGTGGAAAGCCACACACACTCCAAAAAGTAATCAGAGAATTTGTGATTGCTTTGCAGTATGGAAATTAGGGAGCTCAGGCTGCTTAGCTCATCAAGAAATAACAAGAGGAGCCTTGCTCAGACTGGTAGGTGCCTTGGTGGGTAAAGCTTACCCAGTTGGGAAGAGCTATTTACTCTAGCGGAGTCACAGTAAGAACCACAGCTGTGACTGTGGAGATTACATTTGAACTATAAATAAGGCATTATCATACTGTTGTGGTAGATTGCCCTCCGTAAGCTTTTCTTTACACTCAATATGACAGTAATGGAATGAAAATAAAGGCTCTGCACTTCACACTGACTGATCCTTTCCACTCTTACAAAGAGCGAGTCTGCAAATGACTTAAAAGAGCATGGGATTAGCTCTAAAGAGTCTGAAATCCTGCAGCGTCTCTGAGGCTAAGGACACAGCACATGGGACTCTCGTGTTTGCCATCCTCCTCCAGAGCTGGTGAAACACTGCACAGCCAGACACACGCCATAAATAATGAATGGCCAAAACAGCCAGTTGGAGACCACTAAGCATAGGAAGGATTTAATGGTTAGCCGAGGATTTAAGAGACTTGCTTTGTCCAAGAGAGTTACTGTCTCTTCCCATCCCTCCCATTTGTCTCTGAAGATAAATGTGTGAAGGCTTGCAGGCAGCTCTCATGCTGCAAACTAAAGGCCAGGTACTTAAGAACTAATCAGAAGATATGATCATACAACAAATAGGTTACTGGCTGACAGAACAGGCTTTCAAGAGAATCCAAAGCCTTTCTGTTGCAAAAAGCATAGCAAACATTTGTCTGACTATTCAAAATACACTGTCCTAGCCACTCAGGGCCTGCTGTCCTGTCATCTGTCCCTCATTTCCGAGTGCACTCACTGCACATGGCCTCACCAGGTTTCTCCTTTATTTGCCTTCTGATTTCTCTCCTCTACAGTTCTTCTGCTTTGAGAATGATCAAAGTCCTTCAGATGACACACACCAAAAGCCTTGAAAACAGAAAGCAGTTTGCCACCTTTCTGCGCTAAAGCAACCAAATTGTACCAAGAGGTCAGTGGTTTGGGCTCACTTAGGGATGTGCTTCCTTCTGGCAGTAAAGTTGAAAAGCTGATATTATTGAATCATAGAATTGTTCAAGTTGGAAGACACCCTTAGAGGTCATCTAATCCAACTTGCCAGCAATGAACTGGGACAACTGACAGCTCCATCATATTGCTCAGAGTGCTGTCCAGCCCTACCATGGATGTCTCCAGGGATGGAGAGCCCACTACCTCTCAAGGCAACCTGTGCCACCACTCTTACTGCAGGTGTTCCATCCTGTGGATCATTTCTGTGGCCCTTCTCTGGATGCGTTCCAACAGATTCACATCTTTCTTGTTACTGAAGACTTCACATCTGGACATAGTACTCCAGGTGACATCTTACCAGCACAGCACAGAGGAGTAGGATCACCTCCCTCACCGTGCTGGCCGTGCTTCTTTAGATGCACCTGAGTATACAATTGGCTTTCTGCACTGCAAAGGCACTCCTGGTTTGCTGAGGAGTAGCAGTGCAATGGATGGTGTCTGACTACACAGGAGCATTGGCTGGCCTTCCTGGCCACGGAGGCATGAGGTACAGTTCCTGCTGCATGAAAATTCCATCTAGGTGAGAGGGCTGGCAAGAGATCTCAGCCACAGACGGACATTTATTTAGATGTTGACTTACAGATTTGCAGAGGCAGAAGCAGCAGGCAGGAGGGATGGGACATTTAGCGAAAGCTGGTCTTAGCTAAATGAAAGGCAAGCAGCTCCACCAAAACAGCTCGTGACAGGCTGTGCCCAGTGCAAGGCTCATTGCTTTGGGGCTGTTGTTTCCAGCCTACAAAGTGAAGGCCTTCAGAACTGCACACCAGGATCCTGCACACAGGTGCTGCTCCAGTGCCTCCACCAGAGCAGGCAAGGGAGCTTGGAGAAACAGAGGCTCATAAAGAAATCCACTGGAGCAGGCTTCCCACTGGCACTCTCCTGCTAGGCAGAGGCCTCTCTGCTGCTGGTCTTTCTGTCAAATGGTGTCAGGTGCCTGCTAATTACAGCTAATGAGGAACTTAATTACCCTGCAGCACATGGCTGGCTTTTTACACTGTTATGTCTCCTGGCTGTGTTCTAGCCCACACACATGGTGGGGAGGGGGCAAGAGGCTTCCCTCTGCCCATGGCATGTGGGGCCCTATGGGGACAGGTTGCCTCAGTCCCTCAGCACGTACATGGGTCATTCTGGTCTGCTTGCATTTGGCGGCTCCTGGATATGGTATCCCTTCCTGCTGGGCAGGAAGGTTCCCCATCAAGGTATGTCATTCTGGAGGGAGCTTTGGGTTTGTGCTGTGGCTATGGTCTGTGCTGGGCTGGCAGGAATCAGCATCTTGGCATTCTTCAGTGTTGGGGAGCCCCTGCAGACCACTTGAGTCTCTGTGTTGTATGCTCCTGGTTTGTTTTGACCCCAATAGTCCTGTTTGGTCTGTGTGTTTGGGGATTGGAGCCAGCTGGAGAATGCACAAGTGGAAGGACATTGGCTTGTATTCTCACAGGCACACGAGCAGTGTAACACTCAGATCCTACCCCCATGTCTTGTGTCTGTGTCAAGTATCCATAATTGTATAACAAGACCCGTGTAATGGGGATAATGCATTTGTGCATGTATGTGTGATTCCAGAATAGCCATACTGGCAGAGGAGCACAGTTCTGTGTTAGAGATGGGTGTGACTTACCTTCAGCAAAATGAGTGGCTCTGGCAAAATGTCCTTGTCTGTTTGATTTCATGTTGATTGAATGTATTTTCAGAGACTTGTTGAAAACTGGTGAGGTTTGCATTCGATTTGACAGGATGCAGCTAAGTGTCTTTTAGCAATTTTAGCTGTATTTTTCTTGACTGCTAAGAAATTCCCTATTCCCTGAACCACCTTATCTGACTGGATGACTAGAATTCTCAAAAAAAAAAAAATAAAAACAATAATAATTTTTAAAAAAGTGAATAGCAAGTAGTAAATTAAAGGAAATGGGATCATTTCAACAGCAGCCAGGTGGTGGGTTACTGGAGACCTGAATGCCTCTGTGTTAGTCTGATGTACAGCAGGCAGCTTGGCTGGTTATGAGGCGAAAGGCTACAGGCCAAAGTATGATTCTAGTCATGCTTGTGTAAGCCTGAAAGAAGCCTTCCAGCCTAGGGACGTTTGGAGAAGTGCCTGTGTTCTGAGCAAGTCAAATGCACTGCTTCAAGAGCTCTGTTTTGCCGGTGAGATACTGCAAGTGCCAAAGGATGAAGGCTGCACTGAGCTGTCGGTGTTGCATAGCAGTGCATCGTTCTGTCATGCGTTAGGCCTCTTTCCAGTGGCTGGGAGGCCAGGACTGTGCTGGGGCCTTGTTGTGGTTCACGTCTGCATGGTGACATGGGCTGACACTGTTGTGACACATGGGCACAGGGGGAGGCATAAGCTTTTATGTGCTCTGAATGCAGGGCTCTGGGACAAGTCTCAGCTGAGTGAACCTGTAAAATGCAGGGGCAGCTGAGCACTATGGCACAGAAAAGAAGGGGAAAATGTTCCCTCCACAGAGATACTCCAAGCTGGAGAGCAGGGCTGGTGGGGCAGTTTCCTGAGCCCTGTAGCCCAGCTGGAGTCAGATCACCTGCTTTAGTCCTTTATGTTATTCACCACCCTGATAACTCTTTTGATGTTGTTCTGCAGACTGGCCTGGCCCTTCCCACCCTGCACTGTGGTGGGCCCACTTCATTTCTAGCATTTCCACTGCTGCAGGAAGTCTTTTGGTTTCTGGCTTTGGCATATGCTGTTGGTGGAGGTAGTGCTGGCAGTGCGCAGGATAGGGCAGAACTCTGCGAAGGCAGGCATGTCTCCGTGTTCTGGGGCACCTAAAGCAAGTCCCAGATTTGTTTGGTGTCTCAGATTTCCCATCTGTGAAATAGAAATGGATAAAATAAGTGAATTTATGTCATAGGTCATGTAATGCATGGTTTCTTTTGGGCAACAGGCAGTTGGTGCATCCTAAACTAGTACGTAGGTTGGTCTGATTTGTGTAGGGCTAACATGAACACAGCTGTAGCTATGGAGCTTCCCCGTAGTGCCCCTTTCTCAGGATAAACTCAGCCCATGAGGTAAAGGCAGTCCCCTTCATGTGTGTCATTCTCTCTCAGCTGACATATGCCAAAACACTGCAAAATAAGGTGAGAAAAGTGAATTCTGTGAGACCAGTTCAGGTGCTGCTGCCAAGGCAGGTGGAAAGGATGGAGGGTACCCAGTGTGTGGCAGAAAGGGCAGCACACCAACATCTCTGATGACTCTTGAATGCTGAACTGTTCATGGTGTCAATGGGGGAGGGATCCCACAGAGGGAACCCACTCTTATCTGGAGAATGAGGACCTCATAACCACTTCCTCCTCCTACAAATGCCTTAATACTGCAGGAATATCTGCAGTATATCTGCAGGAAATGAGAAAGCCCACAGCCTCCCTTAGCATCACCATTGGCACAGATGTTGGTGTGTACCCGCTCAGCCCTAGTGGCTTGAGGTTTCTAATGGCTGCCATGTCCGAGGGCACCTTCAGGTCTCTGTGCTTCTTGGTATGCCTGCAGGCTCTGAGTGTCAGCATGGCAGTGACAGATGCATCTCCTGGAAATGTCTTGCAGCTATCCTGGTCCTCTGGCTGTACTGTTTATTAACAGAATAATAAACAATTTAGCTGGTTAAAAACATAACTCTGTTTGGTATCCTGCCTAAACCTGATAGAACATGTTATTTGAGTGTCACCTAGTTGACAGGCGCACAGCTGTCTGTGGACATCTGCTCTGACCAACGTGGGCCTTTCTTTCTCTGCTGCCCTGGGGCTTTGCACCCTGTCATTGGTGATTATGTCATGTTACATATAGATCTGGAAGCTGACCCTATATAACATGATATAAAGCAATTCAGTCAATATACTGGGACAACAGGGTGGATCTTAATCAGAAACATATGTGGAATACATTTGTTCTAGTCAAAACTGTCCTGCCTGGAGACTTGCCTGTCAAAGGAGAAGGCAGCTCATTAAACACTGAGGTACTGCTGGGTCAGTGGGTCCTGGAGCCTGAGAAACAGGGGACTTGAATTCTCTTGACTTACTGCTGTGTAGAGCAGAATGAAGAATTAGTACAAGAATAAAGTTGCAGGGAGATGATGGTGGTGGCAATCAGATGCCAGCTTTGCATGATTGCATGCTGCTGTTAGTACTCAACATTGTGGCTGTGGAAAGATATATATTTTTCCCTTTTGCTAGCCAGAGTTGGGGAATAGCGAGGTTAAGAATGTGATCCTGTTACAGCCCTCACGTTGTTTAGAGTGGAATTTGCATGCATCCTGACTTGGATTTGAGTACCTTCAGGTCTACCTGCTAGAAGATGCAGCTTTTAGCAGCTAGAGAGTGTGATTATGACCACAGGGATTCTTTCCGCTTGTGTTTTCCTTTTATTTGTATTATGTAACCCTAGGCTGCCTCTGGGGTGAGTAGGAGCTATTTGGGCATGTTCCTTTCTTTAAATGACTCCTGGCACAGAGGTTCAGGGGATTTTCAGTCAACACCATTCCATTTAAGAAACAATAATTAGCAGCAAAAGCTTTACACGGCTGTTCTGTGAAACGGGAGCTTTCTCAGCTGTTTTCACTTTGCCATGACATCTACAATACATACTGCAGAAAGATACGGCTGCAGAAGAGAAGTGCTTGCACTTTGCTGTCTAACTAGCCATGATAGCGATTGTGGACAGACCTGTGACCCAGCAGTGCTTTAAGAGGAGGATGTCATATCAGCACTGAAAATGGGTATCTCTGGCTGGAAGTGTGCCAGATCAAAGTGAATGCAGATCCTCATGTTTTGGAGATGATGTAGCAAGTTTTGGGCTAAGATCATGAAAGTAATTAGTCTCATCCTGGTAGTATTTCTGCTTCAAAATTCTGTCCATGAGCCTGTTCTTAGAGTTGTTTTAATAGCCTAAGTGTTGATGCTATCAGACATAAGTGATGCACTTAGCAATAGCCATGGGCTCAGCTCTGCCAATAAACAACTTAGGAAATTTACTTCTCTGAGAGGGCAAGCTCTTGCAAAGCCACTCGTGAGCAAAATGCAAAGTTCTTGCCTTTCACCAAGTCCTAAAAACCAATCCATAGAAGCCAGTGTTTTATCAGCAAGGGTGGTAAGGTTGTAGACCAAATGGCATCATTGCTTTAATTCACTTAACATAGTGTTTTTTTGTGTATTTAAATTTTCTGAGATAAGCAGACAGGGTGTGCAGGGGTGACAACTTTGGATTACATATTGCATGGGGAGGGAGAAGCTTTGTTTTGGAAAATACTACATTTGAAAATTGGCTGGTCTATGGAATTGGACTTCAGAGTCTGCTTTTGTGGCAGGGTTTTCTGTTTTTTCCATTTCTTTTCCCCCTGAAGTGTACTGCATAACCATAAAGATATATAGTGTGACTACAGTCCATATGTTATGGGTATAAACAGGATTCAAATACTTACTTTCTTCATGTGAGCTAAGGAACTGCAGGCACGTGCAGCTGAGTTACTAGTAAGTTGGCTCACACTTATGTAGAGGACTCTTAATGGCTGTACAGGTAGTCCTGTAGGAGTTCCCGCACTTCCATTAGAGCATTTGGCCTACCAGTATATTGGAGGTCTGCACAGCTAAGCCGAGTGTTTGCCCTGAAGAAGGATCTGACTGGAAAAACAATTCGTTTCCAGGGAAACTCAGCGGCGTGGTAGTACTTCTTGAAATAAATAGTACAAATTTCATGGAGCTTCAAAGATTTAAATTAGGGTGTTATTTTAGAATGATTTCAAAATTAAAGCCTTTATAAGGAAAGATACAAAAGCTGCTGTGAGTTTGTGTCTGCCTGTATTTACTCAGGAACAAAATCCTTTTCGTTGTCTCCAAGGTGAAAGCACTTTGCAGCTAGTCAGTTTCACTTCTTCAGGCCTGGAAGTGCTTTGCCACTGTTGAGAGTCGTTGCTCCATGGTTACCTTGTCTTATGAGTTTAAAAAGGCTTTCATTCCATTCCTCATGATTTTTATGTTCATGCATTTCCTGACATCATTAATAAAGAAGTGAAAATTTTGAAACATATGTTACTAATGTACTGTTCAATATCAGATAAGGCTAAAATTATTCCGACATTACTTGTGTCCTTCAAGGATGTGCACGAACCACATGTTAGCCATATGTTTCAGTCATTTCAAAGGTGATTAAAGTAACTGTTAAGGAGTAAACAATGTGATGAAATTAGCTTACAATGTTAGGTCTGAAATGTGTATGCAAGTATGGGTAACAGTATATCTCATGCTCTGTAGATGGAACTGAGGATAGATCTTGGTTTTATTTTCAGGGTATTTTGCTGTTTGAGTGGTATCATGAATACAGCAATTCATCCTTAGTTTTCTGTTTCTTCACTCTTACAGCTAGTAAAAAGGGTAATCTTAGCTAGTCAAATTAACACTTTTTTATTTGCATGTACTTCCTTGGAGTTCTACACCTTCCCAAGTGTCTCAGCTGAGCGCAGAGCCATACTGCATTGTGTGAGATGCAGCTGGGCAAGACCAGTCTATAGGAGTTGCAGATGAAAACTGATGTAAAGATGGGGAAAGGGCTTCTTCAGGAGTAGAGCTGGGAATCAAGGCTGGCTATCCTAAATGCTGCGTGCCCAAACTGAAATAGGGTCTCCTGCCCCACACTTTCTTCCTACTCGTGGCAGGGGCACAGTGTTACAAGCCTGATCTGAACTCAGCTTCTTACTGCCTGGTAGGCTTTTGGCTTTGTGGTGATTCATCCATTTCAGCTGCCTTGAATGCTAGCATGCATCTTATTTGCATGCTAATAAGCCTGAGGTGAACTTAAATTCATGTTGAGCCAAGAGCTTGCGGTAACACATGTACAAATTAGCATTAAACACTGAAGTGCAGAATGCCCATGGGTGTTGACAGCAGAGCAGAGAAAGGACTTCCTTTATTTTTAATTTTATCTGTGGAACTGCTCAAACCAACCCACCTTCTGGTGTGCAGCCTCCCATTTTCACTTCTTAAACAGTAAATGTTGTCCTTCATGGAAAAACAAACCTTTAAGAAAGGGATATCTTTTATCAAGGGAGGCGAGTCCTGCTACTACATCAATATCCCAGAGAAGAGGCTGGATTCCAAAAGGAAAAAAAAAAAAACCCAACCTGAACTCCTCGGTCCCTCCCTCTGTGAGGTGAACTGCTTTTCCTCATGGAACTCACATTTTTGGCGTGTTTACTTTTCTTTGGGGGAGAACTCTTTTGTTTAAATAACCAGAAGCATAGGAATGTTTTTACAGACGGAAAGGTGTTAGCTTGTGGTTTTGTGTGTCATCTCTTTACACGTCTTCTAGAGCTGCTCAAATATATGTATTTTTTCCTCACAGAAGTTTAATACAGAAAATTAATGAGGAGCTGGTTGTGTAGTGAAAGTGTGGAAACTGCAGCAGGGCTAAAAGGGAGTTGTCAGCTCCAGGCCTTCCCAGTCCAATAGGTAATTGCAGAACTGTGTGAGTGAGATACAAAGGGAGGCTCTGAAAGGTTCAAAGAGATTTATAGAATATTTCAGTCCACAGAAACATATAAAACAAAGTCCAAAAGCCTGCAAGAACGGGACAAGAGGGACCTGCTGTCAGAAGCAGCTTGTCATATAGTTATGATATACTGTCCTCTCCCAAGTGATCTGTACAATCTCTGTCAGCAACATGGCAAGCAAACAGCATCCAGGGGGCTTGAGATGAGTGTTTGGGAGAGAAGGCAGCGGTGACAATGACCACTGCAAGCTTCCACAGAGAAGTCTGCACAGCTCTTTTTGAACAAAAAGTGCAGAGCACTCTTTTCACCTCTTTCTTTTCACTATGAAAGGACAAACCTGGGTCAAGTAAAGGAAATACCTAAAAATAACAAGAATTTGAGGTTATTCAAAGCCTACTAGGGAATTCAGATGCCATTGAAGTTAATGGAATTGTGCACCAAAGTCCCCACCATAGCAATGAAAATCCCACCCAAAAATTTTCAAAAACATTCCCTTCTTCATCTACAGGTGTCATTTGTTTCTCCTTCTTGCCAGTCATAGATGACCTGTGCTCAAACATGACTTGCACATGAAGCAAAATCCTGTCTGTTTAGGTTCAGTGCTTTGTGTCTGGCCTAATGCTTTCTCTGCAATCTCTGCAGCTTTCTAAGCAAGGTGGGGAAATGAAACTGTTTTTCTTGTGATCTGTGATCTATCTCCTCATACTCCTCAGTCTGCATAGAAGACTTCAGTTAACACTAAGAGCATGAAGGTTTGCAATACCTATGTTATCTTCCTGACGTAATTTGAAACAAAGAGGAAGTGATCCAGGTAGATTACTTTTTGCTCTTTGGGGGGAGGGAAAGCTATGAACCCAATGTAGTTAAGAAAAAGAGACTGAAGGTGATTACAGGGGAGAAGCTTTACTTCTAGAAAAATTCCTGAAGAGACCAAGGCAGATGCAGGCTAATGTCCCTCCTTTTGCAGTGCCATGCATCATGCTTCCCTTTTACTACAGGAAGCAAGGCTCACCAGTCTGCCGGTGCAAAAAGGCGTTTGTGGGGAGAAAGTGAGAGCCTGTCGTGGTTTTGTAACTTCGCTGTTGGTATTCCACATCATAACATCATGGACAAAAGAGAAGAACTACGTTCTGTTCTGATCTGTTCTGGAAGTAAGTGTGGTATGTACCAGCTTGGTGTTCCAGGTGCTCTAGTTTCCTCCTCAGCTAGGGCTGAGGGCAGGGACCGAGCAGCCACAGGACCTGTGGCTGTTGATTAGCAGTGCAACATACAACAGATTCCTTGGCACAGCAGAGGTTATTGAGAAGCTGGGCTGCATCCCAAGCTTGCCCCCGGCAGAATTGGCAGATCACATAGCCAGTGTCATTTTCAAGTACTTGGCTAGGCAAAGCCCACCCCAGTTCCCTTGTGCAGTGATTTGCTTAGCGAGTTGGCTGCCTCCCCACCCATGTATGTGCTCACAGTGTTTGAGGTAGGATGGAGTGTATTTCTCTACTGTAATCAAATTTTGTTATTTCAAAGATGTGTGACTGTGTATCAGAAGCTGCAGCTTCTTTTAAATTGGTTTTTGGCTATGAAAATATCTATCTCAAATCCGGGAGGCTTGCAACAACTTTAAAGTCTGTAAAATGTGTTTTATTTTGACAGTAGGAATTAGAGAGTACAGAGCTGCACTCTTCTAGCTCTAACATGCAGCTTCAGCACAGGGCTGGCATTACCTTGCAGGCCACGTTATTGGGAAGAGCAGGTCCTTAGCAGAGCTTTGATCACTCCAGTGGTGTTCAGCTGGGGAGTACAGCAAAGCCCCTTATAACCCCAGTTTCTCATTTTTCATCCCAGATGCCTATTGCATTTCTCTTCACAGCTCAGCGATGCAGAGCCTCTTGAACCGGAGCCTCTCTGCAACTGGAGAGGTCCTCAGCAGCCACCTGAGGGGCTGACACCAAACATCTGTCCTGGGCATGGGGTGTGTGGGAACAGCCCATCAGACTGTCTATTTCCTCCCTATGAAATAATACTTGACAGCACTGAGTACCAGACCCTGGCTAGGAGTAGCATGAAGACATCTGTCAGGGTAGCGTTATGCTCTGGCACGTATCATTCTCCCACACCACAGCTATGTGGCACCGCTCAGGCTGAAAGCATGCTATATGGGGCTTCTGAACACGCAGTCTGACCCATGGTGCACTGCATCCCATCTTGCTTCCTGCCCACGCAGGCTTCAAGCAGGCATCTGCTGTGACTGACATGGAGGTGTCACGTCGTTAAGTGCTGGAAGTGACGGGTATTGGGCTGGGAACATGCTGTCAAATGAAGTGGAGTTCAAAGTCAGAGCTGAACCTCAGCAGCCATGGTGCATGTGTGAGAAGGAGAGAGGATTGGTGTGCATTCAGAGCCTCCCCAAAGGTGGCTGAGGCCCCAGCTCACATTTGTTTCTGTCATGTGAAGAAAGCAGAGAGCCAAAACCAACTGAAAAATTTCCAGTTAGTCAATAACATGTTAGTAAACTCCAGAATGCTCAGCATAAGGCATTTCAGTGGAAGCAGAGCTGATTCGATAAGTGTACCCTGGGGAATGTCACTGGGCATCACTACTGCTAGCAGGTCACTGTGGGCTTAGGGCTGGGGTTTGGGTATGCAGCAGCTCCATATACTTTTATCTGAACTCTTTGCATGTGTTTGTGTGTGTTTGGTGGCTGTTGTTTTTTGTGTTTGTTTCAAGTGATTCTACCATTGCCCTCCTCCTAGATAAGAAAAAAATGTAAGCAGCAGCTTGCTGATGACTAGCAGAGAGAAGCTTAAAAAGTTCTCTTCTAAGGATGAAAAGAGCTTGTAATTGGCTGCTTACATTTGCATTTCAACTACAGAAGTGGAGCTACTCCAGCCCAGCAGTAATTCCTTCCAGCCCTTTGATTCAGGGTCACAGTAGGTATCAGTGAGCTGTTTAGGTCTGTCACCAGCCTTTCTAAAGAGCTAGACACACAGTGCTAAAAAGCAAACCACAACCAGGGGATTAAAGCAGCTGGCTGGTGGATTTCTTTAACTTTTTGTTTTCAAACACCTTCTCATTTTGAGGAGCAAACTGTCACTGATTTGGCTCTGTTAGCTTTTCTGGTCATTTGCTGTATTTTCCTTTGAAAATGGGAAATCAGCCACACCACTACGGACTGTGGAGTTTTAAATAAGAGGTTGCGTGGGAGTCCTACCTGCATGCAACAGAGGGATGAGGAATTATGGAAGGAATATTTTCCCCTGACTCCCTCATGCCAATGTTGTCACCAGTATGGGCACCAACATTCTCCCGCAAGCTCAGTACTGTCTGCCACTACAGCTAATGAAGCTGATGAGCATTAAAGTTTTCTCTTTGTAAAATTATTCTCTTCTTCCCCTCACTTGCAGCCCTGAGCATGGCCTTATTTTGATTGTTGTGCTCCCTTGAGCATCTGGTTCTGGCTCATGACTCAAGGGTCTATTTTTCTGCCGCATGCTCTTGAATAGAGTTGTTTAGTAAAATTTTAGCCACTTGTGGCTGTGAGCCCAATTGGAAACACGTGTGTTAGTTAAAGGCAGGTGGAGGGATTTCTTTTGTTAGTTAGGCTTCAAATTCCATTGTGTTCCCTGTAACCAGTGGCCCAGGCTTGGATTTTGGTAACACCAGAAAAACTCAGTTGATGAGAGAATAACCCTGGATTTGCACTGCTTATAAGCCTCAAAGTTTTTTTCTTTCTTTGTAGTATGTGTAAAAACAGTTGCATATGGCCCTGTTTTTTATTAAAAAAAAAAAAAAAGAAAAAAAGAAGGGGTAAAGAGGTGCTTTCTGGGACAGATAGGGCTGCACGGCCAAGGCTGAGTTGCTAGGATCACACAGGAAAAGCAAGGGCTCTTTTCCCACCAGCATGCTGTCCTCCCTCCCCCCCCAACAGCCTATTTTTCCCTTCTGCTCTACACCCAATTGCTAATTAGATCTCTGAAGCAAGAGGCTGCCATTTTACACCGAGCTGTGAGCTGCCATTCGCCCACTATGGGCTCTGTTAGTAGTTAAGAGTAACACCCTGTGTAATGATTTAAGCAACAAATGCCTGTAACTTTAGCCCACCCCAGGTGTGTCTCAGGTTCATTATCACCTTGGGAGCTCAGTATGAGGGAGGTTAGTTTTGTTGTGAACTAAACTCTTTTGCTTATGAAGTATGTGCTCTGGGAAGATGATACAAAAATAAGTAGAAATCAGAAGTGAAATGGAATTGGAGAATTTAATGTATGGGTAGCTCAGGGGGACACGAGGAAGGCATAAATGGGCCCAAAACATGCAGTTACCTTAGCTATCCTTTTCTCGTGGACAGAAGAGCTTGGGTTTAACTCCTCGATGACACAAAGCCTCTGAGGCACAATGTGAGTTTCATACCTTAAATACATTACCTATGTGGCCATAATGGACTTGTTGACCATTAAAATCAGCACATCTGAAGAATGCAAACTCCTCTCAGACTTTGGTGTATCTTTTGGGTTTTAACTATGGCACTGTCTGCCAAAGCTGTTAGTTTTATGGACAAGCTGCTGCTGCAGCACTGAGCCTTGCTCCATATCACTACTTTTGTATCATTCTCAGGCTTGATAAGGGTGATCCGCATTCTATCATTAGCAAAAATGAGTTGTACCAGAGCCAGAACCGACTCTTGAGTAATCTCTATCAATATATCTTTCTAGGATGAGTCTGAGCAATTGATTAATTTCTCATTTTTTTTTAAAAATCATTTTGGCATTGAGTCTTGAAGCTTCATTTAGCCTTTGTTTCTCTCATTGTTCATGAAAATGTTACATGGGATAGTGTCATAAACCTTACTGAAGTCAGGATATGTTATCTGTTGTTTCTTGCTTCACCTCAAGGCCTGGGGAGAGAAGATCATGCATCACAGGAGATGTGGCCCAAGCTAGGAACATGTCCAGGGGACGATAAGAGTGTAAGGCAGGTGAAATATAGCTCCCAGGAAGTCCTGCAGTGCCTCCATGATAGAGCTGTTATGGTTTCCAACAAATATTTTTCAGGTTTTTGAATGCATTACCATTAAATAAAAAGAGTGCACAAGGGAAGATTTCTAAATGTCTGGAAAGCGCGCCTAGGACCTGCATATACATGTAACAAGCCCTGTTCTAGACTGAGAAGTTGATTAGCACTCTCTGATACATTTGGTCCTTAGTGTCTGGTAAAGTGAGAGATTAGTGGGGGAAAAATGATACTGAGAGCTCAGGTGCAGAAGAGGGGGTGTTTCCAACTTCTTCCACTCTGTAAATCTGCTAATATCAACGTTGTTTCTGGTGGTTTGTCTGTGCCCAGGACACAAAATTCCAAACCCATGGTGGACTGTTATGTTAAAATTTATTCTTGAGTCCTTCACATCTGCATTTCATTAATTCACTTGAGACTCAAAGGCTGTTGTGCTATCACTGAAAAAATGAAAGCTATACACTTATATAGCTGTACGCTACAGGGAATGTAGTCAAACAGCACATGATGCCCAGCGAGCAATTAAATCACTCTTTAGAAGTACAGCAAAAGTTCTGGTCACTGTATTAACTTCTGTTAGCCAGTGTCTAGATGCCATAGTGCCTTTAGGACACTGTTAATTGTTTTGTCCAGATTTTTAACTGAGAAGTAGGCGAAGCAGACCCTGGAGGATCAGTTTTTCCTTATTCGGGGAGGGAAAAAGAACAGGAAATGGTCCTCTTAGCTTGAATGCTGTATTTCTATTAAAAAAAGAAAAGTGAGTAAGAACAAGTGTGGAAGCTTCATATCAGTATTGCAAGGCAGTATTATTTCCCATCTTCAGTTGTCTTGCCTTAAACAGGAAGAACACAGTTGTGGGGAACAGGATTTATATGAGAAGTTTCCTATATTCAGCCAGTACCCTTTCAAGGTAATTTCTTTTTTTAACTCATGAAAGTGCAGAAGAAACAACTCAAAGGTAAGAGCACTTGACTTTTGTCTTTGTTTGGACAGTATGGGGACAAAAGCAGTAGTAGGAGAGGACTGCTAATATCTGTATCTTTTAAGGACAGGCAACTGCCTACTGCAAACTGAAGCTATCAGTTTCTTATTTTTCAAATAAACCTGAAAGGGAAATGACCTACTCTTGAGAGCACAAGTGGTGGGGGACTCTTCCATCTGAGTTTATTTTGCTTAGCGGGTAAGATCAGAAGAGGCCTAAACAAGGCTCTTTATTTTCGGCAACTCTGATCGTCTGTTTTGAAGCGAGATCCAAAGAAAACATACTCCCTCCTTCATCCCAATTAAAAAGCAATAAAGGCTATTTTCATTTTTTAAATATTGAAGGTAGGAGATGTGCCAAGAAATCCTTTGCCTTCATCGAGGGGCAGATGTCAAATATTGTATCCTCATCTGGTGTTATCCAACATCACTCCATTGAAGTCAATCCAAGCAGTTCGGAGTTGTAGTGCTGAAATGCCTGACTCTTCATTTTGCAGTGCCATTCAAAGATACAGCTCCTTAGAGTGTAGTTGATAAGGTCATGTGTAAATATGATATTTAGAAATAAAAGTCCAAACTCATTCCAGGAGCTTTACCCAACAAATTATATGGCCTGCTGCTCTTTGATGATCTCCTTTTTCATCTTGAAGCAGCAAGATACTAGCACTCTGTGCAGAGCAGGAGTCACTTACATGACTGGAAGTGGTAGTCATCTCTCAGACAGTTCACTGACTTTTTCCTGTGCCTGGTACTATTCAGGAAGATCCTACATGTAGCTAAAATAGAGTGATTTGTAGGAGCAAAAAGTAGTCTTCTGCACTGGGATCTTGCTAAGAAGTTGAAGCTCAAATCCAGTTACAGACAATTCTCAATGTAGTTAGTGGTTTGGTTTTGGGTAAAAGCAAGAGACTCAATTTACTGCTGTGTTGAAGGCAATTGCTGCTTTCTGTCCTGCAGTGCATCTAGTCTTATCCGAATTGGTTTTCTTTCCTGTTGTGTGTGTTAGACTCACCAGTGGGGAGTATAAAGGATTTCCTTGAATAAAAGAGTGGAGAAACACAATGTGCATAAGAGAAGAAATAAGGGGAAATAGATGATAGGAACAATCTACTCTATTGTCATGAAAGGCTACCACTTCTTAGATGTTTTTTTTTCCTTTCTCGTAGTTTCTGTGACTTTGTAATTAACCACAGATGGACACATAGCACAGGCTTTGATATAAGAGTGGGTCCCACAGTAAGTGAACCACTCTCCCACTGTTTCTTCCTTTGCATCTCCTCCTCTCTCTCTTTCTGGAGGAAGAAAAGAAGAATACAGCTGTCTAGTATGGGAAATGATAAAGTTCTATTAGCTTTTAGGGATGTGTCAGTAGGGTGGAGCAGCAAAAGAAGCCACAATAATCTCTGTTGTTCTTACAGGGGATGGTAAGTGCTCCTCCTGCTTATACTCAGTTTATCAGTAATAAGCACATAAAATTAAATGGAATAGTACTGGGTTAAAATCAGTATGGGAGAAGCAAAATAAAATACCGGTACTCCAATTCCAAACTCATTCCTAAAGGAAACAAGTCCCAGTCTGGCCCTTAATCTAAAATTGGAAATGAAGCTCAGTGTTTTCTGAGGCCCTCCAGGGTTTTTGCTAGGGAGCCTGGCTGATGATTTGCTGCTTCATCAGGTGTTCTTAACTCAGTGAAGAGTAAAATGCTAAGAAAGCTTACTTGATCTCATATCATGTGTTGAACACAGATACAGGCATGTACAAAGCTTGTCATTTTCTGAAATCCAGCTCAAACTCTATTATTCCACTTACTCAGAAGCCATACTAGTAAGACAGCGTCACTCAGTAGTTTCAATAGTGTTTTGCACTCTGAGTCAATAGGATCAAGAAGTACGAATACAATCATAGAATCCCAGACAAATTTTCTATCAGTGGGTACCTCTGAGGTTCTTCTAGTCTTTTGCTCAAATAAGGCCCAACTTCGATGTTAGAGAGGGTTGCTCAGGGTCTCATGTGAGGAAGTTCTGAAAAATCTCCAAGAATGGGTACTCTGTCATCTTCTGCAAACTTGTTCCAATGCTTATGTGTAAAGGATGCTTTTCATCTTTTCTTTTGGAATTAATCTTGTTGCAGCCTGTGTCCATTGTGCCATGTGAGTTCACTGTGTACCTTTGAGGAGAAGTTTGGTTTCATTGTCGCTACAAGCCCCTTCAAAGTAGAGATGTAGTCAGTCCCTCCTCTCTCTAGCCTTCTTTTCTCCAGAGTAGAAAACCTCAGTTCCTTTAGCCTCTTCTCACATTTTGTGTTATAGGCCCTTTGCTATCTTCACTGTATTCCTTGAGTCTCTACAAGTTGTCAGTATCTCTCTCATATAGTGAACTTCGTATTGATCTAGGCCAAGTGACATCTAATTTTTTTTTTTAAAGTTCACCCATCACTTGCTGCATAGGCTGTTGTCTTCTTTGTCTTATTTTACCTTATGTTCTCCTGATAACATTGAGGAAACCTGAAAGAGTGAGATCTATGTGATCTTTAAACTACCAACAACATCTGCACTGATAGCAACACTACCTTGCATATCTCTATTCAATCTGGATGGAGATGAACCCTGGTGTTGTCCTGAGATAAGCAAGAAGAGTATCAGACCCATAAACTGTATGGGAGACAAGGAAGCTGTTTGGTCCTGGCATTCCTTTCCCCTCTAGGCTACTTCTTTCTGGAGGAAGCCATTGATCTCTGGCAGGCAGACACAGTTGGGCACTCAGTCAATCTATCAGTGACAGGCTAACATAAAACAGCCGTAAACAGCCTCCAGCAATATTGAGGATGGGTTCCCTGGCTGGAGAAGCACAGATTCAGCATTCATTCAAACTAACCTTTGAGGAATTTTTTTATTACAGGAAACAACAATGATAATAATAATCTGGGGAATCTCTGTCAAGAAAGAGCTTTTGGATAATCTCAAACCAAAGACATCCAGGCAGGAAATCCCTCTTGGTATTGTTCATTTAATAAGACCTTACAGGTCTCCAGAAATATCTTTTTTTTTTTTTTCTGAGCACAATTTATAGTTGAATAAACAGTAGTAGACAAATGTTATCATATTCAACTTTGCATAAATTTGAATGAGTGTTCCCAGAAGATCCTGAATTTCAGAGAAACCTGGAGATGATAGACAACAAAAGCTTCCTGGGATCTTTCTGAATCCTTTCTTACAAGCTGAGTCCAGTTTGCCTTTTCTTCACTGTGTGTGTATGTATATAGTATATACTAACTTTTTACCAGTCAAGTTTAATGTGATTGAAGCAGGGATGAGGTTATTCCTTTGAGTAATATCAATGAATTCTTCCTGATAGCCATGCTGTTTTGTTAATTTCCTTTCTCTATCCCTTCTTATCCATCCTTCTAGCACCTCATTGCATTTTTTTTTCTGTCCTCTTTAGCGCTCATCAGAAGACAAATTGTTAATAACTGACAAAGTCCTGCATTCATACACATTTTCAGCTGGTGATGCTGATAGGTGTTCATTTCATGCCTTTGCATTTTTTTCACCTTTTAACTGATAACAGTTGCTCTCTGTGTTCCTGGTTACTCTTTCCCATCAGTTCAGACACCAATCAATTGCCTGTGTCTGTGATCTGAGATCAGAAACAAAATAGAATGAAGTTTTCATTGCATATTTGCAAGGGAGAAGCCGGTTACATTACACAGACGTATGGGATCAGACTCCTTGGAACATGAGATGTGTGTGGGTGAGCTTGGCCAACAAGGCAGCCAAGAAGACAATTTACTAGCCCACCCTTGAAGAACTTGATGGGACTCTAGAGGACAGAAACAGGGGCCCATACAAATACTTAGAGAAGTTAATAACTTTTTTTTTGTATGCCAGTGCTAGAATTTTAAGCCTCGTATCAATTATCCTTCAGTAAAGAGCCTTTTACTATGGAAAAAACAATTACATGCATAGTGGGAGCTCACCGAGCGCTCCACCAAAGCAGCTAGAGTGCTGAAATTTTAATGAAGACCTTCTTTTCATGTAGGATTTTTCAGCAGTTGAGTTAAACCACTGCTAATAAAAAAAAAAAAATAACAACAAAGCAACACAAAATCCTGGACACAAGATAAAAATATATATGTCAAAACCTATGCTCGCCTTAATTTCAATGTGAGTATGAAGGCCAGTGTCTTCTGATGCCACAATTCCACCAGTTCTGAAAGATGAGAAAGGGGCAACGTTTTCACAGATAGTAGAAATGGTATCCCTTTTATACAACCAAGCAGGTAACAGTCAAGCTCCTACCCAATCTGATTGTCTTAATTCTCAGCCTAATTTTGGCTGACTCTCAAGCTGAGGGTGAACTTGGTCTTTCATTCATCAACAGCGAACTCGCAGTGGAGCTTTGAACTATTCAGTTTAACAGAGTTCAGGAAATGTTGCCTTCCTGCATTGCCCTGATCTAGGACTGTAGAGAAATGTCCACTTACAAAAATATCTCAAAGCACTGCAGTGTTTAGTGGAGCTTTTCAGAATCTGGATTTATGGTCTCTACTTGTATGGTCTTCAAACTCTTTATTCAGAATTTGTATTTCTGGAGTATGGTCCTGGTTCTCTTGTGGAGATAACAAGAAAATTTTCCCCTTTGGCTCTAGCAAGGTGTTTATATCAGAAATGATATATATTTCTAAAAAAGAAATTTTATAGAACCAAAATGGAGAAATATCTTTTTAAGTATGTAGATATTTCAGATCTACTCTATCCATAGTGAAGAACAACAACAAAATAATATATATATCATACAGCGTGTATTTTGTTCTTTTTTCAAGTTATTCCTAAGCAGTGAGATTTGCTGATGTGTTTTACCTGCTTCAGATAAAAGAGTTGGCTTCGAGGATGCTGAAAGCTGAGGAGCTTTTACAGTGTCCTCTTGGGCCCCAGATCACTGAAGTCCTAAAGGAAAGAGCAGCTGCTTAAAGAGTAATACAGAAATAACTCACTGAGATCAGTGCTGAACTCATACACTTCAGTTGCATTCAGATGGAACATTTCCCTGTCTGTTTCCTCTCTTATCCTAAAAGATGATTCATGTAAGTTTGCGACTGACAGAAACATTTGTTAAAGAAATCTCTTTGCTCTTCTCTAGCCACCGTGCATTTAATATTTTTAGGTTTTGCCATATCCTAAGAATATTGGCCCATTAAATCTAATTATCCACCTCTGGGAAATAGCCTATACCTTGAGGCTTTTGAGGAAGGGAAAATTCCACAGTTGCACCTGGTCAACTGGTTCCACATGAAGGAAATGACCCCCTGACCCTTTTAGGTGCTCTGAACATAAAACTTGTTTAACCCTCTCTTACCTACACAGCTATAAACAACATTACTGCTCTCAAATCTCTGCAGCTCGTTAAAAAAAAAAAAAAAAAAAAAAAACTTGACTGACAAGCAGCAGGGATTCTTCTGGGTGGAATGAGGACGAGCTGCAGAAATTAAAATTGACCTAAATTTGAAAGTCTTATAGGGTTAGGAGATGGATAGTTCTGTGTACAGGTGTGAACCTCAAGGTTTTCCAGGCCCATTCTGGAAATCTTCAGACTGAATGTAATGCAATCCATGCAAAATCAGCAAAAGATACAATGCAGCCATGCTAATTGTCATGATGAGAGTGCTGTCTTATTACCTTTTCCTGCATGATAACCATAGAATGGCTTAGGCTGGAAGGGACCTTAAAGATCATTGAGCTCCACGCCCTGCTGTGGGCGGGGTTGACAGTGATGCCTCATTAACAGGATATTTAATTTTTATATAACTGAAGGAGTAAATAAAGAATTTCCAGTCTCAATAATTTCATCAATAGCTTATGGCAGAAGTAAAAATACTGCAAATCCTCTGTATGACAGTGTTTCCTTGGCTTCGTCTATCAAAAAGGATCGGAAAAATGCATTGGTAAAGGAAGGCCAGATCATAGAGGCCAAATTTGCATCAGTCATACAGTCTTCCAGGTCTCTCACAGCATGTAGCATGGGAGAGGGTTGCTGTGGACTATTCTTCCATTTTGGCTCCCTTGTATCATCTCTGAGTTTGTTTTGATTTGTGAATTTAAGGATATGTTAGAGTGGTGTCCGTTCATAGCTTATTGTAATTCCTTCTTGAGTGTCCCAGTGGAGAGAAAAAATGAAGTTGAATAGGCAAAAAGATGCCAGTCGGAGATGAGATTTCTAATTGAAACTGTGCTTGTATCTGTTCTAAGTTCATAATTTCAGGTTGAATATTAGGAAAAACCTCTTCTCAGAAATAGTGATCAGGCATTGGCCCAGGCTGCCCAGGGAGGTGGTGGAGTCCCTGTCCCTGGAGATGTTAATGAAGCATGGAGATGTGGTACTGAGGGACATGGTTAGTGGGCATGGTGGGGGTTAGTGGGCATGGTTAGACATGATGATATTGGTGGTCTTTTCCAACCTTTGTGGTTCTGTGATTCTATGGTAATTGGAGTGTTTGGCGTACCTGCCTTGGGCCATAGGTACATGATAAGAATGTATAAAAAGTCCATCTTACGCTATCTCATGTGTAAGTCTTTCAGTTTGGCCTGCAGAAGGAATAGGAGGTCTGGTCACTGGCTAGGAAAAAAAAATGTATTGGAAAACAGTATTCTCCCACCCAGACAAAACATATACCTCAGAATTAACATGAATAATGAGGTATGAAAGCACAGCAGTCAGGGGAGAAACTGTAAAGCTGTGTCAAGCAGTCACAACTCATCCATAAGGCCGAGCACTCGCACGTCAGGGTTACAGGTCTGTGGTTTCCCATGAGATGTGCCGTGTTCTCATGCTGCAGGGAGGAGCCTGGCAGCATCGGTCCCGCCTGCTAGATGAAGGCACTGTCAGTGTTTTCATTATTTCTATTTCAGGGCACTCTCTGTCTGCTGAGATGATTTGTCCAGGCACAGGGAATCTTGAGCCAAAAGCAAAACTTCCTTTCTGGTAGAATATTTCATAGAATGGATTTTTTATTTTAAATAGCAGCATCTATTCCCACTGCAGAGCTCTCCTCATCCAACATATGGTGATGGTGGTTGCTTCATCCAGGAAGACTTTATTCTGGAATATAAAAGGAGCATTGAAATTGATGGGGATCAAGGTGGCCTCTCTTGAAAACAGTAGGGCTTGCCATGGCAGGTGGCACCAGCTGGGGCCTTGATGCTTTGGGGGATAATTAACAAATCCTTCTGATGTTATCTGTCAGTTGGGTGTGAGCTTGCCAAGTGAATCAGGAAGGGCCATGGTGGCACAGGCACAACGACACCAGCTGCTGCTGAGTACCAGGGGATTGTGACCTGGCTGATCCTGGCCAAGTACAAGCTCTTCAAGGGTGGAAAGAGCACTGCTCTTCCTGTGTCATCTGCTGAATCAACTGAGTAAAATCTGCCCCCTTGAAAACATGTGGCTTTGAGATATGCCAGGCAGCGTGAGGAAATATATGGAGATATATATGAATTTGTTAGAAGTTGTTGCATCCGTCTGCCAGGTGAGGACCAGCACCTTTACACACACCAGGGCTGAACAATGTCCAATGGTTTTACAAGGTTCTTCTCTGCCCTGACTTACCATTAAACATCATGTAAAAGTCCACAAAGACAACTAGTTAGCCAAGGAAGTCAAGAGTTATGCCATGAAGTGCCACTTGTGAAGCCACATCTTGAGTACTTTGTTCTCAGTTTTGGGGCCCTCACTACAGGGAAGACACTGAGACACTGGAGTGTGTTCAGAGCAAGGCAATAAAGCCGTGAAGGATCTGAAGCACATGCCTTATGGAGATTGGCTGAGGGAACTAGAATTTTTCAGTCTGGATAAGAGGAGGCTCCGGGAGACCTTATTGCTCTCCAGAACTCCCTGAAAAGAGATTGTAGAGAGGTCGAGGATGGTCTCTTTTACCAGCTAACAGATAGGATGAGAGGTAAGGACATCAAGTTGTACCAAGGGAGACTCAGGTTGGATATTAGGAAAAAAAAATTCTCATAAAAAGTGATAATGTGATAATGTGCTGGCACAGGCTGCCAAGGGAGGTAGTGGAGTCACTGTCCCTGAGGTGCTCAAGAAACGTGGAGATGTGGCACCAAGGGACATGGTTAGTGGGCATGCTAGGGGATAGGCTGATGGTTGGACTACATGATGTTAGTAGTCTTTTCCAGACTTAATGATTGTATGATTCTATAAAGTGAGTACTTTCATGTTGTAATAAGTTCATGGGTACCATCATGGTTCTCCAGTCAGAGCAAGGGTTTCTCTGCATACCGTATGGCCTCCATGCCAGTCCCGCCCCAACTCACAGATACCTCATTAAGGCACTGGAGAAATGCTGTGGGATTACAGTGTGGTGTGATGTTAATAACACAGATTCTGCACAGCCCTGATCAGATTTCTGAGACCAGTATTGCATGTTTGGACAGTGCTGGAAGATTTGGAAGGCCTTGTGAGGTGGCTTCCCTGAATTAATTCTAAATTTAGTGGGAGTGAAGAAGCCTGAACTCTATCTCCTTTTTGCTGTTATTGTACATCTCTTCCCTTTGATAGCCAGCTCCAGAGGTGAGGGAATATCTTTCTTAAGCCAAGAAAGATCACAGAGAGAAAAAATACAAGCTGAGGTGGGCATTTTTTTCTTAAATGAGCCTAGAGTGTCTCAGCTCTCTCCCTTAGTGCAAGGAAAAGAAGCAGCAAAATGCTACATCTGTCTAATCTGTAAAAGATTTACCTCTCAGAAAAGCAAAATTTAAAAGCAAAAGCTGTTTTCACTAGGAGATACAAGGAAAGTGCAGTCACAGAGAAAGCAGCCATGTTTCACCAGTATCATCATCTTTTGCTGAGCAGGGATCTTTCCAGCCTGTATATCTGATACACACACACCAGCTGGCTGGTCTACCACCGTGAGTAAATACGTTTGGAAATGAATGTGCTATTGCAGCGCCTTACAAATACATCAAAGTGTGCTGCAGGCACAGCTGGGGTTTGTCTCTCTGCCTGCTGCCAGGAGTATGTAGAGGTTCCAGCTTCTTCCCCTCCATTTCTTCAACCTTATATTCTTATTCCTTCCTCCACCACTCAAAAACAAGGTAAATGACACGTTATTGATGATCTTTTAGCTTAATAGTCACACTATTATGGAATGTCTGAAAGATCATTCCACATGCCAATAATCCTCACAGCAATTCTTCTTGGTGTTAGATAAGCATGTAAAGCATCTTTATTACTATTTCAGTTAAATTCAGTTCTCAGGAAAATAAGAGGCCCTGACTAGAGCTGGGGGATAGTGCTGGCAAGCAAAATGAGAAAGAACAAGGCATTTCAATCCCAAACCTCATAGTTAGCAAGTGATATCACCTAGGGCTGCTGGCTGCGCTAGGATTGGTCCAGCAGCCAGGCCTGGGGAGGAACAGGATAGCTGAGCATCAGGGGATTCTGTTCTGGACCAGGCATGGAAATTTTCAGCTCTCCTGTAAAAAAAATGCTAACACTACATTTTATGCAGCTTCCTGTAATCTGTGTGACATGGTTTGTGCACCAGGCCCTTGAGAATCTCTGTGTCCAAAAAAGTTCCCTTGGTGGATTTCCAGCGATGCAGCTGGGCGAGAAACTGGGTCCATCTCATTTGTAGCAAGGATTACTGCAGTCTCTGTTAATTCTTCTTTCCTGTGTTAATAGTTTCTTTCCGACAAAGTGCACAGAGAAGTTTTTCTTGCTGCATGGAGTGATACAAACCCACTCCCACTGCCTTAGATCAGCTGCCCATTTTTGCTGAGCCAGAGGGAAGATGGAAGCAGAAGGTTTGTGTCAGTTCAAATTTCTTGGACGGTGTATTTTTTTGTTTTGTTTTGCTTTCTCCCGTATGGTTTGTGGATACCTTTTACCCATTTGGAACGCAAGTTTCCCATGCTGGATAATCCCGCTAGCTCCAGCTAGGATTTTGCATGCAGAAGGCTTATAGAATTAAATGTAGAACCAGGAGTCTTTAACTGCCTCGAGAAGTATCTTCACCCACTTGGAAGCTTTTGATAGCTGAACTTCAGAAGCTGGTGCAAACCCTAGGTTCCTCCTAGGTGCCCACACAGAACCCCTGACACTAATATTTGAATGTTTTCAAACTAGTGAAAATGTTTCTCTGCCCTGTCAGCCTCAGCCACCATGAACTCTGCTGTGGGCAAGCCCTGAGATAGAAGAGCATTTCTTAGGAACTGGAGTGGGAGGATCCCCACAGCACAAAAAGTGATTTTGATGCTCATCGAGAGCATCCCGCCATCATTGACCAGGGGCCATTGTCACCCAAATCAGATTATTTTATGAGATCGATTATAACTACAGATATTAAGGGGAGTGCTCATAGAATCATAGAATTGCTCAGGTTGGAAAAGTTTTCTATCTTATAATCAAGGCTGGCACTGATCCTGAAGCCCCCAGGCTTTCAAGCCAGGGCTGCCTTCAGGTGACTGTGAGTAAAAAGAGATATCAGCACTGGACATACTGTAGAAACTTTGTTACGTGTTGCTCAGAAAAGTGGTAAAGTTTGTATTTCACAGTCATTAGCTGCAGCAGTACCCATCTGTTAAGCACTGGTAACAACTGAAGTGTTTCATGGCAGATGTTCTTCTCCCTGAACAACTGCCCGCACAGGGTTTGCTGATTTCCCGTATCACAACTGTTTATCCCAAATAACTCTGCAAGTAATTGCCTAAGGTCAGTTCAGAGTAAATGCCCGTCTTCTGAATCTACACTGGTATGAGCAGTGCTGTGCTTTAGCCCTGTTCTCAAACACTGGTGCACATCAAGAGGAGAGTCAGTGAAGTGTAAAACAGATGGAAGTGAGATCAAAATAAATCTTTCCACTTTTTCCTTGTAACACTTCAAATCACAGATGGGAGAGCTGGGATGCAGACAGAATATGACAGAAGGTTACTTGAACATCTGGAGTCCAAACAAATGCTTCTTTATGTAAAATAATGTTTAGAAAAGAATGCCTAGGAAATGTGAATATTGGACCCAATCTTGGTCCCATGGAAGTCACTGCCGACACTGTTACTCACGTCAGCAATCTTGCTCTGATGACATTACAAATGTCATGTCTGAGTTGTCTCTGATGGTAAATGCAATTTTAAAAGCTTTCTCTGAAGCTTTATGGTAGAACTGACTTTGCCAAGAAAAAACTGGGCAACATATTTCAGGCAAGACCCAAATGACCCGTATTTGGATTCTCTCTTCAAAGCCATGCATATCTATGAGGTGTCTCACTGCTCTGAAGAGCCACTAAGAAGCAGGCTCTTCATCCTGTTTTGTGCCTTTCGAAATGACCCATCTGATTTAGATTTTGATAGAGCTGTTAAAATGGCATGGCAGTTTAAGATAACACAGTTGTCTGACAACTTGTCATTGAACCTCTTTTACTGAGAAGAGATTGTCTCACAGCAATCCAGCTGTGAAACAGATTTAGATGAGCACTCTTTGTGCCTCTCAGTACAATACCAAACTGCTGCTTGGAGATGGCATATGCTGACCTGACTGGTTTTTCTTTGGAGCTTATGAGGAGCATTCATGTGGGCTGTTGTAGCAGTAGAAAAGCAGGGGATGGTAACTGTTTTCTGTCTTGGAAAACTAAGACTCAGAATCAAGCTCATTGAATGTTAAGATCTCTGCGTGTTACACAGCCGTACTTACCCAAATGGCAATGTCTACATGAAGCCTCAAAACCAGCTTCTTTGGGAACCTTGTGTTTTCATTTCTCAGGGGAAGATGAGAATTGGATGAGAATGGAATTTAGTTTCCATACATTTTCAGGAATAGATGTGATAATAAAGGTATTTAGATTGCAGTGGAGGAATCTGGAATTCTTACTAGGTGTTTAGAGTAGATGAGCTCTGTGTGTCTGAATGTGTGTTTATGTTTTATATACTGAAGGACAAATAGGCAGTCCAGCCTCTACCCAACTGTAAATCTGTGTGTGATTAAGGGAGATGTGCTCCCCTCACTACCATAAAGCAGAGTTCTCTCTTATATCACTGTCATGGACCTGAATCTGATTTAAACCACGTGCTGTAGCTGGTAACCTAAGATAAATCAACACGTTGTGTCTTTCTAAGGTACTGTCTGTCATTGTAGGACTTTGAACAAACTGCCTGTGTGGGAATTACTTGTTTAATCTAAAGCAGAAATACAGCCATCCAGGGGTGGGAAAGAAGAAACAAGACCAGCAGGACTCATAATAAGTAAATGGAAAGTGTTAAAGCAATGGAGACCCTCCACTGCAGGTGACATTCTGCATGCAGACGGAGAAGGGAAGTCCTCTGCCCTGTAGGTCTGACATGCATGAGGAGACATATATGGCCACAATGGTGACAGGACTTCCCTAGGTCTACCCTGCTATGTGGCACCTTGCTGATCCACCTGGAAATGGGAGCCTAATTGGAACTATCCCAGCTATGACATCAGTCCCAGTACTCCTTTGGGTGCTTGTTGCATTTCAGTGAGTCTGTGCTGATCTTGTAGACCCCTTAGGCTTGAGTCATTGTTTGGTCTTTCGTTGAGGCTATATGAGGGGTTATAAACTTAAAATTCTCATTTTGCAGCAGACTTTTAATGAGGAAATCAGATGAAAAATGGATTTTCAGGCAGCTCTAGTTGTATTCCCAGCTGGGATGCTCATCCAGCTCCTGAGAAGGGCAGAAACGAGATCAGTAGATAATTTTTTTTTTTTTTGGTCTGTTGAAACTTCATATGTAAAATCCTTATCTGCTGTCCAGAAGGAGTTGCCATTTTGCATTCAAACGCAGCCTGAAGAAGAAACATGCTTACACCTCAGGTTATTCCATGATAGTTCATCCAGATTCAGATGTAACTGCCATTCTATGTTGCATTTCAACTGCTATTTAAAGCAACCAAACTTAAAATTTGCCAAAGGGAAAGGGGGAGTCACTAGAACAGACGTGTTATGTACAGAATATGGCTGATGTTAAATGCTGTTAATTGCCTTGGCTGGGCAGCTTGCTGTTCTCTGGTTGCTTTCTGCTGCAATCCCAGCTTTTGTTCCTCTTCTGCAATGGAAACATTTCTCCCCTATTTATTTTTGCGTGAGAAAACATGTTTCCATTTGGAGCCTCTAGATACCACTTGGGTGCCCCCCTGACCTCTCCTTGTGGGCCCGGCCCATGGAAATGACCAGACGAAGGAATGTGGATGAAGGAAGTGCCATAAAGCAGAAATATTGCTGGCTCGTAAATTCCCTCCACCACAGAAAGATTTCTAAATAAACAGAGCTACAGTCACATAGGACGGCATAACTCAGTGGGGCAAAATTCATCACCGGTTCTCGTGAAGGCAAGCAGCTTGACATCAAGATGAAACTCCTCCAGGAGTCCTTCTCTGCAAGCTCTCCTGCTCACACACCAGGCTTTCATCACTATTCTGTACAGACTTCACCTGGTTTTGTTTTCCACATTATTTCCTATCTTCACAAACCACATCAAGCCTATTCCAAGGTGGAAGGGTGAATTACAGTGAACTTCAGGTCACTGGCATTTAGTGGCCCTCATGTTGTCTGGATGGCTTTTATAAAAATGCCCTGCCTTTGATATAGCTGTGCTCCTGTAGCCTGTGGGATATACGTGCCTGTGTCTTCAGTATCTGGGATTCTGAACACGAGCACTGCCGGCTGCAGGATATCAGAACTGCTTAGGCAGGTTCAAGTGTCTTCACAGGGCTGGATCTGCTCAACCACACTCTTGCTTCTGCTCCAGGGACACTTCTGTCTCTGTTCATAAGGGCTCAAAACTTCTTATTCCTGAAATAAGGTTATCCAGATACCAGAGAGCTTCCAGGCATACAAAGAAGAGGCACTGTTTATGTACAGCACTGTATCTCATCTTCATGTTGCAATATTTTGCTGTCAGTTGTCCATAAGAAGAGGGAAGTTTCTCCTTGGGTTAGGAGTTTTGGAAGAGAAAGGAGCTTTCTTCTGATAACACACATGCCCACACTTGTAGGGAATAAACAAATGGCCCTCTAACCATTTCCTGAAATCCAGTGGGGTTGCAAAGAGCGTGATCAGTTTGGGAATACTTGAAACAGAATTTCCAATCTGGAACACAGCTTCAGGCATGGACACAAGGCTCTGCTCAGAAGCCTGTGCTGTGAAAAACAGCAACAGAGTCAACAAACTGACCACCAGTTGTTAGTTGTCAACATTACTTGGGATTGACATCAGAGATTTTAAGAAGTTGAAATTAAGGAACATCTGACGATCTACAACTTGTTGGAAAATACTCTGTTTTGACACAAAATATACTGCCTTTCCACTGAGACTCAGTATCCTCCCGCTCTTCTCCCCTGACTCTGCTCTTCTTCTCTAAAAATAATTTGGTTTGTTTACTCAGTGAAAAACTGAATGTTTCCAGCAATGCTGAGACCCATTTTTTTTAGTTCATCAAGAGCCCAAATGTCCACTGAAAAAGCTTTGATGGAAAATTTTAAATCAAACCCAGTTAAAAAAGGGAAGAGATGGGGAGGAAAACATGGCTTTTTGTTGTTGATGTAGGAAGCACACATCAGAGTTCCTTAACATTTGTTGTGGGAGTGAAGAAGAAAGTGCCTGCCTTTGATCTGAGGGGAATCCTATCGTTTTCCTGGGTTCTACCAGCTGCTCCAATTTTGCACTTCCACTCAGACAAAACCCTACATTATGACTGAGCCTGAAAGCAACATAAACATTCCTGTGCCCTTTTAGCCTCGCCGTTAGAAGATGGAGTATCAGAGGAACTGAGAATTTACTGAATACATCTAAATGAAGTGTAACCTTCCAGAGCTAGATGGCACCAGCTAGATAACCCCATTCACTGGAAATAGATGAAGAAAGACACTGAAGATGAGATGACAGGACTGTAGCTGATGGTCCTTCTTGTGACTTCTCTACTAACTCTACTGGACACAGAATCATCAAGAAATTTGAGACTGCTAAATCTATAAAAACTCCCCAGAAGACTAACTAAAAGATCTGAGAGAAATGAAGGGCCAAAGAAATAAATGGAAAAATAGAAAGAAAGAAAACCACAGAGTATAAATGGATGAAGCAAGCTAAGGGATGAGAAGGAAGAAGAGGTTTGCAGATGCTGGACAAAAAGGCCAGCTGCTGAGTATGCCCTAAGCATCCTCTGGGATTGCTGGCAGTGGAAATTAAGTAAGCTGCCATGTTTGAGTCAGGTCCCAGCACAGGTTTCAGGTAGATCTTTCTCGCCTCTCTGTGCCCCTGCAGTCTCCTATCTTACTGCTGTGGGCTGATTCCCCTGTTGAGCATGAACCTCCCACTCTCTCCCAGCCTCACAACCCTGATAGAGTAAATGTTTGGGAAATTCCTGTTCCTCTTGTTCTGTAGCATCTGGAGTTAGGGCTGAATAAAGCCCTTCAGGCTGGGAGGTTTTGGAAGGAAGCCCCACACTCACTGGGCCTTTCGCCAGCGAGTTAATCCTCACTGCATTGACCCTTCTAGAGGCAGCAGTCCCAGGCCACCAAGGATCTGATAGCCTTGAACTCTCCGTGCCTGGAGCTGTGCTTGCTATTCAGCACAGAGCTCTTCCCAGCAATTTCATCCAGAGGCCCCAGGCGGAAAAGCAGGGCAGCACATGTTGGCCATAATCGATGCTCTGCAATTGCCTTTGTGTCAATAAAGGCAGAAGACATTCTGCCATGAGCTTCGGCTGTTTTTGTTTGTGTTGCTGCTGCCTTGCTTATGTACGTGCCAGAAACTCTAGGCTTCCCTGTAGACACCTGAGATACTTTCCCATGGCTGCTGGATGGAAGCTGCACAGATCATTGCAATATCCTTTACCCCCTGCACCAAGGATGAAATTAAAATGAAATTGGGCTTAGGCAGAGCTGAAGGTGCACAGAAATAAATGGTTCTTGCTGTGCTGCATGCATACATGTGTGTAATGGGAGTTCAGCGTAGAACAGACCTGTCCAGGGCAAGTTAGTGCACTGTGCAAGAGCACACATGCAGTGCATGTGTTCTGGGGGGCTTGGGATCAGTTCTATCAGTTGTAATAGGTAAATGGAAGACACAGAGTATCCATTATCTCTGGCAATGTCTGCAAGTCTCCGAGCATTCACAAGGAGTCACTGTGGCTAAGGATCACTACAGCTATGGCAGTAAACTGTACTGCTTGAGAGAGTGGGCTTAGCCTTGTCTTCCATACAGACGTTCTGTATAATCTCAAATTCCATAAATAGCTCCTGGTGCCATAGCACTCCTTCAGCAGCTGTTTGCAAAAAGCCAGACACTCAGACCAAAAATGAGGTCAGCTGGGACCAACAGCCTGCAGCATCTTCAGCAAGCAAGGTCTGGGGTCCAGCACTGCTTCCTGCTTCCCACAGGGCAAAACCCCTCACTTAAAGTCTATGCAGTGCTAAGACAACCCCACAGTAAAGTCCACATAAAGGTACATTTTATACAGACAGCTGGTCTGGTTTCTTCTTCACCTGCAGCGTAGACAAGTCTGAAGTGGGTTTGTTCTCACTGGCATTCATTGGAGGAGTGCTGAGAAGCATCTGCTACCCTTTTTTCCCCCCCCACAAATAAAAGCTAGGCCCAAGGGTCTTTATGACCTTTAAACAACTCAGTCTTGCTTCTGCATCCCAGCTGCAGGCAATCCACCTGGTTGAGGGTATTTGCTTGGGAGGAAAGACCACCTTCTGCAAAGAGATCTGAGAGGCTTTTGTTTCCCCATTGCTACATCAGAGAGATCTGCTGTTTGAGAGTGCGTGCAACACCTCCATGAATTCTAAAAGGGAAAACTACAGCCCCTGCAGAATGAGCAGAGCTATAAATCCAGGGAAAATCTTCCTGTGTCATTTATAAGCCAGCACATCAGATACTGGCCTCTGGTGAAGAATCGCTAGGGCCAGATGCATTCCTTCTGCTCCTTTCCCCAGTTACAGGGGACATTTGCTGTGTTGTTCTGGGAAAGGAGTTGCAAGAAATAGTATTTAAGTCCTTAGATGGTCAAACTTCAGAAATTCTGTTTGTTCTTCACAGGAAAAACTGGTTAGCTACGGTCTGTCGGCTGGATGTAGGAAGAAAGTCCATTATAATATCCTGGGCTTAGTATTCTAGGACCAAACCTAAAAGCCTTTCTCTGCTGTGGATTCTCTGATGCGGGCTCTCCTGGCAGCTCTTCCATTTTGCCTCTCCCTATCAGATTACTGATAGGTATTTTAGCATAGGGATACTGAAGCTAGCTTCTGCTAGAAAAGCAGGGTTCTGCATCACTCTTGTCTCCATGTGTTCCTAAATTTATTTTCAGGACAGACATTTATTATTTGTATATATTCCCTCTGTGCTTTTTCAGATATTGAAGGAGCTGGATAAAGTCCTTAAATTCAGGGGTGGGAGTGGTGGGATGAAGCTGTGTTTGGTTTGTCAGAGACAGCAGTGCAAATTCCGTAATAAAGTAAGATCTATATCACACAGTTCTTTATTTCCACTGATGTTTCTGATTCTGTGTGGAGGTCACATGATGTGACACCTGCTTGGAGCTGCCAAAATAGTGGCAAGTTCGGAGTCCCACATCCCTGTTGGAGTGGAGCCCAGATTCCCGGCCATGTGCCGCGTTGGCATGCTGCAGGGATTCAGCCCTGCTTGCCCTTCAGCCCAAGCATCTGCTTCTGACCACTGCTGGGGATAGGCTTCTGGGCTACGTAGTGCTTTGATCTCAAACAGTGGAGTCTTTCTGCTGCACTCACACATCCTCTTCTGGGTCCTTTGCCTCCATAACTGTCACAGTGTGTGTTGCTGGTTGTGCTGTCACTGATGTCTGATATCCAGCCCCTCTCAGGTCTGGTGTCTGCTGTCCAACCCCTCTCGGGGCTAGCAGCAGTCGTGGCCCAAACAGACACTGCCACTGTGGGGCAGGATGTGAGTTCATGCACCAAGGGACTGTGCCAGGTTCCTTATCACATGGGGAGCATTTCCCACTATGGGGCTCAAACAGATGCCTTCAGCTCTCACCTTCATGCTGTGTTTGCTCTGAGGAGTCAGAGTAGAGCCAGGGATTGGGCCCTTAGCCTGGGATATGCCAGCAGAGCTTCATGTACGTGCTAAATTGATATGCACCAAGCCAGCCATAAGTCAACTGTGATACAGCTGTTGGAGGGCTGATTGAAGAGGGTGACTGTGCCAAATTGAAACACCTACCTTCTTCTCTTGCAGGAGTCTGATGTTTGAGCTTAATTTAATGTATCTGTCATGAAACAAGACAATTCCAATGTTTCCCGTGAGAGAGAAGGTGCAGGGTGTACATACATACAAATATTTTCAGCTATGTCTCCTTCCTGAAAACAGAAACAATCATTGTAAATGAGTAGGAATGCAAGACTGAAGTATTTTCTTCTAAACTGCTTTCTTATTTTAAACTCAATGTTTTTCACTGAATGAAGAAAGTGTTGAGGAACCAATTCCTGCGCTCATATGGTTATCAATGTGCTGATTTTTTTTCTGAGGTCAGTGATTTTTGATTATCTGCCACTCCTAAAATTACAAACTCTAATCAGTTGTTCATTATTTGCACAACTGTGTTCCGGTCTGGTTAATTAAAATCGTGGGTGAACTTCTTGATGTGAAATTCAAACTGGGCAAGTCCCTTTCCTTTATACTACTTGCTTAGCTGAAAATAGCATACCTGACTGCCTTGGGGGAGCTGACAGAGCCACAGATGCTTAAACATATAAAACTGTCTGTGTGTCAACAAATGTCGGTCTCTGTTTGTGAACTGAGATACAACAAGAACAAAATGTTGTAATTCATGTTATACAAAAAAGTAAAGTGAACAGTTATGATTTGGTTGTGTGAGTCAAAGAAGAAATAGAAACCATGTCCGAAGAGGAATATTGTAAAGTAGTAAATGATTGTAAGTAGAATTTGTACACTCTAGCAGGGGGAAGAGAAAAATAGAGATGTTGGGGGAGAAAAATAGTTTCTGATGTTGAGGTCTTTTAGGCTACAGAAAGGACTCCCAAGGGAAGAAATAGAAATTGAATCTCTAAAAGCTTTTAAGAATAGATTGAACACAATGGCAGTAAATCTTCGATCAGAATCAAGCCTGCATTGTGAGGAAAGTTGGCTAGATGGCTTTACTGTACTTGTCTTGATCTTGTAACTGAGTCAACTCTTTGATGTTCTTTGTGAATGGTTGAAGTTTTATAAGCAGCTAGGGATCCATTAGGCTCAAAGATAGAGCAGGAGCACCAACTTGTCCCATTGCCTCTGTGTTCCTGTATGTGTATTAATAATCTCCTGAACCCAAATTCTGACGTAGAGTTGAGGGTGAATGGCTACAACCACAAGCCCAGACATACTCAGAAGAAGATAAATGAGTAGCTGATAATTCTGCTAACATACAGGGAGAAGGGCGGCTCTTGGGCTTGTTCTTCAGGGACTCGTTTCTGGTGAATATTTCCTGTAAATGAAGCAAGGTCTTAGAATTTGGCTTTGAAAACCTGGTTTATGCAGTTGGCTATTGGTAATAAGATCTCGTACAACTCTGAGTGGGACACAACTCCAGAGAGTAATCAAACAATGGGATTTGGCACATCACAGCCACACCACAGCTAGGTCTGATCCTGCAAGGCACATGTCCTTGTTCTGTGAGTGACATGTATGTTAAGTGATGTTAATGATTGTTTATTGCAAACTAAACATTTTTACCATCTGGCAACTCTAGACGACGAATGTCAGACCAATTCCAGCAAATGAAATGTTTCCATCGCCATAAACAAGCTGTTTGCTGGACCTCGCTTCAGTATGTGAGTAATGCAGCTGCCTGTAGCCCAGAGAACAAATCAGTAAATACAAACTAGACTGAGTTTACATTATCTGCAATAAAATCATTTGCAATACCAAAAGCGAAATACGAAGAAAGTTTTGAGTCCGTCTCCAACTGCTGCAAGGCTTCGTGTAATTTGCTTTCAGATCAGTGCGCGGTCTGCAGTCGCTAGAGGGCACCAAAAGACCCCTAACTCGCGGCTGCAGCGTATCGGCGGCAGATCCACGCTGGGCTGGCAGGTGGGTGATGCTCTGGGGTTGCATCCATGTCAGGGCTTTCAATGGGATGAGAAATGTTCTCCTGGAGTGGGCTTCTTGAAGCCATATCGCTGATTACTTTGCGTAACAGAGGTGTTTCTGTGTGTGTGAAATACTTTGCTTTAGGGTAAGTCTAAATCAGAAAATAAGCTCCGTAAGGGCATGTATGCTAGTCACTGAGAAGGCATTCAGGCTTTAGGACCAGTCTACAGCTATGGTGAAGCAAACCCAGGTAGTGGGCCAGAGACAATTCTTCAGCGTGTGGATCTGTTCTCATTTCATCACACAAGTTGTTACAGCAGACAAAACCTTGAGGCCCCTAGATTTTGCCAAGGGACAAGGCAGCTGGAAAGCTTGTGTCAGAGCCTGAAAATCCCCACCGTGTATAGATATGTGGGTTATGGCTTTTTATGCATGCCCATCTTAAATTAAAAACAAGTTTTAATAGTCCCAAGAGACAGACGACTCATTCGGCTAGTCAAGGGAAAGCCTCAGAGAAATGAGATGGGTGCTCTAGGACCTCTGGCTGTTCTGACCTGGTGTTTGGGCTGGATCTTTTCCCTTCAGACACAAGCCTGTTCTGCTGTGATGCTCTGGTCTTAAGCTCTTATGCTCTGGTGCATAAAGGCATCAGTGAGCACGGTCCTAGCCAACGCTCCCAGATGCCTCTTCTTGCTGGGAACCGGGAGCCATTATTGCTGAGCTCTATGTTCCTCAAAGTGGCCTGCAAGCTCAATGAACCTGAAAGCTCCAAGCGAAACCCAAGCAAAGCCACACAGCTTTAAGTGCTCTTGGAATAAAATCCCCTCTGCGGCGTCGGGGAGAGGCAGAGCACGCCAAGCTTGGCTCCGCTCTACCCCAAGCTTTCAGGAAACTCCTCACCACGAGTCCAAGAATATGATGTTTGTAACAAAACCTAAAACCAAGCAAAATGTATCACGTTTTGAGTTTCTTCATGAAAGGTTAGACCATCTTGGGATGTGCTCTGCTGGGATGAGAGGAGGGATGAATTCTGCCCTAAAGGGCCAATTTCACATGCACTGAAATCACATGCAAAGCTCCCAGAGAAGCAAGCTAAACCTTTAAACTGCTAAAAAAGCAGCTACCACCATTCTGTCACTCCAGTTAACCATCTATAAACAGTTACTCACTTGACCTCTATTTGATCTCTCCCTCTGCCCTCCAAGGAATCTTTTGGGCCAGCACGCTTTATGGATATCTCTGCATACACAAAGGTTTGAGGCTGTTTTACTCCAGTGAGAACAGACTTCTTGCAGTTCTATCTGAAACCTGATTATTCAGGGAGATTTTTTTTCCTCCTGTTAGGGCAGACAAATCCAACATGTCACTCCTCATGGTTTATGCTGCTTTGTGGAAAGTACTTAATACTAAGAGCTCTGTTCACCACGTTTGTAGAGGAGGTGGTTGGAATATTGACAGGACACTAAGGAAGGGTAATAATCTTTATTTTAAGCACTTTAAACAGTAACATCAAAGGCGGGAGCCAAGAATGATCTTCAGTCACTCTTGAGTTGTTGTCTTCTGGCTCTGCATTGGGTGCTCAGCAGCACTGTGAAGCCTCCAGGCTGTCACCAGCTTATACACATTGGATTGTTGCAAAAATAAGGCTGCTTTTAAAACAAACAACAACAACAAAAACAGTTCTTAAGTAAAACAAGTATGACTGTAGGATGGGGTTAAATGTAAGGGCATATAGTCAGTAACTGAAGAAAGAAAAGCTTTATATGGATTATTTGTTTTGTTGCTGTGTTGGTTTTGTTTAGTTTCTTTGGAAGTGTGATAAAGCAGAGAATTTCAGTGTTAAGTTGCAAAAGAATCAATCTCCAAGCAGCCTGAGATCTGCACTGCAACAGTCAAGCAATTTTAATGTTAACATTTTAGTTTCGTTTCTCTCCCATCGCAGCATTGTGCCATGTGGAAATGAGCAGTTTAAGCATTTGTTTGTTTGTTTGTTTGTTTGTTTTTGCAGAATCGTGTCTTGAAAAAGAGCTGCACCTATGGCTGAGGATAGTTGTTATTATTGTGTGGGCTTTCGTGTGATGTTACAACAAGGCAGAGATAAGGTCGATTTGGTGTCTTAATTGTGCAGCCCCACAGCCTAATACATATAGATTTCTAAATGTAATTAGCCTTAACTCTAGATCACTGAGTTTCCTGGGATTCATGTGTTTGGTTTGCACTGTGTTTTACTCTGATGAGAGATGCACTGTGAATCTTACCTCCACTTAAAAAGAGATTCTATGTGAACACTGTGGTCATCCAAAAACCAATGTGGTACATTTGGTTACAGAAAATAAGCCCAGGAAGCATTCAGGGAGGTCGCAGTCAGATACTGTTAGTGCGAACAGGATGAAATCAGGGATACTCTTTTCCCAAACTTGGTTTAATTCTTAACTCACACACAAAAAATGTTTCTTTAGAATATAAGTTTGTGCTTGACTGGCCAGAAATGTCTTCCTATAATCTGTGGGGGTTTAAAACAACTTCTGATGGCAGTGATTTCAGTGCTGGGCTATGCCAGTCTAAAATTATAAGCAGCAGAAATTGTGCTATCTTCTCGTTTAAGAGGAAATGTAATTTGATTCAAATGCAGCAAAAATTTGGAATTTGGTATTATTAGAAAAGGCTGTCTCGAGCAGTGTTGGAATCCACAGCGGGCTGTTAGCAAGGTTTCTGAATTCATCCTTTCTTTACCGGCGTTCAGATAACGGATCGGGTTTAGCAGCCCAGGGAAGTTCTGGGGGTGGTTGGGTGGGGGGGGGGGGGTTCAGCCCCTGGGGCTGTTCCAGGTCTGCCAGGCATCCAGGTACCCACTGGTTAATTCTGTGGGAGTTAATGTGAGGTTAGAGCTAGCTTTTCAAGGAATTTAACACTTGCTAAGCCAGCCAACTTTCCTTTCAAAGTGTAGAATTTGTTCAGATTTCCCAGAGTTCCTAATTTTAGATTTGGGGGGCAAATGACAAAAACCCCGTTGAGGTTTTTTTTTTCCCCTCTCTTTGTTTCTTTTTGCATCCTATTTTTTGGTTCGTAGCTATCTGAATCTTAGAATCACTGTACCGCTGGTAACACTTTGTTCTTGGTGGAAAACCGCAGTTTGCACGAATCGCATGCTGTTGGATTGAGCTCCGTTATTTTAACATCCTTCCCTCCCTCCTTCCCTCCCAGCAGCGGCAGTGCAGCAGCGGGGCGATGGAGGAGCACTGGGGTGCATCTCCGGGTGCGATGGTTCTCCTCTGTGCCCCGAGCAGCAGCAGACACGTTTGTGGCAGTGCAGCCATCCCGGTGTGCCAGTCGGAGTGGTGGGACAGCGCTGCTCCCAGCAGTGTTTGCACTGGGATTAAGCCTCGCTTCTCCCACACCTGCAGAACGTCACAGCTGTCACGGATCTCCTAGCAAGGCTGGGGGCACTGGTTGGGATTATCGGCCCTTTCAGTGCAGCAGGCTCCTGCGCTACTGGGCTGGCTTACCTAAAGCAAGCAGGGGAGCAGGATCAGCCTAAGCAAATTCAGGGCTCCCTGGTAAACAAGGAACAAGAAATAGGTCTAGGGGAGCTGGGTGTTATAATCCTTTGCCTACTGCTGTAGGGGAGGGAGCCAGCTCATGGCCCAGAGCAGTGCATTCCCCCTTGGGCAGCTGTTTTCATCCTCCTGAGCTGGGGCTGTGGGGGTTCGAAGTTACCCAGGGTACAGTCTGCCCGCACTGCTGTCTGGTGGCACCGTGGCCGTGTCCTTCAGACACCCCCAGGCCGGGATTAGCTTTACCCCGCCGTCCCCCACTCTTCCCCAGCCCTTCGGAGGGCGCCTGCTTTCTATGCAGCCCAGGGGGTCCCAGTTCAATCAAAGCCTCGATGTTTATTTAAAGTGCTGAAAAGCAACAAACAGGGCCTGGTGTGCTGGGGCTTGTAGACAGAGGATGAGCTCAGGGCCATTACCCCGACGGTGCTGCGCGGCTGTCAGCCCAAGTGCCAGGGAGCCCGGCAGCATCTGCGCCACAAAGGGGATGAAATGGGGCAGCAGATGTAGAACTAGGTTCGGCTAATGCGGTGAAAAGATGGTGTTTGGAGCTAAGCACGGAGAAGCAAAACTGAAAGCTTCCTTCTCTTTATCATTCCCCCTATCCCCCCACCCCTCCGCCCCCCATAAAAATCCCCTGGAAAAACTATGAGGATGCTTCGTATGAGGCGCCGGATGCAATGTCCAGGGTGCCGGTGTAAGTCTGGATTTGCGCCCACGGGAGTGGAGGGGGATTTTTCTCCTCCTGGTGTGGACTCTGGGACACTGCAGGATGTCCCCGCGCCCGTCCCAGGCATGCAGCTGCGGTTGAAGCGCAGGGCTCGGGATGCCCCGTGCCAGGCGGGCAGCACCCGCGGAAGGAGATCTCCCCCTGCGGTCCCGCTGCTGTGCAGAGCTCGGGGTGAGGGGGGGAGGGGGGGGCGGGGAGAAACTCTGTCTGGGGGGGGGGGGTACCGCAGGGCTGACGGAGCGCAGAGAGGAGCCCTCGCTCTTTTTGGTCCCTTTCCAAGCATTTTTTGAGCGGAGGAAGGATGTAATAACATGCCACGGGCAATAAATCATAGGCTGGCTACTCCCCCCGCCTCCCCTCCCCCGGCCCCTCTATAGACGGAGGGGAGGAGGGGACTCCGGCAGAGCGCTGCTGCCGCCGGGACGAGCTGAGCCGCTCCGAGCCTGCCCGCCTGCACCGTCGCCAGAATGGACCTCCGCGCCCTGGCTCTGCTCGCCTTTGCCCTGGCAGTCATCTCCCTGTCGGAGGGTAAGTGAGCCGCCTCCCGCCCGCGCTGCCGGGACTGCGCGGAGCGGCCGAGCCCCGTCCCGGAGCCGGGAGCGGGTGCGCTGCTGTCCCGGGGCTGCTCGCTGCGAGCTGTTCCGTGCTGCTCTCCCGGCCCGGGGACGGTTGCTGGAGGTTTGCGGCAGGGCTCGGGGCACAGGGAGGGCTTTTTTTTTTTCTTTTCCAACATATGCATATTGATTTCTATAAAGGAAAAAAAAATAAGTTACAGAAATGAGAAACAGGCGGCTGCTCCCTTCCTCTCTCGTCCTATTTCGTGGGCTGTATCTTGCCTCGATCAGAGCCAAAGTGGTACAGGGCTCCCAGCTCCGGAGGTTTCGAGCAGGGCCTGCCCTGGGTATCCCGGACCGGCGGCGATGTTTGTCGCTGGGACGGTGGCACAGCGCTGCCCGTCCCCGCGTGTTGCCCCGACCCGGCCGTGGCAGCTGCTTCCTCGCCCTGCTCCGACAGCCCCTGCCCGGCTGTGAGCTGCCACCTTTTGTCCCCTCATCGAGAGCCACCGGCTCAGTAACGCCTCTCCCATTCGGGGACCGAAACTTGGGTGTTCCCTTGCCGGGGCAGGGAAGGATGCCCCTTTGTGTAACCGGTGCGAGTTAATTGCTCCTGATGATCTTAATAACGCGGTGCCGGTACCGCACCGCTGCGGGGTTTGTGTCACGATGAGATGAAATCGTGGGGTGGCTGCTGGAGCGGGGAAACGGCTTAAAGCTGCCAGATAAAAGCTAGGGAAGGGGAGAGACCGCGAACTTGCAGAGAGTTTCTGTATGTCCTATGGTGCTCTTAGCCCTCCTGCAGAGTTGCAGGGCTGCCTTGTCCTGCAGGGCAGGTGAACTCTCAGCACTTCTGAGCCACCCTGGTGAAGCCGTTTCAGCCTACCGCAGCCTTACTTCCCAGGGATATGGAGCTGTTCTAGTCTAAAGAAGTTTCCAGCCCTCTCCCGATACTGACAAACGCAGCCCTGGGGTGAGCAGCAGTAAAACGATGCTGCCATCGAAGTGCCCGCAGCAACACTCCTATAGGGGAGATCTACAGTGTCTGCCCTACAGGGGATTTCTGTGAGCGTGTTGGCACTGGGGAGGATTTGTCCACAGAGGTGGCTGTTCAGAGCTAGGAGAACTTTCAGTTGGAAGGCAATCTAGAAATTCTTCTAGTCTAGCCCAAAGAGCTGTTTTCTTTGCGTGTAAGGAAATGAGGCTGAAGGGATGACAGTGAGATGTCTGGATAGGGTCTGGCTCTGCTGTAACTTCTGGCTGTTTCAACCAAATATGCCAGACAAAGTTCTCAGAAGCTTCCTACAGAGGCAGTTCCATGCATACTGGTGTCTTCATGTAACGGTACCATTAACAGGCCATACAGGAGGGCAGCCTAAGCTTGTGCTCAAGTGTCTGTTACACATAGAAGACCCCCAGAGCTTTCGTTCCTTCCATGCAATTTCAGGGAAACACTAGCTCAATCAGCTCTAGTATGTGTGGAACAATTGCATTCAAATTTTGAAAGGCAATTAGTAAGATGTGCATGTCAGCCTCGAGGTAGGAGCCTGGCTGTGCTTCCTGCCTCCTGCTTTAGGACAATGGGGTCCCCGTGCTGGGGGATGCTACATGCACTGGGTGTCTCAGCAGGAACCTGTCTGGGCTCAGAGCTGGAGTGCTGGACAGGAGGTGTCAGCTCACTGGGAATGGTGCTGCGAGCAGCCTCAGTACCCGTGCTGCCGTACCTGTGACTTACTGACCTGTTGGTGATAGTCAGAATTTCTCTCCTGATTTCAAGTGAGTGGGATGGGATTGAAAGTCCCTCTCTGCCTCTCATGGAGGACAGGATTGCGTTCTCCATCATAGGTCTGAACAGTTTGTCTCTTGCATGTTGTTTAGGGTGAAGATTTTACTCACTTTGTTAGCACTAGCTTGCAGAGACACTTCTGCATCTGTGCTGAGTTGCTGTATGGCCGTGTGCAATGTCAGTCTCCCTTTCCTATACGGACATGCTGATATGTAGCTATCAGGCAGCCATCCTCATGCCTTTCTCCATCGCTGGCACCAGTCAGCACAGCCCACATTTGGGGGCTCACTCTGCAGCTCTCCTTCTATCTCCGCATGACAGACGGGAGCTTCTCCTTCTGTTTATTAACTCATAAATAATACCGTTGTTTGGACTGTCTGGTTGCCATGAAATGGATGGAAAATGTCCTCCAATTTTATTAACTTCTAGTCTAGACTCAGGTGTGAATCTGTAGGAACTCCACTGATGAAGTTCTTTGTGTTTGTCTGTCTGCCAGTGGAATCAGTCCCTGGCTCAGGAAAAAAGGGTGCTCAGAAAAAAGGCTTTTCCCTCCTGAGGACAGGGCAATTTCACCATATTGTCTGTGGTTATGCATGCTAGGGTCAGGCGCTGGCAAATGTGCAATATACGTGCCCATCAGCTGCACTTAGAAGAGCTGTGTTTTTTCTCACCTTCCGCAGCTTAGGGATTCTCAGCCCTTCCCACTCTTCAGTTTCACTTCTGCCTTTAAGACAGCAGGGCTCGGATGCTGTGAATGTTCCATGTGTCTAAACACACTGGGGGGCAGATTGCCCTGTGGGATCTGAAGCCCTATCAGATGCAGCTCTGACCAACAGCATGAGCCAGAGCTGACCGGCTTATGTCCTCCTCTATGAGTTTGGCTCTTCGCAGAGGCTGAAAACTGCCCCAGTGGGATATCACTTAGAATTTTAGGCAGCTCAGATTTGACTTCCAGATATTGCTGCTGTGCTTGTGTTTTATTGTAAGTGGGGCTTTGAAGCTTTCACACCAAGCAAAGACCTAATTTCTGTGTGCTTGGTTGCCAGTAATTAAGTTCTTGCACGGAGAAACCATCTAGTAGGACTGCATGAGATGCTGTGCAAGAGCCAGGCAGCTTTTCTCTATTCTGCGCGTATATGTGTTGCTGACTTCTAACCAGGGGAGTAAACTTAATTCTGTCCTTGTGGTGCTGGTGATGAGGCACTCGCACAGCCTGGTGGTCCCTGATCCCTGTATGGGTGCACACCGCTGAGAGGTGTCACCTTGAGCTCCGTTCCTTTGCCACAGGCTGGAGGGTGTCTACGGGACTCCAGATCTGTCCTGCAAACCCACTGCAATCTCACATTCCCGGTTGCAGCCACATCCGTGTGCAAACGTCTCTGGACCACAGTTGGGCTGTGGTGGAGAAAGGTCAGGCTCTGGGCCCTGGGAAAGGCGGAACCACTCGGTGCTTTTCTGCAGTCGCTAAGTCCCCGCTGAAAGCTGCACCTGAGCCCAGCCGGTTTGATCGGAGCCCTTTGGAATTCATCGCTTTCTTCTGGCTACCTTCTAATTTGGCCTCGGGTCAGAGTCGTTTGGCGAGAACAACACGGAGGACAAGTGCCCCCTCTTTCGGCCTTTATCTTGCCTAATTACCAGGAGCATCCCCGCACAATGCGGAGCTCCTTATTCTAATCTCTCCTTTTCTTATCTCCATTTTCTCTCCCTCTTCTTTTGTCTTTCCCAAATCCCACGCACCAGGATTAAAGGACCGGGGACTGGGGTTAAAGGATCGCGCTGCGAGCTGCACCTGCGCGTTTGGAGGGCTTTGCAGCCCTGCTCTGTGCATTCGGGAGCAGAGGGAGTAACGTGTCCTTTCTCTCCGTGTCCCGCAGAGAAGCCTGTCAGCCTGACTTACCGATGCCCCTGTCGATTCTTCGAGAGCAACGTGGCGAGGGCCAACATTAAGCACCTCAAAATCCTTTCCACTCCCAACTGCTCGCTTCAGATTGTGTAAGTCTCTTACTCCTTCCAGCTGGGTGTTAAAAGGGAGCATCACATAGTCAGTTCCTGCTCTGTGTGCTGGCCAGCATTCTCCATTGCTGCAGTCAGGGCTGTGTCACATGCCCTGATTTCCAGCTCACCTATTCTTCCCATGTATAAGATATGGCAGGACCGTGCTCTACCCTGTGCAGAGGAGCCCACATATTTCCAGTGGTATTCCACCTCTGATCCCTGCTTCTCCCATGGGCATGTGGGCAGGAATGTCAGACAGGCTGTCCATTACCTTCACATCTTGAGATAAAAACTTTACTGAGACCTGACACTTCCAATAATCTGCATTTCCACAAACAAAAAGAATTCCTAGATTTTCCATAACCTTCCCAAGAGGTACATCCCCTAAACACGTGCTGGCCTGACCTAAGGGCACCCTTACCAGGCAGTGTATGACTCCACTAAGTCATAGATCACAGCAGGACAGAAATGCTGTGTTCCCAATGGAAAGTAACCTCTTAATCTTTGCTGAAAAGGAAACACCACTTTCAGGAAGAATGGGATCATTATTATTTTTTTTGGGGGGGGATGGGGGATGGACAGACAGATGTGGGGGTGGATTTAAGAAGGTCTTTTGGGTTGGCTTTTTCATGGATGACTCCCTCCAGCATGACAAGAATGAGCATTCATCTTAGGACAAGGGGGAATGGTTTTAAACTGAGAGAGGGGAGGTTTAGGTTAGATATTAGGAGGAATTTTTTCCCACATAGAGTGGTGACGCACTGGAACAGGTTGCCCAAGGAGGTTGTGGATGCCCCATCTGTGGATGCATTCAAGGCAAGGCTGGATGTGGCTCTGGGCAGCCTGGTCTGGTGGTTGGCGACTCTGCACATAGCAGGGGGGTTGAAACCAAATGATCATTGTGGTCCTTTTCAACCCAGGCCGTTTGATGATTCTATGATCTTTCTGTTGTAAAGGAGCCTTGCCAGCTTCTTCTGACCTGTTTGAGAGGGTCTGTGTGACTACATTGGCTCCCATTACTGGTCCTGTGTGAATCCATGTTGAGCTCTTCCAGTTGCAATTTAAATGCTGTAAAAATCCATTCTTTGTCATCCAGAACATTACTGCATTGAGAAAACTGATGTGGCTTCATGATATTTCTCAGGGATGTACAGATATATTTAAGGGCATGTCTCCGTTTCTGAGTAACTTTTTATTCATATGACATTTTTTCTTTTTTAAACCACCCTGGGTGGATCGTCCACATCTTATTTGCGCTCCTGCCTTAGGATTTGGTGGAGGACAAAGAGAAAAAAATGTAAAACCTACTTGAGAAATAATTTTATTTCAGAAAAAAAATGGCAAAACCAGCTGTGACTCTGATCTGTACCTATAAACAATTCCGGAGGCAAGCATCCAAAAGGAAAATAGCATATGGATTTGTGTTCTGGGACTGTCAATGGATGCCATAAGGGTCCTAATGCTGAGGCTTTGTAGAGGATTTCAAGTTTTTGAGAGTAGTTTCAAGAAGAGGACAGACATTTAAGCTTGGATACAGTGTTGTTTTTCTTTTTCTCTTACTTATCACTGGGATCACAGTCATTAGACATTGTTAAAAGCTTGAAATAGAGAACCACTGACAATACATGTTCTTGTCCCATACCCGGTCTGAGTTTGTTTGCAATGAGATTCAGTGGCACACACAACACATGGGCCTGTAGGTCACCATCTTTCTTTTATTTAAATAAGTAAAGTACTTAAACCAAAAACTTACCTCCAAAAGCCTGAGCTTAGGTCTTCACTAGAAGAGTTGAAATGGAATTGAAACTGATTTTTCTTATTGCCGGTTGAGATGGTTTCTCATCTCAACTGCACTCTGAACTCAGCAGATCTGTTATATAGTGAAGGTGTTAGTGACTTCAAAGCTATTTTCAAGAACAGAGAATGTAACTGAATTCATACGGTTTTAATGAAGGAGCTTGTGTTTTTTTTGCTCCAGTACATTTCCCTTTATGTTGAGGGGAATCGTACCCGAACAAAAGCCTAAGAGCTTTGTCTTCAGTTCCACAGGGAGTCAGCTTTCCAAATCCAGAAATCTGCTTTGTGAATGTCTACTTCTACAAAGCCAATCCTAATTCCCCTGCTTTTCAGAACAAGGAAATAGGCACGTTTAGCATTGATTTTAGTTAATTGCCTCGTAAGCAGACATCAGAACATCTGCTGGAAGAACATTCCCTGCAGACACCTAGGTCTCTGCTGTAACTGTACAAGGGGGGAGGGCTGCCAAGCTCTGAAACAGATGCCTACAAAAACCAATGTCTTCATCCTCGGTCTTCATCTCTCTCCCTCTGCATGCAGTGGGGGACAGTTACGTGTGCTTTTGGTTCTGTGCTCCCTACAGCCAGCTTAATAGTTCCCAGGCACTGCTAACATCAGCAAATCCATTCGCACTGTAGGTATCACTTCACTGGAAGTTCTCCAGCTTGGCACTGCTTTATGGGAAATATGAATTAAGCCCATTCATCACTTTATTGGCACAGGGCTTGCAAGGCTGGATCTTCAATGTGTTTATGTTACAACTGTGTTGTTGCATAACTTCAGACCAAGGACCCTTTTTGACCTGTTACTTCTTACTCCACATTTTTAAATTCCGCAGGCTTCTTTTTATGAAGTAGGGAATATTTTGGCTTTCATCCAACAAAAGGCTTAAGCAAGTACTGAACTCACTCCTATGGGCATTTCCCCGGAATTGCTGTTTTTGGCACTCTTGCGTGGCAAGGCTGTTTGAGGGAAGGCTTCTGAGCAGCGGGGCAGGGTTGCTTTGGGAAAACTGAAACACTCTTCTGAGGTGCTGGGGGTCACACCTGCGGATAGGGGTGAGGAGCTGTTTGTACTGCTCACGTGCAGGTAACTCAAACCCCCGGCTGCCACAGAGAATTGGCTTCAGACAGGTGTCCGAAATTTGTCTCCTTTTCCACAGCTTCTTAGCAGATTCAAATTAGCTAACAGCGTGGCTTGGAAAGTGCAGCTCAGACATTCAGGAGAAATCCCTCAGGAAGTTTCTGCTTTTGTTTCTAGTGCTGACTGAATGCACAAGGCGAAATTTGCCTCTGGCGGTATGGTACTTCTAATTATCCTCCTGCCTACAACCTGCTGGTTTAGTCTTGAATAAAACAGAAAGGGAAGAAGTGATCAGACCTTTTCAGGACATCCAAGAGTTATGGCTTGGTATCTGTTTCCAAAGCATGCAAAAATTCAATTTTGGGTTGAGTCTGAAAGCTGTTCTTAATTAATTTTGTGCAGAAGTAACCTGTATTTACCACAGAGTTATTTTTGAATTAAATTTAGCTGTTCCCAGCCCTCAGCTTGTAGCTGTCCAAATAGGAATTAGATTCATGTTCTGCATCTCTCCCCCCCAGCATGCATCCCAGCACAGACCACAGGAATCAGCACAGAGGAGGCAAACTGTACTGGTGCTCCAAAGTCAGAGATATTTATGGAGGTGCCTGGAGGATGGCAGGGATATCCCAGCCTCTTCCTGGGGTACCCCAGAGCAGCAGTGATGCCCAAGGACAACAGCTTAACTGTAATGCAGTTGCAAACCTGTGTGTGGAGTAAGGTGTATGGGTGTGTGTGGGCTGAGGGGCATCACACGTGGGACTCACTCTGACTTCTCTCCTTTGGCAGTGCAAGGCTCAAGAGCAACAGCAAGCAAGTGTGCATTGATCCCAAGCTAAAGTGGATCCAGGAATATCTGGAGAAAGCTTTAAACAAGTAAGGCAAGAGACAAATGGACTTAACAGCTAACACATCCTGAGTTATTCAAGGGTAGAACGTTAAGGGCTGGCTTTAACCATGTGGACAAAGTATTTGTGAAATCACATATTGTTTTGAAGATGGGTTTGGAGTTGGCCTAGTCTGTATTAAAACAACAGCTTCTAGCATGTCCTAAATGTTGAACCAAGAATTTTGCCAGGATTTGAGGCAAAATCTGTCCTAAAGTATCTGTGCTGGGGTCCCCAACTCATCCTCTTTTATAAAGAGCCGTTCTCCCAAGGAAAAATGCTTCCTTTACACTCCCTCTTCTCCAAGCAAAAGTACAATTACTTCAGAATCTATATTGTTACAGTTTCTTTGGAGCCCCTTCTCCATGTCACAATGGGGGGTCTGCTTGCACAGGTGGACGAGGCTAAGCGTTCTCCACTGGCCAGTGCAGAGTGCTAATAATATCAGCCAAATCAAGATGCTCTGCCATGCATAAGGCTCTCCCACACGGCCAGGGGAAAACCAGCTATGCTTGACAAATCCAGACTTTTTTAATTCATTTTTATTCCCCCTGCAAGTGGCTGGTCATGTCTATCCTGAGGAGGACTCAGCCTATCTCAGTCAAATTTTACAGTGAGCAAGAGCAGCACAGAGAATATTTCTGTGCTGAGATGCAGAGGTGGACTTCAGCTTTGTTGGAGTGGAAGATGAGACAAGTGATAAGGCCTGAGCCCTGGGCTGTGGTTGGTCCTGCAGCAGCATTTTGGCCAGCAAGCCCGCCTGTGCACTCAGAGTCCCTCCCACCACCGCCACCACATTGCCACTCCTCTGTAACCATGCCATAACCATGCTTAATCTTGTCACCGCTGCCTCTGCAGGTAAAGGCAGGGTTGGAATCAAGTCATTTGCAAAAGCAATGCATTCTTGGAGAAAGGTGGGGATGGGTATGGCCTCAGAGCAGGTTTGAGGCCATACGGGTAGCTGAATGCCCTCCGCTGTCCAAAGGAAGAAAAGTGCTTGTTCCCCTGTGGTTTTACAATATGCAGGGGGGAAAGTGGTACCAGAAGCTACGTAATTTTTCCATCTGGCATTTCTGGGACCATGATAGGGCCAAGAGTTGAGGAGGAGGGGCAAGGGAAGCCAGCTAAAACAGACTGTGATTCCAGCCCTGCCATCTCTCCCCATCTCATCTGATGCTCATTGCCTTCTTTGCTGACAGCATTCAGCCCTCGTCCTTGGGCAAATTCTCGGCAGAGGTAACCCAGGTTTATGCTGCCAGGATGACTTTGGATTTAGGCACAACTGAAGCCAAGAGCAGGATGTGGCCCATGCTGACTATCACAGAGTCTTTGGCTATTCTTCCCAACCTGGGAAAATCCTCAAGCCCTGGCCTAAGTTTCTGCTTGTTGTCAGACCCAGTGAAGCCCTTTGTGCTGCTCATAAGAATTGAAACTTAGGAGGCACTAAGAAATTTGCAGGGTTGGCTACATGTGATGTTAAGCTCACATCATGTTTGCCTACCTGAGGGAAACAATTTGGCTGGAGCACCTTCTGCTCTCATTTCCACTTTTGAAGATCTGGGGCTAGCTCTACTGAAACCAGCGAGCCTGCGCCTATTCTCCAAACAGATTCTGGGTTTCACTTACCCAGTTGTTATCCAGAAGCAACTCTGCTCATTTCTGTGGGTTTCATTCTGCTTCACATTGAGTAACAGAAGAGAATTTGGTCCCAGTTCTATTAAATAAGATGACAGAAAGCATACATCTCCATCACCTAATCCTGGTCATCATAGCATTATTTTCATTTTCCAACTATTAATGCTAGCACCAGTGGCATTTTCACGCTCCATAGATAGTCAGGACTCTGTCTATAGTGTTTTCACAAGGCATGTTTTTGATATATTTTAGTGCACAGCTTTGACTTCTTCAATGAAATGTATTTGGAATATATTTATAGCACAACAAGCGATTCATATATTTGAATTGGAGCCATATGAATGTTGGTAGTTTAAAACACCGATATCCTTCTGAACTACTAACAGCTTGTAAAATAAATCTATATAGATCTATAAATGTTAACGTAGCTATCAGTTTCAATCAGCCATATATTATATTTTTTCACTTGTACTGAAATTGTATGAAATGTGACATTACCCTATATGCACTAGCAATAAAATGGCTAATTGTTTCATGTTATGAAAACCCAATTGTACATGGGAATTTATTTTTCTGGAATAAAATTAATAAGTTTTGTAGAAAGGGCTCATGTAATTGATTAAGTAAAATCCAAACTGTCAAGACATCTTAATCTATACAAGTGTTTCAATACAAGAGTATCTTCTGTGTTATAATCTGCAGCTAAAGGCAAGAACAAGTTCATAGAGCATCGCAGACTAATTCAGGTCATTGTGAGAGCAGAGATGGTTTTTTGCAGGGAATTATTTTGCTCATTAATCCCGCTTAGCCTTTGTTATTGCTTTATATTCATCACATCTCCATGTAATATATACACTTATGAGACATCAGTAAAATGCATTCAAGCTGTCAGGAATCCAAATTCCTTAACAGGCTTTAAAAATCATTGTGCAACTGCTGTGGCCAACATCATTCAACACTCATCCATTTTTTACAGACATGGGGCAAATCAGTCCTTTCTCGAAATAGCTAACAAATCCGTTATCACTTCTAGACCATCCCAGTCCTCATTTACAGTCCCTCCTTGACTGCCTTTCCCTTTTCCCTTTGAAAGTATTTGCAAAATCAGGCCCTTTCAGAGTTAACAGAGCCCAAAATAAAGAAACCAGAGAACAATCCTGGCTCCTACACTGTCACGTTGACATAGTCCCAGCTCAAAACATCCCCTCAGTCTGGGAAGTTGGAGTGCATTAAGCTCAGCTGTTACTGCTGGCGCAGATGCTCTCACAGATGAGAGCTGATGGATATGGAGAAGATAATGAAGTCAAATAGGAAAAGCCTTTCCCCCATCCCTCTGGGAGAAAAGAAACTCCCAAATTCTAGTGACTGGCTGTGATGGGAGCTGAACACTGCCGCTGCCTTCCACCAAACCGCTTGTAAATCCAGGTGTGGCAGCTCTTCCTAATTCCTGGCCTCATTTGTAAGTAACAGCTGGAGTACAAGACACCAAACCATCAACCTGCTGGTACTCCATGGTGCATGTGCAGGGTGGCTGCCCTGCACAGCTGGGACAATGTAGGGAAACATCTTCACAGCCTCACTTTAAGGTACGGAATGCCCATAAATACCATAGAAAAAAAGCCACTGTTTAATGTGGATGTCAGTGGGGATGGTGGGTGGGAAGCCAGAAATCTAGCCCCCTCCACTTCCACTCTATCTCAACAGGTACTTTGTGGATGGGGGCAGTGGGTATGTGAAAGGGAATGTTATCTTCATTTGCACCCTGCCTGCAAGATGTGGAGGGGCCGTAGGATAAATGTGAACAAGGCCTTTGTATGTGGATAATTTATGGCAGTCTTTGTATTTTTCTTTTAATTTAGACCACGTCATCGCACTCATAAAAAAAAGCAACAGAAGAAACGGGGCCCACTCTGCCCTTCCCGTGCAACACCACTAAAGTCTCCAGGGAGAAAGAATGGTAGGAGGCATTAGTTTCTGAGCTGGGATACCCCAGGTTCAAGTCCCTGCTCTTACACAGACCATCCTGTGTGACACTGGGCAAACAGCCTGCCCAGACCTCTTATTTTTCTCCATTGTTTGTTGAAGATAATAATTGTACTCTCCCTGCACAGGGGTACTGTACAGATAAAACTCATAAAGCACTGGAAAAATTCAGCCACAACAGAGGTGGTGGGTGAATGGGACAGAGCTTTTGAACCCCAGTGTAAAGCTGTAGTGGCTGTTGGGTTGTCAGTTTTGTTACACCATGGGGGAGGTTTGGCCAAGTTATTTCACTCTCAAAGTGGTCATGTCTTAATGCCAACGCATAATTCATTTTAGCTGGTCTTATTCCTCCAGTACCAAACTGGCAGAGTTAAGCTATAAGTAACAGCTGTGAATTTGTCACTGGTGTTTTTCAATGACAAATTCAGCACAAGGCCTGAAGTATTGCATTGGTGATGGGATAAGACTTCTTCTATGGGAAATTTTAGACAAGTTCCAGAGCTTGGTACTACATATGCCAACTCTCTGGATGTCCCTAGTTCTGGCCCATCAGAATGGGGGGACACATCTGCTGTTCTGCAATAAGAGGTGATGCTACTGGTGTGGGATACTGGAAAGGATATCTTCAGAGAGGAAAATTTTACTCATGGTTTAGTTACTGTTTTTATGCCTGGATGAGTTTTCTGAGGCTACCCTCACCAAGAGTAGCCATAACCATCTCTGGCTGTGGTCACACAGTCTTATTTGCTCAGCAGGCATTGGAAACACTCTTCGTCCTGAGTCTGCCGGCTAGATGAAACAGGTTGAGGCATCAGGGTTTTTGAATTCCCAGTGTTTACCCTCTGACATATGTAGCTCAGCCTTAGTGAGCACTTCTAGATTGTAAAAGGTTGATCAGTCTGGAGCAGGAATAGGGATCAGGTAAAGCCTGGAGGCTGGCAGCACTGCCTGGCTCCTTGTTTTGACTGAACCCTGCCTACACCCATGGCACATTTGCACTGTACTGTGGTTCCTAACCCAATGCTCTTCTTGGGTACCATTGGTACCCAAGAATCTTGGGTATCACCCAGTTTTGGGTGCGATTCAATTCCTGTGCCTCCTGCCTTATGTTTCCCGCCTCTACATGTACACCTCACACATCTCCTATGCAGCCTATGGCTGGTCTCCGTCTCTGAGACCCCTTTCACTTGCAAGTGGTCACCATACGGTGGTGGCATGCTGCCCACCTGCTCACAGCTCTGAGGCCACAGAGCACGGAGGTCATGGCGATAGTTCTGGGGCTGAACAGCACACTTGGGGCCTCTGCTCTCCATCCTCCCCATCATGGGAGCTGAACACCAACAAGAGCAGAATGGGCTGCCTTCTGTGTCCCTTCATCCACACAGAGATCTGGCACTCCTGCAGGCCCCCATGGAGCACAAGGGATGTAGTACAGGTTCTCAGCAGAGCTGTGGGTTGGGGGAAGGAGAGGAGGCATTTGTAGTGTCATTTGCTCCACTACAGGGGCTGCTCACGTATGATTAATCTCTCCTTTCCCTGCTATTTTTTTGCTGAGTCTCTTTGCTCGCTGATAATTATTTGCTCTGGCTTTCAAGTCCAGAATGAGCTTTCTAGCCAGCCTTCCTCCTGTGTGAGCTCTGAACACCTTACTAACTCTGATGAGCACAACCTGCCGAAAATGATTCCCAGTGCTGGACTTGCCCTGCCGGTCCCCAGTAGCTCCTTGTGGAGAACTTCCCCCAAACTGTTTGGCACATACTGATTGGAGGGACTGGAAAATAAATGCCTTTGTGTTAGTCCAGATGCTGATTTGCTGTTTGACTAGGCCTAATGTCAGAACTTTTGCAAGTGAATAAACCTTAATAGTGTTTCACTCTGTTCTTCATCAACAGGAGGTTCAAGATGTAAGAGGCAAGCATTGTAAGCCGTCTACAGGATTTCTTACTGTAGGACCCAGAAAGCAGATAACCAGTATTAGGGAAGGAATACATTTCACTGTTATCATACAGCACAAAAGCAACGCTTCACGCATTTCCAAAGGTGTTGTTTTTTTATTTGTCTGTTTTTTGTTTTTTTTTTTGCACAAATTGGCTTGCTTTCACAGTGCTATTTTTATGTAGTAAGATGTATTTGATTTTGAGAAAAATATGTTTTTATACAGGTTGGTTGATTACTTAGCACTGAGGGCAGATATGAGTTTAAACTAACCCTATGTTATTATATAATATTTTATTTCCTTTGCTATGTAGAGGTCCTGCTTTATTTAACTTTCTTTTGGTTCATGCAAGTCTCCTGGAGATTTAAACCTAGAAGGACATGAACTGTACAGTGCAATGGTGTTATGTAAGTAGAAGAAGAGTTCCTTGCCCCAAAAGTCATTAAGGCCAAGAACATAGGAAGGCTAAAAAGCATCAGACATCAGTGAAAGCGACCAGTATTATCATGGGTGATGATTATAGGTATTTTGGCTGAGGGATTAAATTCAGGGCTTCAGGGCTAAAGCCATTCTCTGTAGATCAGAGATCTTGGTGACAGCTGTCAGCTACTAAGACAATGCTCGTGTGATACTGCAAGGTGCCAGTACATTGTGGAAGCAAAGAGTGTGTTATTAGCCACTGATCTGATGTCACTTGGTATTTCCTATGTTCCTGTCTCTGATGACAAATTTTAGCACAAAAAGGAATAGAGTATTAAAGATCTAGAAGCATAATCATGTTGCAAATCGCTGGAGGAGTCAGAGGTGCTGTCACGCACCGGGTGTCTGTTCCCCCATCTGCTGAAGGTGACTTCAGCTCTCCGGACTGGCCTTGTGGTGAAGCAGGTGGAAGAGCATTGATGTAACCCTTCACTAAGTGCTGTACCCTCTGTTACTGAACAGTCACACTTTCCTGAGGACAGCAACACCTTTTGATTGCTCTGGGTAGATCCAAAAGAGGATGTCTGACCATGTCTTTGGAGAAAACAGATGATGGGGACGAGAGGAAATACTGAGATTTTGCCCATTTTGTGCGCTTCTTGAGTGTGGAGATGAAGGCCAACACTCACTGTTCACCAGTGGTCACGGTTTGCTGGTGAATGGCACAGCCTCTGGAATTTCCTTTGCAAAGCACACCTGAGGACACTTCTTGCACCAATTCCTTCTCTCAGCCAGAAACTTCCTTCTCCTGGTTCCTACCTGTGTAAACAAGTATCTTCGCTAAATAGTGTATGGAAAAAATGCCTAAAATAGTATGATAATTATGTTATGCTGCACACAGAGATCCAGGGGGGAAGCAGATTAGGGCAGCGCAATATTTGTGTTTATATGTATCTGTGTGTCTATTGTAAACAAAAATGTCTTAACATTGTATGTTTTTTTGGAGCTGGTTGCTTCAAAAGGAGTCTTCCTTCTTATCTGCAGCCTGTGTCAGGAACACTGAAAGGGCCATTTTGGTAAGCATGCCTTTCCATGGCAGGCAACTTTAAGGCCAAAAAGGTATTTTGGCTAGCTGGGGCTACCTTATTTCCATGTGGATTCAGGTAAAAATTTTGTAAGTCCTTTCCTCTCTGCAAAAAGGTGCTATTACAGAGAGTGCTTCGGCCGGGACAACATCACCTCATTTACTTTGATGTAGAAACCAACTGCTGTGCCTAAAATGTGTGTGTGCGTGTAATTTTGACATTCCTTCTATTGATGCCATCACCAAGCTGATGCTTTGAGTATACTTTGTCTCTGTTTTGGAAGGTCTGGTACCACTGTACTTTATGAGAATTGGACTGTTGATTTCAATGTGAATAGAATCAGAACCCCTGTTGTCAGGGTAAAGACAGGAAGAACTTATATAAGAAAATGAGTTTTTTGTATCCTCCCTGGACTGTGCTGTATATCCTAGGGCCCACCTCCTGTCCCTGCACAAGCATCTGCAGTAGCGAGTGGTTTTCCGGGAGGCTGACACTTGGGTTGTCAAAGCTAAGAATGATTTTGGGGAAAGTATGGAAGAATCATCATTCTTACACAGACATGAAGCTTGTCCTTCTCCCCCATGAAGATGGAATCTTCACATGTGCTTCCCATCTAAGGGCAGCTTAATGCCTGATCTGTTTCCTTTGGAATCAGACCAGAGTTAAATAATCCTCTTCATTTTTACTCAACAGCATCCCTTGCTAATGAGGATATGGGCCATAAAGGTTTTGTTTCTAGAAGAAACATTTGTTTTCCAGTGACTAGATGTGTCTAGACAACCGTAGAGCACTCTGCTGCAGTCCCAGTTCACACATCAGAGCCTGGGCAAACGGAGAGCTTGGCACAAACATTGAGATGGACAGTGCTGGAGCACCCTAGCCAAAATGTAGGAAATTGGGGTCACCTGATGACCTTTTCCTATAGGGGTAAACTTGTGGGCATTGCAGGAGCAGTCTGTGCTACAGAAAAGGCATTCCTGGGAGAATTATGTGAGTAGGGAGGAAGAGGACTCTCCACAAGGGACTTCCATGAGAACCTGATCAAAACTTTGTCTTGCTTTAGTCCTAATGTCAACCTTGAGTGGGAAGCTTTGCTTTTTGCCTGGCGTTATTTGCAAGAGAACCATTGTGTAAGGAAGAGCAGCTCTGCCCTTCACACAAGGGACATCAATTACTAGGCTGCATCAAGCTTCCTTGCTACCCTGTGAGTCATATTTCTCCTGTGCACACTTAGCAGACCAAGAAGCTGCACTAACAGAAGCCCGCTCAGGGAGAGCACTAGATTTTCCTTTCTGCCTTTAACTGTAGACCAAAGACTGAATCAGGGACCAAATTGGGAGATGGGAGTGATGTAGGGACCACACATGAAGGAAAGGAGGAAAAAGGATAACACTGCACTAGTGCCAAAAAAGCAGCTTCCATAAGTGTGGAATGGTCGTGTCGTGTGTGGTATTTTCAAAGAGCAGCTGTCAAATCCTAAGGTGTTTGCTTGTTTTTTTTTGTTTTGAAACAGAATAGATGGTATTTATTGCTGTGCCATTTCTTTATTTATACTAGTTTTACACTTGTATGTATGAATATCTTATCTGAATTCTGCCTGAAAAAGTATGAAGGATGACTTTTTGATATGTTTTTAATGATGTGGTATTTGAGCAAAGGTGACTATTCATTGGTCTTTTGCAATGAAGGCTGTGCTCCAAATAAAATAGACACGCTTTGTTGAAAATGCAGTTCCTACAGAATTTTCTGTTGATATTTTCCCTTTGTTAGAATACAGCGGGTCTTCTTTTCTCTGTCAGTTTGTTTTGTTTATGTGATGTATAGTAATCAAGGGCATCTGAGACCTCATTACCTAAAAATCTTATTTTTTTATTTGCCAACTTCCCACCAAGACGAGTCTTGCCTGCGACCATGACATTCATAGAATTGTAGAATGGTTTAGGTTGAAAGGGACCTTTAAGATCATCTAGTTCCAACCCCCTTGTATAGGCAGGGACACCTCCCACTAGACAAGGTTGCTCAAAGCCCCAGAATTTTGTTGGCCATAGGGAAGAAAATGTTTGTGGTGATGAAATGGCTGCATGAACCTCACCCCATCTTTCACTCTATAAGAGATCAGTGTAGTCAGAATGTGGTGAATACTGTACTTTATATTTTTATTAAGTAAAAATAAATCCTCCCAAATAATGTGAAAAGAGTTTTGTATTTGCATTCCTATAAGGCAGCTTTTATGGAGGAGTTATATTATGCATTTGAAATTACTCCTTTTATAGATTATTTTGAAAATAAACACTTTTATATTGTTATAATTTCTCCAGTAAATGTGTATGCACTTATAATTTTCTTAATAAAAATGCCTATCTGAATGAAATGATTACTTGCTTCCTATGGTTTGTCCTCAGACATGAGCTGCTGAACATTTCCCATCAGAAAGCTGTTCAGACCTCAGCTCTTCCACTGCCACAATATGAGTGATTCCCAGCCCCTCATGCAGCTCTGTGTGCAGCAAAGGCTGGAGATAATTAAATAGCTCCTGACAGTGAAACAGTGCTTGAGACTTCCTGACCTCCGTATTCAATAAATATTACTTGGCCAAATTGATGCAAGGCAAAAGACATGCAAAAAAAGGAAAAGGGAAGCTCAGATGACTGATGATCCCTTTGCAAATCCAGCAGTGATTTAATAAGTGGTTGTGAAAAACTGAGCAGGTAATTGTGTGTGCAGATGGTCAGTGAGAAATTCCCAGGCCACTGGGAAACGTATTGCAGTAATTAGCTACAAAATTACACATTAATATTAAAGAAAGGCTGTGTATTCTGTGCAATGTATTGTTGTGTCTTTCATCATTTCTTTTTGCTTGAATGTTAATGTTGGGCTTTTCACTTCCTTGGCAAAGCATCATGGCAATATATCTGCATATTCAAAAGGCTGCCTTGAAATTAGTGATGAATCCACCTTATTAGCACATCTGGCTCTCTTCAGAGGCAGCATTCCAGTATTAAAAACCTGAAGGAAATCAGCTGCGTTCATGGCTTCAACCATCTTGATGCTGATTACGAGCAGGATATATTAGGCCCTGGCGTAGCACAGGTCAGAAGACAACATGGGAAATGCTTCTGTTTTCCCTCAGGGCCAGTAGCTACATGGAGGGCTTCACACAGACTCATCCTTACAGATCCCCTTCTTACAGAGCCTGAAGGATAGGACACATAGGGAAGATGGTTGCAGAATGGGATTTATGATCATTAGGAAAGTGTGATGAGAGTTTCTATCTCCAAATTCAAAACAAGGATGTTGATTTGAGTAAGAAAACTTGTTGCTTGTTTATGTGTCTTTTATGCAATTGTTGCTTTCCTTTTTCATTGATGCAGTGGAAATGTTGAGTCACATCTTGAACCAGTGATTAAGCGCCTGATTGGAAGGCAGGGTCAACCCAGGGGACCTCAGGTGCATGCAGTGCATCTGAGTGACAGGAAGACCTGATGGATTCTGGCTCCACCCCTTCCCAGACCTCATTTAAGGGTTGGCAGTGGAGGTAAGGGTGTCTTGCTGGACTCTGCTGCATACTTGAGGTTTTTAGAAGGTAAGCAGCTTCCTTACTTTATTTCTGTAGCAGTTGCATTTGACTAAATCCTTGTTTGTAGCCTGGGACCTTGCTGCTCTATTGTCATTGATTTACTTTCTTTTGTGTTACAACCAGCTCATCTGTGGTTTTTTTTTTTTTAATGCTGTAGGATTAAAGAGTGCTTGTGACAAGAGAAAACAGATCTCCCTTTTTGATTCTGTGGGTGAAATGGCCAGAGCAAGGAGAAGAGGGTAAGAGCTTTATGATAGATAACATGAAAATGAGTGAGCTAGAGAAGAGAGGTGTGGAGGACAGAGGTAACTCTTGTTAGCTGGAGGAGATGGCAGCCTGGTACTCGGGGCTCTAAACAGGTGCCTGGAGGAGGCTGCTGTAAGGATCAGAGCCCTCAAGAGACTCAGAAAGGTGAAAGGAAACAAGCAACAACTTTGATCCAAAGCTTCCCCCAACTACCTACAGAAGAGAAGCACCCTCTCTTCCTGTGCCTTCCTCTTGTCTCCTACTCAGTCAGATGTGCTATATGCTGAGAATCTGTTATCAGACTTACCCCCTCACTTGCCACTTATCTTGGGCTTCTCTGGCATTGCTGTTACTGGGCACTGGGATTCAAAACTAGGTATGTGCCCAGTGACTGGTGCTTGACAGAGCCCAGCTTTTTCCTCAGACCTCCGTCCAGCATCAAGGGGTGCCATGAGGGAAGAGTGGAGCAGGAAAACAGTTAAAAGAGCAGCAGAGCTTCCTCCTGTTGGAATGGCCCAAGTGCTGAGGATGTTACCTAGGAGCTGCTGTGATGCTACATAATGAAGGTCACTCCTAGCTTCTGGTAAACACCTTCCTGTTTTATAAAGCTATTTGCTTTTAATTCATCTAGAGTCTCTCAGACAAAACAAATAAGTAGTTTTGAGACTAGCAAAGCAATGAAAAAAATTAAAAACAAAGAGCAAGGTCTAGAAGCTGAAGCCAGAGACATTCAAACTGAAAACAGATTTTTAAGTGTGGAACTGATTAGCTTTTGGAACAAGTTCCCCAAGGGAAGGGGAAAGCCCTGACTTTTTTCCCCTTTTTTCCAATGTCTTCAGAGCAGTGCTAAATGCTTCTCTGGTGTTCACCACTTAGAACTTGATGGGCTCTCAGGGGATACTGGGTGAAACTCTCTTACCTCTGTTATAGATGGGGTCAGACCAGATGAGCTAATGATCCTTCCAGCCTTAGAAACCCATCTGCAGAAAGTCCTGGCTCCAAGGGAGCATTCCTCAGCTTGTTTATGATTAATAACACCAGTACAACAGCCATCCCAGCTCTGCTTGGGCTGAGGCTGAGGATGGCTCCTGCTGTTACACAGGAGACAGCTTTGGGGTAAAATGCCTTTGCTTTTTGTCACAATGGTTACCCTCCAGCTGAAGAAGCAGAGGTGTTGTAGAAAGACAAAGCTGAAGCCCTGGTCCTGATCCATGCACCCCTGATTTGGGGGCAAGTCCTGTTTGCATAGGTTTTCTCTGTCAGGAGTGCTCATGCTGGTGATCTTGTAGCAAATCCTTGAGCTTCTTCCTTTGTCTCTTATCGGTCCTACATTCTGTCCTCTGAGTCTCTGAGGACCTCCTTTTGCTTCCCACCTTCAGTTGCTGCAGCTCATGTGACAAGTCTTGGTGATTCCAAAGTCATCTGTGACTCTGCCCACCCATCATCACCACTCTGCTTCTCTTCCTTGTTGGTGCACTCTTGCTAGTGGTCCATTTTCCACCTCTGAGAGAGGTGGTGGGATGTCTCCATCTCTGCTGTTTTCATCCACTCTGTCAGAGCAGGATCTGGAGTCCTTTCAGCCTGAACATTGTTACTGTGCTGCTCAGCTTATGCTCTTGGGCTTGTTCCACCAATGAAGTTTGATCTGTCTTTCATTGCCTGCCAGAGCACCACCCTTTGGCATGCTAATATGTCCTCAGTTCACATTCCTTCCATCTTGTCTCTCCAGTCGTTCCTTGCAGAAGCTGTCTAGGAAATGTGGTGATCTCCTATTGCTTCCTTCCTCCTGCCAGTGACTAGGCAGTGTAACCCTGACGTGATGGCCTTATGAGGTAGTGTAACCAGGAAGGTACTTGAGGATTTTGGTAAACCCAGACCACACCATCTTGGCCCGCATCCAGTTTGAACTGAGAGCAGTCTACCATAGGCTGTCAAATGATGGAATAACACAACTTAAGAACAGGACAGAGGTTTAAAATGCTGCTGTAGCTGACTGAAACCTCAAAAACTTGTGTGATTCTTCCACCCAAAAGATCTGCAATCACTTCCAGCTGTCTAATGTGCTGTGTGATTTATGGCAGTGTCTGGAAGAAGATTTTGGCTGTGGTGAAATGTGTTTGTACATTCATTGTAAAAACAGAGGAGCTGAAGAAAGGACTCTCTGAATGATGATTAGAGCTTATAACAAAATCCAAGCCACCAGATCACCAAATTCTTTGTCACACAGTGCCACAGCTATACATAAAATCAATAGAAGTTTAATATCAGCACACTCTGTTTGCCTGTGAGCACAACAGAGGCACATAAAATACTTCAGATTGCATACTACAATTCCTGTGCAAAGGGAAGACTTCTTACAGTGAGCAAATGCCAAGCTCCATTGTATGGCCAGGCCCATGTTTTCCAAATTAGAGTCTTCCCACAGGGCAGAGCACGAGAAAAATAGTTCTGCATAAAAATATTTGGAAAAGCATGAGGGAAAGAGGAAATATTTTCTCTCTTTAAAAAATCTGAATACTATGAATGCAAACAGGAATGAAATTGTGTGCTGCCACGAAAGCAGCTGGATGGCTACCATTGTGCTCAGTGTCCACATCCAGGATAAAGGTCCTCATGCTCACTTTCAGTCACTTCCGCAGCCCAGCTGTCCCAGAATTTCTCCTAATTGCCGGCAAAGAAATCTATGCTCAGTCTACACTCTCCTGTTCTTGTATCCCATCTCCTGGTCTGAGTTTGTCTCTGTGTTTTTCTTGTAGCTGTGGTAAGGCTCCGTCATGCAGGAGTTGTGCAAACGCAGGATGATAGTATCCCTACCTGATAGAATTTGTGGCTGGAGGTTTGCTTCGCTGGGCTCCTGTCAGATATGCATGTTGCAAGGAGTGCAAGTCTCTATCTCTTTGTTGGGTATTGGAGAAGCATTACACCAGCCATGGGATGGAATGTCAAGCAAGTAAAGAAATAACCATCTGCATGGCTTGTTTGACAGGAAGTATTTCAGCTCACTGAGGGGGTAGAGTAATGTAAAAAAGATAGCAGAGAAATGTCAAGGAGAAGTGAGATTTCCCAGTCATGCAGTTACCAGCGATAAAGCCTGGGAAGAGATGGCTGCAGGCAGGAGGTGAGCAGCTCAGTGTTGTGCACCTTGCTCCATGTGGCCTGCTCCCATATCAGCGGAGCGCACCCGAGGTATCACTGTATTGGGCACCAGGCCATCCTGGCTCCTCCTCTCTTCCCCTCCCTCCTTCCTCACTTTTAACTGCAGTAAGTTTTCTCTTTCCTGCTGCCACACTATTTCTTGCTGACTTTGGACATTCTTTATTGCTTTTCATCAGGCTTCCTAGTGCTTGCATGCGTTGTGTTGGTTTGGCTTGCTCTGCCTTTTGTCTGTGCAAAAACAAAAGTTCTATCTGCTGCCCAGAGAACGTGGTGACTTCAGGGCTTTTCTAGTGCCAGCAGCTAACTGCAAACAGATGGAAGTCCCCAGCCACATCCCCATCAATGCTGTGTCTTAGGTAGGAGGGTCTGATTCTGCACTTTGACATTGGTGAAATGCTCCTGGTTTACAGCCTTGTGTCCAGGAGTGCCATCTGGCCATCAGCAATCAAGTTGCCTTGGAAGAGAAGGCAAAAAATCCACATGACACTTGTGACGTGAGTATCTCCAATGTCTAGTTTCCCTTAGCCTCAGTAAATAAAGGGTAATTGATTGCAATGAGCAATCTGGACACTCTTCAGGAAGCCTCACAGGACAAAGAAGCAAATGGCACAATGCTTCCACTCCATTTCTATCTCTTTAAAACCCGCAAAGAGGACTCAGCAGAGCTGCTGAGAACTAGATTTTCAGCCAGTAGAAAGAAGATTCCTAATATTCTAGTTTTTGTTTTTACTCTGGATTAAGACTGAAGAAGTCTAAGTGTAATGTTTTCTTGTGGAATGGAGAGTTTGGAAAGAATTGTCAGTAGATGACAAAATTATTTTTTCTGTTCAAATTATCAGATAATTGTGTGCCTCTGTGTCAGAGTGACTTAGAGCCATTGTAGTTCCAGCAATCCACCCCATCCTGTGTTTTCTGTGCTGCTATTGTGGCCCATCTGTGGTACCAGAATATAAAAGCCAAGGATGCTTTATGCCATTTGTAATTTATTCTTACGGTTGGACTAGATGATCTTTTTGGTCTTTTCCAGCCTTGATTGATTCTATGATTCACATAGCCTAGTTCATGAGAGCATGAAGAAGGATCTGGGAGCTTGAACAGGCACTGAGCAGGGTGTATTTCATCTGACATCTTTCATTTATATATATATATATAGAGAGAGAGAGAGAGAGATTTTCCCTAAAAGGAAATAGTAACAAAATTAACTTTCATTTTAACTTGGAGGCTGCTCAGCCCTTGTGTGAAGTGCACTTTACACATGGAGAAATCACTCCTGGTGTCTGTACTGCTTCTCCACCTCTGTCCCATGGCACTTTCATGTACTTACCTGTGGATCTTCACAGGCTCATCCCAAATGGCAGTGCTTATCCTGTGTGATGCAGAGTAGCAGAAAGACAAAAGGGAGGACTACTTTTCTGCTCTTCAGCAATCGGACCTGGATGAGATGTTTTTGTAGTCAGACTGGTTTTCTTGGAATCCCAACATTCAGTAGGAACATGGCTGTGCTGGTTAATCTTCAATAGGAAAGTCAAAATGCTCCAAGATAACCTTTTCAGTACCTTTCAACAGTACTCAGATGTTTCATTTTCTTAACATTGGAACTTGTAGAGATAAGGTAAAATGGCTTGTTTTGACTTCTCGGCCTCAAATGTAATCTAACAATATTCTAACTTCTCCTGGGCCAGTTAATGATGGAATCCAATGGTAAAGCATCAACAGTTCTCAGGAAAAAGTTTTTTTTTTTTTAACCAGCTTTAGCAGTCTCTCCAGACCATAGTTTGGGAAAGAAGGACTATGGATGAGAAGGCTGATTTTCGCCCTCCCCCCCCCCACATGTAGCCTTATGAAGCACTGAGGGCAAGTCATCGTGGTGCTGCTGGGTTCTGTCTCAGGCAGCAGTGAGCCTCAGTGATAGGAAAGAGAAGTCATGAGAGTGCCCAGCAGTCCTGCTGTGGCAATGCCAGTATGTGAAAACTGTGGAAAGAAGTAGGTTCAGCAGCCAACCTGGATGAATCTTTTATGCACATTTTCCTTCAGGGGCTGTTCTGCAATGGATTTGAATTAAGCTAAAGATATGAATCTATTAATGTGGTATTTTTGGTCATGCTGCCTGTTTTGTATTAAACCTCTGTAGCTTGCTTCTTCCTCTTTTTTTTTATTTTAGCAGCTGTGTAGGATGCAGAGTACTGCCTCAACATCATCAGGAAAAAAAAAGTTGGTGAGAGCCAGGTGAGTAGAGGAAAGGTGTGATGTGCTCTGATTAGTACAATATTTGGGGTCTCAGCAGTTGCTGAAAAATCACAGAACCACCTTCTGTGGGGCTCAGAAAGGAATCTGTACTGAGAACTGCACTCACCCTTCCTGCTTCCAGACCACCAGAGAAGAGGATCTATACAACATGGGCATGCTAGTCCCTGGCATGTAGTGTGTGTGTTGGCACAGTATTTCACCAAAACAAGAAGGGAAGAAATAGTTTTTAGTGTGATTATATTTACATTGAGAAAAATCTATTTTTTTGTTATCTGTTTCCTGAATCTGATATATCTGTGAAAACCACAGTTCCAAAAGCAGTATATCTGTGTAAGAAATAGACCTAATGCTCAATTCCTTTCACACAGAGAGCTTGTTTCTAGTACAACTATGTGCTATCACCTGTGAAACACACCAGGCTCTGCAAAGGAGAACCAGGTCCAAATGACTGCAAGTCATTTGTCCATCTAGGGGGGAAAAAAAAAAGAAAGGCCTAAATAGTTTCAGGTATGTGGATTTAATGACGTGGAAGACAAAGTCTGTGGGCTCACTTTGGATTTATGCTGTATAACCAATACCAGAACTTGGCCAAGTATGCTCCCCTTGGACCTTTCAGTTGCTTTGTTTTACTAGTTGCTTAGGACCTGTGGATCTGAGCTCTTTAAACATTTGCTTTCAGAGGAATTAAATTAGATTATCTTCAGCTTTCATCCTGCGGTCCCAATTGCTCAGACTTTGGCAAACATCCTCCCAGAAAGGATCAACCCTGGGGACCTGCAGAGCCCGTCACCACCCAGACACAGACACAGGGTCAGGACTTTGTCTCAGGACAATCCCATACTCTTTCTTTGCTAAAAAGAAAGAAGCAGGAAAGGCTGAGACAAAATCCATGCTCATACCCTGTGAGATTGTCACTGGTAGCTAAACAAGCTGGTAGGGTTGGAAGGCTTGGAATCATAAAGATTGGAAAAGGCCACTAAGATCATGTACTCCAACCATCAACCCACACCATGCCCACTAAGCATAGCTGCCAGTGATTCATCTCTGCATTTCTTGAACACCACCTCTCTGGGCAGCCTTTGCCAGTGCATTACCACTCCTTCTGAGAAGGACTTCTTAATATCCAATCTGAATATCCTAATAGCTATCCAGTTTGCAGCTGTTGAAATGCAGCCACAAAAATGACAAAAATCAGCAAAATGGCTGCCAGATGCTGAATGCCCCTGCACTGCATTGCCTCTTCTCATTGTCCCTTCTTGTTATGCTCCCAAGCGTGTCGATGAGAAGATGCAGTCTGCTTTTCTAACATATGCTTGCATGAGCAATTCACTTGAAATAATTGCTAAAGGAAGTAATTTAGGAAAATTCCTACTGAAATGAAGTGTTGTGTGACCCCTTCAGCCACCAATGCTCCCAATTGTGAGGCACCAGAAGTCTGTGCTCTTAGAGATGTCTTCTCCTGGAAGCCAGCCTGGAGCAGGGTTGGAGCAGCTAGTGCCTTTTGGCAAGGTTTCTGCTGATTCTTTACAACTCTGCAGAGATAAAGCACTAAACTCTTTGGTAAAATCTAAAATTACTTACTGTGTTGACCCCCAGTGGTGTGTTGTACCATGGAGTGGACTGTCAGCTCCCCTATGCTATTAGAGCCTCCTCTCTCTGCTGATTCACCACACCGTTATCAAGCTCTCAGAATCTCCTTTATGTACTTCTAGTGGCCTGCATCAGCACATCTCTCTTCCACCAGAGAACTATTCAAGTGTTTAGGTTATGAAGTGGCTGCTGAATTTGGAAAGAGACAGGAACTGACACACTCAGCACAACCTGTCAGTCTGGGACTGTCCTTTTTCTGCATACTGAAATCCAGGCAATATTTGCAAATCCTTGTTGTTGTTTTTTTTTTTTTTCCTGCAGAAAAAAGAACAGCATTATGACTATTAGCTTTGTTGTTTTCATTTAACTCCGTGGAAGGAGGGGGAAGGCAGGGCTCAGCCTTTTCTTCCCGGTAATAGCTATTCGATGAGAAGTAATGTGCTTAAGTTGTGCTAGGGCAGGTTCAGGTTGGATATTAGGGAAAATTTGTTCTCAGAAAGAGTGGTGAGGCGTTGGCACAGGCTGCCCAGGGAGGTGGTGGAATCACTGTCCCTGGAGGTGTTCAAGAAAAGGGCAGGTGTGGCACTGAGGGACACGGTCAGTGGGCATGGTGTGGGTTGGGTTGATGGTTGGACTAGATGATATTAGTGATCTTTTCCACCTTTAATGATTCTGTGATATTATGATTCTGCTAATATTTATTTATAATGTCACCTGTGCACAAGTGCTACCCTATCAGAAAGTGCCCAGGTGCAACAGGAATCTCCCTCAAAGCACCTGCCCTGGGATGAAGAGCCATCACATGCTTCCTCTCGATCTTCCCCTATGTGTGACTGCAACCCATGTGGTAGCTCTAGCAAATATGGAGAGGAAACAGCAACTGACAAGCGCTGCACCCAGTGAAAGCTGATAAGAAAGAACAATGAGCAGACAGCACAAGAACTGAACTTCTCTTGTAGTTTGTCTCTCTGGTTTTCAAGTCAGTCTATAGCTTCTGTTTGGTTTGTTCTTGTCTCTGCCAGCTGGCATGCTATGAATGTTAAGAAAGCAAACTGATTTTCTTACCATTTACAGAAGCAGGTCTGAATTTATTGCTCTGAAACTTGCATTTATGTATGTGCACTTAAGCAAGGTCACTGAATGCTTCAATGCCTGCTGATCAGCAAGTTGCAAAGAAACAGGAAGCCCTAAGTGTGCCAAGCATTATTCCTAAGAAAAATGTGTGTATTAGAGTCATATGTCTATGCATACATACGTAAATGGGTGTGTGTACATATCTTTGTATGTATAGACTGTCATACATATGATCTGTTCTACATGCGTTTAAGAGGTGATTGTAAAAGGCAGCCAGCAATCTAACAAGCCAATAAAATCTCACCCCAGGTGCTCCAGCTAGGAAGCAAAGGGAATTTTATTAAATCTGCTATTGAACTTGGCATGTAAATCAACCCTTACCCAGCACTACCCATAATATTAATTAAGAAATGGCACCATAGAGAAATTTGAGCACATTCAGTCCTTGGAAGGGACACATGAGATCCATATTAGACTATCCGGTGGGAGCATAGTGAAGAATGTAAACTCCAGGCAGAGCTGTTCTAGAGATCTGTTTTTTCCCATTGGAAATCGGAGCTGCGTCAAGACTGATGTCTTTTGTGGAAATAGATTGATTTTGGCAGCATCTTCCCTTTGGGAAAAGTGAAGCATAATGTCTTGTTTGGAATCAGCAGCCGTGTCTCATCTGTGCCAGTCATCCAGTGCCTCACAGAGCTTGTTTTTTCTTAGGGCTGTGATGGGGGGTGTCACACTGCAGACTAGAAGTGGGAGGCCAGTGGAGACTGAATCCAGTACGAGCAGGACTGGGGCAGGCTACAGGACAGGCAGAGAGCATTGTGTCAGCAGACAGCAAATAGCTCCCCAATGCTGAGAAGGGCTCTCTAGTTGATCTCTTGTTCTCTGTCATTACTGTTCTTCACAGCTCTGGATGAAACAAATAGAAAATATCAGGATTGCCTGAGGGAGATTGCTTTTCTCCATCAGGCTGTAGTTGTTAAGGCATCTGAAGAACTGTGTTATCCAGGCAAGAATATTTTTGGGAGAGATGTTCACTTAGCGTAGAAGTAAATAGGCATTATAGGAAGCCATTGCGTTACAAACCCATGTGTCCTGAACTGCTAGCAAATGGACTAATTAAGCTCTGGGTTACTTAATCTGTGTAAGGAGAAAGCAACATCTACCCCATCTGAGCAGAGAATGATTGAGTTATTGTAGTATTTTGGCTAAGCTGCCTCTAGCTGCTGTTTCTCAGGTTAGCTTGATCATCCTGATATAGGTCACACCAGCAGAACCAGATGTAGGTGAAACTTCATTACGGCCAGGCCCAAGAGATGCTCAAGAGACTATTTTCTGCTTCCAGTTTGGATCTGTCTCCGGTGCGTGCTAAGTAGCATTGATTACAATCGCTTTCTGTCTTTGCTTTATCCTTTCTCCGCTACAGGCTCACCCCAACTGCTCTGACAGCCCTCCTTCTCCCTGATCTTATCTCCAGTTCCTTTCCTTTCTACATTTATATGCGATAGTGGAAACAAGAACTTGCTGATGCCTCTTCTATGGCACCTAGACATTGCAAGTTACACATGTCACGACCTTCCCAGAGAGCTGTCCCAAGGGCTATGCACTCCAGGTGGGAACTGGCACTGAATTGAGTGGAATGAGGCAAGATCTCACCATAGGAATCAAGACTTGGATGCCTTAATTCCCAGGGAGGAAAAACTTCTTTTTCTGTCTGACACATCTCCACGAATGCAGTTTATTGTGGTCTGGGGGGCTGCCAGAGACAGGGTGGAGTAGCTGGAGGCATCAACTCTGCTTCTCCATTCCATGCAGTGTGTTAACACACCCAACACTTAGCATGCATTTGCTTCTGCAGGTGCTTCCTAGCTTGCTCCTTGTCTGAAGCACTTGGAGCCAGAGCTCTGTGCTACTCTGTCATCCCAGTCACCATCTATGACCTCTCCTCTGGGGGTGACTGTGGGTTGGCAACAGCTGCTCTACATCTGTCCCTCAGTGCTGCTGGGTGACAGTTGTCTTTTTATTAAACAAACACAACTAAAACTCAAAGGGAAAAGGGGGTTGAAACTAGCCACATGTTTGGCTGATTCCAGTCAACGTATTCAGAAGTCAAAAATGAAGCAAGCTCCAAAACTTCTTTAGCATTTCAGTTTTCCCTTCAAATATTAAAATGGTTTGACTTTTTCTTTTAAAGAACCCTTCAGAAAGATATCTATCAGAAGGACAATTTGAGGTAAAACAATAGATTCTCTGTTGATCAGTCCATTAAAACATTTACTGTTCCATTAAAGAAATTCAGCTCATTCCAAATCATTTATCTTATTCCTTCCCTTAGTTCCTTATTAATCTACCAAAAATTTGGTCTCTCTCCAGCTCCTCTTCATCCACATTCTCCATGAACAGTCTCTTCCTGATCTCCTTGCCTATATTTATTGAAGCTGAATGACCTGACTGTAATGGAAGCTAAATTACTCTGAGTATTTCCTGTCTTCCCTTTCTTGTCAGCAGGATGTATTTCTTCTTTTCATTCCCCCTTTGAAGAATGTGCCCCTTCTGCACCATGCTCCTTGGTCTCCTCCAAAGATTTTTTTTTCTTAGGCTCAGGTCTTTTTAGTGCCTCTTCTCTAATTTGCACATCAAGCATGTGGCTCATGCAATCCAGGACAGCATATGTCCCCAGGAATGGCTATTCACAGAAGGTCATTTTAGTTGTGAACATGAAAATGGCCAAGCTCTCTACTGCTCTGAGCTGGCACATCCCCAACACCTCTGTGCAGGTCTAAAGTGTTTTACACTCCTCTGAAGAGATGGTTCATCAAGAAAGATCACAAGATACTTTACAGGAGGAGAGCTAAGGGTCACCTTGCCTGTGGCTGATGTATAGTCAGCTCTAGTCTGTTATGTCTATCATTTTTATTAGACTTGCTTTCCTTACAGGCAACCCCCATACAAGCCTCTTATTGGATAATCTGCTCTTCATCACCCTGTGTGTTTCAATCCACATATTTACATGATCAGGGCTGTATGGGAAGTAAGATCCACATCAATCCACATTTGTACTCCCACTCTGAAAAATATTTTACTGCTGAGCTGTCAGAAATCATTACAAACCCAAGGAGCCAATGCCCTCATACAAATGTTATCAACTCGCCTCCAAGACCAGAGATGATGTATTAGCTGCATTAGGCTCTCTGCTTTCCTCGGAGCTCAGAAATGCTGTTCCTTTCTGAAAAGGAGGGTGCTTATTGTAGCAAAAGCCTACAGACATCTGCACTTAAGGAGCAGAGAGATAAAGCCTTGAGCTGTGAGGACTCACCCTCCTTCTGCAGCTGCATACCACGTGCTGAGTTCATTAGGTGTTGTGCAGCAGTGCTGACAAGCACCAAGCACCTTGCTGAGACAGTGATCACAGCTCCTGGTACATGCCAGGATGCCTCCAGGGCCTTTCTGCCAGCAAAGTCCTTGCCTTCTCTTAGCTTCCTGGGTAGAAATAGGATGTCAGTGTGTCATCATACCACAAAGGCAGTAGGAAGGTAAATGTCTTAATGCGAGAACATTAAAGCCCATGTGAGTATTCCAGTCGGATAGCACTTCTGTAATTCTTTTAAATACAACAACAATAACTGATAGGGGGAACTGCTATGTCATGGCCTGAACTGATGATTGAGCACCTGGTGAAGGGAGTGGCTGGCCCAGGAAGCACACATACAAGAAATTCACCTGTGTCTCCCACATGACCAGAAGGGGTGAGCTCTGGGTCCACCCTTCCCTGGGCTCTTTTAAGGCTAGCCTCCCAAGGGAGAATGTTTCCTAGATGAAGCTTGCTTTTTGACAAGGTCTGTTCTGCAGCTAAAGACAATCGTCACCAGTTGGGTGAGTCTATTTATTTATTTATTTATACTCTATATATGATTGTTGATATTCTAAATGATACTTTGCTTGGTACTGCAAAGAGTTTATCAGAAGTTGTGTTATTGTTTATAAGGACCAGTACAGTGGTTCAATTTTTTTCCCTTATTTCTCATATTCGTTTGGGTAGTTAAAATCTTTTTCTTTCAACAATTTTTCTTCTAGTAATTGTGTTTAAGGAAATGGATGGAAAAGAACAGATAGTGGTGAGAGAAGGCAGAATATTGTGGAGAAGAAGCTTCTAAACAAGTAGTATTTTAAATAGAATTTTCATGCTTTATCAGAGTGTAAGTGCTAGCTGTGGGATGTCCTCAGGGACCCTGTGATCTGCATCACAGGAGAGAGGATTCTTCTGTAGAGCTTGTTGATCTTGGCAATTCCCTAGTGTGCACAGTGGTGGGATGCCCCCTCATCAGTTCCCTCTCTCCAGTTGGATTTATGCTTGTTGGAAGGGGTTTAAAAACTGGAGGAAGAGAAGAATAAGGGGCTTAGGAGTGACTTGGAACTGGTTCCAAATATGGTGGCACTCGGTTTCCTATCAGCACGTGAAATCCAAGCCCTCTTTTCTCAGAGTTGTTGTCTCTTTAAAAGGGTTTCCCTGTTTTATGTCAGCTCACGGATGACACAATGTCACACTCATAATTAACGAAGGCAATGAGGATGCAAATGCCATTAGACTAAATGCAAATACAGTGCTCAGAACTGGCCTGGACCTTTGCCTCAAAACCAAATAAATTCAAGGCTAAATCCTGGATGCAAATAGCCCAGGCCATGACCTGTTTCTTATTCAGACTAAATCCAGACCTTGAACTTGAGAAACTGTTAGGTTCTTTGCTTTTAATTTTCATACGCTACTCAATTTCTGTCTGTATGACAGATATGAAAGAAGAAATGCAGAAATACTGTGAAAGGGGTCATCCTTCAGCTCCCACCAGTCAGACCTGAAAGGGAAGTGGTTAGAAAGTCTAGATGTGTTTGAAAGGTTTCCAGGACTCACTTGCAGGCTCATCAAGTCTGGTTGGATTCCCAGTGATCACCCAAGCTGCTAGGTCTTCCATGCACAGTACTCTCAGGAAAGTCTACCCTTCTGTATAGAAAGACACCTCATGTTTTCAGACCCAGAAGATGCCATTTAGACAGAAAATAAGAGGAATGGAAGTGAAGGTTCTCAGGGAAACCCACACGTGTGGTTTCTGCTTGATATATTGCCTCTGAAATGAGCTCAGGGTGGCCACTGCTTCTTTCTGGTCCACAACTTCTCTTGTGCTGTAGGTGGGCAGAAGTGAGGCTTTGTAGTATACACATAACTCATATTTCTTTTTCTCCTTCATTCTGAAATGGATTAAAAGCCAAAATAAAAAGATTGGGAGGAGGGAAAATAAAATCTGGAAATTATTGAGAAAGATGGACACTCCAATGCACTTTTTTTTTCTCTAGATGTGAAAGGTCTTGATGACCCATTTTGGCAAAGGGTTTCACTTCCAAATAGTCAACTTTCAAAAAAAATGAAAATAATTCTCATGCGTCTTCTGAGACTTTTTATTTGCTACAAAATCACAGGGGTACGCTTACTCTTCTCCCTTCTGGTTGTTGATTCCACTTCGTATCTTTCTTTTCCTCTTAGCTGACTTGAGTGTTTCCCACACTGAAACTGTTGTTTTTGCCTTTCTAGTGTAACTTCTTTCCTTCTTCACATAGGGATCTCCACTACCAGCTCAAAGCTGAGCTTATGGTCCCACATTCCTGAAGCACCCATAATTACCACTGACATCAGCATCTTAACTGAAGCTAAGCTGCAAAGTACAGGATTAAAATGAGGCTCACATTTCAGCTGTACTGTTTGGAAGCTGGGATGGCTTTTAACTGTGTGTAAAATGAAGCACTGGGCACATGGCTTCTGGCTGTTAGGTACCAGGCTGTGATAGCTATCCTAACACAGCCCTCCATCAAGAAACCTTGGGTCCAGGGTCCGTTTAGGTGGACCTGTGGCACAAATAAGCAGGTTTGCTCTCAAAGCTCTGTGTAAAACTTGCATCTGCACATGTCCTTCTTGTTCTCAGGTCAGCTTTTACTCCTGATGGCTGCTTGCCAGGGCAGGGTTTACTAGCGAAACTCACATGGGAGTAGTTTCAAGAGACTAAAAATCCATCAGAACTTTAAGACTTCTTTTCCCCCATTTCTGTAGGAATAACACTCCTTCACCACCCTCCCTTCTCCCCTGCTTGTGTTTCTCTGGTAAGTTATTTATCAATAAAAATTCCTCAGCTAACGTGTAATTGGATTTCTATAAAAGCTTTCAAAACTGAGTTTCACCAAGCTGTGAGAGGCTGACAATTAACTTGACAGAGGAGTTAGCACTTCCAGTTCAGCTGTACTCACTGCCTGCCTCTTTTAGAGCAATTGCTTTCCCAATTTGTTCTGGTGGCAGGAGGAGCAGGTGAAAATTAACCATTTTTTTTTTTACCAGGAAGCTCAGGTGGTTGACTGACACTTGGTGTGCTAGCAAATAAATGCTCTGGGAACTGCTACTGGCAGTGACTTTTAAACTGGTGCTCACTGGGAAAAGGCATGAGAGGAAAGATGCATGTGAAAGCTGCAGGCAAATTTCAGGGAGTCTCTATTTGAGGGTGTTATCTGGGCAATCTGATGTCAGAGGTGAGATGGTCCATGGAAGCTGGGAGGCATGAACAACTGTTCTGCCCCACAAAAAGCAGGAACTGTCAGTGTCACTTGCTGTCAGCATCACAGGCAGCAGTATAACTAGTCATAAATGTCATCATCTTGTGATGCCTAGTAAAAGACCAGGGTTCTGTTCTGCTGCACTGTGCAAGGAGCTTTCAGGCTTGCATTGACAAGAAAGAAGTAGCAAAGCTAGGTGAAACTTTGTGCTGCTGGATAAATCTGTCTCAGAGCACATGATGAGCTCTGCCTCGCCTCCCAAGTGCAGGTTTCCTGTGGAATTGGCTTCTTGTCCTGCTGGGGCTAAGATGTGTATCTTGCAAGAAAATAGAACCAGTCTCCTCTTCTTTGTGGTTGGCTCTATCAGTTCCCTGCAGTGGCTATCATCTGCTCCTCTCTCCATTACCTATTTCAACAATTTTCCTTTCTCAATTTGTGGCTCCAAGTGACAGCTCTTCCTGTTGCCAACATCCTCCAGAAACTTGCTCTGCTCTGCCTGTTGGCTTCCATAAACACAAATCCTTCTCTGTTTCACGTAACCAGCCCATTAGTTATTCCTGAACCCCTGACAAAGGCTGAGTCTGAGTTTGATTTCCCAGTAGGCACCAGAAAGTAGTGGGCTGCCTTGGGGCAGTAAGGACATGCAAGCATTTCTGATGAAGCAGACAGAAGTTACAAATTAGATTCAGGTCTAAATCAAACTCCAAACACTTCTGAAATGAAGCTCGAGTCTGAATCTGGGCTTGAAGTTCAGCATGGTTCCTGTTGTGAATAGGAGCCAGAGCTAAGCTAATACCAAGCTGCTTTGAATTCTCTAAATGAAATACATGGAGCACTTCTTCTAAGGGAGAAGAGCTGGAGACAGAGCAAGGGAGAGGAGCTCTGCAGCAGAGCGTGAGGTGGAAGCTCTTCTGAGGGCTGCTGTCTTGGCCTGGGCCACCCACCTCTGTATCCTTCTGCTGGTGGTGGCTGAGAGATGGACTGGTGCTGCTGTAAGATGAGTAATTACTTTACACTTGGCTTCCTGTTTGAACAAAGCCAGAAGACCAAATTACCAAAGCATTCTGAAGGCAAAGAATTTCAGGAGAATTGAATTAGGAGCATGGAAACGGTGTTTTTGAGGCATTCTCAACAAAGATTAAAAAAACAACAGCAATACTGATGAGAACAGCTTTTTCCATCTTGGATGAATGTTTTGAAACAAAATAGCTTTATTTTGCTCCAAAGCTCAAGTGGAGGCAAGTTTTCTTTTTGCTTCATTTCATCTTCCCTCGCTGGAATATTGAAAAACATCTGTCACAATGGCCACATTCCCCCGTCTCCCCCTAAATGTATATTGCTTCACTTGAAACCACATTTTCAGATAGGAAAAAATATTCAGGCAAAAAAGCACTTTGTGAGAATGGACACCGAGCTGTCTGGGAACAAGCTGTAACTCAACGCAATGTCTCTGTTCATGGAGAACTTCTCCAGGCACTTGGTTCCCCTCTGCACACGGGCTTGTAAATAAAACATCAAGCCTCCTGCCCTTGCAGCCCCAGCAGATGGAAATAATCTGCGCTGGCTGCATATCGTTTTACACCCTGGGGAAATCAAGCAGGTGGTGACACAGTTACCTTTCGCCGGGACTTTAAAGCAGTCCCCTGTGTGCCCATGGACAGAATTCCATGCCAGAGCTGGATGTGGGTAGCAGAAAGTGCTGGTGGACGATTCACATTTTCTGCAGCCCCTTCTCTCTTCTGATCCCTTGAGGTTGCCTGTGTGGGGACGCTGCACTGCCCGAGTGAAGGCAGCTGCCTGCAGCATCCCTTGCCTTCCTAGGGACTTCACCTTTCAAAGCAGAGACTGCAGTCAAAGCTGAATGGCAAATTGTGCTTCCAGCCTCTAATATGAACCTTTCTGCCTAATTTTAGCATGCCATTCCCAGTCTGCAAGTGCTAGTTTCTCTTACTGCAAAATCCTTCTGGGTTTTAAGACTATTCGTTCTTCCTCTGCAACACATTTTACTTATTCCTGTGTGTATAGAAGGTCACCCCAGAAGGCAAAGGTTAGGTCATGTGGTGGTTTGAGGGGGAAACAATGCAGCTTTGGCAGGGTCTGCTCTCCCCATGCCTGGTGAGGTTTAGATGAGGGATAACCAATGTGCTGTCTGTGCTGGGAGAAGGAGATTTGGGATCTGCTCATCTCCTTTGCTGCATGATTAGGAAAGATTTCAGAGCTCCCTCATCTCTGACCCTCTGGTTGTGTTTGAAATATCCCATTGGATCTGGGGAGAAAGGACAAGTATATTTCATAAGCATAGCAGGCTTTGTAAAACAACTTCACGGTTTCTTTCTCCTCTTCAGCTTTTCAAGGAGTCATGGAGAGGGAAAGAAAGAAAGAATGGGCGTTTAAAAAAAAAAAAAAACACAAAACTTTCAAATAAAAAGTTTCAGGTTTTGACTTTCAATTTTCTCAAAACAAAAATAAGACAAAAAAAAAAAAAAAAAGAACAAAAGTAAGACCAAAAAGAAATGAAAATGGGAGAGAGAGGCTTCAGGGAAGGGGAAAACTCACATTCATCTTTGTCCAAGCCAAAATCCACTTTAAACTGTGAAAATCATGCAACCAGTCCTTTGCCCATCACTCCCTTTTCAAGCACAGATGCAAGCCAAGATTTTACTAACCCAGGATCTGTCTGCACACAACTGCATTGTTGTAAGAGAACGCATATAAGCAGTACAGATCTCAAGCGATTTCTATACATTTACCCCCCCCTCCCCCAGAAATGTGGCTTCTAACTGCAGCCTTAATTCCAGCAGACAGCTGGGGATACACTTTGTATTTATAATGTTATCTGTGCCAGGTGTTCTGCTGCATGGGATTTGCACTCCTATCTCACAGAGATACACCAGTAAAGTTTTAGGTCAGAGCATAAGAAGTGCTATCAAGCAGACACAACCAGGGCATCAGGAAGAAAGGACTGTTTGACATGCACTGGTGTTAGGATGGGGAATAATTCAGGCAATACCATCATGCTACTACATGCGTCAGGGAGCTTTGGTCCCAAGAGAAAGCTCTGAAATCAGTAGTGTGATTACAGGAAGGAAAGGCAATTAGTAACCAGGAAAACATGTTGTGCAAGAAGATACTGCAAAAACTGGGGCTTGCTTTGCAGGGGAGATTAAAAAGAAAACAAATCCAACAAAAACAAACAAACAAAACAACAAGGCACGTTATGGAAGCAGGCAGAACTAGGAGGGCCATACTGACACCAGATCACCATAGAGCTTCTGCTGCTGTGTCTCCTGATGCTTGAATACCCTGGGTGTGCAGACAATCCTGAGGCTTAATCATTGCATCTGTGTGTAACTAGGGGAATGGCTTCTCTGCTTGTTGCAAATAAATATGAGGCCTTAGATGTTGGGAGGTTAGTGAGGCTCATGGCAAAATAGGACGTTCCTCAAAGCTAAAGGGAGTATTCACAGCTATATTAATTAAGTTTCAAAAACAAGAGTTTGGGGAAAGTTATAAAACATATTGGCAGACAACTGCTAATAAAGAAAATTAGTAAGGCACTTCCCCAGTGGGCAATTTCTCTTTTTCTTTAGCAGCACCTGGTTCAGACTATATCTGGAGTTGGGATATTGGCCCAGCTGTCTCAGGCAGTTTGGCAAGCTGGAGGTTCTTCCCTTCTGAATTTACTCCTATAAGTCAGGGAAGGTTCAAAACACTCAGTTTTCTGACTTCCCTCCCATGCGTTTTCTCAGCATCCATCGCTGTGTTCCTTATTTACACATCTAAGGCCAGTGTTTTACACTCCAGGATTCTCTGACCAGCACTATGTCTATAAACTGTGAAGTCTGAGTTTGTAGAACAGTGAAGAATAATTTCATTTGGATTTTTGATTTTCAGCAAGGCTGTGTTCCTCTTGTGGCATTTCCAGACCAATAGGAAACCTCAGGAGGAAGTGGGGGCTCGAGAGCTTTGCAGCTTAGTTTTGCTCACTGTAGAAGATGGAATAACTTGGATAAACACAAGCTAATCAGCACAGCTCCTCAGTACTTATCTGCCACAAATCCAGACTGCTTACTCCTTACTACTCCCCCAGCACTAGTTTTTGCCAGACATAATCAAAAACATTCCTGTTTCCTGATAACACAGAGGGAAGCAAAGTTGATTCAGAGAAATGTTGGTGTTTTCAAGAGCACAGGCAGCTGGTGCTTCTGCTCGTGCCGGTGTTAGATGGGGGCTCAGCAGAGCCAGCCTCACGTCCAGCCCAGATGTGGCTGGGGTGAGAGGGAGTGGGAAGTGTGGCTTCTGAAGAGCACAGATAGGTGCGGATAATCCCTGCTGTCAGCTCCTGACTTTCACTTCCCAATAGCCCTGTGAGGTGTGTGTATGAGATGATGACACAAGAGATGAGAAAATGACTGGCAGGAGCTGGACCCTTCTGAATGTATACTGCAGTGCTGTGGACTTTGGCAAGCTCAGTGAGCTTCTAACCATAACCTCATCAAATTTGAAGTTCACAGGGAGATTTTTCTTTTTCACAACTGTTTTTATTTGAGGACCAGGAAGGTAGCTCTCATGCACTGGTTGCTACTAAACCTCCCACCTCCAGAGCTGTGCTGCTGTGCTGGGAGAACGGGGTGTTCCAGCCTCCTGCCCCCTCATCTCTGTACGCACCATCCGCAGAGCCAGACTTCTGTGCATGGACACCAGGGCGTAAATCCTGAGCAGCGGGACATGAGATTATATTGTCACATCTACCCATGTCTTGGCTTATATCTGTGTCTGTAGTTCTCTTAGCCTTTTTGAGGATACTTCTATTCATTTATTTTCTCATGTTACCAGTGACATTAATAGTCAAGCAGCAGCTGCTGCCAAAAGAATGATCTGGTTTATAGGCACAGTGAAGAACGGCCTTCTACATTATTTGAGATAAATAAATCTTTGTTCTCCAGGCAGGAGGAATTATTTGATTCAGGAAGGTAACTCAGCAGAGAAATGCTTTCCCTCCAAAGGGCTCAAGAAATACTGGTAATAAAGAATGCAATCACCACAGCAGATTTATTTATCCGCTTTCCCTCCATCACTTGTCATGTACTTCTAAAACTGAGCTGACTCCCAAAGGGACCAATTCACAAGACATTTATGGCAAAAGTTATGTCCAGCCAAACCAGATGGAGAGCAGATAGCACAGTGCACGGCAGGGGAGCAGATGTTTTATAATCATTCCTGCATCGTTCCTGGTCACTAACCAGTTGTATTGGGATTACTCGGTCCCCATGCATGAGCAGTATGGCTTTGCAGAGACGCATGCTAGTCCAGATGCCTGCTTGGAAGAAATATCTGGAGTCTCAACGCTGGTAGTTTTATGATGCCTTGCTGCTGCACCTCATTTAATCTCTGTGTTGATGGTAAACAAAGAGAGTGAACATCAGAACTGCAATCACACTTTTCACAGCCATCTCCTGCACCAGTGTGGCTGCTATGGAGCCCTCTCCATCTCACTGTGAGGCTATATGTGACTCCTGACTGGCTGTCAGCCGTCACCACTTGGAGGACCCATCTGTGGGGGAAGGGGCTGCAGCCTCTCTGCTTTGCTGTGGGGAGGGCACACGGCAGGCCTGGGGGTAACTGGCACAAAGCAGATGTGATGGCAAACTCCTTATAGGTTGTACTCAGTATCTTCAGGGCTCTCTGCAAAGTGCAGAGAGAAAAGATCCTGCCAAGCTCTTTCTTCTTACAGCTGGAGCTGAAATGTCTGGGAGGGTGAAGGGGGACCTGAGGTATCTCAAGTGATACAAGAGGTTGGGTGTTAAGAAAAATTTCTACAAGTGAGTGGATGGGCACTGGAACAAGCTGCTTGGGAAGGTGGTGGAGTCACAGACCCTGGAGGTATTCAAGAAAAGGGCAGATGTGGTACTGAGGGACGTGGTTAGTGAGCAATATTGGTAATAGGTGGATGGTTGAACTAGATGATCTTAGAGGTCTTTTCCAACCTTAGTATTCTATGATTCTTTATATATAAATATATAGTTCACATATCTCTCTATTTCTATTTATACCTATATATCTATACATTCATACAGAATGTGCTGTAAAGATATGTCGAACAGATCCATTACAGCATGGCTCCAGCTGTCCTAGAATCAAACCAGGATGGCATCTCCTGATTTAAGGCAGAGCTGCTTTTGTGCAAGGGGCCACATGAGTAGGAAAGTAGGATGGTGTTTTGTTTTTTTTTTTTTCTTCCCCTTGGGAAGATGAGATTTTCTCAGGAGATCCATCTCACATGCTTATGACCTGCATCTTACTGTATTATGGCTGCTGTGTATTTACATTCCAGTGGCACCTGACATGGGAAAATAGACTTGTTCTTGTCATAAGGTCCTGGGGGGTGGATGCCTTCCTATTGGGATCTGTGCATGTACGATACTACACTCGCACCTCAGGGCTGCTACAGGCTGAGGTCTGTACCTGGCTTAGGCATATCTGAAAATAGTTCTGATGATCTCTTTATGGCACATTATGCATATGTACGTATGCAAATGTTTGAAAAAATTTTGGGGTAACTGCTCTACATAGGAACAGCTTTACCTTTAAGGCTACCTGTCAATTTTCTGCTTCTAAAACAAATCCAGAAGTTTTCATTATGCTTTGATGTGAAGGGCCAGCATTTGGTGCAGACAAGGACCAGTTTGAGAAACATGACTGAAGGAGGTGTCTGCATTAAGGATATTAGATGCTGCAGAGAAAGATTGGTGGTCCAGTGGATGATTTCCTATTGTGAGCGCAACTATCTTTGTATTTCCTGCCTTCTTCAACCAGGAAAGGGCCTCAGTGCTGAGTGTTCTTTGTGGCAGGCTTCAGGCAGAAGAGGATTAGAGGGCAAATAGAGGTGATGGTCCACCAGCCAGCTTGGGAACAGAGATACTGGGCTGCTTGGGAAAAGACAGGAAGGCAAAATCCTAATGCTCAGGAGCCCAGAAGTGCGTACAGTACTGATAGTGAAACAAAGGGCTGAGAGCAGCTGGACATGGTCTGTGCAGTTTCATGCTGGCACTGCATTGGTGTAAAAATTTCCGTCCCTTAGCTGGATTCATTAGGGACTTGGCTTTCAGCAAGCTGTGATCAACATGTGGTCCCTTCCACTGCCCTGCCAGGAAGGAGAGAGGATGGCATGCCCCATCCCCTTGGCCAGTGTTTGCCAGGAACTGTTCTGGGGAGAGAAGGGTGTTCAGTTGCTCTCCAAGCCTGGAGAAGCCAGCTGGCAGTGGAAGTGCATGCTGGAGATAGATGGGGAATCAGGTCTTGTTACTGCCTCATGTCAGGGCTCTCCTGGTGTTCAGAGGACTCTGGACTGCTCAGCCAAGTGCTGATCATGAGGGTGCAATTTGCAGCAGATTTGTGTGGGTGGATCTCCTTGGAGAAGAGTGATAGTAACCCAAGCACAGAGCCAAATGGATTTGCTTTCCCAAGGATGACGAGAAGATAAAACGAGTTATGACTAAAAAATATTTTGCAGCACAAAATCTGGAAGCTGTCATGAGTGTGGAATTGCAATTAAAATTCTGTCCTGCTTGCAGCCTCACCATTAAAGAGCGGGTCACCAGGATCCTTCTGTTGACGACAGCCAGGGCATGCCTATTGCTCTTAGCATGGTGGCTGTAGAAATGTCGTTAGGCAGGAGAATTTCTTTGCAGAGAATGATTTTGTTATTTCAACCTGGAAAATGTTACTCATTTTAAGAGTTAGGTCAATCAGGAGGCACAAACCCAGCCAAGCAATAGATCTGCCTTGAAAAATTCCTACCCACATCTGACCTTTCTAGCTTCATCTCTGGGAGATTGTTTCCCAGGGGTAAATAACAGAGGCTTTCATCCTTTGGGCAAGTACAACCCTCGCATGGTCTTCCTGAAAGTTTCAGTTGTCCAGAACCGAGAACATATTCCAGCATTGCAGGCAGGGGTTACAGTGCATAGAGCAGAGGGCAAATGCAAAAGCCTCTCAAGTATTGCCTGTGGTTTTAGTACAGCAAAACACAAAGGCATGTGCTTAGCCTAAAACTGTAATACAAGCAATAGTTACTTGTCCACTTAAAGTTAGGCATGTGGTGAAGTACTTTGCTGGATTGAGGCCAGCAAGTACAGCATGATGCTACCAGATGAGTAATCGGGAGGGGACTGAATGCACACACGGACTGATGGCATTCTCTGGTTTGCCAGCTGAGCTCCCAGGCTGGGCCTTTGGACTGGAGGCTGCCACATGCACCCCTATGAGACGCACAGCTGCTGGACTGGGTGATGCACATTTTGCAACTTCAGTGGGTGATGACAGCTGGGTGACATGCATATCTTGCTGACATGGTGCTCTGGCCTGCTGAAGAAGTGCACTGACTGTACCAGAGACTGCCACCTGAGTTCTATAGGCACAACGAAGATCAGGTGAATGAAAGGCAGTGTTTGTTAGTAAGAAAATGAGATGCATTTTGCCTATTTAAACATATCTGAGATTAGGCAAATGTGCATTCCATTAATAGATTTTCTTTAAGGAAAATACCTAAATGTTAGCCGAGAGAAAGTAGCTGAAGGAAGTAACTGCTAGTGTTACACTGTGCCACGGGTATTCTCTGTGACCCAGTGCCAGGAGCTAGCTTTCATTCATTGGAAATCATACACGGTTTGACTGAAGTCTGTGAATGAGGGGATCTGGCTTTTCAGTCCTACAAAAATGCAGCACGGGACATCAAAAACACTTTTATTCTAAAATGAAGCAAACAAACAAAAGACTCATTCTGGATTGCTTATGAAATACGTGCAGAAAGATTCACATCGCTTCACTTTGCTTTTGGTTTTTGATGCTTAGAGTTTTTTTTATCTGTTTTAAAATTAAGGGATTAAAAAGAAAAGGAAGAAAAAAAGAAAAAAGAATCTTCTCCTGAACTGTTATCATTTATACATGGTGCTTCCCTACTTCTGAGATGGAGTTTCTCCTCCAAACAAAATGCTAAAACCAGCTTCTAGATTTTTTTTTTTCCACAGTGAAGGAAATACCTTTCCTTAGCTAATGATTCTTTCATTGAAGAATATGAAACGTACACTGAAAGCCTGTCTGATGAAAGATGGGCTTATTTTACAGCATGCTGGAAAGCAGTCATCTTTGGCAAGGGCGGTGTGAAGGTTTTCAAGGGCTCAGGAATTCACAACGATTAGGCACTTACACTAAGATGCTTCCCAAAAGGGATTCGAAGCATGGAGCTCTCAGCTATATTTGGTCATAAATATTATTCAGATTTTAATACCATGTGTGGCAAGCCATCTTAGACTTCAGTGAAACTCAGAAATACTGTCTTGTGGGTCTAAAAGAGATCTTTACTGCCAAATATTATGTCTTAAAAATGTATTTGAGAGTAGCTCTGTTTTGGATTTAGCAGTGTGTATTGGGAGGTAGCTTACCCAACAGCATGAAGATGTTTTTCATCAGGAGATTTGAGATTGGTTCATTATTATTATTTTTTTGATTGCTTGTGTGCATTTCTTTGGATTGAAAAGTAACACATGAAGCAAAAGTGAAAAATTGGGGGAAAAACTTTCAGCTAAATTTGTTTTGATGAATTATACCCAAAAGCAGTCTTGTGTGTGTGTGTGTGTATGTATACACATGGATATATATATATGTACATATATATTGCTTTCAGATACAAAGTGGTCTTTGTTAGGAAATGTTCTTACTTAACCCTGATGTTAGGTAGAGGCTTCTTATCTACCGAGCACCCAGAAATTGAATAATCCTATTAGAAGCACTTCAGATACAGGTAACTTCATGAAAAGCACCAAGCTATTCTGGGGCAGGACTCCTGTCTCACTGCTTAATTATATTTTCTTTCTCTACAAAAATGCAGCTATCTGAAAGGGTAATGAGGTGCTTGCTGTGAAGAAGGGGAGCTCACTGGTTCATTAGCAAAGCAAATGATTTGCCTTTGGCACTGGTTAACCTTCAGGGCCAAATGCCACTCTCAAGTACAGCAACAGGAAAATAGTGAGAGGCAGTCTGGGTTTACAGAGGCAAAACTTGGTCCTTATCCTTCAGTGGGAAAGTAAATACAATATTGCTGCTTTCCATCCATCATGTCAGGTACTAGATGGCTTGACTAGATTACAGAGGCCACACTAACAGTTATGTGTATAAGGTCGAATTGAGAAATGCTCATTAAAATGGGATTCTTGGAATTTAGCAGGAAAACAAAATATTTCTTCTCCAAACTCATTATACCTACAGAAAAAAAAAAAAAAATGGGTGATAACATTGAGAAAGCTTTAAGGACCCTCCTCTCTGCATTTAGAGTTGAAAGCATTAAAATACAGTGGAGTGTCTGATTTCCATGGATTTGTGGCAACTTTTGGAGTATCTCTGGCTTAATTCTGGGAAAACTTGTAAACCTTAAACCTTTCAAAACTACGCATTTATCATCTTCTCCTACAGATTGTATACCGATACTGATCTGTCTACACGTCAGTTTGTGCAGCAGGTTATTTCACCAGTTGGGTTCTGTCTAAAGGCCAGGCCAACTAAAAGGGAGTGCTGGGGATGATGAGTCCATGAAGGACTGTCTGTACCAAACCAGGAACAGAACTGTGGTCCTTTCTGCCTTCTGCAATATTAGGCTCAGATTTCTGTGGAAGATCTCTGTACGGGAAAGCAGCATAGAAACATCTTACTATCAGCACTAGCAAGAAAAAGTCGGTCATCAGCAGAGAGTGGAGAGGAACTAAAAAAGTGAAGCTATGTAGTGGTGTGAGGAGTACAGAGTGACTTTTCTTCATCGACTTTGAAGATCAGAAGTGACTTGTAGGTTATCTGGGCACCATAACACAGACTCACAGTCTGTGGTGGGCCCTGAAAAGCTCACCCTGTTCTTTGAAGTTTTCTGCCAATCTGTGTTTCTTGAATTAGGCTTCCCTTCTGTGCACTGTTGCTACCCCATGTATCGTATCTCCCTGTTGTTCCCACATGTTTTCCCTGCCTTCCCTGTTGTCACAGCAGGTGGGTGGAGATTTGTCATCCAGTGTGACTTTCAAAGGTATACAGGGAAGGATTCCAATATTATTAAGCTTTCTCACGTTAAACAGTTAAATTTATTGTTAATATGTTACAGTTTTCTCTTGGACTGAGAGTCCTTTTGCATGTTGTGTTTGAATCCCTTTACTGCCAGTGCAGTAAAACTTTGACTACATCTAAAAGCATTCCTAATAAATAATCTAGATCTTCACTTATTTCTCATTAGAAAGGCCTCTGTTTGTAAAACTCTTTTCTTATTTAATATATTTCTTTCTTGCACTCAGCATTTCCATCATTTGTAACTAGATCTGGTGCAAAACCTTGTGGAATAGATTTTGATCCCACTGTATAAACTGAGAGTAATTTAAGTGTCATTAGAAAGGCTACTCCAGATTTGAACAAACGGAGCTGTGAGAAAGGTCTATTGAAAAATAGATCTGAAGTTGCAAAATGATGCATCGCATGCACTACAAAGCTGTAAACAGCAAATTCAGGTACAGTATGCAATGCAACTAAAGACAGTGTTTCCCAAGGCCATGCCAGTTACTTCATCAGGCACATGACCGAAGGGCTAGCAGCAGCCCAAATGCATTTGAGGAGTCACAGTGCTTTTCCAGCCCTTTCCTAGAGGCTTCCTGCTGCTTGTGCAGGAGGGCGGCAGGAGCAATGGGATCCTGCAGCACCCACAGGGGCAGGTGGAGCCTTGGGGAAGCTCTCAAAGCAAGGAGGAAGACAGGCAGGGGACACTGGCTTTCCCCATGAGCAGTCTCACTGAGCTCTGCACCAGCAGAATGGCTGATTCACAGCCACCTCCTGCTGTAGGCAGGTTGCCCCCCACCAGATGGGGTGTCCAGAGCCCCATCCAACCTGGTCTTGAACACCTCCAGCAGTTGGGCACCCACAGCTCTCTGGGCAGCAGTACCAGGGGTCTCAGTGACACCTTCCCCCTGACATCTTAACTAAACCTTCCCTCTTTCTGTTTAAAACCATTCCCCTTTGTCCTATCACTATCTAGAGCAAAAAATGAATTTTCCCCAAATCTAACTACTCTGAAAGCTTTCATCTTGCATGCCATCTTAGGGTTAATTTTAAGGTGAACCTTTTTCACAAGTTTGTTTGCTTCCATGTGAAAACACGGCAAAGGGAAGAAAATTGCTTTATTCTGTTAAGTATTCTTATCAGAGGTTGGTTGGGGTTGGAAGGGACGTTAAAGATCATCTAGTTCCTTTTAAATTCACATTTTTAAGATTCTCCTTTGCAATGCAAGGACTATAAAATTCACCTCTGTGTGTGTGGGGGAGGGGGGTGGGGGGGAGGGGAGAATAGTTGCTTGCTGAATTCCTTGTGGAATTGTGATTTTGGGATGTTGGACTCTACATAACTCCATAACTCAACATACAAACTAACTGCAGAATCGGTGACAAACCCTCTGCAGCTGGCCTGATGTGGTGGTTTGCCTGCAGCCAGGTGTCCCTGCAGAAGCTGCCATGCAGCCAGGCAGGCACATGCTGACCTCATCCTTGGGAGCCTTGTAGCGTTCTTCCCTTTCAGAGCATATGTGGCAGGGGACAGGCATGCTTTAAATATTACTGGCTGTGCAGGAGATCCGTGTATTTTCTATTGAAGCATCATGCATCTATGTATCTCTCTTTTCTGCTTACTTCACTGAATAGAAATATTTATGATTCCTTGAGGTTATTGCTGGCTTTCTCTCTTACCATCTATCTATGGGGGGTAAATAAATCCTGGGTTTTGTCCCAAAGGAGAGGATATCTGCTCGTTATTTTATAGTGAATGCAAATCTTCTTCCTTTTTAAAGTCTCTCAACCACACAGTCTCCAGCTTTGGCTAGCTCAGGGTCAAGAGCCCAGTGTACATTTGGCTAATGTGAATCTCTGTGGCTGTCCTGTGCAAGCCATTTCCTTAAGCATATTCATGAACAGTGATACTTGTGATGAGTCAGTGATTGCATTAACAATCAGTGTGTTTTCAAGCTCCTAAGGGAGCTAAAAAGACTCAAAAAAAAAAAAAAAAAAATCAGGAGAAAAGCAGATCCAAGTAAGCATCACTTGGACTGTTTTCCTGGCCAGCAAACTGCTGGGTCTGTGCTCTTTCCTTTCGCTTGTCTGGACCATGACAGCTTCTAAGACTGATGCTAAGGCTGAACTGAGATCCCATAGACAACTGGCTCAGAGAGTGACCATGAATACAGCTACAGGTGTTGGCGCAGGGCAGAGCTCCAGCAGCACTTCTGTTATTGCCAGATAACACATACAAGGCTTTCCTGGCAGCTAAGCAGACAACAAATTATATCAGAAAGTAAGATAGACATAATTACTTTTTCTGTTTCACAGACAGAACTGTATGCTGGCACACAGAGCTGGTGGTGACCAGAAGCCTTTGCTGTGGTCCAGCTGTCTGCAGTGCACACAGCTGTCTGCAGGGAGCACAGCTGTCCACATGGCACACAGCTGTCCCTATGGCATGCAGCTGTCTCCATGGTGCACAGACATCTGCAAGCTGCTCACAGGGCACACAGCTCTCTGCGTGGCACACAGCTGTCTCAGGGTGCACATAGGGATGGGGATGAACATCTGGCTCAGAGCTGTCTCAGGGTGTGCATCTGTCTGCAGCTACAGAATTCCTGCAGCCCCATTCCTCCCTAAGCAGATTCGCCTTAACACAATTCAACGGGACCTATTCAAATTCATGATTTTCCTTAGAAGGGGTTGAAATTCCGGGATTTGCAGCATCTGAGCCACCAGGGGCACAGCTCTTCCAGCCCTTGAGCCAGCTGAAGTGTGGGTGGTGTGTGTGCTGGGGGCTGCCAGGCGTTGCAGATAGTGTCACATCAGCTGCTGACTTGTCTGTGGATGCAGATTACCTAAGCCTTGGTAGAAGCCAGGATTACCTTTGCATGTCTTTTTGCAGGTCAAAAACTTGGAAGGACAGACCCTGAGAATGGGAATTGGATGTGACAAAGTAATGTGACATGTGTCAGCAAGGCTTTAGATAAAGCCGGTCCTGCCCTGAGCTAGAGAAAAGATTAGAGGAGCTCTCAAAGTCCCTTTCAGCACTGTGAGAAAAAGTGAAATCCTGACAGCAAGTACAGAATGTAACTGTTACACATGGCTATGGACGAAATATTTAATAATACTGAATAATTAATGGTACCACTGCCAGCTGGCTCAGACACTCACAGGAGATGGGAGAGATGCCAAAGCCATTCCCACCCTACCTTCTTTCCCACCTTCCCTACACGTGGGGCAGAAATACTCAGTGAAGCAGAGACTGCTTGACTGTCAGGAGTGTGACAGGTATATGAGATCTGGTATGAGTTTTCTCAAGACCAAAGCATCACAGGAGGGATAGTCATCTGGTGAAGAGAGCAGCTGCCTCCTGCATTCGGGGGAGCAGTAATCCTGTAGCATAGCAGACTTTCTGCAACCTTGTTAACATCAGGCCTTTGCACTCTGCCTAATGGACTGTTCTTTATGGACTGACAGTGGGATTACCTGCTCCATAGGTGGCAACACCCACCCAGGTGTGCAGGGACTAAGGTCAGGAAGACTTGGCAGGGCAAGAGAGGATGGAATGCTGCTGGGAATACATCAGACTGCGACGAGGAGAAGGTGGTGTTCTGTTAATGAAAGAGCTGAGTAAACAGACATCCTGCTGGGTCAGGGAAATGTGGCTTATCCAGAATATCCCAGGCTTAGGTTTAATGATTTTCATCCATTGCCTGCCTCATTTACATATTACAGCAATTGACTCAGATCCAGGTGAAATTCAAAACCATAGGCTGGTATTATTCCATTCCTCAGGGTTTCCTTGGCAATCACATGACATTTAATAAAATAGCTAGAAGTGAAATAATCCCACCATAATCCCGGAATAGTCCCAGCAGCTCCATAACATTGGAATGCGGATCCATTCCAGGGGATATTTCCTTTGCAGTAGGCAGGCACTGGTATCTAGCAGGTGGGGGAGAAGTGATGAAAAGGACTTGGCATTTGATGTGAAGGCTTAGAGTGTGCTCAGCTCTGCTGTGGTCAGGCTCATTCTTGATTGAGGACAAGTGGGTGAAAGTAGTCAAGAAAAGAACTGTTTGCCAGAGTGGTGGTTTCCAGCTCTCCTTACAGGTGCTTCAAAGTAAGCACCCAGGTCTGTCCTTCCTGCTACTGGCACAGGGTTGGACTGGAAAGTGAGCACTTGTCTCACAGAAACTTAGAGTTTTCCAGCACCACCTCCTGAGTGACTTTCAGCTGCTGTGTAGTATTGTTTATGGGTTAGAGGAACAAAATGCCCCTCAAAATGGCCAAGTTGACCAAAGTCTTCCAGAATCTGTAGCTATACATGACTTTCTCCCTTACCTGAGGCTGCTGGTGGAGTGCAGAGAGCACTGAGAGGTGCCTTGCACTCAGAAGGATCTTTTCCTTTAGTCCCCATCCTGGGCAAATCCACAGCCACCAGGTAGAGCCATCCCACAGTGACCTGTCATCGTTTCTGCCAGAGGCTATTAGGAGTATTCAGAGCTGTGCTAGTACACAAAAACATTAATGAGAGACATCTGAAAGCACTGAATCTCCGTCCTATGGGAAATGTGGATATTTTAGCTGCTTCTTTAATCTTGAAACAAAAATGAAGGGAAGAAAGGAAATAAGAGGAAGGAAAAGTCATAAGAATTAACGTTTTTGTCGGATGGGAAGTCCCCAGAGATGCGATTTGAAACCTCAAATATGTTAATTTTCTATGGATAAGGAAGTGCTGATGGCTTTGATGTGACAAAGCCTCTAGCAGTTGTAGCATTTGGTGTTTCAAAGGGGTGATGCAAAAATGGGATAGGAGCACAATAGTGGTGGGGTCAAATGACTCATCCGCTCCACTTTCCTGCTATTGGAGGCATATGCACTGTAAACCCAGTAGTTGCTTGTACACATTAAGATCAATCTAAAAGTAGATTTATTTTCCAATTTTCCTTTGGAATGCCTGATCTTGAAAATCATTCCTTTTGGTTTGTAGTAAAAATATATTTGTGCACATTAGCTCTTGTACCAGCATTGCTCTTTGACTCTTCCTCTTATGCAATTTCTGCTCACTAGCATTCTTTTGGAAGGAGTAATCACACTGCCTCTTCACCTCTGGTTTGCTAACTTACACAGGCCAAGCAGGGTGCTTTAGTTCTTTCTCACAGTAAACTCTCCAATTTCCGAAGCATCCCTGTAGTTCTTGTTTGTACTAGATTATGGATGACCAGACATGCAGACAAAGTCTCATTAGATCCCTGATTTCTGGAATTACTATTTATCACTTCATGTCTAAGTACCTCTCCAAATTTCTCTCTCCTCAGAGTTCTGCTTTCCTCAGTCAGTGCTGTAGTGGTGACTCCAAGACATCTTGTGTCTGAGAGCTGCAGAGCTATGTTGGTTCCCAGCAATGGGCTGTCCAGTCAAGGTGCAGTTTCTGAGCCTGACTGTTTTGCATAGAAATCTCTGTGAGGCATTTTTGTCCCATTTTCCTTGTTCTAGCCTCTGAGATCAACTGATCCTTCCTGTATATGTTACAGTTACATGAAAACTGGCACTTTCCCATGTATGTATTCAATTAAACCTATGTTTCATAAGAAGTTTTTAATAGGCTATGCTTCCTGTTGTTTTGTGTATTCAAATTAGTTTTCATAATTATTTACTTCTTTTTTTCTTAGCTCGTTTTTGTCAGCATCCTGCCACTGTTCTGGATTGGCCTTTTGGGGCTGGCAACTGGTCTCGGAAAAACTGTGTAAATCTGATGTAATACAACAATAACACAGAATGTGTCTTCAGATTAGCATCAGAATAACAGCATTGCTGAAGTGATTCTGGGTTAACTGGGACTGAAGCCTCCCTAGTGATTCCACTGAGATAACTTCTTTGAGCAAAAGCAGCAGGACCTTATCCAAACTGTCAATTGCATTGCATGATAACAACAACATACATTGAAGGAGATGTTCTTTCTTTGGCTTGAAGCCCATGAGAGGTAGCCAGTGGGGTATGGTGAGACTGAAGAACTGGGCTCCTTCTTCTGTCCTACTCCCTCTGATCGTCCATGGGCAAGCCATCAGATTTCATGAGGTATTTAAAGGCCTCTGAGGATAGGGGCCAGGAGTTCAGCTTTTCAGCAGAGCTGGAAAAGTAGACTCTCATCTGATAGCCCCAGGAATGATAGGAGCTCTGACAGGAGCTCTCTCAGTGGGCACAGAAAGCAGTTGCAGGTTACGGAGAAGGGTGGATAAAAGGATCGTGTTCGTTCCTCACCAGGTTTCCTACAGGTTTTGTGAGATCTGCTAATGCTGCAGGTCTCATGATAGAGAAGAAGCCAAGAGCTGCGTTCAGCCCTGAGCTGGATATAGTTGCTTCTAAAAATTCTCACTGAGTGTTTGGATGCCTCTTTAGGCTCTAAGTATTCCTGGCACTTCAGTCCCTTTTAATTTAATCAGCATTTGCAACTGTAAAAGAGAAATAATTTCACTTCTCTGCCAGGGTGGTTGCTAGGATTAATGCATTTGTGAGTGCAAAGGGCTGAGATATTGCAACAGGGAAAGTAATAAAGGTCCCTGAGACGTGCATCTCTGTGCAGTCAGCATGGGAGTTTGCCAGCATTGTGGCGGGGCTGATTGTTTGAATTAAGCCTCAACATATTTGCAGGAAGAAAGCTGTAAACAAAGTACAAATGTGACCATTGTTATTTGCAAATCAACTTTCAAGACTCTCGCCAGATTGTAAATCTTGACTGCGTGTACCTCTGCCGTTTCTCAGGTCTGAACCAAAAATATTTACCAAGGAAATAATTCTGTAGCAATGATCTCAGAGCAGTGCAACTCATTAGCTGGTAATGTGCCTGCAGGCGGTACTGAAGAGTCGATCCATCTGGAATTAAATAGCAAGGGATAGCTGGAAGCTCTATTCAATACTGATGGTGGGAAAAGCCTTAAAACTCCTTGATTGCTACACATGAAAGCTGTGAACCATCAATAACCAAAAAAAATATGATGTGCCAGCTGTAGTAAAAGTAACAGTAGGGCAATGCTGTTATCTGAGGTCATTCCACCTTCGTCTTGTCAAAAAGGGATAGGAGAGGGGCATGATGCAAGCCAGATCTCCAGCCTATCCCTCCCTTGTCAGTAGGACCTAATTGGCATTAAATACTGAATGTGTCTGGCTTTAATATATCTCCTCTGCTCAATTACTTCATCCACTCTGGAAGTGGAAAGCTGCCCGTTTCACATTTATAGAGGAGAGGATAACTTGCTCTAAAGTGCTTCAGACATCAGAGGCCCAAATGACCTAATTGATATCTTGTTCATAAATGCTCAAAACATTTTTAACTTGTGCCAAGCAGGGAAGACAAAATTATGCAGCATTAGGAGGGAAGGGGCTCTTTTCTGTACAATACATCCCTTTGAAACAGCTCAGAAGTGTATGCAAACACTGGAAACCTGTTTCCCCATCCCTGTCAGCAGTGTCATCAGGAAACATGTAAAGTGCTGTAGGGGAAGGAAGGTAAACTTTGTCCACAGCACACCCAACCATTGAGCCCATTTTAGGGCAAGTGGGGAGATGATGCTCCACTGCTCTTTTGCTCTATGACTTCTCCACTGGCAAGGGACGGCAGGAAAGGTGACAGAAGCCTTCATGGCCTCGTAGGACATTGTGTTTGAAATACATGCCAAGCTCGCAACAAGTTGTATTGAGAAACAGAGGCCAAATGTCAACTGCTGACTGCTGCTTCCCACTCCATTTGGGAGCATCTTTATTGCAAAAGGCTGCCCGAGCAGGATGCCTTTCCCCAGTGGGTCCAGTCTGGGTGGGGTGGGATAAGGCTGTCACACTGTGGGGCTGCCAATGTGCCTTGCCAAATTGGTTAATACTAATAGAGAGGGAATAAGGTTTGACCCCATTATTTGCCAGGTGTTACTGCTGCTCCTGAGATGGTGGGGCACTGACCTCAGCCAAAAGTCTGCACTCTGCATTAATAAATGACGCACTTGAGCAGCTCTGACAGATTGATAGGCTTGTAAAAAGCAAGATGGAAAAGGGACCTCAAAGCACCATCTAGTTCAGTGTTTCCCTGGTCTGCAAGCTATCAGGAAACTCTTTGTGAAAGCAATGCAAAAAATCTATTGTAAAACTGTACCCACCCACCCAATACACTCTTATGCATGCCAAAACCTAGGGAATGGGAAAACTAAACATAGCAAATGCGTGCTCTGAACTTACCTTCATTTTCAGTCAGTTGCAATTGAAAAACACTGTGGAAATGCTGCACAGGAGGAGCTGCAGGTTCCCCTCATCTGACTTATGTGACATTTCTTTAAATATATATATATATTCAGATTCACTACAGTCTAGTCTGTGTTTCCCAGAGGGATAAGTTTTAACTACTCAGAGTCTGATGTAGCACTAGCTGAGTTTTCTGGCTATGTCCCATTTCTCTGTTTGGAATTCTGCTGGTGTGGGACCAGAGGAACCTGATCATATCTCCAGTATGGGAGGGATTCTGCACCTTCCATCTCCAGGGCACTCCAGGCTTTTATTAATCCTCTCATTATTATAATTTTCATCTCGTTCTGCTGATTTTTACAATTAAGGGACTTGTGTGGCTGCCATGGCTGTTTCCATAGTGTTTAAACGTGGAATGTCTAGAATACGATGTGAACAAAGGGGACATCAATATGGACAACATCTTTTTCTTATGTTGCCTTCTTATTTTCTATAGCTAAATCTGCGCATTTTTCAGGTAACGTTATTTCAGTTAATGTTATTTCAGTTGTTGGATGCGTAAGTGAAGCCCTTAGCTACTTACTGCAATTTTGCATGGTTTTTCCCTTGTTCCTCTCAGACACTTTCACCTTTGTTGTTGAGGCTCTAGCAAGTTCATGCTCATTTACCAGACCAACCAATAACTTTGTCCAGTTGTGCATCTGTACCAGTTAAGTCCAGGAACTAGAAGGAAGAGACAGAGCAAGCTCCATCCTTTTGGATGAATGCAATACTAATACATTGTTCCCTAGAACAATTCTCCACCAAAGGATGAAAGAAAAACCAGGCAAAGTAAATGCTTCAGCTGCTGGCCGCATCTCACCTGAAAAGAAATTTCTCTCCTGAATTTGCAACAATTTTTAAATGAGATTAGGCAAGGCTTACTTGAATTAAAAAGGAGTGTAAAGCCATATAGTAGCTTTACCTGATCGTATCTGCCATAAGGACAGCGCTATTATTATGTGCTATTACTCTGAAAAGACTCTTCACAGCCCTCTGATATGCGGAGCCGTCAGCCACAGGGTGCCACATGGTGATGACAACCTGGGGGCAAGATCTCCTGTCAGTGCCAGTGAATTTCTTGAATGGCATCTAAGGTTAATTTAAAAGCATTGCAGTAGCCTGATTTCTGAATTCTCATTTGAGTAGGCAGTGTACACACTCTAATATAGGAACACAAATATTGTCAGTCTTCAAAGTTTTCTGAGTCAGGTTTTTTAAATAATAACGCATTAAACAGTGCTTTATTTCACTTGATTTTACAGCTTTATATAAATAACATAATGTATGCATCATAGAGTGGATAAACTGTATGTGCACAGTCAGCTGTCTTTGGAGAGATTTTAGGAGCGTGCAGAAACAGTGCCAATGATGCTGAGTTGGGAGTACACACAGCTGGATGAGTGTTAGCACTAATAAACCTCCCAGAACCTCTGCACGGTGTGGTAATGTAGCGATAACCTACTGGGATGCTGCAAACTGGCTCTGGACCAGAGCTGGTAAGGCTGGTGGGCCTCAGCTGGCCCTGTGCAGAGCCATCTGGCAGGCACAGTACCCTGAATCCCAAAGAAGCTGCAAGCATGCACATGTGGCCCTTCTGCTGTGCAAACATCCAAGTCTCTTTTCTCCTTCAGTAATTCATTCACTCAGCATGTTTCCAAGGGGGTAGCGAGGTTGTTTCTAAAACTGCTGGCTGGTAAAACACTCAAAAGATGGACACTGCAGTATAAAGCATCGCCGCTTTGACGTGGATTTGTGCTCTGTCACGTTGGGAATGATGGGACTGCAGCATTCCAAGATAAAAGTGTGGCCTGGAGTCAAAGGCAACATTTAGTTTAAGAAACAAATAATTGTGGCAGCCAACCCTATTTATACAGCCCCTTGTATGCTGAGAGGCTTCTCTAGCCCTGGGGTTTCTTGGTGATACTGAGAACCTGCTAATGTTTTAACAATCCCTGAAACACAGAGATTTCTAAAGAGGTTTAGAAATTTAGAGATTTCAAAAACTCCCTGCCAGCATTTGGGTTTCCCCATTTATAAAAAATGCTCTACACCATTTCAGTCATTCGGTTAGAGTCCACTCATTCATTTTGGATGTTGGACCTGACAGAAGGATCTGATACCTGCGCTCAGCGCACCCTCCCTGCCTTTCACCCAGGGTGCAGAAGCCAGCAGTTAGTCGTGGGGTCAGTTAAAGAGAGGATTTGAGTGATACAGCAAACAGCACAACTGGAGCTGCCGTAACCATTTGCTCACCCAGTAGTTTTGCCCTCATGCCTCGTGTTCTGGTGCCTAAATTAATTATGACAAGTCAGAGTTAATTTGATCCCAGAGACTCTGGAGGATACATCTTTTTGAGGCTTGGTTGTACTAACATAGGAACCTCTCTGGCGCTTCCACCATCTCTCAGACAAGATAATTTTAGCGGTCCAGAGACATGAAGCACTTCTGGAATTTGGTACTGTTGGAGACAGGCTATGTAAATCTAATGGAGTTTTAGTATTTCTTTTTAGAAAATTGTTATGTATGCATCAATAATAGCAGTTGCTATAAACTGTAACACATCACAGCCTTTTCTGGTCTAAAGATAAGGAAATGCTCCAATTGACCAGAGCTTCCCAACTATTATATACTTCTGTAAGTAAGAAAAGGCATTCCTAAGCTCTGGGACTTCCCACTTTTGTAGGCACCACTTCATTTACAATCCCTTTCAAATCCTGCCTGAGACTGGAGGGGATTTCTGAACCAGCCATTAAGTTGGAATTGGCGATGTCTTTGTTAGTATTTTAATGCTACATTCTGCTTTGGGACTCTGGATCTGCTATTTGAGGACAAAAGCCATAACAGAAAACAAGGCATTTCTGAGAAGCAATGCAATTTGTACGTGGCATCCTTATGTTACCCTTCTTATGTAGCATGGAGCTCTTTATAGACCCCTCTTTGATCCATGTTGAACTTTAGCCCTTTGGAGTTCAGAGGTTATGTCAAAAACTTTCTTCCTGGCTTTTAATGTCAGCAAGTGGAGATTTAAGCACTAATAGTGACAAACTCCCATTGTTTTCTGCACACCAGGATTTAGTTGGGATTAAATTCAAGTAGATGTAGAGCAGGTCTCTTCATCTTGTTGCTGGTAATGGTGTTTCTCCTGGGATCTTCAGGTTTTCAGGAAGAAACTTGGTGCCCAGCCCTACTCTTCATACATGTTCCTGACCACAGCTGTCTTGGTGGAACAAGTTAAGAATAATCCCTGCTTTACCCCATCTGCTTCCATTTTTTTTCTCTGTTGATGTTGGCTGATGGTGTTTAGAGACATGTAACAAACAGTTGGTGCCCAGCTTCCTGCTCTTTAGTTTCCCCATGGAGAGCTTTGCAGGAAGAGAAAGTGCAAACATTTTGCTCACAGTATTATTACTAAATTCAAATTGTAATATCAATCCAAACCCAGATGAGTAAATGATCCATTTCCAGTAAGCCTCAGCCTCTAATAAGGAAAAATATCTGAGAATGAAAGCAGATGCTGCCAGAAAGTATTTCTTCCTCTGGAGGGAAAGGAGAGAATGAAAGAGCTCAGCTGTCAGTGCAAAATGCTTTGCCTGGAGAGATTTTGGAAAGTTTCCCTAGCCAGAGTGTGCAAATCCTTAGGTATTTCTAATCTGCACTCTGTACTTTTAAGTGCTATTAATGCACCTAACATAATTCAGCCTTTTGTAAAAAATCACAATAACCTACTTCAGTCCATCAGCCTGGAAGTGACAGCTTGATCTACCATGAAATGCAGTGAGTGCAGAGCCTTGCACAGTAGGGTCTGCTGTTTGCCTCTGATCTGCTGCTCCATCACTGCCAGCGAGCAGCTCCCACCTGGGCAGCTCTGCACTCTCTTCAAAGGCCACCGTGGAGGACCTCTGTAGAGAAACTTGAAAGCAAGGCAGCATGCAACGGAAAAGGCCAGGGTCATGGTGGAGCACAAATCACTCCTCAAGAGCAGCCACGCAGCGTGCAAGAAACCTGGCACTTCCTGGAAGCACTGAGTCACGAGGTTTCCTGCGTTAACTAACTGGCTGCTGGATTTCCAGATGGGCGCTGCAGGTCAGCAATGGGATTTTGATGACTGCAGCAGGCAGGGCTGCAGGAGGGCACTTGCAGGGATGTATGAAACTCACATCAGGCTCACTGGCTACTATAAGAGGGAGGATCTCATGAATAAGTCATGAGCTGGAAAGGGAAGAATCAACCCGCCATTGCATCCAGATGTGGACCTCTTGGAGTATGCTCAGAGGAGGGCCACAAAAATGATCCAAGGGACGAAACACCTCCTCTGTGAGGACAGGCCAAGGGAGCTGGGGCTGTTTTGCCTGGAGAATTCTCCAGGGAGGCCTGAGAGCAGCCTTTTGATATCTAAAGGGAGGCTGTAAGAAGAAAATAGACAGATTCTTCAGCAGGGTCTGTTGTGATAGGACAAGGGAAAGTGGTTTCGAACTGAAAGAGCGGAGATTCAGATTGGACATAAGGAAGAAGTTTATTACAGTAAGGCTGGTCAACACTGGCACAAGTTGCCCAGAGAGATGGATGATGGATGTCTCGTCTGTGGAGACATCCAAGGTCAGTCTGGGCGGCACTCTGAGCTGTCTGTTCTCTACTGTGTCAGAGGGCCCACCAGTGCCTCTGCTGCTTCACACTTTGCTTCCCTCAGAGATCCCAGATAAACATCCCCTCTCCACCACAGGGAGTTCCTGCACTCATGTCTCTGCTCACAGTAGTTTCGCAGTGTGTTGAGCCCTGTTTAGGATGGCTGCACTCTGGGGACCTTATCTGGGACCTTATCTGGCTTAGGAATGTGCTGCAGTGTAGGAGCAGCTGTGTCTTCCTAGGAGTTGGCTCTTTAAAGAAAGAAAATGCTTCCAAATGCTCAATTTGTCTCCAAACTGGGGCAGCTTGTTCTCTGAGGAGAAGAGAGAGTGGTAAAGGGAGAGACTGGGCACTTCTCCAGGCAGCCAGGAGCATGGGCCTGGGTGCAGGCACACAGCAAGCCAGGTTGGATGTTAGGAAAAAATTCTTCTTTGAAAGAGTGATAATGCAGTGGCACAGGCTGCCCAGGGAGGTGGTGGAGTCACCATCCCTGGAGATGTACAAGAAACCTGTAGACGTGGCACTGAGGGACATGGCTGGGGGCACGGTGGTGATGAGTTCATGGTTAGACTAGATGATCTTAGTGGTCTTTTCCAAACGGAATGATTCTATATAATTCTATGATTCAAGTCCTTGCTGCTCCACATGCGCTGAAGCCTGACATACTCTAAGGTCCACATTTGCCGTGGCTGCAGTGGGAGAGAAAGGTGCTGCAACATGGTGTGACTGGAGGAAATCTGATAAGGGAAGTTGAGAATATTTGAAGAGTTTGTGTGAAGTATCTGCCCTGGGCAATGCTTTCTTTCTTCAGTTTGAAAATAAGGAAATGTGGCTACAGGTAAAAATAAGTTTGGTTTTCAGCTGAATATGGCGAAATGAATTGCTTTTTTTTTTTTTCCCCCTAAGATCTTTATTTATTTTGTATGATGAGGGTAATTTGTCAGAAAAGACAAGCATCCAAGTGTCTTTGCAGAAGGAGCTATTTGATACAGGCATTGAATCCCATCAAGGTTTGAACTGTGGGGTACCAGCAGATGCAGCAGGGTATGAGCCTTGCTGGTAGTGCCAAAGAGCAAGCAGTTCAGCTTCTTTGGTTCTGTTCTCCAAATTAATGCTACCTGAAGCCACAGACCATAGCTAACCCATGGCTACACTACCTCTGGGTTTGGACAGAAGTTCCTGACATTGCTATCCTGTTTTGCAGCTTGGCGTTGTGTGTTCTTCAGTTTCAGGCAACACCAGTGAGCCTGGGAAGAGAACCACTCAGTTTATCCAGTGTATCAATTTGCTGCTCTGAATGAAATCACTCAGTAGTGGGAAACACATAAAGAAGGCACATACGGTTTATGTAACAAACTCTTAAGACAAGGAGATTACCAGATGTATCTGTATTCAGACCAGACCTATGAAAGAGCAATTTTCTGAGCTGTTGCAATTTTTTTTTGCATTAATTCACCAAATTTTTCTCTATAAATGAAACATGTGTCCTTCTATTCAGTATCATTAATCAATGCATCACAGATGGTGGTGAAATTTTTTTCTCTCCACAATCTTGCTCTTTTCATCTCTAATTCTTTCATGCCTTCATCCTCACCATCTTCTTTTCCCCTATTAATGCGGTGGCCTAGATTGATGTACTCCTCAGAAGTTTCCTGTACTTAAGAGAGTGAGAAGGCTGCAGAACTTCCAGACCTTGCTGGGGATTCGAAGCAAAAGGCCCCCTTTTGTTCCGAACAAGAACTTGGCAGCCACACAAGCACTCCCATGTCAGTGTTTTCTTCTGGTTAGGGTGAGGGTCTCTTACACATTGCTTTGGAGGGAACGGTGGGGAGGCTGCCTGCTGGGTGGACACCAGGTGCATGGCCCTAGACCACCAGCAAGCTCTGAGCTGCAGGTTGGCCCAGAGTCAATCTGTAGCGTTCAGAAACTGGAGTGAAAGAGACGAGGAGGAAACAAGGCCAGAGAAACCTTCCTATAGTCCTGCACTCTTCTTGCACTGGGGGAGGGAGATGCTGCAGCATGGCTGGCTGTGAGCAAGGCAGCCAGCACACAGCATTTCCAGGTGATCACCCTTGTGTTGGGTTGCTTTGGCTCTTTTCCACCAGAAGAGCATTGCCTGATGTCTGCCAAGCTCTGAGTATGAGTTTGGCAATGAAATCAGGTATGCCAGTGCCTCAGGTAGCTCCTTGCAGTGTCTTTTTACCTGGTTTACAGCACATTCTCCACAAGGTGAGCAGAAAATCTCTTTGTGCTGTCATCTAGAAGTTCTCAAAAGAAATATTAGAGCAGGGAGGGTGTCTTTACCAGTGGCACCAGCCCATGTTGGGAAGAGCCATGTCTGTTGCTGGGAGGTACCTGCTGTGTCTGCTGTTGTCACTACCCCTCCACGTCTTGGTGCCCATCAGGTGTGGCCAGCTGGTCCAGGTAACCAGTCTGCCCATGTCATGGCTTTGGGAAGGAGCAGGGGCTTAGTAGCATGAGGATGATCAGTTGTGTGAGCTCTGGACTCAATAGTCAAGGCTTGGTCAGCTTCAAGTTGTCACTGTTTTGGCAGCTGCATGCTCTAGTGTGTCTGAACACCTGTGATCCAGCAAAAAAAAAAAGGGAAAAAAAAAAAAAAGAAAAGAAAAAGAAAGAAAGGATGAGGTTTTTTTGGATGTGTTGCTTACTGCAGAGTTGCCACCTCCCAAGTCTTGTAACATTGCTTAAAAATATATATATATATATATCAGCTGTCAGAATTAGAGCACCTTTGAGAACAGCAGTTCACATTTCCTAGCTTAGTTTCTAAGGGAAGCCAGGCATACAGGATCAGCATACCTATCCATCTGTCTTTTAATCCCTCTCCAGTGACCTCAAAACTTTTAGCAGACCAGAGAAAAGAGCCAAAGTCACAAAATTATTAAGTTCATATGAGCCTTGCAACACTGGGCAAGAAAGGTAAAGATTGGACCTTGTTAGACATCTCCCAAAGGAAAGACCATCAGGACTGAGTTGTCATCACGAAACCTCTCCTGAGGTTGGCAGAGCTGCAGCCCATTTTACTGATGTTGAACCATGAGATTAAGTGACCTGCTACCTCTGCCATACCCCAGGCTCACATACAAAGACATATCAGACACAGTAGCGAAGTCATGTGTGGGAAAATAAGGACAATTGCATTCCATTGACGTGCAAATAAGGCAGCAGAAAAACTAGTTGTATATATTTTTTTGTGACTTGTAAAAGATAAAGAATAAAAGCTCATTTTTCCTTTGATTCTGCAACATGTTGAACAAGGGGGAACTTGAACTTAGTTGCGATCCATACACTTAGTATAACCATATTAACAATAAATAAATGCATAGCAAATGATGGTACCTATTCTCAAGGGTTTACTACATTGTTATTTTTGGACTCAGTCCATGAATAGCAGTTTAGGAGCACTGCTTTTCCTCTTGCAGCTTTTTGTTGTTGTTGTTGTTTTAAAGGCACTATGAGATCACCTACAAGTCAGTGAAATTCTATTTATCTGATATTTCTTTTAATTGAAGAGAGAAAAAGATCATCTCCTCTGTTTCTTCTCTAATTGAATTTTACTTATGGATCCATTAGATAAAAATTTTGTGAGCTATTTCTTAGTTAAAAGAAAAAGAAACCTGAACACTTTCTTAACAACTGACTTCAGACCATTTAGGCAGCCCTTTTACTTCTACTAAAATAGCTGTGTTTCTACAAAAAAAATTTTATAAAGTGAATAAGAAGCCCATGCATATGGGTTGTCTTTGCATTTCACAGCAAGGAAGATGATTGGTCATTTCCATGCAGCATTTATTTCTCTCTGTGTTAGCAGGCTCTCAGGTTTCACAATTACAAAAAAACATGTTGGGAACTGAGGGACAGAAAGGGATCTACAGATTCCCCTTTTGCACAGCTCAGAAAAGGATGCTCTGTTGTACATCCTTCAGGGGTTGCTGCTTGGCCAGAAGGACTTGAGAGCAAGGGAGCAGCACCATCTCCAGCAGGGGCACTCAGCCCTTGATAGCTTGCAAAGGGGCATTTGGGAAATCCTAGAAGTATATGAGACCTGGCTTCACACTGAACAACTTGTGCCTGGCTAATTGGTCTCCTTAGTAAATGTTTTTTTTAGATAATGGTGAGAGAATTTTATGGGAACATTTGTTGCAGTGTCCTATGGGGAAGGATCAGTTTAACTGGGAGAGCTGGTGGTGATGAGAACAGTGGAAGGATGGCAGTGAATGATCATAAGTGAACAGTCAGACGTGGGCTCTCCATGACCCTGGAGAGCCAGGGATGTGCCACTGGTGTGTTAGCCTCTTTCTCTGCCCTTTCCCGTCCCACTGAATACACATAGTGTGGTATTCATCAGCTACTAAGGCAAGACTCAATGAACTAACCTCCAGATGTACATATATCTACAGATTCACTAAAATGCCTAATTACTATGCTAAGGTATGTGAGACTGCTGTAACTCATTCAGTTATACCTCACTTTTCTTATTTCAGGATGAAAATCCCCTCTGTGGATATGGATTGTTAGTTGTTTATATTAATATGCATCCCATGGCATCTGGGAGGCTGGGCCCTGAGGTAGGATAGAAAAAAACACATTGTCCTCACCAACTTCTGCCAGCATCACTGGACAAGTTAAAGCCTGTCTTCAGGGGCTACTTTCTTTAAAGGCTGAGTATCGATTTCCATACGTGCCTTTCAAATGCTAATGGTACTGATTAGCCAGCAAGGAAATACCAGAATCATAGAATGGTTTGAGTTGGAAGGTACTTTTAAAAGTCATTTACTCCAACTCCCTGGTAATGAACAGGGACATCTACAGCTAGATCATAGAATCATTCAGTTTGGAAAAGACCACTTTTGGTCATCTAGTCTAACCATGAACTCACCCCCACCATGCCCACTGACCATTTCCCTCAGTGCCACATCTAGAAGTTTCTTGAACATCTCCAGGGATGGTGATTTCACCACTTCCCTGGGGAACCTGTTCTAGGGCTTCACTGCCCTTACTGTCTGAATCAAGGTAAGGTCCAATAGTTTCCCTTCTTATCTGTCTCCATCCTTTTTGTTCTGCTTTTACAGTCCATTAAAGACATTCAGCACTATCCCACCAGCCCCCTTCCATTGCTTCTTTGGGACTCCAGAGCAATGGGAACAGGTTCTGTGGCTCTGGTCCCCACAGTGTGGCTCTGGTTCCCATGGTGTGTCCCCTCGAGGCTGGCAAAAGCAGAGCTAGCGCAGTGCCAGGATGCTGCTGGTGTCCCACTGTCCTGCCCTGCTGTCAGCCATGAGAGGGAAATGGGTTAGCAGGCGGCAGCTGAGCCAGAGTTATGTTTTGTCTCAGAGTGACTCAAAAAGTCTGCCTCAGCCTCCAATTAAGCATTTTATTGCATTTTTAAAATGTTTTGAAAACTTTTCAAAACAGTTGGGATTATAGGAGGAAAAAACAATGTAGGAAAAACAAACACTGTTTCAGGCTGCAAAGTGGAAGCAGCTCCTTCTGACTTGTTTGAATTTTTTATTTCCCTGCTTTTAGTTTCTTCTCAATCCCATTGTCAGAATTAGAGTAATGTCCAAGAATAGCTTCCCTCCCTTCATAGCCATTTCCATTCTTTTCATTCTGCTTTTACAGTCCATTAAAAGCATTTCATGCTATCCCATGATGGCTGCACCCGCGTTGTGCATGCTCTCATGCATTTTCTGAGAGCAGGGTTTGCAGTTCACCTAACAGCCCGCTCACCCCATGCCCTGGGCAGCCTGCACCGAGGGGTTATCCTGATACAAAGGACGCCAGAGCCGCAATCTGCCTGCAGTGTGGCTATTTCCAAACTCATGACCCCACATCCAGACACCAGCTGCGCTTCTGCAGCTGAGCTTCCACCAGGCTCCCAGCCCCTAGTTTGGCAACTGCTGCTGCAGTTCATCGAAAGTTTGTCAAAACCCATCCAATTCCACAAACCCCGCAGTTCCAACAAAGCAACATTTTTCTACAGAAACCTGTTCTCTTGGAAATTTCCCAACCCAGTTCTACTGAGAGCCATTATTTCTGAAGTGCTTTTGTAAACATTTATTGCAGGGTTTTTCTCAATGACAATAGCCACAGACTCGGGCTGAGCTTAATTTGGCAATTTGAAAATCTCACTCTTTCTTGTGCTTTGGCCAGTTGGAGGAAAGGAGAAAAACTGTTTGTGTCTTTCAACACTGCCGCTGTGGTTTGGCTGCAGGATGTGCTGCTAAGTGCCTCCTGGAGAGGTCCCTGCCTGACGCTGCCAGCCTGCAGCACTCAGGGCACTGCTCCTGGTACTGGCAAACACGTTTGTGTAGAGCCATTCTCTTACCAACCTTCACTATAAAGGACGGTTGAGCAGCGTGCTGGGAATTTCAAGGAGATGGGTAGAAACTCAGTTTGGGGTGCCTTCATGAGTTTACTTTGGTCTTTACTATGGAAAAGGCATCTGCCTTCCGTTGTGCCCAGATCCTGTTCCCTGCAGATCCACTCCATGCTGGAATGTGGGTTTTGCTCATTGCAGTTTTTAATGTCCAAACCTCTCCCTCAGGCTTGGATGTTCAATACTCCTGATCTTGAATCAGACCTAGCACACCTCTGGGGATGGTCTGCCCTTTATACATGATTTCTGCTGAAGATCAGCTCTCACCTGCACGTTGCCCATCCATCTGGCTGCACGCTACTGGATTCCACTACCAAGCTCTCCAGGAGCCATTTGATCCATCCCCTTGGGCTGCAGGAGGCTGTCCCCTACAAATGAAGGGCTGACAATGCAATTACTTTCCTCCTCTTCCAGATCTCATTCTGAGCAGACCACTATGGCAGAAAAAAAAAAGCATGCAGGATTTTTATAACCTTGCTGCTCTTTAGGAAGAATTGTTTAGTGAATATAGCACATAACCAAGAGGAAAAGCAGCCAGAAAACTCTCAGAGCCTTTTACAGATGAGCTTGTTACGGCTTGTCCTAGCACTGCTGCATAGAAGTCAGGGCAGATGGAAAAAGTCTCCTCTTTGCAGGCAGTCCCTGTGCAAGCTCTGAGTCTGTCACTGATCCATGCTGGTCTGAGCAGTGTCATTGCTCTGCAGTGAGACGAAGGGCTGTACAGCCTCATACTTAGAGCTCGCTTCAGGCCTCCTTAACAAGCCCAGTTACATTTAAAGTAGACACCCAAGTCAATCTGTGAAACATGTTCGCGTACTTAAGGCAGCAAATGGAGAAAGTAACAGTGATTTGCATCAGGTGCCTCTAATTTGTCCCTTTTTTTCTGTTCCTTACTGTGTCTGTAACAATGTTTGAATTACAGCCCAGAACACATCCTCCTCTAAAACTACTTCAGAGGTAGAAGAAACCACACAGAGCAGAACTGCATAACCCTCTTCCCTCCTTAAATCATTTCATATTTCACAGGTCCTACAGAATGCTTTGCAGTTCAGGGAAATGGCCGCTCTGGGACACCACACATCCCATTTTAAATAATAGCCCAACTGTTGCCTGGAGGAATATTAGTAACATTTGCCAATTTCAAAAGGTTTGTAAAAGAATTTCCCATTATAGGATTTCACAAAGCAGCTATTTCTGTATCATTTATGCCTTGTTACGTTTCAACATCCCTCTAAGTTTATATATAATTTATAAAATAGGAAAACACTTACTCTGCTAGAGGCTTTCCAATTTTCTCTCTAGAAAAGATTTTGCTCCAAGTGAGAGTACTATGGTGTTTCTGGTACCTGCATTTAGATCAAGCTCTTTGGACTTACAAAATGATTAGCATTCTCTGGAGTACTGTGACATCCTTGATGTGGTCCTTGCCCTGGGCTGGGCCTTTGCCTGCTCACTGTTTTGTCCTTTCCCTCCCTCCCTATTCTGCATGCTTTAGGATCCAGCAACTGTGCCACTGCTGCTCTGCCCCCAGCAGCCTGCTGTACTGCTGGAGGACTGTTCTGGTGTTGGGGGGCCTGGACAGACAGGGTGTGAAGTGTAAGGGCCCCAGATGTTTGTGCACTTGCACAGCTGGATCTGCAGCAGGTGTATACATTAGGGCTCAGCATGTAGCAGGAGAGGATGTAAGACAGTCAGAGAAGTCCAGGTGACAACTCTGATGCCCTCTGCACCTCCCTGCAAAGACTGCCACAGTGGGTTTGGTTAGAGTCACTAATATCAAGCACCTGTGCAAAACATACCTTTAACTGCATGCCCCAGCCTTCTCAGCATGAAGAGGCATTGGAATTCAGGCAGGGGTTTCAATCTGTGCTCTGTTTGCTTCCCAGCTGTATAAATGGAGGAGGAGAGGGATGCCTGTTTCCTTCTCTAGAAAAAAAAAGTAACCAAAACTTGATTTTTGGGGGATTCAAGAGACCAGTGTCTACTTTTACTGTCCCCCTAACTAAGCAGTAAGGGCTTAGTGGACGAGACACCGGGAATTCAGGATTTGTTGAAAAGTGGAAATCTTGGCACTTAGGGACTATAAAGCCAAGGGCTGAATCTTCTCTATGGTTCATGCAGCTGCTGAACTGAGAGTGGTTTTCTGGTCTTGGACCTAGACACCTCAGGTTACATTCTGACATCCAAGGGCTGAGTGGCAGCCCAGGGCAGGCTCACTGCTTGGGCTCACCATGCAGTTCCATGTCACGAAGTGGAGGGAAGCATGCTGCGCTGCTGCAGGGAGTGAGAAAGAAAAAATGCCTTGAAACCTTCATCCTGATTTCTGGAACTTGGATGAGTGACACGAGAGTTCTGTTTCTGGGCAAAGAGCAGGAGGGGTCTAGCACATCCGTTCTGCCTTTACAAGGGACACCATCCTTGTATGACAGCCAGCCAAGTGCAACATGCCTGTGCTTCCACTCTTACAGTTCCCAGCTGTAGCTCAAACCCACCTCCCTGGGGATGTAAACCAAGGCACCAGCTCGACCGCAGGAGCTGCTCTGGTACAAGAGCGCTGTGCTGCTGTCTAGGGTCTGTAAACCTTAGTGGGCACAAAGCCATGGGCAGGAACATCTTAAACCACTTTTCCGAGCTTTGCCAGTGCTCATTTGTCGGAGTCTGAGGTCTTCAACTGAGCATGATCTTTCCTGAGCAGAAGGCACCACACTGCATGAAAGCTCTGGGGATATTTTAAACTGTAACCACGAAGTGCAGTACAAGGACCACAGATGTTTTTGTGTACACCAGACTCGGGGGAATCTTCCACATTTCCCCAAAGTGCCAGGTGTCTGCACCCTGAGTGGGAGCCACAGAAACTGGGAATGCTATTTCCTGCATGCTGTCATGCCAAAACAAGAACGAGGCACTGTGGTGCACAGCACTGTTAGATCCAGCAGTCCTCAAAATGCTGAGGAAAGAGGTGAAGAAGAGCAGGAGAGAGATGGAGGGGAAGGAGAGGAGTGGCCACCACTGCAAGTGCTTGGAAAGATTACTTCTCAATGAACAAGTACATCATTAAAAACGAGTTGAGAATGCAGCAGCAGTCAGCATTAGAGTGAGCTGGGATGGCAGGCAGGGTAGGTGGCAGCAGGGAGTTCAGTGGGCTGGGGAAGTGTGTGCTTTGGCACTGGCACAGCACTTTTGTGTGATCCTGGCAAAAGCTGTGCCTTGATTCCCTGGACCATGAGATAGATGGAGAATAATAATTCCTTATCTCACAGTGCTCTTTTGGGTCTTAATTAATTTACGTCCATAAATCACTGTGAGAGCACATGTAGTAGTATCCATTTACTGTGGAGCTTAAAATGTTAGAATCATTTTTTTCCCTTTGACAAAGCACAGCACAAGGTAAATATTTTTCTAAGCAAGAACCTCAATTAAGTATCATTTTGAAGAGAAAATAGCTGAAACAAACCAATATAGAAAGAGGGTGTCAGCTAACCACACACGAGCTTTCCATGTCCAGAGCTGAATCTCTGACTTGTGAACTTAGAGCCCAGAAGCACAATGCATTACTATCACATCTTTCACACGTTACAATAAAATACCAATGACTGTAATCCTAGGGACAACTCAAAGACTGCAGTAGTCCTAAATGAGAAGGAAGTGGGCAGCGGAGCTCTCAGTGTTTCGGAAATGTTTACTTGACGAATATTTAGCGAGCTTGGAGGTATTTTTGAGGAAAAAAAAAAATGGCATGAGTTCATGTTGATGAATGTTTTGCTACTGATTAAATCTGAGCTTGTATAAACTGTGTGGTGACAAAGAAACCTGAGACTGTAATGAGGAAACAGTTGGGTAGGATGTGAGAGATTGAAACCACAGATATTGCCATCCCCAGGAGAAATGCTTTATTCTGAGGACTGGAAATTAGTTTGGGACTATTGGATTCCATTCAAGGAATAAGTCCTATTATGTACAATATCTTCTAATCTTTATCCCAGAAATTGCCTTGAAAAGCCAGATCTTGTATTGCAGTAATTAAAGGAAAACATATGTGAAACAAGATGCCTATTTCTCGTCTGGACTCTCATTAGCCTGTCCACCATAAAACATCACTGTGGCTCCAATCTGTATAGATCAACATCCCTCCACACATCCCCAGATGAAGAGTGGCTTTTAGCCTTCTATGGACACAAGACTTCCAAGGCACTCAGTTTTGGTTGTGCAGCCTAGCCCAATCCTTCAGTATTTATATATTTATGCAACTACCCTTCTTTGTGCAGCAGTTACCACCCAAATCAATGTTGAACCACCATACCTGGCATGATACATTTTAACATCAAGTTGTTGTGTGTTCTTTTTTTTAATTAATATGGAGTTAATATTTTTTTTAACATAGCCAGAAGTTTTGAAAATGGTAACCTAAACATAAGTTCCCTAGCTCTTGAGTTGGACACTAGTAAAGCAACACTGGATGTACAATAATTTTAGACATTATGCTGCTAATATTATTGGTCCACTTGGTCATCAAAGCCAGCTTAGCTTTGAAAATTTAGGCCAGATTTTATCAGAAAAGAGCAAATAACTTGCTGCAATACATTTATGTATTTCCAGGGTAAAAGTCCGCCATACCTTGAGTAACTTCCATTTGACGTTACTAACATTTTATTGCAACACACTTAAGCCATGTTGTACATCCCTGCTCAACAACATTAACACTCAAAGGTCAGGACTCTGTGAAATGGCCAAGATCCCATGAAAATACAGATTGAGTTTGTGGTCAACCGATGTTTGAGTTTCACACAAGCATAGACATACTTGGCCACTGGAGTTTTTTGAATGTTCCTTGCTGAGGCTTTTCTTGCTGTTCTGCTGACTGTTGCAAAATTCTTTTCTTTGTAAGAAAAAAGTCAGTTATGTGTCTAGTTTTAGTGTCATAGGTGTAATAGGTAGGGCTACGGTGAGTACTTCAGGCAGTGGGGCCCTGCCAGGGCACGTACTATTGGGCAGAAAGGAGCACCAGGCAGCCTGCCTCCCCTCCACCAAACCTCATGCTGCTCCTTTTGCTGGCATTCAGAACCCCATAGTGAAAAAGAAAATGATGATTAGATCCACTTATAACGGTGCCCTAATATTTTCCTAATGGAATTTTAAACTGCAGAGAAGGGCTGAACGATCCAAATTAAAACAGAGGCATGGCTGGGAAACTTATGAGTTCAATGGGTAGCTTTTTGGACACAGGTCCTTGCTGCTTATGCTCAGACATCTCTCTTCTCATCATATCTGACATTCTGAGCTTGCAATTGGAGTGGGAACTGTGCTGTAGTCAATGCAGAGACACACTCATTCTTTTCATTGTTACTTTTCCAAAATGCTGTAAAACCTCCAGTTTGTACAGATAGTCTGGGTAATTGTTATGCCTTATGGAAAGCATGAATATGATCCGAAACTGGTGGGTTTTTTTGGCAAACGTTGGTGATCTATGCACCTAGGTGTGTGCTTAACTCCCTCAAATTATGATGTGAAATCAAAATGTTTTGGCTCATATTCCTCATTTGGGAAAGATGTAATTCTAAAGTTATTTAGGGTAAAGTCTGAAATTTAAAAATAGACCTGTCTCCAAAAGGGAACGAGAATTGTTCAGCAGAGCTAGGCTTTCTCTACAAGGCAGGACACTTGCAGGCAGGTGGTGTTAGGAGGAGGGGGTTGGGTGCAGATGCTGAGCCATGACTACTGACCCTGAATCATCCCAGCCTCTTGCTAAAAATGTGTACCATGTATACTTAGTGCTCTCCCACTGCTTTCCTTGGAGCAGTTTGGCCCTGGAGCAAAGCTTTAATTGCTGGCATTTCTAAGCATTCTAAAATCCACCTTGTGTTTTAGAAAGCTTTGCAGAGAAAAAAAGGAGTTAAATGGCTTTAACACCTTTAAAACCTTTATAGGAGTAAGGGGATGGACTCAGAGACTGGTAAACATAGCTATGGGATAATGAACTCAGGTCCAGGACTGTAACTACTGATTTGTCTGATTCATAGGTGTAAACAAAGTATCTTAAAAATAGTGTTTAAACATGATTCTTCTTTTCATTATTATTATTTCATTATGTGACATTTGAAATGTTCACTGAACTAAAGCTTCATTTCAGGGCTTTGTTTACTCTCATTTTCAAACACATTTAAATGAAAACAGAAATAAACAACAGTGATCTTGAAGAAGCAGTAGTCTTGTCTGGAAAATAGTAACATGAAACAACTGGACTCTACCAAAATATTTTCCTTTTCTATTTTTGTTGCTTGAGTTTGGCAAATAGTTTTATTCTCTGAAGATGACAGTATTGGTGCAGAGTTAACCAAAGAGCAACTAACTTTGCTCACAACAATCTTGTTAAACCTCCAGTGACATGATTAGCAACTGCTTCCTGAGGTTGCTTGTTGAGGAGACTCCTCCTCCTTCTCTAACGGTCAGAAGCTGATTGTAATAATTAGCATTCTCTCATGAATGTGGCTGTGGAAATTGTCTTCAAAGCCGGTAGGGCCCGGGGCAGACCTGGGAATGGAAACTGGGGATAATGTGATTAAAGGTCTTTAGGGACAGAGCAATTCCTCAGAGAAACTGAGGCTTCGTGTTCAGGCAGCATAAAGTCTGGCTCAAGTAGACAGCTTCAAAAGTGATTTTTGCTGGGAAATAAGCTAGAATAGAGCTGCAGAAAAAAATCTGATTCCACCAGGTGAATAGTTTCTCTTCCTGGCAGGCCAAGTGACAGACATCCAATGTGGCTACTTCATTGAGCGTTCAGACAAGGCTGAGCATTATTGTCATTCCTCTGCTCTATGAATTATCCAGGGAAAGCATCCCAACAGAAAACCTCCTGCCATCATTGCTTGCACAGCTGGAGTATGGCAGAGATTGGGGATTTAGAGTTAGGATGATAAGAGAACTGTGCTTTGCTCAACTGCTGCCTTGACTACCTGCAGCCAGCATTCTCCCTTCTCCCCATTTGTTTCTCACAGCCTTCAACTCTGTTGATTTTGTGAAAAATAGAAAAATGGAAAAGTTTGATCTGAGCTAATGTCCTAATGTCTTCCAGCTTTCTGGTCAGGAAAGGTGCTGACCAAATGTGCTTCATTTGTAGCAGGTGCAAGAGATTCAGTTGGCATGAGCTGTGGAAACCATCTATCAAGCTATCTAGCTATCTAATTATCTGGAACTGCTGCAAGAAAAAACCCCAAGCCTTGTGCAGCCTGAAACTCTTAGGAGTGATCCAACCTGCGCTGTGTTGCCTGCAGGGTGCTGAGCTTCCCACTCTCCTGTAGGCGATTTCGAGCTCCCAGTACCTCCCAAGAAGAGGCATGGAAATGGTGCTGCAGTCCTGAAACCTAACACATTCTGCTTGTGCCCCCCTCTATTTAGATAGGAAAGTGGTAAACACTGCAGAGATTAACCTTGTAACCTCAGCTAATTCACATTAAGTGAGTAAAATGGAGCAGAATCTCGAAACAATCAGCATTTGTGGCTTTCTGGGCCTTCTAAGCTCATTTCTCTGCAATGCAAACCTCCCTCTCCAACGATTTGTTCAGCTTTAAGTTGCAGAATTCCAGGCTTTTATGTTATTACAAGCTTCCCTGTACTGAGCATGTTTGTGCCAGCAGGTGCACAAAGTGGGGGGGGGGGCCATGGCAATGTGCATTTCATTACTTTCAAACAGACCATTCTTTTCTAGTTCATAGCAGTTCTGGAGCTATTACTTGATAGGTGGTTATTAAGGTTACGAGAGGAGAGGTACGTCAGTTCTGAGCCTGTAACTACTGTCAAAAAGGCAGTGCAAATGGGATTTGCAATGTGCGCTGCAGTGGTGGAGCTGCGGCTCAGCAAGGCGCGTGCCTTGCTCCATCAGCTCCAAGCAGCACCTGCTGTGCTCTCTGTGGTGTTACCTGCTGCTTTTGTTTACGTGCTACCATTTATCTCCACCAAGAAATGCGCAGGAATTGATGGCCACAGTGAGAAATGTGGAGCCTTTGAGAGGTGGAAGTGAAACTCTGGTAGCTTCATGAAAAGATGACTCAGTCAGGATGCCATTCACCCCTGTGTGCATAGCTCTGCTCAGAACTATTTCTGGTGTTATTTAAACATTCCAAGAGCAGTGGAAGTCCATTTACAGGAAATAAAATATCAGACAATAGGGAACTACTTCAGCAGGAAAAAGCACAGGCTTTTATTTAAAAGGGACTAATTCTTCCAAGAAAGAGTGAATGCCAGAGGCAGTGACAGGCTCCTTTCTCTTCCCCAAGCTGCTAAAAAGGACAGACATTGCGTCCTATCAAAGTGTTTACATATGCCCCCCCCTCCCCCCCCCCCCCCCAGCAGCCAAACCTGCTGTTCCAGAGAGCCAGAAGAGAGCAATAAATAATACCACTGACTTTCACCTTGCTGCAAACACTTTCATTGTAGGGGACAGGAAATCTTTTCTGACACACTTCACACCTTGAAAAAATCCCTTTGCATTAGGAAGTAGTAACTGACATGGCCTTCAAGAGAGGTGTTGATGCACAAGGGAGCCCAGGCCAGAGACCATTTATTTGCATCCTTGCTGTCAAAGCATGAGACTTGAGGAACAAGTGCCTTTCAAACCCTGCTCGGTCAACCTTTGCTCCTGCTTTCTGGGAAGAGAAGGCTGTGATTCATTCTGTGTCTGCTTTTAAGGGGCTGTTGCGGGATTTCAATTTTCATGTCCTTTCAATTTCATGTCCCTGTTGAAATTGGGCAATTGTAGCTGATAGACATGCTGACACTCCTGTGGCTTTTGTAGCCTGTCAGTGCTCCTGGCAGGCTGAGACAAGGGTTGTTTTCTGCAGGCACTCGTCATCCCCAACCTTTCCAATAGCGGCATTCCCACACCCACTTGTTCTTCCCAGCCCTCTCCAAGGGCTTTCCTGCCTGTAGGCTTCTGTAGTCTGTGGTCTGTTTATGGCTTTAGCTTTATAGCCAGCCTAATTAGCTACAGTGATAAGGATAATTAGGTAATTAGGATAATTTGGATAGCACAGTATGAGGTTTTTCAAACCTCTCTTCTGGAGAGCTTTGTCTGCCACAGTGTAGCCAGTTACACTTCTCTAATCTCTGGGAAAACAAAACATACATCTCTGAGCATGATTGATGGGAGAGAGTTAACATCCAAGCCAAAGTATGAACTGAGAATAAGAAACCTGGAAATGGGATCTGTCAGGGCAGGCTGTAGCACTGAGCTCACACCGTCACAGCTCTGTACACGTGACATGAGAGCTCCCTCTGATCTCGTGGGTCACTGTACTAGGACTTAGATCCCTCTTTTTCTAACCTGCTGCCACCTCTTAATAGAGACAGTGATGAGCCTCTAGGAAAAAAAAAAAAAAAAGAGTAAAAACATGGAGAATTTTCCATCCCTTAGTATCTTCAAATCCAAATTGGATGCTTTCCTGAAATGTATGCTCCAGCCAAATACAAGCTACGAGGTCTCAAGCCTCTCTTGTCTGAATGCCTGTGAATCAATGAACTTTCTCTTATGACCCCTTTCTTTCATTCCCTTTTCCCTGCGGTTCCTGAAAAGCTGTTGTGAGAGTGGCTGTAGAGACAGTGGTAAGGTCACAATTGAAAAGAGAGGAACTTAAGTAGAAATGTTTGGAAGCATTTCTCTATTTCTAGTTGGAGTTGCTGAGCAGCATGTGGGAAGTAAATATCTCAAATTGTTTCAAGAGTTGAAGTATTGTCCATAGCTCACAAAGGACTGAAGGCAAGATCTACATGGGAATACATGGGGAAATTGAAAAGAACCGAATGGAGGGAATAGACAATAAAAGCCCAGATGAATTTCCTATTTTCATTAGAAGGGAATGTTAAGCAACCACAGGAGCCTTGTCTGAGGAGGAAATAGATATAGGACTTATAACACATGGTTCATGCTCATGGAGAAGGAAAAAAAATGTGAAGGCTGGTAGCTGCATTTTCTTGGGAATTAACAGAGTGGATGATTCAGCACAGAGAAGAGCAGCTAGGCTGAGCACAGTGGTTTGCTGCTCTGAGCTGCCCCCAGGAACTTTCCCCATTGTCACCATGCTGAAAATGTGAAAAAGCTGGCCCGGGAGTGAAGGGGAGGGAAGCAAGCTTCACAACCAGAGCAGCACGTGTCCTCTCAGAGGCGGGGCGCAAGTACAGATGCAGAGGTCTCCCCTTTTCTGCACTGCAATGTGGAATCCACATCTGGAGACTGGGGTGTGGGAGGCATCCCAGCTGTGAGGTGAGGTAGTACTGTGTGGCCCCTCAAACACATCAGCTGGCCAGGGCCCAGCCCTGACTGTTGAGCTGTGGAACAGGAACTGAGCTGAAACTGGAATGCCAGGAAGTCACAAGAGTGCCTGCTACTCTGTAGTGCTGGGCCTGCCTGCAGGCACAGAGAACAGAGCTCTTTCCCAACAAATTGGTTCACTGAGGTTTTTAACTGGAGACAGGCAAGGATCCAAGCTACATAGAGAAAACATGCAAGATTCATGCCAAGTACAAGCTGAGTTATAAGAACCCAGGGGCTGCAGCTCCTCTAATCTGCTGTGTATTAGACCCTAGAGAGCAGCCCTAGTGTCGTGGAAGTCTCTTGACTTCTGCACAAGGACTGGTCTTATCCATGTGTCATTCCTGGAGTAGAGCGTGCTGCACTCCCTCTCACTGCTGCAAAGCTGATGGATCCAGGATTTCCTGGTTAGGAAGGGCCAGGTGCTCTTCCAGATGAGCAGAAATCTTGGAAAAAGGCTAAAAGCCAAACCACTTGTGAGCTTCTTCCTGTAGTCTCTTGGGTTCTTCATTCTGTACATTAGACTTCATTCTGTACAAACTGGGATTGGACTCGATCTCTGGAGGACCCTTCCACCCCCTACAATTCTGTGATTCTGTGATATGCTGCAATTAACCAGACTGATTGCCTAAACATCTATTAGTTGTTGGAGTGCTTGTGGGCATTCCTAAACAAAAGTCATGGTCTGCTTCTGAGTCTTAGTTCAGTGACTTGCACTGTATTTATCTTCTCAAAAGAATTCCTCTGGTCTATTACTTCCATGAAGTCACTCTTGGCTTTGATGAGGAGCTGAGTCTTAGAACATGCCTCGCTCTTAATCAGCACTGCCTCGAGCTGCTCGGGACCTTTCTGCTGAAGTGATTTTTCCCTCGCAAGATGTCATTCTGAGTCCATCTTTTTCTTTCAAAATAATCAATAGTGAGAGTGACTTTTATCACCAGTATTTCTAACACTTCTTTTTTGCACAGAAAGAAAAAAAAAATCAATACTCTTCTCTGTTTTTGAGCTATTTGCTGACATTCCTTTGTCATCCAATCTTCCGACTGGCATGTCATATTGCAGATGTGCTGTGGCAGTTAATATATGCTGGGATGAAAAAGAGGGATGTGTGCATGGAGATGAAGCAAAGGGGAAAGTGGCCAAAAGCACATAGTCTCCTCATCAAGTGAGATAATACATGACATAACAGACAGCGTAGGATATGACAGTTATGTTATAATACCTGTAATAGCCTTTGGAAATTGTATTATTTTTATCATGTATTATTATATTTTACTCTTGAACAAATGAGCACAGCTGTTGCTCAGCAATGATTGAAACATCCTGTCTTTCCTGGATTATGTCTTGTACCAGTGTTAGTATATCTTAGCGTTTGGAACAAGAAAGTATTCATAAACTGGATGAGCAGCTATTGTTTAAAATATTTTTAAATATTTCCCACTGAAGACCAGAATGGCTGCTTCTCAAGAAATGTTGTAAAAATAATAAAAGTAACATAAGAATAAATACGTAGGAGAACACTTCATTTTTTTTTTTCCCCAAAAAGGAATTATATTTTTCTGAATTCATATCTCACAGAAGAAAATATTCAGAGCTTTTTTTGCTGGAACAAAGTGAAAGGACATTTTAAAACATTGTACTGGTGAGAAAACCAATAAGTGGACCATCTACAGAAGTGCCGTGGAAGTGCAGTGTGTTGTTGGCACCTGTTGTCTCATGTTATGTATCCAAGGAAGTGTTTTGTCCCCCCCTTGCACTCCCCAGGCTGAAGCAGACCAATGATGTTCTCCTTGCAGCTTTTGTCATCAGAAATAGCAAGGCAAGAATGTTCTGTTCATCTTTAACCATCTCTCTCAACTACCGAGAGTTCCTTTCAAAATGTCTGTTATCAATACAATTTCTCTTCTAGTTCCTTCATTATTTTCATTACAATTCTCCAAGCTCTTGGTTTGGAAGGTGCTTTTTGAGACAAGTAAGCAAGAATACACATTAGAACTGGCTGGAAATTTGCAGGGTTTTCAACAGAATGGCGAATATGATTGAAACTGCAACAACTTATGTTGAAAGACAAATTCCATTTTTTAATTCAGAACAACTGAAAAAATAATCAATAGAGCTACATTTTATCATTTAAGAATGAACTTGCCCATTTTTATAGATTCAAAATTATGCTTATTTCAGACAGTGAATACATTATATTAATGTTTGTATTCAAAGTAAAACATTTCCAGATGACCAAAAATAGTTTTTAGGAACCTAAGGGAAGGTTTTTTGTTGACAATCCTTTCAGGATAAAAGCTGTTCACCAAAACTGTTCACCCATTTGAGGATGGGAAAAATACTCAGTATAAAAAATTGTCATTCTGTCCTATCTGCCCACCTTAAGGTGTCCAGGAAAGAGAGTACCACTGATTTTATACTTTATTATTTTCTATTCCATTCCACATACAGTTTCATGTATTGTTTGTCTTTTGATCTGATACACCTTCCTGCTTTTCCATCTATTGTACCATGATTATGAAGAATGTGTCAGCTTTCCAAGAAAAAACTGATTAGAATTCCAGCACTCCAAGAGAATTACTCTTCTGCTGGAGCTTTTGGAGCAGTTTGGCTTTTGGCTGTATGCCACCCAGTATGTGGGTCTTGGGGGAAGTTGTCTCTGAGATACCACAAGTGCATTTATACTCTGGAGTGAGTCATAAGAGCTTTCCCTTTTCAGGTGTTGAAGACATCTGTGTGCAGTGCTGCTCCCACAGTTGCAGAGGCTGTACCTCCTGTCCCACTATTTGCCAGTGAGGGGCCACATCTCCTAGCCTAAACACACCCTCAAGGGGCTGTGATGCACAAAGACTGAGGTGAGGGTTGGACTCTTTTCCCAGGTAACCAATTATAGGACAATAGGCGATGACCTTAAGTTGTGATAAGGGAGGCTCGGCTTGGGCATTAAGAAAGAATTCTTCTTAGAAAGGGTGGCAGTGCACTGGCATAGGCTGCCCAGGAAGGTGGTGCAGTCACTGTCTTCAGTGGTGTCCAAGAAATGTATGGATATGGCACTGAGTGACATGGTTAGTGGGCATGGTGGGAGTGGGTTGATGGTTGGAATGGATGATCTCAGTGATCTTTTTCAACCTTAATGACTCTATGATTCTACGATGCTATGACTGCAGCAAAAGGCTCTGAGCAGACTTTAATCTCGGGATGACAGGCTGCAGGTGATGTTTCTCCCCAGCCCATGAGGACAAATCATTGGCTCAGCTGGAGGACAGGAGGACAGCTATCCCATTCTGGGGGACACTGCCTGGACTGCAAGCACACTGCTCTTCTAAACCCAGATCAGACGTTGCTTTGCCAGCTTTTGGCTATTTAATTGGCATTTTCTTCTCACATCACAGCCAGACCAGCAAACATCTTGGTGTTGAGACAGCCAACCTTGCAGCAATTAAACACTATTAATGTGTTAGGAAATACTGAGATCTTGGTGTGGGAAATATTTCAGACAAAGAAACTAGTGTGTTAGCAAACGCATCATGAGTTATAGGAAGAAATTAAGGACATAAAGTTGTGATGTGCCCAGCATTGATAGCTCCTGCTAGTTTCGGAGAAAGGTGATTTTGTCCAGAGCACAACAGCATTTGACCCAAATGGGCTACTTTAGGAGGTCAGGCAGCTCTTGCCAAGCTGTTCTGCTTGAGCTGTCAGACCAGCGGGGATCTCCAGGTGTTATTAATGCTGAAAGCTTTTTTGCTTGGACTAGCATGGAGAGATAGGGATGTCTCCTGGGAAGTTAAAAGGCTGCTTTGCACATAATAAAAGATTATTTAATACCATCCCGTGGAGATTCATCTTGTTTCTAATCTATCAAAACTAATTTGTGCCTCGGGGGCCTTTGGCCAATTGCCCAAGTTGCCTTGCCCATCTCTCCTATAAAAAAAAAAAAAAAGAAAAAAAGGAAAGTTTGGCAGCATTGTCATTTCATGAATGAAGCAGATTAATGTAAACAATGCTGTAAGTTTAATGGGGTCCATATTTACAAGCATTAGTCCCACTCTGACCCTGTACTCTAGACTCCTGCTGACCTAGGGGTTAGGCTTGTCTGAAGATAACGTGAGTTCCTACACCAGTCCCCGGATTAATTCAAGAGCGTGTTGACTTTCGGCCTGTCTGCCTAAAATATACATGGGGAAGGACAGATTGCTTTCTGCACCAAGTGCTGTCTAAAGGAAGTGTCTGCTGAGCTTTTGGTTCTAGGCCAAGTTTCCTGCTGTCTAGCATTAGGGCTTTGGCAAGGCAGTCCGGGCCCTGTCACAAGGAAAATCTATAAAAATGGGTTTTCTTGTCAACACACATAATTAAGGACAACATTTTAATCAGGCAGCTCCCACTTAATTGCAGTGCTTTGCGTTAGCTACCCTGGACCTGGTGTTTTAAGTAGAACCAGGGCGTTTGTCAGAGAGGGTCAGGCTGGGAAGATGAAACCTCATCTGAGATATGGAGAAGTCAATTATTATATAAGGAAGGAATGCGCTCATGTCATGGTTTGTTACAAAATAACCACGGTTAAATGCAGGAGGGATTGATTGCTGTGGTATTGGAAGCAGTCAGCTTTAAACTCTGGTAGCTTGCTGAGGTTTAAGAGACCGCATGGAGAGACGAGGCTTTCCGGATCAAATCTTGTGACTGGATGGGCAATTTTGATTGATTGATGATTTTATTTTTGTATAAATAATAAATAGGAATGAAAAGAAGTTGTAGGTTCCTTGCACATGATAAATATCCCCTGAAAACTCAGGAGCTGTTTTTATTTAAAAAAAAAATAGACCAAAGGAGAATCAGGAAGCCATGAATGGCTGCTTTTGAATCATTTATAGCTTTAAGTGTTCCAAACCTTTTTGTCAAAAGATTTTTTTGCAGTGTGCCTTGGAAGCCACGATTTTTGGATCCTGTCAGCTGAAGATATAGGAGGAAAAAACATTTTCCAGCATCGTGGAGGGCTTGAAACCTGCCTGGTTCATAGCCACAAGAATCCCAAAGAAGCACTTAAACAATTTGGCTCATGAAAGGAGACAATCCTTCCATTGCTAGTCCATGATAATACCCGCAAGGCCAAGGTTGCCTTCTCTGTTTAAGTGTATCGACCATTTGCATTCTATTAACAGCATTTGATGGCTCTTACTTTTGGCTGACAGAGGCAGATGCAGGGAACTGTACCATTCTAAGCTGCGGGGAGGGCACGAACTCTAGGTTTCAGTGAGCACTTCTGGGATGTGCATGGAGCCACTGTTACATTTCTACCCACTGTATAGCCAGTGACTCTGATATACAGATGGGTTTTGAACAGCAGCTTTATGTCCTAATGATAAGCAACTAGATTTTCTGCTGTCTGATTTAACAGCTGCCCACAAGACTGTATCACACACTCATCACATCCTATGTAGGCTTTCCAAGCCTCAAAAGATTTTCAAAGGATAGAAAGCTGGTGGGGAAGTGATGCTAAGCTGGCCTGCATGTTGCCTGGCTCAGCTGATGTTCCTCAGTATGATTCCAGGCCACGTACCTGTTGCTCCACATTTGTAGGAAGGAAAATCATTTGAGCTTTCTTAGGAGAGGAAGAGTAGATCTGATGTGATGGTGAACACCCAAGGTGTTTCAGAAATGCACTGCCCCAGGGCTCCTGCTGATTAAATTATTAAAACTGAGGCTTGCCAGTGGTGTTTCTTTCTTGTCAGTGATTCTGGCTATAATCCATTAGAAAGCTATCTCCAAATTCTTGCCCAACCACACATATTCAGAGGAGATGGATAAATAAACAAACTGGCCAGAAACAGGAGACTCTGGAAATCCCCTTTTGGCAACTGCTCCATGTGTGTATAAATGCTGAAAGAGAACAGTGCAAAGGGAATATCACTATTGCCAGCACTGGCCTCCACTGGACACTGTACTGGACTGTATCTGTAAACACCATCCTCCCTCCAGCAAGTCAAGTCCTTGAGAGGACTGGCAAGAATTTACATCTAGGCAACAAGGAAAGGATCAGCTGTGGAGATGGTCCTTGTCTCATCTGAGGACTGCTGTCAGGCTTCCTTGGAAGGTGACCAGTCTCACAGCCCAAGCATTCACAGTCTCAGGTTCTCCTAATCCTTTATAGTGCAGTCACCTGGTGTGTGCATTACCTTTGCGGTGCAACACAATGAAAATGCTTGCAAGAGCTGTCATGGCATCTCAGCAGTGAAAACAATTGTATTACAACTAGGGATAGCAAGTTTCTATGCCACTTCAGGTAGGCTCTTTAAAGAATCTGACTTTGCTAGAGTTTTAGATCTTGGTGGAAGTGACCTGTAGAAAGCACAGCTTTATGTCTGAAATCATAGGCACACAAGTCACAATTATGAGGACATTTGACTACCTGACTGATTGTTACAGATCACTGAACTGTTACTGAGCATCTCTTCTGAGAGCAAACAGGTCGGACTGTGATGAGGGTACAGCAGTGACAAAAGCACACATTTTGAATGTCAGCTGCTTATCTCAGTCAGTCATCAGGGCACTGGGATGGGACTCCTCAGGTCTTGGTTTTTGTTTTTACCTCCATCATCACGTGCTCTGTAACTTGTAGGAAGTCACTTCACTTATCTATTTCCCTTACTCCTTTGCAGCTTTTCCTTCCCTACAGTGGTAAGCTTTTCCAGGCAGGGACCTGGATCTCATTCAGGGCCTTTAGGTGCTACTGAAATACAAAAACACAGCAATCCTGGAGACCTTGTTCTTGTTCCACTTGCAGGCAGTCACACCTCATCAGAGAGGTGTGGATAATGTTTGGATAATGTGACACATCTTACATACTTCCTTTTGAGTAGAGTGTTTAAGATGTCCAGTATGTGTATTTAATGTGATGCTAAGACAGCATTCTCATACTTCGTGGTTCTTAGCAAAGGTGTTTGCACCAATAGACTCAGGAGAAACATTGGGTGCAAATCACAACAGGCAGAATTGAGAGCGTCGTGCCCACTTTGCCAGCAGGAGGTCACTTCTGCATTTCATAAATTCTGCTTGACTAAGGAAAGCTTATTTGGGGGTGCCTCAGCTCTAGGCCCTGGAAATTGCTATATCTGTGGACGAAAGTGATAAAACTAACTTGTTCTGGTGAGGGACAGCTGCTCCAGCTTTTCACCCTTCTATATGTATCGTTTGCATTGTGATCAGATTTACTTTTTGTTAAAGTGAACTTCAGGCAAAAATTACATCCCTGGGGAGAAGCACATAGCTGACACCACTGAAGCATGTTCCTGGTTTATATGAAATATATAATCGACAAGACATGGGTCTGTCTGCTAATAGTGTGCCACCTGGCAATATCAGAAGGCTTAGCCACATATTATTTGCCTTATGTTGCTGATGGTTCCTGGGAATTGTTCTTTTGTTTGATAAAAAACATGGTATTGAGGCAAAAGGATGCTTTTCTTTAACCTGCTGGTCCCAAGAAGGCCTTAATACTTCTGATGAATATTGCAAAATGAGCACACTGTTGAGTCACATAGAGCTCAGAGAATCAGCATGGGTCAGCATGTTTCACATTGCCATCTAATTCTTCAAGCCAGCAGCTGATTTCTTGGCTCTGAAAAGCTCTAAGGTTATCCAATATATAACTATCTCTTCAGATTTGTTTTTCTAATGGCAAGTCAAAATATGGTTTCAATTTCATCAGAAAAAGTCCTATTTATACAAGTGTTTGCAGTGGATTTTTATGGTCTTTTCCCAGTTGGATCTGATCATTACATTGCATTCTGTTGAAGTTCGTGCCGTTAGTGCTGCAGCCAATGCTGATGGGCAGAGCTCACCTTATGTTCAGCAATCGCTCTTTCTTTTTCTTCTTCATTACCAGTGAGGGAAATCATTGGGGAAAAGCCAGGAAGACTCCTTAAGGCATGTTTCCAAGTCAGGACCTGGGATGTGGCCAGGTAGCTTTCAGTAACGTGACAGGGAGCCAGTTTCCCACAAACCATTTCAAGAACGCATCCTTCATCTTCACAGTCCAGTTTCATCGTAAATAGTGAGGATCCACGCGCACACACACCCACACAGAGAACAAAGCAGAAGAACACATGGCAAAGCAATCAAATAAAAAATATGGGCAGTTTTGAATTTCATTTTGCTTCAGTGTTTTGGACTGTTCCCTTCTGAGAATTCATTTGGTTAAATGCATACAGTTGTGTTAGTGTCGTGGCCATACTCAATCCACGATCAACACATTGGTCCCTGCCTCTTCTTCATTTTTTCTCTTTCTTCCATTTTTTTTTCTTTCTTTTTTTTTTTTTTAGGATTTTTTCTTTCTTTCTTTCTTTCTTTCTTTCTTTCTTTCTTTCTTTCTTTTTTTTTTTTTCACTGCTAGTCATGTGGATGGGATTTTATTTGCCCACCAGCTTGTGAAGTAGGAATTTGCATTACAGCTTGTCAATAACCCCTGTAACTTCTCCAGACTCCTTATCAAAAACAAATCCAAGAAGTTAAGGGCCACTGAATGCACAAATGCCATTTTTGCACAGGGACTTGAGAACAAACCAATAACAACAGTGTTTCCCTAGATGAGAAAACCTTTTCCTCCACCAAAGCCTGTCCCCATACCAGCAGCACTGCTATAGTGCCCAGGTAACTAGCTGTTAAAAGCAAATGCTCAATATCAAGTAAATCAAAGAACATACTCAAGCTGAGATTAACAAATGTGTTATAAGACATGTGTTTTGCTAGAAGATAGCTGCCAAAAAATATACCAAAATCCCACTTTGTACTCTAGTTGCAAGCGGTAGCTTGCCGGTCGCTCCTCAATGGAATGTCAATACACAACCATGGATAAGAGTGTAACACTGTTCTGAAATTCAGCAGGTTAGTTCCGTGGCATGCATTCCCAAGGAAAAGATACTTTAAATCCTATCCGCATCTTGCTCTTGAAAATAGAAACCTCAGCTTCTTAGCTGGCTGACAAAATAGAAACTGCATGTTTTCAAATCATGTTGAAGTACTGATGATTATTTTTTTTATTTTCTGAAAGTTGTAAAGAAATACTCCTGTTGAAAAAAATGTTTTCTTTCACTTTGTTCTCCTGATTTTTCTTCAAAATAGTTTAGGTATTGTAAGGAACCAGTAGCAGTTTTGAAAATTAAAACCTGTATTTTAGACTGTATTCCTGTAAAATTTTAATCCTTCTCAAAAATTAGTTAATATAAAAATTTGTACAAGGTTTTACTCATCACAAATAAAAATCTTTAAGTGGAAATTGTGTTCCCTAAGTTGTTTTGCTCACCATCCATGATGCGGTAGAAGCAGAGAGGCATTTTGAACAGTTGAAAAATTTTATGTTAAAAATCTTCTTTAATATAATGTTGTGCTTTGTACCAGTTCCTCAAATGAATTTGAGGAACCAATTCAGTGAATCCATCAAAGATTAATTTAACCGTGACTTAAGCATGACTTTACTCACAAATCCAACCCATTGCTGTGTCTAAATAAACACAAAGCTCAGCAGCACAGCTTTGGTATCCGTGCTTCTCTGAGCCATAGCTCTCACTAAAATATATTACTCCCTATATAAACGACAACAGCTAGAATTTTTTAACCTCAGTAAAAATGCAAAAACAAAGCAGAAATCTCTCTTCCAGTCCCTACTCTTGTTAGATTTATGGTCAAAAATACGATGTGTCTCTCAACAGGGGGAGGTCACAGAATGGTCTGAGCTAATATTGGAGCCTGTGAAAAAATGCATTGTTGTTTGGTTAACCGGTGTCACATAATTAGGCAATGCTCAAAAATCAATTAGTCATACACTATAGCCAAAATGGCATGTTTTTCTAACTCTGCTATATTTTATTGCGTCTTGAAACCCCAATACTAGTTTTAAACCGAGATGTTTCTAAGTCCTGTATGACTTTGAAATGATGCTTTTTTAGGGGGTGGGGGGCGGGGAAAAAGGCTTTTCCAATCTGGAAATGATAGAGTTCCTAAAACATCCAGAACAGCTTTAGAACAATTACTTTTGTCTGCCCTGGTCTGTTTTTACAAAAGCTTTTAGGTCAGTTTATCTTTCTTTCTTTTCTTCTTTTTTTAATTTAGCTAAGATGCAGCTGTGAAAACTGGATTCTTCTTTTGAACTCCTGTATTTACGTTTGCTTCTGGCAGCCTCAAGGAAACGTGATTGTTTTAGAGCTTGCTGTAGGGTTTAAAAGACCTTAATATAGGGGGCCAAAAGTAACGTTATACAGTTCAGTGGATTTAGAGATCCTTATTGCCTGTATTTTTGTCTGTGGTGATCAGGTGAAGCAAGGGTGTAATTGCAGTGTGGGTGTGTTGGTGATTTCTACTGATTAAGGCAGTTGATAATTAGTTCAGTGAGTGAAAGTGTTATGAGCTAGATCTGACTTTCCCTGAGGTCAGGACCATTTGTGTGTGAATCAGCACTTCTCACTAGTCTTTAAAGAGAATGTATGAGGTTGTGGTAGATGAAATATTTATATAATTAATCTGCATTTTAAGATATGTGGGAAGCAACACTGTTTTGATCAAGATGTGTGAACATTCATGCTGGCCAGTGTTAAGGCAAAAAATGAGTTTTCTGGCATAAGTAATCCTGATTGCAGAGTTGCAATTGCCACAAGGCGCACTGGTCTCATAAGGTACGAAGGTTAGCCATCATCATCCCTAGGTAAGATGTCACTGGACAGGAGCAGGAGGCTCTCACAGCCTGTCTGCCAGGGGGACTGGAGTGCTCTTATGGTTTGCTATGCACATTGTGAGTGAAGGTAGACTATTAACTAACCTCAGCTAAAAGTCACATTTTCAACCCTACTGCAAAAACTAGTCTCTATCCCAATTTAAGAAAGATAGTTTTAGTCTGCTTGTTAATGCAAATCACTGTCAATCTATTTAAGTGCTATCACATACCAAAATTAACCACCTTTGTTAATGAACTGAAAAGGCATCAGGTTTCCTTCTAACAAAAAGTTAGGCTCAGCTCTTAATATTACACATGTAAGTAGTCCCACTATAATCAGTGGGACTACTCATCTAGCAGGAATGTCCTTTTGATATACTGTTGGATCAAGATACAAAGTGATGTGTGGTTGGTGATAGGATATGTGTTCTAGCCAACACAGATGGTGTTATGGCCAAAATCCTATTGTATTTGGATCTCAGAAGCTTTGATCCTGCTTCAACTGTAGCAGATAATCAGCACTGTTTGGTTCCATATGCCCAGGTTCAGGGTCTACCCTGCTGCAAGGCACTGGGAAATGCTGCTGCTGAGCCTACAGCTGCTGCCTGAAGGAAAAGAGCCCCCAGGCTGAATTATACAAGCAAAGAAAGGTAGGAGTGTTGCTGTAGAAAACAGCATGAAGATCAGTGTATTTTCTGTACTGCTCAATTAACTAAATGACTGTATCTCGGTCAGCTTTGTCTACTGTTTTAATAGGAAGAAATCACAAGCTAGGCTCTCTTTCCTCTTATTGTTTTCTCTTTAACTTGAGTGTACAAAAAATATCTGTTGGCCAAGAAAGATATAAAATCCTACTGTGTTGTATTCAACAGAAAGAGTCTGCTCACTAAATACTTCAGCTTTTGTGCTCCTAATTGCAAGCAGTCCCAAGAGCAGAAGAATTCATGATGATGAGCTCTTTCTTACTTAATCCTAGGAGCTAATGAGAAAGTGATTATTAACCATGTCACCAACCAGGGAAAGGTGGTCTGGCACTTAAATGTAATTGTTCTGTACATTGATGTAGATCCAGTGAGTACTCCCAACCATTACATCAGGTAATTTCATTAGCTATGTGAATGAGAAGAGTTGCTCTAGGTGAAATATCTGTACAATAGGTTTCTTTCTACTAGGGTTCAAAGTGCTTCTTTCTCTATGTTTTGGTGTTGGGAGTGTGAAAAGAGCCTGATTGTGTCAGGGTCAAGTTTAAGTCTCTGTAGTACAGTGCCTGGCTCAGTAGACCTGACTGTCACCAAAGAGGAATGTGTGTGGGCCATGGACCGCTTTCATCAGCAATATTTGCTGTTCACTGTGGTGCTTACTGTGGCAGGAGATCATAGTGTTGCTTTTAGGGATGTGTCAAGGAGCATTTGGGAGGTAACTGTCCAGAACGTCATGGTCTGGTATGTGAAAGGGCAGAGAAAGCAGCTGACTTACTAACAGTTTTAAGTTCCCTCTTTAGTACAAGGAAAAAACAGATTTGTATATGGAAATAGCAATACAGTAGTCTCTGTCTTGGAGAGGGAAGCGTGAAAGGCTTCAGACCTCTTTCTCCTACTACACCGAGCTTTCTGTGCCACTCTAAAAAGAGAAAGGACCACTTGAAAATGTTACATGGCATCGATACATGTAGCGCAGCTTCACTGAGTGCTTAACTGTACCTGTGAAGAGGTCTGCATGCAGCCAGCAGCAGTGAGTAGCACCACAACCCCTGCCCAGGAAGCAATGTTCTGGCCTGGACAGCCTCCTCAAAACATACAGCTTCTTCACAAATGGTGACTGTGCAGATGTTATGGGTATCCCAGACCTACTCCAGGGGTGGAGTGACTAAAACTTTGCCTTCTGGGCAGTACGCAAGAAGCCTGTTTGATCTCTTGTTTGTACATTATTTCCACTCATCCCCTTCCAGAGGAACTTGCTGTCCTGTTGAAAAGCCCTCCCTCCTGGGATACGGCACAGACCCTTGGTGGGTGTTCCTCTGCACACATGTTTCTAGATAGCAAGTTTGCCAAAAAGAAGTGCGTGTTCCTTCCCCATTACTCCCATGTAGTAAACCGGGGGTTTTGACAGCTGTGCTGCACGTTTCTGTCATTTGCAGGAAAGATGGATTGACAGAACACAGAAGTCTCTATCCTGGACATACCAGTTCTATAATAGGTACAGAACAGTCACCTTAAACTAGACATGAGCCAGAGCTGGATGCTTGAGATTTAAATTTGCCCATGCAATGGTGCTTGGGTCTTTGGTTCAGGCATAGTACAGTTTGACCTGAAGTGAGGATGCCTGAGGAGTATGTGCCCCAGCTCTGACCAAGCTTTGCTTTCTTCATCTATGTCAGTGGCTGGGAAGTGATCTGTAGGTTTTTTTTTTTTTTCTGAATTGTTCTTGGTTGTTTTTTTTTCAGCACTTCCCTACAGGTTCTTGATATTTGCTCCCCTTCCAACACTGAAGGATCTTCTGAGTCCTCAACGAGACATTCAGAAAACACTGTGACATAATGTGTTGTTGATTTATCCTTGTTTCTCCTAATTTCTTCTTATTTTTCTCATTAGTCTTTAATGTTTTACCCAGCTCTCATCCTCTGTTTGGGGAGGCATTTTTGCCAGCTGATCTGGGACATAACAGAAAAGTTAGACTTTCTTTATATTCTTCCTTAATTTTTAGTTACTTAAATCCCCCTAATGAATCTAAATAGACTTCCTGGGACAGTTCCAAATTATTTCTTTTTCTCCTGCAATATTTCCCTTCCAGACACCTAGAGATGTTAGTTTTACCATGCTGCAGATCACCCCTTTTCTCTTGAATTTTTGCCAAAATGGAACACACAGTTCTTTTGATATATCCGCACATAAATCAGTCTCTCTAGCTACTTCATCATTTTGGTGTGCTTCTCTGAATTCCTTCCAATTTGTTCTCACTACTGTTGCTGAGCTGTCCAGAACTGAATGCAATATTCATATTCTATATACTGTATATAGTGCTTGTCAGGCAAAGATTAGGAGCTTTATGATGACTGATCATTTAAAACTCCCAATAACACCAGTGATCATGGAGTCAGTGCCTGTTACTACCCCAAATTTGAAAAATTCCACCCATCTACTTATCAAAATATCAATTCTTGGTTTTGATGGTTGAATGAATTATTAACTTTTCTTATGCTTAATACAGGAAGGGTAAGCCAGTAGACTTTGGCATCCAGCCATAAAGTGTCTTGTATCAAAACAGCATTATGGTATTTGTAGGCTCCTAATGGAGCTGCCAGCCTAGATTCAGTGTGAGCACTGCCTGTTCACTGCACAGTAGGGCTCAGCACTTCAGGATGTAGCTACAACCCAGTGTACCAGTAGAGGAGCAGCTAGGTGAATAGACATGAAAGGCTGATGGGAAAGCTGAGTTTCAATTCCTCTTCCTCTCTGGGACTGGAAGCTATGTCTGCCCTTTACTCCCCAGAAGAGAAATTGGACATTTCACATAGTCTGTCTGAGGACCACAGTCATTTTTGTCTGCATCAAGCAGCTTAAGACAAGGCCTTTCTTCTTCCAGGTTTGTGCTCGTGTCTGAGGAGCCACAGTGCTTCAGTCTGCAGGTCTTCAGTTTACATTAACTTAAGCATTTTGTAAGGGGTGGTGGGTACAAATAAAAGATAGAATAATAGAATCACCAAGGTTGGAAAAGGCCCACAGGATCACCCAGTCCAACCATCCACCCATCACCAATAGTTAAGAATATTAACGCTACTAGATGTTAGAACAAATGACCAACCAAGCCATTTTAAAAATATATATATTCTTTCCACTTCTGCAGAGATTTCAGTGACATAAATCTGTCCTACCCACAGGATTACTCAAATAAAGCTCTGATTCCGTCACATACTTCCCACAGTTAACCACATATTTTCACTAAGGAGTCAATATTTTCTAACATTTACTTGTTCCCTGGTCACCAGTAGAGATGAACAAGGTTTTCAGCCTCCATTTTAATTAGAAGTTTCTCCTGCTGTCCTTCCCACAGATTTAGATTAGGTGCTATCATGCACTGTTAAATAACTGTTGCCATACATTTTACTGAGCCAGTGAATCCAACTGTAGGATCGGTTACACAGTGCTTGGCATCCCTGTGAAATGTATGGCAAACACCTTCATGGAATAGATGGAGCAGTTTCTGTAGCTGCAAAAGAATGATGATGGATATTTGCACAAACTCATGGTGGAGCCAAAGATTAAAGTGGCAGAAGGCTATAAACTAGAAATCTAGCTCAAGGGTTTCTGTCCTGAGGTTCTGGTGGTGCTCGGAGATGCTTCCTGCAGTAGGGGAACAGGATAGTTCTGAAATAAGTCCAAAATCAAGCCTCTGTTCTGAAGGAAGTAATAAGTGATAAGGGGTGAGTTATGAGACTGAAATTATGGGCTGCTAACAACATTCAAAGTCTTCTGGATTTAGCTTATGGGATTATAATGGGCTGGATATTAATGCCAACAAGTTTCTTGAAGAAAATATCTGTTCTATATACACTGATGAGGGAGCACTGCAGAACTGCCATGGAAAACCAATCCATACGGAGTGCTTTCCTACAGTTCTTAAAGCTAACGGAAACAGACCAGTGTTTTAATTGTGAATAATCTATCACCCCTCTCTGAAAGGTTGCCTGGATCTGCTAAGCTTATGAAAAGTAGTAAACCACATGCTCCTAAACTTGCAGCTCTTGATGTGGAGGAGGAAATTCCTAGTTAACCTCTAATGTGTTTCCAACCATCGTTAATTGTGATTCAGTCATTAATTCACAAGTTTAATGCCTTCTTCAGAGCATCTAGCAAGTTGATATGAATGTTGAAAGGTAACATTGGCTTTATGCAGCCTGTTGTAGGTTTGTTTTGTTTTGCTTTGTTTTTGAGATGAACAGTGTCACCAGTACATTTCAGATTCACCAGTGTCAGAGAGAGAAATTGCTCACAGAACTTCTTCATTACTAGATTTCAAAGGAGATATCAACACTAACTGGACTTTTTCTGCCCAATTCCAATCCTGTGAGGGCTAAAAAATATTTTCCACAAGGAAATGAGTATCCCAAGGAGTACCCAAAGAAAGGTTTGGGGCTTTAGTTTCAACCAAATTCTCCCACAGTTACACCTATGGCAATAATCTATTCTTATGTATGATGCTGGCATTTTTCAGATGATTCAATGTGTAGACTATCTAGAATAGCCAAGAGTTTTGGTATTTTCACATAGTTTCTGCCAAAATGCTGCTGCTTAGCTCTGTATGACATTTTTCAGGGAAGACAACATTTAAAAGTGTTGGCCTTTAAGTATAGACCAGGATATTAAAGAGAAATAGTGGCTAGAAAATGTATCAACAACAGTGTGCAGAGATCTGCCTTCAGGATATTATTTCTGTACATAGAGCATTAGTGTTCAGAATACTGTGCAATCCATGACTGAGAAACCCTCACCTCACTGGTTAGTTTTTGATGTCTCAATGAGGCATGAAGACAGCAAATCCCTTGGTGGTTACCAGCAGACATTGATTCATTTCATGGGTCTCAAGAGGGCAAAGACCAAGCTTAATAACCTGAGATGTGAACGTTTTGAGAAGTCTAATGTGGAGCTGGGGGTCCTATTTGAGCTCCTGACGCTTACTCAGCTGAAAGTTGTTCACTTCATGAAAATTTCTAAGGCCAAAAATAACAGAATTCTGTTCCTCTTTGGAAATCCTAACTCCCTGCCACATTCTTTTCCATTCAGGAATTCAAGATGGTAAGTCAAGGGCCCTATCTAACCTCTACTCCCTCTCTTTTTCCTCTTGATCCAACAGAAGTAAGTCAGTGAAAGTGAATCATACATGCTGTGTTGAGATAGTTTACTGTTTTTCATTGTAGAAAAGGGTGATGCCGTGAGCACTGTATCCGTATGTCCCACTCCTTGTTTGGCTCCAGTTCTGGGTGCAGGACAATGGCTCTCTACTCCCCATTGTCAGTAGTACACAATTTCTGGGTCACTGAGAATTGTGAACCCATGACCCCTACACAGAAACTAAGATGAGAGTTTTTATAGTTAACTTTTTTTTTTCTTCTAAATAATTGTTGGAGTTAACTGCAAGGTTTTAGCAAGAGAAAGCTGGTAGGAGAAACACTAAAACCCAGGGAGTTCAATAGAATAGAGGCCTCATGAATCTGAGCTGTAACAGCTTAACCTAAGATTGTCAAAGAGAATAGATTTTTTTTGGTTTGAAAATCAGAAAATGGTCAGTATTTGATGTCCAAATTTGCTCCTACTTCTCAGTCCTTTTTTTGTTTTCTTGCTTCAGAATGTATTTATAAACTGGACTGCTTTGCTACAGTGTTGAGGTGCAAGAAGGAATTAGGCAGATGCATAGAAAATGTAAGGAAGCTATAAAAGAGACAAAGATTGCTCTGAACAACAGTGGCATTGGAAAGTGTTTAGGATTATGTCTAGAGTGTTTTAATGAAATTTAGGGGCAGTGGAATGACTGACATTAAAGAAGACAGAAAAATATAATGCCCCTCCCATGGGAAGAAATGTAATTTCAGTGCTGAGGACAAACAAACAGTTGGGACAAGCAGTTGAAATAAAACTTAACTGAGTTTATTTTTCAAAGAAAATCACGGGTTTAGAAATGTTGAAAAGCTGCCTTCAGTTTTAGGTTTGACCTTGTTCTTGGCATATCCTTTTCCCACAAAAACCTGTGGTGCCCCATGTCTCATGGAGACTTGTGGCCGCCCCTTGCCACCCCATGTCCTAGAGAACTATAGGGCCACACGAGGGGCTGCCAGGCAGGGTTGCGCAGCACATCTCAGCAAGGATCCCACAGTGTATTGCAGGCAACAGCCATCATATCAACTCGTAACAAAATGTTGTGGGCCTTCTGCACTTTGTTTTGTGTCTTCTGTGGAAAATTCCACTGGAAGTGATCCATTTTTTGATGGAAATGGATGTTTATAGTGTTGAAATAGACCCATTTTTGATAAGACAAAGTGTGGGGGTAGAGAGATGATCTGCTCAAAATATTTCAACTAACTCTACTTAGCAGAAGACTGACTCATCTAAGTCAGTCTAAAAGCTATGGATTTACTATATTTGTTTTTAAATAGTTTCAGGGACTTAATCCCACTAATGAATGAGGAATAAAAATGAGTTTGCTTTTATTTTTCATCCAAAACTAACAGGCAAACATAACTTAGAAAACTGTGAGTTATACTGCTGGACTACTTTAATTTTTTTTTTATTGCTTGGTTCCAAAACTCTGTGCTGCCAGTTAATTAAATGACTTACATTGGAAGGACTCAGCATAGCATTTTAAATGCTTCAAGGTGATCAAATATTCCAGGTTGATCCATGTTAATTTTTTCAGTGTGTCTTGCTTTTCTGAAAAATCCACAAATGTTTTGGGTCCAAACAATGTTAATGCAGTTCTAATGATTATAATTTAATACAATTTGTAATGTACTTAAGAAAACAGAGCTTATCAACTTTTATGAGGCTTCAGCTTCTCTGGAACAGAAGACCTTAAGCCACACCTGGAAATGAGTTTCCTAAATCTCTTGGATAACTCATAAAATCTTACTTTTTTGAGTGTATTTCCTGCAAGGCAGGCTGATGGTTATGCATACTGTATTAGAATTGAATGGCTGATCAGAGCAGGCACAGCTGCAGCAATGGCATATTAACTCCTCCCCAAAGACCCAAATACCAGATCTTCTACTCCTGATCACATCAAGCCACACAGTGCAGGGGTTATTTATCCTTCCTGATGACTGACTGAGCAAATGATGTGAAATGATCCATGCCTGCAGCTCTGACCTCATGGTACTGTGAGGGCCCAAAAGGAGATGGAGTTCACTAGGACATCTCTTCCAAGTTTATTTCAGATGTGGTGGAGTATAGTGTTTTCTGTTTGGGATTTTATTATCTAATCTGTTCTTTAACATACTCTGTTAAAAACAAACACTCATCATCTGTTTCCAGACACAGAAATAGTCCTAGATTCCATCCACCTTTGTACAATGCATTCCAGTCACAAACAGTGTTTTTTCACTATCCCTGATGTCCTGTTTAGGATGAAGAATGACTCTCTCTTTGGCCTGGATAGGGTTATTTACAAGTGTTTATAAAATGTCTAGGACCAAGAAGGAAAGGGGAAGCATGGGGGGAAACAACCAAAGGGACTGAATGTGGGAGAGGGCCGCTAGCAGTTGTTTGTTTTATTTAAAATAAAAATCCATTCTGGTGCTGTTTTTAAAAAAATGAACCTATATTTTTTATTGCCTGCACTTAGGCCCAGCATGGGCTATTTTGGCCAGAGGGCTGCAGTGAAAGGTAGGATTTCTTCACTGATAACATGCAGGGTCTCACTGCAGTAATGGCAGGACAAGACCTGTGAGGCTGGGCATTGCCCGGACATCCAGGGACAGGCATGTGGCTTTTGTATTTCATTTGAATTTCCTACTGTGAAATCTGTAGAATATCAGCTAGGTCTAGACAGTTCTGTGCCTGTTGTTGGTGCTGAGGAGATCCTGACACCTTCCCCTGCATGAAGATCTCTTGTAGGGTGTATGGCCTCTTCTCTCTTCCCCCAGTCTGCCATGATGGAGTACGGTGGCAAGGAGACCAACTGAGCCTTGTGCCAGGGCCAGCCCCAGCCTAGCTGCCCCGCCATGGCTGTAACCCTTTGGCCAGACAAACTAGAGCCAGACTGTAAGCCTGTATCTTTCTTTACTCACTGCTACACTGTTAACATCCTCCCAGGTGAAAATGTCCACTTGAAACACTTCATCCTCCAAACTTTCTTGGCTTTCCTGCAGAAATGTGCACTTGCTTTTCACTTCAGAATGCGATCTGAAAATAAACACAGCTTCTAGGTCTGCTTAATCAAGAAGTCCACTGCTGTTATTTATTTACACAGTTTTGGGGCCAGACCAATCATGAAACTCCCTGTTGTGTGTGGTTTTAAGGGGCCTTCCAGTCTTTCTGCAACATTTCTGTGTGCTTAGTTCTCTCTGCTTCCTCTGAACAAATGCTTTTTCAGAGACCTTGCTGTCTTCATTTCACTTTCTAGGAAACAGCAGATGTGTTTATACAAGCTGGATTTTTCCCACCTTGGTACTTCTGTACTCTTTAGCCTCTTCAGATGATAGAGAGGAAGAAAGAAGTGGGAGTTGAGGTGAAAGGTGAAATCCTGCCTGTTTCAGATATCTTTATCTTTAGATATGCTTTATCTGAGCTCTAGATAGAGCACAACTTCCAGATATGGAATAAGGAATCATAGAATTGCTAAGATTGGAAAAACCTCTACAATCATCCAGTCTAACTATCACTCCTTCCCTCCCTGTCCATTGTAGGGGAACTGTTAGGTCACAGCTTGAACTGGTGATTGAGCAGCTGGTGAAGGGATATGGCTGGCTCAGGGAGCATAGGCAAATTGTTTGCACCTGTGGTGCCCACCTGACCAAGAGGAGTGGGCCCAGTGTGGATCCACTTTGGGCTCATGTAAGGGCTAGTCACTGAAAGGAGAGAATCTCTTGGACTTAGGCTGTGTGCTGAGATGGAGTGCTATGTAGCTAGAGAACTCCTTCACCAAGTGGGTGAGTACCTCTCTTCTGCACTTCAATCCAGCCTATAAGGGAGTATGTTAAGTGTTAGTCATAAGTTGTGATTGAGCAGGTTTTCCAATATACAGAACCTTTTTGCAGTTTCTGTCTAGAAAATTTAGTCTACCTAACGTTCAGTGCCTTGCAAGATGTTCTGGTTTTAGTGAGGCTGTAGTTTGCAGTCACACGCTCTTGAGCAAATCTAGTGTTTCGCAGACCCCACTCTGGAGCTGAGTCTGTGCCCCTCAGGCAGGGGCTCAGGCTGGTGCCAGGCAGCACTTTATGAGGCTTAGTCACTTCACATAAAAATACACTAACATCCAAATACCCTTTCTAGTTTTCATCTCATTGTTGGGTAGGTTATTCTCCCCTTTCTGACAAAGCACAAGGAAGCTTGCCTTGTTTCTGTTAGATTTTTCTTGAGTGCTGATATCTGCTAAACAGACCAGGAGGGTATTTCTGTTCAAAGTACAATCCTGCCAACTCACTCTCGGTTGTGATGTCTTGCTGCCCCTATCTCACTGTTGCCTAGAAATGTGGAGGGGAGAGCATTCCTGTTTCTTTATTCCTATTATTTCTTTGAACAGAGAGCTTATGATCAAAGGCAGCACATAGGCTTTAATGAGAAAAAACACAGCACTAATGTTACCGTGGAAAGCTGCAGCAGTTAAAGAAGGACAAGCTGCAACATGGACTGAGCTGCACCTGTTATAAACCTCCTACAGTCTGATCAAGGGCTTCTGGTAGGCTTCCAAATACTTACATTGGTCAAATGCACTTAATATGCAAGACAGAGCAACAGTGTCAAGAGTTTTGTGCGTGTGGTCTGATTTGAGAAATGCTGTTTTCAGAGTTATTTGATTTGCAGAGTGGAAAAACAGATCGCGGGCCAGTGTGTTTTATTTTATAGTTTACTCAGTAAGAAACAAAATACCTGTGGGGCCCTAATTAGCATGTAGCTGCATCACTTGGAGACTGCAGTGTGTGAGCCATGGAAGTAAAACGTTTCCACTTCAGCACTGAGGAGAGTTTCCCATCCAGGAGAAGCACCTGAGCTATAGCTGGACACCCCTGAGACTATCCATGTTCTTGGTTCTCATTTATTAAAAATACTCTTTGGAACATTTTAGTTTGGGCTTTTTGCATCACATATTGAATCAATAAACCTTGCTTGATAAGCAAGCAGATTGATAAAATTCACATCTTGTTTGGGACTAATCCACTTCCACTGAGTTGCTGCAGCATCATAAATCTGCGCAGAGCATACAAGTTCTGTGGTGTGCAAAGGCTGCCTTTAACCAAAAAAAGAGAAAAGCTGGATTGTTCACTCCTGGTTAGTGGTCTTGGCAGATGCTCAAAGGAAAATGGATCGTAGGACTGATAAGGAAACTGAGTCTAAGGATGATAACATTTCCTTTGGCTGGAGTAGAAGTGCAGGGAATGTCAGTCCTGGTTATGCTACTGGTTGGAAATGGGTTGTCAGCAGCACCAAAATCAACATTTTGTTTTTGGTTCTATGATTCTGAATTACTTTATGGATACTCCATTTCCAAATTTCCTTTCAGTAGTTTTGTGGTAACACTTCATTATTGCACCATAGCTGCAGTTGTGAACAGCACTGCAGGGACAGAAGGAGGAAAAAAAACAACAACAACAAAAAAAAAAACTGGGGCTAGAGAATTAAGGAAGCAAAAGAAATATTTCTGATGTTCTTGGAGCTCCTGCAGGATTGCAGCATCTCTGGAAGAGCTGGAAACAGCTCTGGTGCTCTCTGTTAGGCAGCTCCAGCTGTTCCCTTGCCTTGAGTCTGCCACTGACAGTATCAACCAGCAGCACCAATCTGTATCTGACAGGAAGGCTAGGTATGGGAATTCAGCGTTTGTATGCAAGCAGAGTTGCTGCCAGGACTAAAGAATGAGGTGTGTCTGTCTTTGAAATGAGGGAACTCAAACAGTTCTGGATGTTCGATATGAGCACTTATGGATGCTCCCATAGGACCTGGTGTTGAAGTGTTAGCTCAGACAGCATCCAAGAGTAAGAGTTCATTCAACAGGCACAAAAAAGTATTTGTGCCTCCGCAGTAGGGTGGTGTAGCCAGACGTAACACACAGTGAAACTGTTGGGCTACAGTATACACTGGTGCTCAAAGCTCCGCCCTGCAGGATCTATAGGGTCCTGAGCCCTGCTGGTTCCTGAGCTGCAGCCTCAGCAGCACTACAGGAAAAGTGTGGTACTGCTGAGCATGAAGGAGCAGGAAGTGTGAGGTGCCTTGAGCTGGAGTCTGTCCACAGTGCTACGCAGAGTGTTGCTGCACTTGCAGAAGTTGCCATAGTATTTTAATAACTGTGAGTGATTTAATGGCCTATCTGGAAAATGGCAGCACTGGTACAGCTAAGTTCATGCCACAAGCATTACTGCCTTCAACTTTCTTGTGAGGCAGCTTTCTTTTGGAAATTAGTTATTTTGTGCCTTCTTTTATACTAACATAGTCACACGTGTTGTCAGATCTGTCCTCCTGTGTTCCTGGGTTGCAAATTTTCTCTCTCCAGTTTGAGATATTCTTCACTGACAGCATGGGACCAGGGTAGGTGTGCTGAAAAGATATGTTCCTCTGCAGGACGTACTTTTATCTCTCTTCTTGAACTTCTCATCAGAAAAATCCTTCTCTGTCCTTCTCCTTTATCTATCATTTAGCTTTTGTGAAGCCAGAAGCATTGATTTCAATTCAGCTGGAGCATCTGTTCTGTTCAGCTTTCTGTGTATGGTGGCATAGAAAAAGATGACTGGCTCATATGGCCTTTGCAATTGCGTGTAGTAGGTCTTCCAAAGGTTCTGTCCCAGTGCCCAAAGCCCAGTTGATGCCTTCTGGTTATTGTGGTTTCTCTGATTTATTTCAAAACATTTATTCTTCAGGCTGGTACGGACTGTACTGGAGAATCCAGTTTCAAAATGCTGCTCTTGCAACTGTTATGTAGTTGTTTTGTAGTCCTTTCCTCTAATTCTTCTTTCCTTTTTATAGGGTCTATTGAGACTTGGGAAACAATAAATAAAAATGCTGTTTGAGTTTATCTTAGGAGAATATAGGATGTTGGCTCAAGGAACTTTGTTGATTATCTTGGATAGCCTTGGACACTTCCTTTGGTGTATCTATAATTGCTTTGAGAAACGTGTTTGTAAAGAGCTGGCTTCTAATACCATAGATTCAATGACTTGATTTCGGATACATAGCTGAATTCTGCCCCCTGCCTTACTGCAATTGCCCCAGCGTAACAAAAGTGTAATTTGTCCTACAGCTCTCAGGTATTTGATTTCTTCATTATAACTCACTTATTGCTTTCAGGGTATTTGTGTCTTGGATCAAATTCTAAACTTCTGGGAGAGGTAGTTGATAAAAGGGGGAGGGAGAAAAGGGAACTACACAATATATCTAATAAATATGTGACATATACTTTAAAAATGTTGTTTTCTTTCAACAAACGGGGAAGAAAGCAATGCAGAATTTCCTCATTCCCCAGGATATTGGCATGAGTCCTGGATCCACTGAAACGTGTAGGGAGATCTAATTAATTAACTTCAAATACCAGACTAACTCATTGTTTCAGTGTATCTCCATTTTAATGTGAATATAAAAAGAACTTGGATTAATGATCACAACTTTGCCTGGGTATTTGAGGGCTCTTACTTAATAGTGACAGCTCTTTCTGCAATTTGATATCATCAGCATACGAAGTGACATCAAAGTCAGTGCCTGGAATTTATTACTGCTACTGCAGATGAAGCCTGCAGACTTCAACCTTGGCCCTGTTAAGTCACTTGCAGTTTAATCACAGATTTCAGCAGCACCTAGATTTCATTCTAATGCTGCTGTTGATAATCTGTTTAAAAAAAAAATATATACACACACACACACACACACACACACACACACACACACGGGGTGGGGGGGGGAATTCTATATGACCAAAGGCTTCTGCATGCTCTGAGGAGTTTGTGGAGTTGAGCAGAAGGCAGTGTCTTGTCATCAGCACTGATCCAAAGCTCAGAGCTGGAGGAAAAGAGCAGGTGAGCCTGGTCACATGTAAGAAGGGCAGATGTGGCTGCAGGGAGTTGTCATCCTGTATAAGCTATCATTTCCACTCTCCAGACTTCAAAGGAGTAGGTCATACCAGTTTGCTGTCTCTCAAATAAAGCTTATCTAAGGATGTTTTTGCAATTTCAGACCTATAGAACTTAAAATGGAACAGGTTTGGATTTCTTTTTTGGTGCTGTAAATCCAGCATTTCTGTAGACAGCTTCATACTTAACTCAGGCTACAGTTCAGATCTTCCAACTCATGCTTCCAAGATGAGGGATGTGATCTAGCCTTAAGAATAGAAAGACAGCAAGTGCCATCTACTAACAGGCAAAGCACAACATAGTCCTATCCAGTCTAGTCACTCACACTGTCTGAGCCAGGACTGCCTGCAGAGGCCCTGACTCTGCTTTCTCCACACAGTGACTCTGGCCACTTGATGATAAGTGGTTGAAACTGTGGTAAGCCTGTATTGTGCAACTAGATCATACCACATCACCCAGTGAGAAGTCCCTCTGCCCGTGGACTGGGGAAGAATGTCCAACAGCAGGTCAGTATCTTCACATCAGTGTTGCCACTGAAGGTGGAGCCTTAGGTTTTGTAATCATAGCATCAGGAATGTGGGTCTTGTGTGCAGCAGATGCAGTTCAGCAAAAATGGTGCAGCTTCAGCAGTCAGTAATTCATAGAATCATAGAATTGTTTGAATTGGAAGGGACCTTTAAAAAGATCATTTTTTCCCGCTCCCTTGCAATGAGTGGGGACACCAACTGAAAGATCACATTTCTCAGAGCCCTGTCCAGTCTGATCTTGGATGCACCTCCAGCATCAGGGCACCCACCACCTCTCTGGGCAACCTATGCCAGTGCCTACCACCCTTATTGTAAAACAAGATTTCTTCCTTATATCCAATATAAATCTTCTCTTCCTTAGTTTGAAACCATTTCCCTTTGTCCTATTAGGTGTGTACAGAAACATCAAGATGGCTTTCTGTTATGCCTAGTTTCATTTGCAGAATAAAATTATCAGGTCATTTTCTTGGCTTTGTTGGGGGGCACAGAGATGGTTTTCATGGTGTTTTCATTGCTCCCGGAGAAGTTCAGAAGTGCTCTTCCAGGCTGTTGGGGAGGTGTCAGGGAGCTGTGCATAGAGTGTCTTGTATGTTGATGCTCATAAGATCTATTTAAAATGAGCACTGTGGGCTTGAATTTCTTCCTTTTTCAAGCAGTATTAATTGGGAAAGATCCTGTGGAAACCATCGATTGTTTCTGTGGAGCAGAGGATGAAGGAGGTCCCTATTTCAATTCCCCTTTCAAACATTGCATCAGGATTCCAGTGCAATATGGTATAGAGAAGGGACACTTCATTAGGAAGCCCTTTATGTAGTTAATTGCATCCCTGAAATAATACATTCCTTATGTGAAAAACTATGGTCTGATCCACTGTCAAGCACGTGGAACAGGTTCACCTTGTGAGTCCAAATGAAATAGCTTAATAGGCTGTTACAGATGGACCTATGAAAGTAGGTGGATTTTTCTGTTCAAGCTGCAGTAGTGTGGATGGCAATGACTGAGTCCCAGTGGTACTTCTCAAAATGAAGACTATTACGTAACTGTGGGCCTGAATTTCCTTGCACTGACTCTGTTTTTGCTCTGCAGTTTCTCCATTCACTTTCCCTAAGCTTTTAAACAAATCAAATTTTAAAGCTGAACACTGCTGTCAGGTTTCCTGGCTGCTATTAGGAAGGAGCTGTGTAATTGTCTGTTGAGTGTAAATCAGTGTAGTGCTGGGAGGGCAGCCTGATTAGCTAAATCTGAAGTCGACTCACATTGCCATGTTCTGACCTGCTGTGATCAATTCTCCCATTTTAAAGCCAACAGCAAAAAATGGTTTCAGAAAGCTACTGGCAGTGTTCAGTGACTCCAGCAAGCCTTCAGATTGGGAGCATAGTTCTATAAACATGCTTGGGAAGCATTAACAGGAACACTTTATTCTAGATTTTGGAGAAACACAGTGTCCAAACTCATTCATAAACTGTTTCCCAACTTCCATCCCCCCTGCAGGCCCCCACCAATCACTGAAATCTATATAATTTTTAAGGATGGTTCCATTTTAAAAATAAAACCTAACATATGAGCAGCTTCCAGCATGTGTCAGGAAGAGATAAGTCACCCAAAGCCATGATGGCCCACTAGGGTGCCTTAAGTGGAATCAAGCTCCTGTCTACACAGTCCTTATTAGGATCTTTCTCTCCCTTTCCCTCTCTCTCACTTCCTTTTGGCATTTGCTCTTTAAAGTGAACAGCACCTGAGCTGGCGTCCTGAACCTCACCAGTCTTTGTAGAGTTCAAATTGAGTTCAAATGTTCTAATTAAAATGTGCCCTTCCTCTCTCCATCATTAGGTAGATGCAAACAGACAACTGAAGCTTCCTGACTGGAAAAGATTGGTCAGTGGCCTTATATCCAAGGGATGAAAAATCCCTGCTGGAAAACATATCCTTATGCAGACCACTTGACTCGATATCTATTGAGCCAGAGCAGTAGCAGCTATATGAAAATGTTAGCTATTCTTGTCACGATCTTGTAGGAAAGGATTTTGTCCTCCAAAGTTGGTGGCTGGGTCTCTGATTCCCTGTTCAGATCTGTAGCATGTGTTCTTTGCCTCCGAGTACCTAGGATGATGAGAGGACATTAACTGTCTGCTGTCTTTCCTTGGAATGGAGTTGTTCTTCCAGTTGGAATAGTGCTGGGAACTGAAGGCTAAAAAAGAGAAATAGGAACTTTGTGAACAATTGACTCCCTGCTACAGCTGCTTTAAAAAAATAAATAAAGAAAAAGATGTCTTTATTTTAAGAAAAGTTCTGACCCCCAGTCATACTGCACTTTCTCTGCCCAGAATAATTTAATTTTTGACACTTGTATTTCATTTATTTAAAGAAATAACAGTCTCTGATGTCCCACATTTGCTTTAGAATGGGGAATAAAAAATCTATTTCCTTCATAAACAACAGCCAAATATTTTGAAATTTCCTTGGTGCTTTTTTTTTTTCTTTTCTTTTTTAAAGCCAAAATATAATAGTCCTGCCATGGGCAGTGCTTGCCCTGGCATTTTTCAGGAAATGATGGCTGCAGCTGCTTGGATCCGAACCTCTGATCCATTCAGAATCCACTTCAGATTCTGTTTGTGCTGTTCCTATTTCCTCATTGTATTCATGTTTCTCATGAAAAAGGAAGCAAACCTGGTTGATAGATGGGCAAATTCTAGCCCAAGCTCTTCTCAGACTTTAAGCTACTTAGGGGAGAAAGAGATCTCGTGTTGGTAGGAAGCACAGAGGAGCTGTTTTCCATCAAACTCAAGAGGTGTTTAAATAGCTCTAATCTTAGGCCTAAATTTCCTGTTTGCCCCTTAACCCATGCAATATAATCCCCATCATGGCTAATGTACCAAGGCTGATCAGAGATCGCTCAGACTCCAAGCCTGTACTGCTACAAATTTGTAGGAAGAAACCTATCTTCATCAACTATATCTGTAAATGTTTCATTGTCACTTCTAAAGAGGGAAAGAGAAATGATGCTGAAGACCACCCTTAGTCTTTATGGTACCCTTTGCAGAACCAAATTCATTCCTCTTCTGACAACTCTTGTACTTAGATATTTGCTTGGCCCTGGCTCCAAGTGCAGACCATTTTGGTAGAAGCCGGTCTCTGAAAGGAGCTCCCCGCTGCCCCTCAGCTCCCTCTGCCTTTCTCATGCCAACACAAGAATTTTTAAAACAACAACAACAAAACACCAAATCATTCTTTTCATAATCCAGAGCATGACAGATTGACTGTGTTTTCTTCAGGAGTGGGGCTGCCCAAAATCACTGTGGAAGAGCAGTTCCCCAGGAAGGCTTCCCTCCCAGTCCCTGATGCAACCCATCACTAAAGAACAAGACTCATTTGCCTGCATACACAGCCTGCAAATACTTTTTTCCTGCAGTAGTAACACTGTTGAGGCTGTGATGAAAGGATATAGGCCAGTCAAAGTTTGTAGAGAGAGATAACATCTTTTATTAGAGTAGCTAATACTGTTGGAAAAAAGCAGACACGCTTTTGGAAGCAATATTATCCTTTATTATCTTGCTGTTCACCCTACCATCCTTCTTCTGAAACAATAAATACTTACAAAGTGGAAGGAAACCTGACCCTCTGGGGCAGGTAAGAGACAAAGGCTTGTGTCTGACTCCTGATCCCTGTACCTCTCCCATTTGTATTGGTAAGAAATCTCCCAATGCTCAAGGGCATTACATGGCCCCTGACTACCCCTCTGTTCTGTGCCAGAAACAACAACAATGAGCAAACTTGCTTGTAGTGGCGTCAGTAATGATCGTTTCTGATGAGGGTCCCTTGTCTGGCCTCTTTGTGCCTCTCTGTCAGCACCTCTTGGGTCACTGACAGCCCATTGGCAGCTGGAAATTATAGACTGGTAATGTGTTTAACATATTGTGGAGTGCTGGTAGAGGGAGGTATCAGGAAAATCTGGACTGTGGTTATTGACACAATGGAGAAGGTTTGTCTGGGGTCACTTTAGGATCTCCTTTGCCAAAAGTGTGCCCAGGCAATCAGGAAGGCTAACTGTATCCTGGGATACATAAAGTATAACACTGCCAGCTGAGTGAGGGAAGTGGCTGTCTTACTCTGTACTGTGTGGCCTCGCCTTGAATACTGTGTGCAGTTTTGGGTGCCTCAGTATAAAACTGTTAGAGAGCATCCAACAGAAGACTACAGAGATAGTAAAGGGGCTGGAGGGCAAGGTGTGTGAGGAGCAGCTGGGATCCTCTGGGTTTGTTGAACCTAGAGCAGAGGAACTGAGGAGAGTCTTCATGGCAGCTGCTGCATCTCATGTGAGGGGTGGAGGGGCAGCGCTGAGCTCTGCTCTCTGATGACAGTGACAGGGCCTGAGGGAATGGCATGGTGCTGTGTCAGGAGAGGGTCAGGTGGGGGTTAGGAACAGGTTCTTCACCAGAGGGCAGTGGGCATGGACTCGAGTGCTGGAGTCCAAGAGAAGTTCAGACAATGCTATCAGATGCAGCTTGACTTCTGGTTGGTCCTGTGTGGAGCCAGGAGTTGGACTCGATGATCCTTGTGGGTCCCTTCCAACTGGGGGATATTTTGTGATTCTATGATTCTGTAAAAGTATTCAAGAGATTAGAGAAATATTGTCAGAAATGGCTTTACTGGTGAACTTTGCTGCGCCTAATCATGGGAAGGTGGATCGAGTTAAGGTGTTGTCAGCTTCCTTTATGGAAAGCCATTTTCACTTCAAGGCTGTCCGCTTCCCAGTCACCTCTTTGCAAGATGATCTCAGCTCTGAGGTGGTCTTCTGCTCCCAGCATGAAGGTCAAGGACCTGATCTCAGTGCTATCTGAAAGCCTGCATGCCTTCTGCCTGGGTGTTCAGTACAGAAAAGAATTACTGGGTAAAGAAGTATCACATAACCTAACCAAGTGGCTCTGGGGCTTCCTATGATCCTCACCAAAGTGAGGCATCTATTCTGGGGCAATTTAGCCAACAAGCCACCTCCCAGAGGAATAGAGACGGAGAAGATTGTTCCACTGGACATGATCTCTTCTCTCCTGATGGCAGCTTTTCAGCAGTGGGTCCCAGTGCAGCACCTTAACAGAGATAGCAATTGGGGTAGCTGGGAACATAATGTGAGTTTCAGCAACGTTTTTCAACGCCACCAGAAGAGAATGATAGAGACCAGGCCTGAGAAATTTGCTTAGACTGGGAACAACACCTACAGGGGTGGTGCAGCCTGAGGTGACAGCAGGAATGTAAGTTACAAAAATAAATCCACGAGGATCCTGAGAATGGAGAACATACTTATTTCATATTGACAGGGAGTAAGGGGCTGCCAAACCTACTCAGGGCAGGGTTTCAGCTGCCTGAATAACCATGTGCCCTGTAACTTCAGTGTTATTTCATATCTCAGTAATCGCTTCCATGCTCTGAGTGTTGCTCAGGACAGAAATGACCGCAAATCTCTGTTCAAATCAAGAAATATTGATCCATTTCAGGAACCAGGGATAGCGGATATACATGCAGACAGGCCACCCAGCTCTTGTTTTTAAATGAAGATAGCCATCATAAGCATTTTTTCTTCTCTAGAGAGTATTCTGAACTGGCTGGAAGCTTTTAGAAGAAGAAGGATTTTTTGGGATGGAGGTAAAGAATGAAGAAGGGAAAGAGTGACAGTGAGGTTGTGAAAACATGTCAATTTAAACAGAAATTTGTTTTCAGTTTTTTTAGCTCTGTTGTTCTGATTCATATCAGCTGTTTGATTATATTACAAATCTAGATTAATTTCATATTAATGTTTTAAGTCGTGTTGGTGTTATTTAAGCTGTATGATGTTTTCCAAAAAAACACCCCCAACAGCTACCTGCCCTCCCTTGGGAAGTTACTGCTACCCTGAGTTCTTTCAGTCAGTGGTTTCAGTTCCTTTTGGGTTAACTCAGATTTCCAGCTTTCTAGGGCAATGAGTTTTGAACGGCTTGTTTCCCTGCCAGCATGCACTGCTCAGCGTATAGAACTCAAGTCCTATTTGGTCCTTCACTAGCTAAGTCTCATGGTGTATTTCATGAAGGAGATGGGTTTCACCAGCACCTGCCATCCCACAAGTCTCTGGAAGTGAGCAGATGCTGTTTGTAAAAGGCTTCCTTGGGCTTTCGTTTTTGACTCTAAATCTGAGCAGGCATTGAAATATAATATTTGATATTATTCAGAAATGAGTGGATAAGTCTGTAGATTAAAAAAAGAAATACCCTGAATCACATTGAAAAAGAAGCCAAGAGCTTTTCTTTTGGAGTTATTATACACTAGATAAATCAAAATCTTCCTATGTATATGTTGTCGTAGAGCAGAAGACTCCCTAGGAGTCTCACAGATGGTCTGTATATTTGGAGTACCCATTGGCTATTTCTCTTTCCTGTATATGGGCAGAGCAATTGTACAAGGACCAGTTTGAGATTAGGACATGGTTGGCTGAAGGATGACTTAATTTTTTTTATGTCATTCCCCAAACTTCAGAGAATATAAAGGAAACACTAATTTGTTTCCATGGGCATTAGCCCATAAATTGTGATCAAAATCACCTTCAGGATGTTCCAGTCCATTCTTCAAGCCAATGCTGCACGTTCCTTATCACAGAACTGTTATGGTGAAGGCCTTATATTATTTTACATTATCTCTGATGTCATCTGGTTGGCCTAATTGAAGATGACTGGGTCTCTGATCTATTGAGACTACACATCTCTGTCTTCACACCTCTCTTGGCCACAGTAGCGGATAAAAAGAGCCCAAGGGACAACTGATATTCTTGACTGCCAGCCCAAACATTTCAGCTGGAAGGAAGACAATTTCCCAAGTGATATCCCTTCCCCCACAAAGGCTTTTGGCAGTTACCCTGCTGCCATCTCCAGTCACAAACATCTGGCTGTGGGATCAGACAGCAGCAGAGCCTTCTGACCCCTGATCCTGGCTGACCTCTCCCTACCCTTAAGAAGGGGGGCTGCCATTGTGTTTTGAACTGCCCAGTGGCCTCTGGATGGTTCTCACGACCATCCTCCCACCTGGTGCTGGCAGCCTCAGGCTGGCAGCCCTGGGTGCAAGGTCAGGGATGAGTGAGGCACGGAGTTGCTCACAAGACAGCCTTCTCTCCAGGGTGCTCCAGGATCCTCTCTGTGCATGCAGGCAGCAGTACCTGATGTCCAGTGTGCTGCAGCCAGGCAGTTACCAGGGCTCCTGGCCTTGCCAAAGCATCATCTGCCACCTAACTCTTTAGGGTAGAAAGGTGACACCAGACCAAACTTTGCTTTGGTGATGGTGGTGAAAAGCTTGAACAGTGAACTGAAGCAGTGGTCCATTTCTGTGTGACCGGGATACAGGGTTTGCACACCTGTGCTTGCATCCTTGCCATAGAGAAACTTCTGGCTTTGTATCTCCCCCAGAAAAACAAGAAACAAATTTCATTGTCTGTCTCTGCTCTCAGACGAGCTGCATTTAAGAAATTATGTATCAGCAAATAAATAAATAAAGTCTGCTCCTAGTCCTAGCCACAGTGTTTTCTCCAGAGCCCTTCCCATTGTGTGCTCTGCACCTCCCCCTCCTCCTCCTCGTGTTAGCTGGAGTCCATCTGCTCCGTCCAGCCCGCTGCAGCTCAGGGAATCTCACGTCATTCCCGTCTCAGCTAGAGATGTGCCTGAGCTGCAGACTGTTGGATGGAGATGCCTCTGTTTGTTTCCCAGTGTGGGAGGAGGGGATGAATCTTCTCAACTTTGCCCCAGTTCCTTAAAAACAAAAGGCTGACAGTGAGAGGTGACTGTGGCAGTGGACCTGGTGATGGCTAGCTTGGCCAGATGCCCCTCACTCTGCTCTGCTGTGCAGCCCTGCTGGGCTCTGTCCCTACTCCCCATGGCAATAGGTCATCATGTCACACCTGGGTAGCTGTGACATCACTGCTGCTATGGTTCCATCACCAAAGGCAGTCACAGTCAAGACAGCTCTCCTCCATCCCTGCCAGGATGGCATGCAGGCAGGGCAGCATCATTGCTGTCTTTACTCTCAGCACTGCTTAGGGTGTGATGAGACAGACAGGCAGCCCCTCAGGGAAAAGGAAGGTGAGTGACCATAGTGTAGGATGGATGGATCACTTGAGGTCACAGCTCAAGGGATGGAGGTGGACCAGGGGTTCACTGTACTCCCCAGCTGCACTATAGACTATATACATAGGGCATGGCGTTCCCCTCCCCCCCAGGGCTCTGATATAGGGAATCCACCTCTGCCTGCTCTGGTAGACCCTGCTTGCAGGAGGGCATGAAACAGAAAGGGAAAGCAATCCGGAGCGTCCAAGAAATGGCTGTGAAGCAGATGTCTGGGAATCATTATGAGAACACTCTCAATCTTCCTGGAGCAGCTGAAAGCTTTACTGCCAACAGCGCTTGGCTGCCAGTCTCTCATTGCTGTATAAATGATGATAATGCTCTTTGCTACTCCTTCTCCACACGTCCTCCTCTTCCCCTGGGGGTAGGCTCTCCTTGGCAGCCACACGGTTCTTGTTATATGTGAGGAGCTGTTGGCAGCAAGGGCTGGGATTGAACAGAGGAAGGCGAGAGGGTAAGGTCCCTCTGCAAGCTAATAACCACCAGCGCACCGGCTGCAGTGTTCTGTGCTCATTGCAGAGCTTCTCCAGGTGCCTTTAAAAGGCAGCACTTTCTATTCACAAGCTTTAACTGGGGGTTGGAGAGTCAGAAGCGTTCTGCTTGTAGGGAAGAAGCAATGAGCCTCTTTCCCTGCTGTAGCACTGACCGGAGTCCAGCAACTGAGTCCCTGGCACTAAAAAAGCCGGGAGGCGGCTGCTCTGTGCCATGGTTCGTCACTTGTCCTTGCTGGCAGCACTGTCCTGCAGCCCCCTGGTGGTTACTCAAGGTCTGTCTCAGCTTTGTGCAAAGCGTCCCTCATACCTGGACTTAAATCTGCTGCTTTGGTGGCCTTTAGCAGTTACTCAGGAGTTTACAGCAGCAGCTCCACAGAGCTCTTTCTGCACTGTTACCCTGCTGATGAAGGGCTGTCTGCCCAGCACTGAAAGATATTCCCAACAGCACACTGAGCAATAGGAACACAGACCCAGCAAGTAAAGCCTTTTCAGCTATGGAAATACTTTTTACTGCCAAATAATAATGCAGAGCTCTTGTTCTACTGCACCTCTTTTGCTGAGTGCGTGTGGAGTTACAGAGAATCCCCAGCTGCCCTGGATGTGCATTTCTCCCTGCAGCCGTAGTGCTTCTGTACCTGACCAATGTATGAGAACAGCTTTTCCACCTAGAGTTTCAGGCTGGAGTGCTTATATTTCAGGCCTGCAACTTGACAAATAATAGCAACAAATAATCAAATACCCTAGCCTCATGTCTGGCAGACCTAGCCCAGTCTGAATGAACCAGGGGTTCACAGACAGCATCTCTGGAGATATTCTTTGCTAAGAGAAAATATAGAAGTGTGTACCCTCACTTGTAGAGGACAGGGAGCTATTCTGACCCATGGATGTTCCAAGCTTGCCATGTTCTTGGATTAAGAATCCTTATCCTTCTCCAGAAATGTTCAGTGCTAATACAGAGGTCTGCTGTGCACATGTGAGAGCTCTAAATTCAGCCCTACTGTATATACGTATCAGCCTCAGAGCTACTGAGCAGAAATCCAGCAGACTCACTGTGCAAATAGCAGGTTAACAGTAAGTCAGACTCCAGGCAAGCATTGAGATTTCTTCCTGCAGAACCCTACTTCTTGGGGCACCCATGGGACCTTCCTCAGGGATTTTCTTCTATTAGCCACCCGGGCCTGTAAACTGAGCCTTTGACTCCTTGTGGGATGCAGGATTGTTGGATTTCAGTAGACTCTGGCGTTAGTAGAAGGCGAGACATCACTCTTTTGACTTATTCAGAAATGAGAAGCAGGCACAAGCAGACCTGCAGCAGCCAAGAAACATTTATCTGGAAATCTCCCCATGTCTTTCTGGTGGGATTAGTAACAGCACAGAACTGTTTTGAACACAGATGCCCATGTATGTATTTGGCAATTTTCAAGCACTGGAAATATGCGGAAAGCTTCAATGACCACAGAGAAAAACAGACTCAATGCAATTATTGCACTTCTTTCAGATCAAAATGGTGTTACGCAACAGAAAGATAAACCCGGTGCCAAAACATTTCTTAAAGAAGCTTTATTACAGCAAAGCCCAGTTCTCAGAGGCCTTTCATGTTCTTTGTATTATCAAGTCATGGATTGACTTAGCCAAAACACATTTGTACTCTAGAACTGTGTTTCTTCTCTTTTGTTGTTTCCTAAATCTCCTTAATAAAAGTTCTCAAAGGGCCGCAGGAGAAGATGGGAGAAGAAAGCCAAATGCAGCATTCCAGCACAGCTCCCTCTTCACACAGGGAGGTAGAGACTCAGGCTGAAGGTCTGGATTAAACAAGCTGACCCTGCCAGACTAAGAGCTACTTAGCCAAAGATCTGCCACACCTCATGCTCCTTTATCCCCACAGCTCTGCTCTCCCTCTGCCAAGCCCATCCTTTATGAGTACTCACTAGGTTCTGAGATAAAAAAATGTATTTTCCGTTGAAGTCCTGGAAGCATCTCAGTTCTGAAAATCTTAGTGTAGTTCAGCTTGTACTGAGACTGCAGTTAAAGAAGAACCAATGCTTCTTAGTGGTGGTGATGATGACTGGAGAATTATTTCTGGGTTTTTCTCATAGACAAAATAAGCAATCAAGACATATTTCATGGAAAATTTTTCATTAATGAAAACAGGTTGTCTAATTTGGCCAAAAGTCAACTCTCTGCTGATCTGACAAGCTTTGAAACCCCATAGGAGCAGCAGCTGGAATGCTTCAGGCTGCTCCTCTCTTGCATAAGCTGTGACACACAGCTGGATATCTCAGGTTGGATATGAGCAAAATTTTTTTCTCCGAAAGTGTGGTGAAGTGTTGGCACAGGCTGCCCAGGGAGGTGGTGGAGTCACCATCCCCAGAGGTGGTAAAGAAAAGGGTAGATGTGGCACTGAGGGACATGGTTAGTAGGCATGGTGGGTGTACGTTGATGGCTGGACAACATGATCTTTGCGGTCTTCTTCAACATTAACAACTCTGTGATTTTATGATTCTATGGACCACTGTTGTGCTCGTGGTATGGGAGCATGGATCTCTTGCTCCACTTAATCTTTACCTTTTCCTAATGTCTTCTTCTCACTGTATTTGGGAAAGCTGAGATCAACAACAGATCTTATTCACTTTTGCCTCCCAAGCAGCCATCCCTTGTATCCAGCTCTCTGAACTTCCATCTGTTTGCTCATCCCATGTGAAAGTCTGTCCCATACCCTGTTCTCCTCCTTCCCTCTTCCAGATCTAGTCTGGCCCACACCTCATTATTTTTGGACATAGTAGGTGGGATTTTATCCTGTAGCTGTGTTGATAGCAACTGGGGAATTCAGTCTGCACAGAAGATATCCCACAGAACCAAGCACTGTGTTAGGAAAGAAGCTGGAAGAGTGAAGGGTCCAAATTGCAGACACGTCAAAGGAAAGGCAGGTAGATCACAAGCCATGACGATACTACATCCATCATTTTACCTTCTCATGAAAATCCTCAGATTTGGCTGGAACATGGAGTGGCACAGTACAGCCTAGGAGTGGGAAATAATCTGTTTTTAGATGTCTGTGTTTTCCTATTGTTTGTCAAAACTCATTTCCCCTCTCTGGCTGCCCGGGCCTAAATAAAGCACACTTAAAAATACAGACAATGCATATTACACATGTTGAAGCTGTATTAGGTCATCCCACGTGGCTGTGCTGCAGAAGCAGCAAGGCCATCCATATCCTCGGGGGTCACCTCCAGTCCCTGCTCCTTCTGCCGTAGTGCCTCTCATTTTGTCTGTGGGAATGTGCAGTGCTGCACAGCCGTATGGGTGCCAGGGAAAAGCAGATACGTACACACAAAGAACAGGAAAGGGGAAAGAAAGACGGAGGAATACATCAGTGGATCGAGCTGCCTGACAACCCTTCTGGGGGCTTTACATCTTTTGTTTCAAGTATGAGCTTTCTTTGAACGACAATGTCTAAGCTGGTTAGCTAATATACAGGTGTGAAACCCTCAGCAAGAACATATAAGGTATAAAAGACAAGCTGTATCCCCCAGGACTGCAGCTAACCACTGCCTTTGCAGGGCTACTTGTGACCATTCAAGTCAAAGGGCTTTTCTCCTAAGAAACACTAAAGAAAGCATTGCTTTTTTGGATGAAGGGAATGCCGGAGTGGGAGTTTTGTCATATATTGAGCACACTTTTATGCTCTATAATAGTACTCACTGACTTGTTTCTCACAGCATGTAAAACATTCAACATCAGAAGGGCATCTCTGGGCAACCTGATCTAGTGCCTGATTTAGCAGTTGGAAATTTTGCCCACAGCAGGGGGTTGGAACTAGATGATCCTTGAGGTTCCTTCCAACCCAAGCTGTCCTATGATTCTATTCTTGGCCTGAAAGGTGGCAGCCACCGGTACCTGAGAGGAACTGGGGAGAAATTTTGTCTGTGGACACTGGAGTGGATTCTCGCTCATCTTGGCAGTGCTACCTGACAGCAGCTGTAGGAGAAATGGAGATGAAGAGTGTCATGGGATGCTGGGTTTTCATCTGAGGCTCTAGATGTGGCATACTGTACGTTTTCTGGTGGTTGTGAAAAGTCAGGTTTGCTTTGAGCATTCATGAAATAATGTCAAAGTTTTTGATAAACTGTAAATATATATATATTAAAACCTGTTTTAAAGCCCACCTTTAATAATTTTTAGTGAAATCGAGCCTTTCCAAGATGAAAATCTCTTTCAGCTTACTTCTTGTCTTGGAAACAGCATAAAATACTGGGCTTATTTTGAGTCATAATTTTAAGTGTACAGTTCTATGAACAGTATTTAAAAATCTTTTGGCACTGCTTAGACTGTGTTTTGCTTCATGCAGAAACCAACCAAAAACTTTTCCAGTATGGCGTTTGTGTGTGGATTCATGAATTGTTCATTCACTTGCTGATACCACTGAGGAAGTTGAGCAGCTTCTGTGAAGACTTAAGTGCATTTTGCAAAAGAAATATGGCATTTCCAAGCTGACATTTTGCATGATAGGACAGCTGCTTTAGCCCTCCAAGTACAGCTACTAAAGCACCTCATTCTACCAAAAAAAATTCAGAAAACATTTGTGCTCATTGCATATACATTGCCTGTAGGGTTTTTTTGTTTTGTTTTGTTTTTAAACTGGAATATAATTTGTCACACTCAAGCCATGAGGATTTTGATTTATTGCTTAATATGTGTGTCTCATTCCACCGGTGTGTCTCCCAGGCTCAGGAGCTGCAGTAGATGTACAAGAGAAAAGTCAGTGCCAAAGAGAGCTGTCAACACATCTTGTGTACTCTGTGTCGTCAGCAAGCAGGGCGCTGGCCCCTGCACCTGGCTTTTATAAGTCTCTATCACTATTCCAGCACTCCTATATGATATCCAGATTTGCCTCCACCTCCCACATACCCAACCTCATCCCAAAGTTATTACTACAAACCGGCTGATCTGTGAAGCTCATTCAGAAGTGCTGAGAAACCTTCACATGTTGTTGGACAGCAAAGCCCTTCCTCCTTTCTCATTGCAGTTACCAACATTCTGCTGTTAACAATTTTAATTTGGGGGTCTTTTGACCCTCTTTTTTGTTTCGTTTATCCTTACCGCAGTTCTTTGTTTCTGATGAGGTTTTAAACTCTTCTTGGCAATAAAACCCAGAAATATTTCACAGCTACTCGCCCACGTGAAAATACTTTTGTGACCCTGATGCTGATTGGATGGATAGTGGCTTTTATTTCATATTTCAGTGCTCCATTTGTGTACTGAGGAGAATAGCAATTCTCTGGACAGTGGAGAGTAATCTGAAAAGCATGTTAAGCCTATACAACCCTAGATGTGCTTTCTTATGCACTGTGTCTGCCTCAGCTTACATGTGGTCTCATTAACAACTGTTGCTCAAAATAGTGTTGTGCGGTAATTTCTAGAGTTGGATCCTGGCTTGACTCAAGCTGAAATCACAGTGTGTTAAGGCCAACTCTGTTTTTTTCTTTCTTCCCTCCTGAGGTCTATTCAGAAGCATTACTCTGTGCCATCCTCATGACACTGTTCATAAAGAGTCATTAGCACAGAGGGTCCTGCTGTCTGGTGACAGGTCAGTGCTACAGCACTGGGGTTGAGAACACCGTGATGGGACTAGAAAAACCTGTATTCAGTTCCTTGCTAAGCAGTCACAAACTTCCATCATTTGGCTTAATCACTGAATCTAGTGTGTGCTTCAATTGCCTGTCTGTGCAGGATAGATAATGTTTCCCTCTACCTTCAAGCAGTGCAGTCATCTAAATCTTTCAAGGTATTTTGATATCACAGAGATGGGGGCAAAGACCAGAGGGATACAGACCAACAGAAACCACTGGTTCCTTTAGATTGTAGAATCATAGAATTGTTAGAGTTGGAAGAGACCCTTAAGGGCCATCTAGTCCAAGTCCTCAGCAATGAGCAGGGATACCTACAGTGAGATCATGCTGCTCAGTGTCCCATCTAGCCTGACCTTGGATATCTCCAGGGACAGAGCATCCACCACCTCTTCAGTGCCTTTAATTGTATAATTAAACAATAAACATTGTAATAAACATTCTCCTTAGATCCAAGCTAAATCCTCCCCTCTTTTAGTTTGAAACCATTTCCCTTTGTCCTATCACAACAGATCGTGCTACAGAGTCTGTGACCTTCTTTCTTATAGACTCCCAATGAAATACCCATCTGTACCATAGAACACAGTTGGTAAATACCATGGAAGCAAAACACAATTGATAACTAGGTGCATCTGATCACTACAGAAAAGGATCACATTTCCTAAGATCTGAGAAATAACTAAATATTGCAAAGGGAAGGAAAATCTCCATCTGAGAACAAGGACTTAACAGAATTTCCTCTGTTTGGTTTCCTGGGGAGCCACTGAGATTAAGCAGATATAAATTCAGTTCTTCCTAGGTCTAGGGGGGCAGTAAAAGCAATGAGAAACCACATAAATACATAGGACTTAATTTTCACATTAACACCTCCCCCTCTCCTCAAGACACCCACTCTTTCTGGTTTGTTTACATCGTTAGTACACATCATTAATTACCGCATGCTTATGGGTTTCTGGTGCTGTGTCAAATGTGGAACTGTACAGTGAGGGGGCCTGATCCAGGTCCCGCTGGGACCAGCAGCATCCATGTGTCAGTTTGCACAGGGATTACCACGGGAATGGGCTAATTTGTAGGTGAGAGATGATGATCTGCTCAGTTCACAGGAGGACAGAATCCCTTTCCTAACCAAACCCACATCCCATCTGGCAATCTCTGAATTATTGTTAGGGATAGTTTTTTGTAACTCCACATTAATAAATATCTCTCAACTCTAGCTTATTCTCCATAAAGTATAACAAATGTTTCACAGCGTCAGCCTCTTGACCATAAAGCATAATCCTTTGCAGTGACCTGTGTTTTCCTTGTAGTGATATTTCTCTTCTTATTGTGCCTGTCATGGCTTTGCCCACACAGCCCATCAATTAACAATGGTGTCTACAAAGAAAGGGTTTTTATATACAGAGTTAAAACAGAGCCGTCAAGCGTCGGGGTTTTGATCTCTCCTTGTGTTTCTGTATGAGCAGAACAAGGTGAAAGTGGCAGAAAAGGATGTTCTCATGGGGGTGGGCAGCAGAGATAAAAGATTTCATTTAACACCATTTGAATGTAAATTCTAGTGAAACATGTTAGTGACAGAGAGGAGGTTATGAATGATCAGATATGAGTCTTTGAATAGTTTGCCAAGCCAAACTCCTTCTACGTATTTTCTTTCTTTTTTGCTTTCTTCCTCTCTCACCGCTTTTGATCAGTGACATGTGCCATGATGGTTCCTATCAGGGAGTCAAAGCACTGAGCTGTCCAGAGGAGAAGCAGCAATATGGGATAGGAAGGGAGACATCGGCATATCAAAGATACTCAAGGACTCCAGAGATAATGACAAAATTAACATGAAGTGAAACTGAAGGCAAAGAAAGTGAGACGTGTCTGAGAGTATTTCTGCTGGGGAGGGAAAGATCTTTGTTGTGTGAAGAAGGAATCAGATAACAAACCCACTGCTGAAAGACCAAACCTGAGTGATACTGGAGTTTTGCTTCCATTCACTTCAGATGAAGACACTGAGCTCAGAGTGGATTTTGAGCTAAATCCTAACAGGAAAATATTCAGGGTTTTTGTTTGTTTGTTTTTTGGTGGTTTTTTTTGGTAGAGAGGTCCTATTCCACAAGACAAGTTGATATGTTGATGACAGCTTATAGAGTAAAACCAGCAGATTTGTAATGAAAAACTGAGAAAGTGGTGTTATAAATGTCAAGTTTTGGACAAAATGTAGCTCGTTTTTTCTTTGATGTGTCATCATATATCATATTGGCTCTAGAAGAAGAGTTTTGTCATTAATTCCCTCTGGGAAAATCCAAGACAAGCCCTTGTTTAAGTCAGATTTTTAAAATGAATATTCAGGTTCCAGTCTGTGGAGAAACTGTTTTAAGGATGTCTTAAATATTCAGGATCTGAAAATCCTGAAGAGTAAGTATTCACCTTCTGTTTTGTTGAACTTAGATGTCAGTGGCTCTGAAGTCTTTTGTAGGAATTACCATGCGTTCTCACATGGCCTTATGTTCATGTGTGCTGCCTGTTCCGAGAAGGCACTATTCTCCATTGGGATGCTGATCTCTGAGCACTGATGTTATGCATAGAATGATTTTAAGGTGTCTGTCTTTTTACACTTCCGGCAAGTAATTATCTCCAGGGATAATTATCATGCAAGTGTCCAATCCAACAAATTATCATGTGAGTGTGAGTCAGGAGTCATTTCAATAAACTCCGTGCAGTTTTTTTCTATTTGCATGTGTGTACATTGTGTGATCAGGTCTTGGATCTTGAGTACTCTTGGTTAGGCGCTTACAGTTACTGGGACATCTATCCACCATAATTTCAATTCAGTGCACAGCTGCCACTCGCAGTGTTGAGTTCCTAAATCCTACGGTCGCTACTTCTATTTTGGCTTGAATTTACAAAGCCACCAAAATCTTGTTCCAGGGCTGCGTCTAATGCAGTTGTACACTGGACCAAAGCATGGCCCAGGTGTGGTATTTACACAGGTTAAGCACATATTGATATATTCAGAAGTAGTATAATTTATCCACCTTGGATATTCTTGTTGAAGACATTATTCTCAGCCAGAAATTAAGCTAGAGGAATCTATTATGACACTTCTAAATATCCACATGCACTCATGTCCCCACATGCCTGAAAGAGTTACGTGAAGTTAAAATCTGATCCTGTAGAAGCCTTACTGTGCAAGGAATTGGATTTCCTACAGACTTTAAGAGCATCCTTTTTTTTTTTTTTTTTTTTTCCTAAGGAAGCTATATTATTAGCATAACTTCAGATCATGGCTCTAAAGCATAATTCCAGATATGCTGGTCCCACAGGTGTTTCTGGAATATTTAGTTAAATGGGACTGTCCTGGAGGAAAGCTCTGTGATTCACAATTACTTGTGTTATTTCTGAGTTGGGAGAATTTTCAAATTTCCAATGAACGGTTGTAATAAAATGCAGTATAAGGTATATAAGTATTCTGCAGTCAAAACATGAAGGCTGGCACAGAGTAATGTAAACCTTACCTACACCAGGCAATAATGCTAAAAACACCTTATCAAATTTTGACCCAGAAATACACATGTAGCAAGATAACAAATAACTTGTTCTTGGAGAAAGTCCCAGCCCTGATTTAAATCTTGCGACCCAAATAAATATAAAAAGCCTGCCAGAGCTGACCATGTAAATCTTAACCACCTCATATGGTTTCATTCTATGAAGTGAAAAATACAGGGAAGAAGGTGTTGTTAACACTGTGAATGAGGTATCCAGGAAAAGTGTTATTTATTGAACTCTATGGGAGGGAAGTTAATTTCAGAAGTTATAAACATGATGAATTATAGTTAATATCTTGGAGGAATTAAATGCAATTGAAAGGAAAAAAACTTCCCATTTTCATTTAAATTAAACAATTAAGGTTGAGTAATGTTAAATAAAGGCTTACACCTGCCAGGAGCTGGCAGGCTAGTAATCTCTGAGACTCTTGCTGATTAACCAGAGTGGGCAGCTTCTCACAAATCAGTTGCACCAGTGTTTTATGTCTTCAGTCTTCATGGGAATTCTCGGTACCATGTTAGGTAATAATTTCAGCCTAGAAGCAGTTTGTGGCCTATTTGTTCTCATTGTTGTTGCAACAGCATGGGTTGTTTCTCAGGTCCCAACCTGAGAAACCTGGCAGTGCCCCTGCTCCCATACCAAGTGCTTTCAAGCAAGAGGCTGAAGGCAGACCAGGGGAGGATAGTCCCACGGGTCAGGCTGTGCAATTTGATGTCTCGAATTTGTGAATAAAAGTCCCAGTGTTGCCAAGCCAGGTCAACTTTAGCAAACGACCTTCAGTCCCATTTGTGAAGTTTCTCCTTGTCTTGGACACCTCGTTTGAGAAGCTTTGAGTCTGCTTTTCAAGGGCACTGCATGCTTGCAAGTGCCAACACACACCTCAAGTCTTGTACACTGAGGAGTGTGAATGGAGAGTATCTGGAAATGGATGTAAAGATGCTGCACTAGGAATGGGACAGAAAATAGAGATGAGGCTGGGAAGTAGGAACACTGAGAGTAAAGTAGTGCAAAGATGAGATATAGGGATGGACAAGGCAAAACACATGGAAACGTCACCATCAAGAAAAGGGTAGATGTGGCACTGAGGGACATAGTGGGCATGGTAGTGATGGGTTGATGGTTGGACTAGATTATCTTAGTGGTCTTTTCCAATCTTAATATTTCTGTGATTCTATATTGACAAAGAATGATCCTGTAAGGGACTCGAGGCTGTAAAGGGGAGAAGAAAGGTAGAGACATGCACTGTGTTGAAAAGAAAGCCCCTCCTACTCATTGAACTCATCAGCTGTTGTTCTTGTACTCCTTCTGGAGTGTATTAGTGCATCCAAGCTACGTTACCCACTATGAAGTTTTTCATGTAATCAACTTGTCAGGTAATTGCAGCCTGATGAGTGGCACTGGGGAGATTTGGAGTGCCCTGAGGTCAGGCAAAGCTCTTCTCCTGCCTGTCCATCTCAAGGTGAGCAAGCTCAGTGCTTTGAAGTGCTTGAGCCTTGGGCACCAATGTGCCTGCGCAAAGATCAGCAGCTGCTGAACTTTGAATTGAGTCAGGCTGTTCAGCCAGCCCTTGGGAAACATATCATCATAAGCAGGCATGTAGAGTTACCTGGACACATCTACTGCTGAGCACACACACATGCACCTCCCTGCCAGGACACCCCACACAGGCACACGTAGCATACACTCATCGCCAAGCTTACACTGGCAGGCACCAGCATATGCTGGCCTTCAGACTCACAAGTGCACACAGTGTTCACAGCCCTGAAATCTGCAGGCGTTTGTTGTAATTTTGCTGCCTTTAAGAGCAACTTTCCATAACTCCCAGCACACAAAGATGTCTCAGCCTTGTATAACCTCAGTGTCACTAGCCTATGCTAATAAATCTGAATAAGTAAATGACAGGTACAAATCTGGGTAATAGAGTTAAATATCTCTTCTTAACTCAAATATAAAACAGATGTTTTCCATCTGCCAGCAGGCTTCCACGATTATTCACACTGCCCAAGTTGTCCCCTGGGCTCTCTGCCGAGCACTTTCTCCTGGGTGATGAATATGATGCATCATTGTAGTTAGCTCTGGGCTCAGGTTGCATTAATTCAACGGAACTTCTGTGACTTCTGTGTTGTTATGTGTCTTTATTCAGCTGTTTGAAAGCACCTCCACTTTTGTTTTGTTTGCTTTACTTTGCTCCCCCAAAACCCATCCTCTGTCTGCAGTCACGGCTTTGCTGGGAAGCTCGGTCCAGCCACCTGCACCGAGACTGGAATAATATTTGGCATTTCTTCACCAGTGCAGTCAGCGATCTTTGCAGGCAGTGCAAGAGCAGTAATTAATACCTGATACACACTGTGAGGGAGAGCATTGCTGGCAGGAGCTGAGGCAAGGTGCTGTTATTACACAGCCCTTCAGAGCAGAGATGGGCCTTGTAAAAGCAACATCACTGTTGGTGTTCCAATGGCACACCGACCCTCTCTGACATCCAAGCTACTCAGAAGTGCTGCCCAGCAGGTGAAAAGGGACAGGTAGAGGCCTTCATGTATGACACAATCAAAGGTCCCTTATTTTTTCACTGTATAACTGTCTTATAATCAAAAGAGAGTTCTCATGAAGCTTTTATGATCTACTGGGCCAAAAACCACCTCTGCAAGCATCACTCAGAAAGCTTGGGCAGCCCATGGGACATCCTTACAGGCTGAATGCACTGGAACCCATCAAGCATGCTCATGACTGCAGCCATCTTTACCTGCTGGAGGGGATGGAATCTGCTGATCTGTGTATTTGAGTTCAACGTGATGCAGATGAAAAGACAACTCTGAGCTAAACAATGATCTGGCAAGAAGCTCTCAAAGTTGGCCTTACTTATTTATTTTTAATTAAAAAAACACTTTTTCTCTCTCTGTTTATCTGGAACAAATTGAGAGCAGTCCAATCCTATAATTGTATTTCCACAACATTGTGCCAAGGCAATCAGAGTTGTCAGGACCAAGCCATCTTCTTTAAGAGTTAAGTTTTATTAGTGAGCTTGCTTGCAAGTCAGCTGCATGAACTCCAGTTTATCCCTTGTATCCACACTGCAGAGCCTCAGTGGGAACCTCTTGGTTGCTTCACATACAGAACCCTCCTGGCAGGCTGATTAGAATAGTATGTGCAAAGATAGCACCAAAATTCAATTAAAACTGACGCTTTTTGTTGGAAACAGACTCATGAGAGCAGCTCACATCTCAAAAGCCAGCTTGCATCACCGGGCCAGAAAGAGCTGTTTTACAGGAAAGGCCTGTTACGAGGACTGCGTGACTTGGACAGTTGACTGGGAGATGTGGAGTCTAAAATCTGGTATACACAAAACATTTTCTACCAAATTCATTTTTGGCTTTGAAACACAGTCTTTGTCTTCTTCCTCATTTTTTTTTTCCCCTCAAATTCTTTGGAACTTAAGGAATAATCTCAACTGACCTTTAACCACAAAACCTTGGCTGGTGATATAGCCACTGCCTTCAGAAGGTCAAAGTTGACTGGATGCAAACCAGATCCTAGAGCTCTGACCCCGTTACACCTAGCAACCTCTAAAGAGAGTCCAAGGAGAAGAGAAGACTGAACATGCTTTTCTGCAAATAGAAATTCCCTCCAGGGCAGGATTTAGGACAGAAAATTTTCCATTGCTGCAGTCTGAATTGGATGCATCCAGCAAATATTAAAAACGTCAGTGTGGCTTTCTGACTTAAGTGGACTGAAGTTTCATCAGTGCTGCTACCCAGAGAACTGCAGAGATTTCTTTCTTTCCTAGCACCAAGACCAAAGAAGTGAGGAACATTCACATCTGAAAAGGAAAAGAAAAAAAAGAAAAGAATATGAACATCTGGAAGTCAGTCCTCACAAATGGCTGTGCATAATCAGGATTAAGCCATTACTGTGTCTTGCTTCTTAAATGATGGAAAACTGAATTGTTCTGAATTACATTTCTCTGCTAAGAACATGCTACAGACAGAGAAGAAAAGAAAGCACTGCTTGAACAGCAGCAAAGAATTTTAGATTTTTAAAACCTCAGGTTTCCTCTGCATAAACCATTTGAACACTGGAATGTAAAGTAGTGATGAAAAATGAAAGCCATGACAGACCAAAAAGCCATATATTAAAGCAAAGTGTTTAGAAGTCAAAGGCCCTTAAATAAATCTAAAATACATACTCTATTTTAAGCCTTAAATCTGCTGCTGCTAATCCTCGTCCTTAAAACCAGAAACCTATTTTCCCGGAAAGCTAGCTGAAATGGGATGGAATTTGATGTGACTAGCTAAACAGTGAGATATTGACTTTGATACGTGTTGCATCTACCAGTACCAGCATCATATCTCTGATGTATTTCAAAATTGCTCTCATTCTTTATGGCATGCCAGTGAGCAGAAAGTATCAACAGCCCAGGTCCCTGTCTCCTACAGCAGTAAATACAGCAGCTGTAGGTGGTGTCCTAACCTGCACCCATTTCCTTCTCTGACATCAGTCAGCATTCACTCCTCGTTTTTTCATCAAACTCTGCACACATTTAGACTTATGCCTGTCATGGGGCTAGCAGTCCTCTCCATCACACTTTTACAGTGGATGGAATTGGAAAAGAAAGGCTGAAAGGGCTGTTCAATGGCATAGAGAGAGCAATGCTACAATGAATGTGGCAACCAGAAGTGGTGTGGTCCCATTGGTATGACACACGACACTGGGAGTCAGGGAAATCTGCAGCAGAGAGGTGATGGGACTTCTTATGATCTCTCTTTCTCTGAACACATTTCCCTTCATGCTGACATCTGCCTCACCCAGGAGCCCTTTCTTTGAATAGAAAATCCTATTGTTTTAGGTTAAAATCTGAACATTCCCAAGAGATCTAGTTGGAAGGGGTCTAATTAACTAGCATGGACATAATCTGGTCTACACAAGCAGTGCCTAACTCCTAACACGTTGCTAATGAATAGACCTGACCAATAAATGAAACAAGGCAGAGTTTTTTTCCTGCCAAGTCATACATTTTTCTGCCAAAAAATATGTGAAGGAAAATAATCCAAATAGTTCTGTTGATTCTCAGTCCCAGGTTTTGATTTTCACTTTGTTTTTAAACTTCTGTGATCTTTGGGGGCAGCAGGGGGGTGGGGGAAAGGGACAAAAGCTCATATTCCTCTCCTTTTTTCCCACAGGTAAAGGAAATGGAGAGGAGAGAAACAGAAAAAAATTACCAGTATTCAGACCTCCCTCCATATCCTTTTAACTCTTTTTTTTCTCCTCCTTTTCTGAGCTGGGATTACTGGGATTAGGAGAAAAAGGGTAGGGAATGTGTGAAATGAGTAAGGAGCAAAGGTTTCTTCCTTTTATCTCCTCATGTTTGCTTCCCCCTCCCCCCCGCCTTTTTTTAAACAACAATGTAAGATGAGGTAATACTAAAAACTCACAAATTCAAATACTGAAAAACCCAATCCAGCAAAAGAATTGATAGGTAACAGAATTGACAGGAATAAAAATCTTTCCGTGCTGAATCTTTGTTTACTGATCATGTTTACAGGAATGGAGCACTTTAAAAAATGCTTCAAAGTAAAATGTGTACCCTGTTGGTAGGAGAATATAACTGATAAGGGAAGGATACAAGATGAGGTAAAACAAGGAAACTTAAAATGCAGAAACAAATTATTTCAAAGCCTGATTCTGGAATCTGTAATGTTTCCCATAATAAAATAGGAAAGCTAGAAATGCTTTCAGACTAAACCTTAGGAGACTGATTATCTCAGTACCTTGTCATTTCTTCTGGGGCAAAGGATCTTCAGTACCTTGCAGCATCTCACCCCAGCTCACATGTACCTGGTGAGAAATTTCCCTATGTTCCTTCCATATGGAACTGCAGTGCTCTGGTCATCAAAAAGCTGCTCCTTGCCTCCAGCCTTGCTGTGTCACTTACTATAAACATGTATGACAAATGAGTGTTATCACTGTATGAGAAGTATAGCCATCCCCAGTCAAGCTGTGCAAATGACAAACTTTGGAATAAAATAAACCAGCATATAGTCTTTGCCACTGTTGATTTTGTTATAGTCAAGGGAGTCTTCAAAATATATTTCTAAGTATATGTTTCCTAACACCTCGGCTCCAGAGCTTTGTTATACAAGGCTTGGTTACAAATCACAGCTCACTACCCAAGGACCTTGATACGATTGAAATGATTCTTTTGGTCTTGAACCAGCCATGCTGATAGTCTCCATGCTGGGAAGATAAATTTTAATTCTGGATGGTACTTCTATTTTAAAAATAAATAGGAGGGACTTTAATCTGAAATTATTCATTCATTTCACAAAATATGAGGAAAGGAGAAGAAAAGGTTGACTTAGAAACTCTTAGCAGAAGTCCACTTCATCATCTACCATCTCTCTGCTTGGAGGCAAGGTCTTGAAACACTGCTGCCTGTTTAACTCAGGCAAGTAGCTTCTCTCGCTCTCAGGAAATCTGCCTGTGTTTAGCAAGCCAAGAGCTGCTAAAACACTTTGGTTCCCTTATACTGAGCAGGGATTCTCTCAACATCATTTTTTTGTCCCAGAGAGTTTACCTGCACTGAGCACCTGTGGATGCCACCCTGGGTGAGAAGAGAGGAGTCAGACTTCCTCTATGACGGCTCCCTGCTCCCCTGCCTTGCTCTGGCTTGTGTAGGGACAACCACACAGACCTTCTGGTCTCTTTCCTAAGGAGTCTCTCTGGTGCATTGGACTGAGCTGTTTCTTTCTGGGAGGTCTCCATAATCAACACCACCAGAGGACCTGAAACAAAACAGGGAAATTTTGTGGTCTCCCAGTGACCTCTGCATGGTAAAAATGCATGACCTTCCTCATCTTCACCCTGTACACACCACTGGCGGCTTTAATGCCAGTGTCTCTGCAGCAGAAATCATGATTTTTTTGTCTGCTGTTCAGCAGCCTCAGGCACCACAGCAATGCGAGCATTAAGCCTCACTAATACGCTTTTCCACCCAGTTGAGCTTCCCTAAAATCCTATTTCCAGAAGAAAATGCTGTCTTCTCCACCCAGTTTCCCAGCAGCTCAATTCAGAGTCTGAAGTCCTGTGCTGGCCTCACGTTTGCAAGCTGCCTCCCTCCGTCTGAAGCCATGGCCTGAGTGTATCACAGAGTGTATCCTGCTCAGTCTGCTGGGAACAACAGCAGTGAGGGCTCTCCCTTGGATTACTGTTTTCAGCAGTAGACAGGGAAAATAGTTCCTCTTGTAGAATGGGAAAAATGAGCTCAAAACATATCACTTCATCCTCCTTCCTGCTCCCATGCATTCCTGGTCTGAGTCAGGGGAGAGAGAGCACTAGAATATAACCTAAAGCACTGCATTATTTCACTGTTGTATTCTTGTAGATATTTTTGGAGGGAGATGTTGCATGTGGCCTTCTCAAATGTGTAGACTGGCTGAAATAGGCAGGGAGATGGGGGAAAAGGCATCATTAGACTTTCAGAAAGGAATCAATAATCCTCTGGAGGGCTGGCATGCCTCAGCTGCAAACATTTCATCCCTCTGATCAAGATGGGAACAGCAACCTGTGACTCAGACACCACCATCCTGAGCAGCCAGGGAGCTGTATGAATTACTGTGGCTAACTCATTCCTCATGAGGAATGAGTTGCACGTCAGCAGAATGCTCACAAACAGCAAGCAAAGGAGTGAAGAAGAAAATGATGACATCTATAGTCTATCTCAAGCTTCAGACTCCATGGTGTCACCTGCCTCCTCCCATGCATGGTGGTAATGCACTTGATGCTACCAAAAAGAAGACTTTCTGGCCTATGCTCCCACTGGCCAGCTCTCTGCAGCACAGTGCACGTGCTGTGGGAGTGTAGCACTCTGCAGAACTGCTAAGTATTGGCAAACAGAAAGAACATCATGTCTTTTCCAGCTGTAACTCCTGCAAATCCATGGGAAACTTTTCGCCTCAAACATCTCCGTTCGTCTGCTATACTGTTACTTGCTGGCTGGTGTACACTTCCATGTGTAATCGTTCCAGTGCTGCTGCCTTAGCTACCTCTCCATTTTGATATCAAGCCACATATTTCCAGCCCTGTAATATTTGTAATTAATATAAACACAGATTACACATACGTTTGTATGTGCTAAACACCAAATTGTTGCGTGTCCTTCTGGTTCAGCCAAGGCCTGCAGACTTCCCTGCAGGCTGGAAGGATCACTTTCGACCCCCTGCCCCACAGCTGTGTCAACACTGCCAGGTGGTGCATCCTCATGCCTCACAGACCCCAGCCCACTTCTGGCCAGCTCCCAAGCCACCATCACACCCCATTTACATCGTCAAGGTGTGCCCACCACCGAAGCCAGAACAGCTCTGCCTGCCCTGGAATGCTACCTAACACCTCAACAGGTGAGAAGTTAGCCATGTCTCAAGCTGTGTCCCTCATCTTTTCTCAGTGCTGCTCTGCCGTCCCCTACCAAAGCCAAGCAGCCCTCTGACAAGATGCTCCCAAGGGCTCCAAGGTTTTGGATCTTTTTGGACAGACTTCCTCATCCTGCATTGCTCTCCACTTATAATCTCAATGATATGCTACAGACTCTGGATCCAGTACTCATGCAGTAAATGACACAGGAGCTGATTGCAAACAGATCTTTTCAGTATGTGTACATGAAACATACTTACTTTCAAGCCTGGAAATCTTATAAACTTTTTTTTTGTGTGTGTGCACTTTTTTTTCCTACTCATTTCATTTTCCTTTTTTAACTGCGCTTGCAACATATTTGGAACCTGCCCTCCGTAGTCACACAGAAAAATTACCACTTTTCCTGAGAAACAAATATTACTGAGCGGTCACTCCAGTGTATGCCACAAGTATTACTGGCAGGGGATATGTAGGTACTTCAGATTTGTGTTACTCTAACTGAAAGCAGAACTCAGCCATGTTCTGCATGACTAATGAAAAGGAATAGCCACAATGGGCTTTGGTATGAATCTGGCTTCTAGAAGCGATGGCAATAAAAATAGCAATGCTATCATTTGTTAATACTAATTATTTCAAGAGTCAGCCATGTAAGCCTATTTGTGAAAGGACGTGATGAATAAAAATGCATAAAGAGAAAATAGTAGTTCTTTTACCAGAAGAATACAGGCAGTGTTGTGTCCTCCAGGAATTTGGATTATGCTCTTTGGTACATGCTTTGAATATGACAGATTCTTCTATGCAGAAATAGTGCATATCTTCCTTGGGATAAGCATTTTTTTTTTCTTGCTTGTAGTTTCTGTAGCTCCTGCTACTCTGTCAATTGTACACAAGGACAAAGAAACAGTATGGCAGCTGACCTATGCCTCATCACCTGCACACAGAACCTCAAAGTTGAGCAACAGATGGCCAGTAGCTCTCAGTCAACAGGATTCAGAAGCAAGAGAGCAGGTAGCAAGAAGAATTTTTTCCCCGCTTCTTTAATTATAGTTCTTTTGTAGAGCTTTAGGACTTTTCTGACAGATTTGATCAGTATCCAAGCCTTATCCATCTCCTCCTCCTGCTACCTTACAGATGGTAAAAGCACTCATTTGCCCTTTTGTATCTGCCAATCATCTATTAACAGTATTTCAGGTCTAAGTTCTGCCCATAAACAGCTCTGAAAGGGAACAAAGTATTTCATTTACATGTTACATGCAATGGTTATATCTTGTTAATTTCTAGAATGCATATGTTTTCATTCAAGTTAATTTAGGGCTGATGACATGTATAATACTGTCGAGCCAAAAGTTCAGTGCAGATACTGTGCATTTAACGTGAGGGAATCTGAATGTCTTCCACTTGCCCCTGAATCCAAGGGGCTCATCTACCCCATACAAGGCTCCTTCCCTCATATCTGCTTCCTTGGGAAAGTTGTTCACAGAAAGCCAATGTGTTCAGGTAGCGGATTCCTGAAGGCATGCATTTTTGCAGCCAGTTGTGGTGCACAATTGTCACATTACATATACTGTTCTCTCTGCAATTTCTGCCCTACAATTTCTGAATTCACTGGTCACTTCCAGTCACACTTCACAAAATGTGAGAGATATCAAAAATATGTCATCCCTATAAAGTAGTGAAAATCAGGACCTGGCTAGGAGATGCCAGTTATTGTCCTGAGTGAGGGAAGGGCTGCACAGCAAGAGCAGTAACGTTCTGTCCTGTTTGATGGGCCAGCTGGCCAAGCTGCAGGCATCTCCCAGAGAGCAGGTCAGTGCCACATGCCGAAAATGGACCATGCCACATACATGGACATGGCTCCCTAGCAGCCCCCACACTGCCAGAGAAGAGGAGAGGGTCTGAGGCATTTCAGGCAATGCATAGGAATTGCCAGGTCACAGCCTGAACCAATGGTTGAGCACCAGCTGAGAAGATGTGGCTAACCCAAGGAGTTCAGGTGCAAGCACTTGAGTGACGAGAAGGTGTGAAGCCTGGGTCCACCCCTCCTCACCCTTATTAAAGGTTAGCAGTCAAGGGAGCAGCATTTCTGGGTGTGGGTTGTACTGTTCTTAAGTTGTCACTGGTCATCAGAAAAGGTGAGTTGCTTTTTCTCTTCTTTGTTATTACCTTCTGTTTCTCCACAGTGCTTCTATCCTAGTAGAAGGTATTGCTATCACCTTCCCTTGCTCCACAATATGGAAAGATGAGCTCATGGGAGACTGTTACAGTGGTTGTTGTTATGTGGCTGAAATACAGAAATCCTATGGAATGACAGTCTGCATCAGTTTGCATGTTCAGGAAATAACTTTTTTACTATCCACCTGCTATTTCACTGTAGAGAAGGTGGGTTGTGCTGAATGGCTGAGCTGCAGAATGTCTTCCTAGGACTCGCAGAGGCAGGTTTTCTTCTGTACGGGTGTGCAGTGTCACCATGGACCTCAAACCCCACAGCAAATACAAGGCAACTGAAGTAAGCCTTGCCCCAAAGACAGACAACTAAGATAACTCAAATTACCCTCCATTCATTGTGGGCAGAGAGCGTGTCCAGAGACTGCTGTTACAGCCAAAGTTCTGTCAAACTATGGCTAATGAATTTCTCTAACTTCATTGTAGTGCTGGGAAACCGATGAGCTACATTAAGGCAGATGCTTAGTAAAAACAATCACAATACCTTTACAGTTTTCAATCCCTTTTTTTTTTTTTTTTGTACATAGTAATCTAATCATAATGTGATGTATTTTTCTTCTTCTAATGTGCTTAGCTTGCTTTTCCTCATACAAACAGAAGCAATTTGAATGAAATAAATAGAGAATCAGAAGAGGAGGATGAAACTGCCAATTTGTACTGTGACAGCATTGCTTTCATCAAAGAAAAGAAGTTGTTTATCTATAGCAGTTGTGCCAGGTTCAGCAATACAATGCCCCATTGTGGAGCCTTTCTGAATGATTATCACCCAAAATCAGAGCACTTTCTTTCCCCACCCACATTTCTACATGAAAAAGAGACATCATTAATGATTGCCTATTTTGTCTTTTCATGTGACCTTTCTCCAAAAGTAATTATTTTCCATCAGTTTCACACAAAATCCATCAAAATCCTCCTGTTCTGCTAATTCCTGGGAGGCATCTTTAGGTCTCACAGCTGGATGGCTAAAGTATCAACCCATTGCTTGACCTTAGCATCCATTTTACTATTAAAACTTCCTGCACACAAGCAAGCAGTTCTTCAGATTGGCAAGTCAGGCAGTAAAGCTAGCTTTTAAGGAACTGCGTGCTTTGCCACGTGTTTTGTTTCCACCAAATATCACCAGGCTTGGCCAGCTGCTGCTCCTGGACTAATGGTCAGTGCCTCTTCCCCTCAGGTGTCCCTCTTAGCTTTTCCCCGGAGAAACATAGCAGTCATCAGACCTGCTGGGATCTGAGTCCCAAACTTCTTTGGACGTTGAACTTTCCAAAACTGCATCAATTTTTTTTAAAACAGCCGAAAGTTCAACTAAAGATTTATTTATTTTTTAATTAGTTATCCCTTAGGAAGAAAAAAGGAGAGACTGACAGATCCTTGGTCCCAGAGCTGCTTATCTGCATGTCCAGTAAGCAGGGAAAATATAAATATTACATTCTCTCTCAAGATAAGGGATTTCAGAATGAAGGATTGCTTCCCAACAGCAAACTTCAGGGCAGTGTCATAGAAATGGGTCACAGATTGCTGGAATGCAAAATCCAAGTGGGTCCTCCCTGGAGCAAGAGTCTCTCCTGTTCCACACAGCTCTCCTCTGGCTCCCACATGGCTCCACTTCTGTGGCTGTGATCAATGTGGACAGTCAAGGATGCAGCCTGGAGAGTTCTGAATCAGCACCTGCAGCAGTAACTTTTTGGAAAGGAGTAGAACTCCATTTTTCTTCTAATTGCAGGAGGGGAAAAAAAAATGAAGTCTTCAAATTCTCTGCTTGAGATGAGATTTTTTTTCTTTTTTTTTTTCCCAGCTCTGGGACGGAGGATGTCTCTCAGGCTGAAGAGATCATACTCCCCATGGCTAAAAACAGCCTTGGACCCTGCCAGAGTCTCACTCTGGTACCAGTCATTTCACAGTGGGAACTCTGAAAGGCTCAGACTGACCCAACTGGACTTGGCTAAGTGGGATGCAGGAGCTGCCAAAGCCCATTCCACCATGGGGCCCCTGGGCAGGGGTTCTGCAGCTGTTGGTGGGAGGTGGACGATGGACCACCTCTGGGACACACAGTGCTCCTGATCCACCACGGGAAGCTGCTCTGGTTCCTGTCTCTCTTCAGCATTCATAATGATATCTTGGCTTGTTCAAGCTCTCTTCATAAATCCTGATAAACTCCTAACCTCAAAAACATCCTGTAACTAGGGGCTCCCTAGTCTAGTTGCCATGTTGTGAGAAAAAGTGCTTCCCGTTATCACCATTACATTTGCAGCTGCTGAGCTTCATCAAATCTCTTCATGCCCTTGTTTTAAAGACAATGTGAATATTAATTCCTCTCTCCCTTATTTATGACACCCACTCTCTTCATACATCCATTCTGCCCCCTCTTATTAATCTACCCTTGAAGGTAAACTGAGCCAGCTTTTTCAATCTCTTCCTATGGAAGTTTTGCTTGCCCACGTCAGTAATGCAATCAATTATTACGTACCTGCCTTGAATAGGGCTCTGAATCTGAAAGAACAAGGTGACTCTATATCACATTATTCAAAAGCAAGAACAAGCACCACTTCCTCTGATATATCTACAGAAATAACTTAAAGGAAAGGCTTAGAACAGCATCTCCTGTCTTTGTAGTACAATTTTTCTATCATTATATTCTGTACAGAAGGGCATATATTTTATTAATCATCAAAAACAAATAGCTTTGTTATCTTTTATTTAAAGAGCTCTTAGCGCACTGTATAAGAGCTAAAGGAGTACATGCTTTTAATTCCTTCCATAAACAAATCCACTGACTTGATTTATTTTTTATTTTTATTTTTTTTTACATGTTGAAGGCACTAAGAGTTTATGGTTTGCTATATGATGCTCACTGCTAATGGTACCCATCACATTTTTGTGGTATCAGTGTTGTCTGTTTTCCATAAATGTGCCATTATAATTCAAAACAGCAGCTTCAAATATGTTTTGCCTTTACCCAGCAGGAGATCACATCACGTTGTTTTACACTCCCAGTGGAATTGCAATAACTGAAGTATAATTTGTATGGCCTTTCCAGTCTTTAATGTTTAACCAAAGTACCCTGCCTTTGTTTAAATACCTATTAATTCTGCTAATTTTCAGCCTCACTGTTAAGTAACAGCAGCTGCTTTACGAAGAGACTGTATTTCAACTTGAGGGGGAATGACACATGCCTAGACCACAACTTCAGTTGGCAGAGACACCATCTCTGTTCCACTGTAACACTTCCCTAAAGTTCCCCCTTCCAGAGGGAAAGAGGAATTTGAGGAAATTTTCTTTATATCACTGCGCTTCTCTCTTCATTATGAAGGTAAGTTTTCCCTTCCTCCTCTACCCCTTCCAGCTCCTTCCCAGCATAAAACTCCTCTCCAATATGTAGATACAGCATAGAATAATACAGAAGAGCCCCAGTTTACTTCTGAGTTTCAATTGCTGAGTGATTCAGTGTACTTTCATAGTGTAAAGTAGAATGAATTGTTTACCGGTATTTTATGGTGTACAATGTTAGCTTCCAATGAGGAAGACCCCTGAATATCTTAGCTCTCCTCTCACAAGTATCCATCTTCTAAAGGAAGTTCTGCTGAATTTTTGAGTATTTGCGTTTCCAGAAGTTACACCAAGACTACAGCTATTGATTGCAAAGTTTCTAGGCGAACTCCTCACCTTGAAATGTGTGTTTGTGTCAGCGCTGAGATTAAAATGAGTCCAGTGACCTGATTGTTTTGATCCATGTTCTTTGGCCCAAGGGAGGTTGTTATTATTGTTTCTTAAAAATAAAAAAAGCACAGTTAAAAAATAACGAAGTATGAAAACAGAATCAAAGAGGAAATGAATAAGCATTAAACTCAGAACAATGGGATGGATCACAAATGACATGCTGGGCCAAACAAGTACAGTCTCAACTCCAGCACTTCAAGGGCTTGTGTTCCACGTTCTCTGGGACCTGATGATCAGAATCTCTCAAGTAGATAATCAAGGTTCTCAGCAGGAAGAAAGGAGTTCACAGATCCTAAAACAAGGCTATGTTAAACATATACAAGCAGGCTACCTTTATGCAGAAAGGTATGAGATGCATAGGAATACAATTACAGCTGAGACATTAATTACATGGTTACTACAGAAAGGATTCATACAAACACATACCTAGAGATAAGGTAATAAGACAAACAGTTGGGGATTGAATCAGAGCAGCTACAGTACAAAAGGCGTTTCAACGAGGAAAGGACATAAATGGGAACAGGGAAAAATTCTATAAATACGTTTTAATTAGAGGAAGAAAAAGGAAAGTCTTGATCCATTACTAAACCGGAAAAGAGAGCAAATAACTGATGTAAAGATGCCTGGTATATATCTTGATCCAGCCCTCATTAAAAAAAAAAAAAAAAAAAAAAAAAAGAAAAGAAAAAAAAAGCAATTTGAAAGCAGTTTGTGACCAACTAATCAATTGAATTATTTTTAAAACAAGGTAGGACTGCAGGCCAAAACAGGAAAAGACCAAGTTAAAGAATACTTGGATAAACCAACTGCATACAAGTCAGCAGGGGCTCATAAAGTTCACCTGAACATATTCAAGGAATAAGATGAAGTAATCTGTGAATTGCTAACGATTATTGTAAAGCAGTTATTGTAAAGGAAGCACATAGAACAGGATTAGCCCTAGAGAACAGGGGAAAGGTGAATATAGTACTGATCTTTAAAAAGGAGTAATGAGACCCCAGGAAGCTATAAACCATTCACTCTGATTTCCAAAAAATCTGGAATGAGTTATTAAACAATCAGTTTTTAAGTACCTAGAAGATGGTATGGTGATAAAAACCAGTCTACTTGAGTTTGTCAAGAACAAATCATGTCAAACCAACCTAATTTCCCTTCTTAACACAGTAACTGGCTTAATGAATAAAGAAGAGCAAGTGGATGTGATTTATCTTAGTTCCCTGAAGTGTTTGCATTAGATATGACCTGAAAAACACTGTCACAACAGGACGGGTTTACAACTGGATGAACTTCACTCCAAAAACACACTTATCAATTGTTCCTATCAAATAGGAAGTTGTTCAAGAAGAATTCCTCTGGGATCATTTCTGGGCCTGTTTCCATTCTTTTCACTAATGATGCATATGATGAAATCTGCGGTTACCATTAAATTTGGAGAGGCTACAGGAGAATCACAGTCAGGATCAAAGTGGAGAAATCATCTGGTTAAATTGGGAAGATGGTCCACAGCCAACTTGGCTGAGTAAGTGCTAGGACAACCACTACTTTTAGGTTGGAGGAATCAAATTCCAACCTCCAAAGATAAAAGAAATGTGTAAGCAGCGGGATGGCAGGAGGTCTGAAGGATGCAGCAAATGGTAGGCTGGATTTGAGACTACAGTGCCCTAGAAAAACCTAGTGAAGTTCAGCAAAGCCAAGTGCAAGGTAATAGCAACCCCTGTTATCAGTACCAGCCCTGCTGAAAAGGACCTGGGGGAACTGGTGGATTGTAAGTTGGACGTGAATCAGTGATGATCACAGCCCAGAAAGTCAACCATATCCTGGGCTGCATCTAAAGAAGTGGGGTCAGTAGGGCAAGGGAAGTGATCCTGCACCTCTGCTCTGTGCTGGTGAGATGACACCTGGAGAATTGTGTCCAGATGTGGAGTCCTCTGTACAGTAGAGATATGGATCTGCTGAAGTGCATCCAGAGGATGGCCCCAAAAATGACCCAAGGGATGGAACACCTTTCCTATGAGGACAGGTGGAAAGAGCTGGGGCTGTTCAGCCTGCAGAAGAGAAGGCTCTGGGGAGATCTGAGAGCGGCCTTTCAGTATCTAAAGGGGACCTATAAGAAGGAAGAGGACAGACTCTTTAGCAGGGCCTGTTGTGATAGGACAAGGGGAAATCGTTTCCAATTAAAAGAAAAGAGATTTAGATTGGATATAAGGAAGAAGTATTTCACACTAAGGGTGATGAGGCACTGGTGCAGGTTGCCCAGGAAGGTGGTGAATGCCCCATCCCTGGAGACATACAAGGTCAGGGTGGATGCGGCTCTGAGCAACATGATCTAGCTGTAGGTGTCCTTGATTAGTGGTGGTGAGCTGGAGTACACAGTCTTTAAGGGTTCCTTCCAACTCAGATTGTTCTATAATTCTATTAACATTTATTTCCAGCACTTGTCATTCCTAATGTTGTAATGTTGTTCTTCTTAAAAAAAAAAAACAAAAAAACAACAAAAAACCAAACATGTCCCCGTATATCTCTCTAAAATTTATAACCTAACTTTTTTTTTTTTTTTTTTTTAATTTCAGAGCCAGAATTGTGTTTCTAATTAATTTCAGTGCCACCTTCTGTTTTCTTAACTGCTCAGGTTCAGCACATCTGGTGAACAAGAAAAGTTTTGTGGGGGCCCAGCCATTTCCTGCAAGGCTATGATGTGTTTTGTCCTGTCACTGCACTGATCTGCAAGTGACACCGAGTTGAGGTACTCAGACTGCTTTCCTGCCCTGAATGCTGTAAATCAGTGCCAAGAAATAAGGGCGTCAGGAAACTAGTGAACAGGAGAAGTGGCAGCAGTCATCAGAGCACATGCAGCCAGGTGATGGCCAAAGATAGTAATAGGGAAATGATGGAAATCTCTGTAAGGGAATCAAATCAGAGAATATCACCAGTGGATAGCTCAATTTTATAGTTAGATTAAGATTGTTCTAACATAGGCATGAGTTTGGATTTCACAGTTAAAGCACAGTTCCGTTTTACACTGAAAACAGGAATTCAGTTTCTTTGTTGTGTTTGAAAAATATGGTCTCCTCCTTAAATTGGCAGCGCTTATCCCTCTGGGTATGAGATGAATGTCTGGTAATTTGTTAGCTTGTGATTTGCAATTAATTAGAAACTGGGTCCTTTAAGAAATCTGTTCCAGTTGTTGCTTTGCCTGAAACATCTCAGCAATGAAATAACGCAGACCATTAAAATGTTCCATGCAGTCAAAATACATTGAAAATTTGTGCAGACAATAGCTGAATAAATTAGTTTGCAATTAAATATCTTCCTATCTAATTGCAAATAGGGGATACTGTGACATCAAGGAAAGCTCATGCAATCATCAGGTTTCTCCTGGAGTGAATGTACACGTGATAATCTCATTGGCTGTAAGGTTTGCATTCGTTAATCCCATTGACTTGAAGAGGGCTGAACAGATCGAGAAGACATTACTCAGCCAGTTCTTTTTATCATTTTCTGTTTTGATCTGACCAGGTGTATATTTAAGAGGCATTGCTGAAGAACCTGAAGCAGCAGAGCTCTTAGCAGTATTGGAGTGCCGGGGCAGTTTCTCTTCTTTCCCTTTTTCCTTCCTTGTGCCCCCTGCTGCCAAATACCACCTGCCATTCCTTCATCACTGATGCACTACCCTGAACCATTGGTTTAAATTCAGGCCCTAAGAGGCTTAAGAAATAAAATTTCCAAGAGCTCCAGAAAAGGTAACTAAGAATCAGCCTACTGCAGGAGGCTCAAATCTGCTACACTGGAATGTATAGTTCCTTTAGAGATTTTGTATGGTCCACAAATTGAAAAGCAAAGTGGAAAAAAAAAAATAAAAACCAAAAAAACAAAAAACAGTAGCAGGTTTGATTCAGGCTTCAACTGTTTGGTACAGATCTGGTTGTAAATTGCTGGCACAGAGCTGGAAAAAAAAAAAAAAAAAAAGAGAGAGAGGAGTAAAAAATTGAAATATATTTAAAAAAAACCAGAGATTCAAGAGGTGTGTCAGGTGCAACAACAATAAAAAAAAGCAGCAGTGGGTTAGCCTAGGAGATCAAATTCAATGAGTTCCTTTTCCAAGAGGAGTGCGGCTGGCTGCAGCCTTAGCGGGGGGCAGAGGTGTCTCTGGAAGGACCCTTCAGGGGGTGTTGATCCTCTGCCCAGTGCCAAGCAAGGGGCAACAAAATGGGTACCAGAGTCAGGAAAGCTGCAGTTGCAAAGATCAGGAAGAGCCTTTCACATCACAGTGGTCTGCAAACCTAAGCACCAAGATCTTACCTGGGTTCTGGGTGGGAACTGGAAATAAAAATCACAAAGATTCTGATGAATCAAAAATGGCTCGTTTGGGTAGTTTCATGCCAGCTTTTGAAAAATCTGTGTGAAATTTTGATTTATAAATGAAAATGAAGTTCAGATGCAAAAGAATGTTTCTGTTTAGAAAAAAAAATAATAATTGAAATATTGTTTAACATTTAAGCTATTTTTTTCTTCCAGGAAAATGTTTTTCTATGTTTATCCCAAATTCATAAATAGTTCTTATTCTTCCTTGTTTGTACAGTGGGATAAGTTCATTTGCAAAAAATAAAAAAAATAAAAAAATCTTCCTAAATCTTAAAATAACTAACATCCAAAAATATAAGCCCAAACACTGCCCCTCAGAAGTGAACTCATCCAGGAATTTAACAAAGATCTAATACAAGGCTGACCTGGTGTTAGCCTGGGAAAGTGCCCCTGCGACACAGAGGATCCCTGCAGATCCCATAACTGAGGCACCCAACAGTAAGTCCCAGCCCAATGAGAATGGTAGAGCAATGCAACCTGCATAGCGTGGGCACCCTGTTAGGACTACCAGCAGGGAAAGGAGGACAGGGACATAAAACACAAGGAAGAAGCAGTTGCACAACTGTGACATAGAGAGGAATACCAGAGCTTCTCCACTGGCCAGCCAAAGCCTGAGGGGGATACAAGCTCTTTTCTTTGTATTATCTGTTGGGAAAACACTGCTGGGCGGAAAGGGTGGGAGGAAGCTCCTGCCCCACAGCGGCATGGGCTGCTCCATGACATGGGGTTAGCAGCAGGGAGGGGACCCCAGGCCCACAAGACCCAGTGGGATATGACCCTTCAACACAGTGGGAGGCATGGAGCTGGGGCAGTGGGCAGAAAAGAGGGGCCTGGGAAATCCCAAATGGTGGAGGTGGTCAGTGTGGGCAAGACAGCAGTAAGCAGTTGGTTACAAGGGGTCATCCACTCTGGGACATGCCACCACAAGCATGGTATCCTGTACTGGGTGCTGGGACACAGGAAAGCAAGGCATGGGGCTGTTGTTTTCTTCTGTTGCTGGAAATGTTTATCCTGGGGACTAAGGCAAAGAGGTTTGTTTTTAATCTATGCTTCTTTAATAATTCCTCTGAATTTCCTATCCAAAAATAGCAAGAGGTTATAGAGGAAAATACATGACTGCTCCTTCTCCTCTGAGGCCTGGCAGGGAGCAGGCTGGCTCAGCAGGCACCGAGATGTGTCCTCCCAGGGCTTCCTCCTGCACCTTCTGGAAAGGAGCATGGCTCCTTCCTCTGGTGGACGCCTCCCTGCCGACCTTCCTGCTCCAGAGGACACGGCAGCCAAGGCAGGTGCTCCACAGGTTGTCCGTCGGGAACACGAAGCTGCAGCTGAGGGCTGGAGGTGTGATCTGGGCCAGCAGTTCTTGTACACTGCCAGGTTTCAGCATTCAGACCAAGTGCTTGAGTCACCCCTCAAACCCAGGAGACTTATATCTGCTGGAACAACAGCAGCTGGGCCAGGTGAGGAATCTCATAATAGAGTAGGGTGCAGGTTTCCAAAAGACCTATTTTCCCTTTGATTTTATGAGAAAATGATGATTTATGAATATCAACTTGCAGCAAAGCAGTGTTTCTGATAATAAAACTTTGAGAGAGTATGAGGGGCTATGTCATTACAGTAATAGGCCCCAGATAAGTGCTTCATCGAGAAGACTATACATCATCACTGCCCACAATGCGCTGAAAAGATGAGGCAAGAGGAGAATGAACGGCATCTGCTACAAAAATAAACTACAGCAGAAACCGTGCTCACTGCTTTCATATTTCATACCATAAAGTCCTGCATTTTGCAATTCAGTTAAGCCAAACATTCATTTTTCACCTCCTCTCATCACCCACGAGTGCTGCCAAAACCAAGAGACCCCGGCACAAGCTGGGGAGGCTGCTGGGGCTGGGAGCTGTGCCTGCTGCCTGCAGGGCCAAACATCCCACTGCCACCCTCATGAGGAGCAATTCTTGCCTTGCCTAAAGCCCAGAGGTAGCCAGGGCTATAGGAAAGGAGGGGACAGACTCTTTAGCAAGGTCTGTTGTGATAGGACAAGTGGAAGTGGTTTCAAACTAAAAGAGGGGAGATTTAGATTGGATATATGGAAGAAGTATTTTACACTAGGGGTGGTGAGGCACTGGCACAGGTTGCCCAGAGAGGTGGTGGATGCCCGATCCCTGCAGGCATTCAAGATCAGGATGGAAAGAGCTCTGAGCACCTGATGAAACTGTAGGTTTCCCGGTTCATTGCAGGGGAGTTGGATCAGATGACCTTTGAGGGTCCCTTCTAATGCAAATGATTCCATGATTCTCGGATTCTCTGACATGCATGGCAGGGTTTCATCCCATTGGGTCATACTCCACAAACCAGGAGCAGATTCCCATTCCCCTGCTCAGCTTGTGACTGAGCAACAACTGCTTCTGGTTTGTAGCTATTTGAAAGTGTTGGGCCATTTTGTTGGGTTTTTTTTTAGCAGTTTCTCATTTTCACAAGCAGCAATTTCTATCCATAATTTACACAGAGCTCTTACAACTTTCTCCCCAAGTAAAATAAATGTAGCAGCTGGTGAGTCTGTAGCTGAGGAGGTCAATAAAAAGAATAAAGTATCTCTGAAATGAAATTTCCTTTCCAGCACATACACTGGGCCCGACATAAAAGACACAACTGAGAGTTTAATTTAAAACTAATGTATTGGTGAAATGTTATCAGAATACCAATGAAGACAAATAAATCAACATGACACTGGGAAAAAGATCAGCTGGGAAAGATGAAAGCTAGCAGCACAGCAACCCACAAATGGGGGAAGAGTTACACAAACTGAAGCATACCAGCGAGAGTGAAATGCTCCCTGTGCAATTTTGGATCCTGAAATGAAATTGTTTGAGGTTAAAATGCTGATGACTGCAAATATTTGCTCCTTTCACAAAAATCAAACACCAGATTGTTGTCTGTGAAACCCTGCATTAGCCCCACGCTTTCATTTCCCCCATTCTGCAAAAGCACCAAGTCACCTGCAAGGAGCATTGCAAAGAGAAGTGATACCGTGGTACAGTGACCAACCTTCACTAACATGAGGTTTATATGTTTCTCGTAATTAGAGTAGAGGAGAGGGGAATTGGGGCATATTGCTGATTTCTGGTTGCTCTGAATCAGAAGGCTGGGGGGCTGTTTGTTTTTTGTTTTCCCTTGAGTTATTTATTTATTTATTTTTGAGAGTCTGAGTGAATGAGAAGGAAGAAACAAAAAGGCTATCAGCTAAAATCTCCGTAGCGCACCTTGGTGCTGCCTCAGGGAGGATGAGGAACTTGCCAGGGTCCAGAGGCTGCTCACAGACACTGCCTTCTATGTGTGACTCCTCTCCTGCTGGGGAAGGACCTGTGAAAGCACTTGTGTATTCTTGTGTAGAATCAGGGCTGTGGAGAGATGTCTGCATCCATGGCCAATCTGCTCTGTACTGATAACATCCAGGGGCTCCTACACTTTGGGTGGCTGTTTGACATCACCCGCTTTGTAAGGATGGCTTTGTGGGTGCCTCGGTGCAGACAAGTCAGAATGCCCAAGAAGATGAGTTACTCAGTATTCCCTTGGTGAGAAGAGACACAAAAAGCTGGACTCCTTTGAGAAAATCCTGCTGCCATAACGTCTCCAGTCTACACTTGAGAGAAGGTTTTAATTTTGCAAGAGGCACGACCGGGCAACGAAGCATCCCACAGCCTGCATTTTGAAGGCTGAGCTTTGTTTTAGCAATGATGACCACAGAGTTACAAACAATGTGGGCCAATTCTGTTCAGGCATTAATAGACACAATTGTATTTAGTCAATTCACCCCTATGTGAACCAGGGTTCCAAATTGGCCAATATTTTCTCTCCTATACTGTAGCAAATTATTCCTATTGACTCAACAGAGCGTACCAAATTTTCTAATGCTCTGATTTATGTGAAATAATTAGCATGGTATTGTCTGGGCTTGAGGTCACTCAGCTCTTTTTTTTTTGCAGCTTAGCATCCACATTCATTTCCATTCTGTACCAATTAGCACAGAAGAAGCAAGATCCAGATGTAAAGGACTTCTCTTCTGCCTTACAACATTCACTTCATCCAGACTTCTCTTATACAGCTGCTTAGTCCTCCAGGAAAAAAATAAAATGATAGCAGCAGAGGATGAGATACAAGTTCATTCTAAAAACATAGAGAACTGAGTGTTCCTGATCTTGTAATTGTCAATAGCTAGTCCTTGAGACAACATAAAGGCTCTTTGCAAGGAAAAAAAACAGATACAAAAACTTCTGCTCTCCACCTAGTGAAAGATAAAGAGAAATATAAAGATTCTTGCATAATAGATGACTACCAATGAAAGAAAAGGATTGATTTGTTCTAAAAATGAACTTCCCAACCCTACTGGGGGAAGAAAAAATAAATAAGAAGAAAGAAAGAGAAAAATCTACCTATGTCTACACCTTGAAACACAGCTTAATCAGTCCCAGGACTGGTAATTCCAAGAACCAGCTTTTCACCTGGAGTAAATCAATAGCTCTCCACTATAGCACAGCTGAGCTGTCCCAGCTGAATTATTTATGGAGCTAATTGAGCTTACTTATAGAAGAGAGGAAGTTGCTGTGAGCTTTGTGGTAGAAAGGTGAAATGGAGTGACCTAAGTGGTGATTGAAAATGTGTTGGTGGTAATCCATGCTTTTCTGATGAAGCACCTCTTCCCCAGGTAGGCTATATTGCTATTCTTCTATCTGGAAACTTATTATCTTTTCTTTCAACAGCAAAAAATACCCTAGGTTGAAAAGAATTTTCTTCTATGGTAGAGAGTACTCTGCAGGAACTCTTCAGACCATAAAGCAGCTCTACCCCATTGTAACTGGGCTCTAGTTCATTAGCAGAAGATGGTGCTTAGTGGAGCTACTGTGCATCCCAAAGAGTGAGAGAAATCTGCTCTCCAAAGAAATTGTGGAAGAGTGCAGTGTTAGTAGTAGTAGAAGTAAGCCTGGGAAAAACTCTTTTTTTTTTTTTTCCTTCCTTTGGAAGTAATAAATCTTGAACCAAAGAGATGTAATGTATCTAAATCTGTGGTTGGGGCTTGGTTTCTGTTATTAAATAAACAGCAGCAATCACCTCCCAGTACAGTCTCCAACATGCCACCCTGCTAGAACAGAAAGTCTGACCAAAGAAATATTTTGTTTGCTTCTTTCATAAACATGAATCTGCATCAAAATGAAAAGAAGAATGTATGCAAGATAAGTTAATACCATACCAAACTGCAAGCATTGAGCCTGAATGATTGCTTAAAGTTGATGTTTGTTGAACTGGCAGCACAAAATATTTCATTTTGAAGGTGTGAACTCCAGAACTCCTTCATCTTTTTATCAGGGATTTTTTCAGTAAAATATTTAGTTGTAAAAATGGTGCGTGTCTACACTTGGCTATGAGAAACGGTGTGAACTGAGGTAAGGTGGTTCTTATTTGTCTATGTTGGTAAATCTTCATCATCTGTCTGCAGTTCCTTCTTGTGCAAGGGTAGCTATGAAGAGGAGCAAGGTTCTGGTTCTGACTGCCATGGTGTGGGTGCATCTTTGTCTCAAGCCTTTTTCTCACAGCTTCCTTTTAGATCTCTTGGGCTGTCCTTCCATCAGTGGAAAGTTTTCCCAAGTTATCCAAAGGAAAGAATTGGGGTTGATTTTTATGGGGCTGTGATAACAAGCTTTTGTTTAAAATCATACAGACAGAATAAGAAAGAACCGTCTTCATCATTCTATATACTACAGCAATGGTGTGTATAGCCAAGACTTAGGTAAGAGGCTGAAATTCTGCTATGCTTCCTAGATTCCTTTCTTGAAAACCAACAAAATATATGCACAGAGCCCTGTGTCCAAAACCTTGCTTCTCTGCACTGCTTCTCATAATCTAAAGACTCAAATGTCTTTACCATACTTCTTCATGCTCCACAGAAAGTAGCATGCAGTGCACTGGAATGGCTGTTCTTCTTAGAAGGTGCTTAAAGGAGCAAATAATAATTGATGCTATTGCTCATGTAATTTGCTGTGAGGTAAAATGGACAGTCTACACTCCTTCAAGACATATTTATTCACAGACAGAAGGCAGAAAAAAGATACTGTATTCAGGTCAACCATGGGTTGCTTCAGTCCTACAATACATCTGGCACTGGTGAGCAGTGAAGGAGATCTGTAATTAAATGTCTTGGAAATGTCTTCCTCTGATGGCTTGCTGCTGACCCATGGCCCAGCTGACTCCCACCCAATCAAGATGGTGCAGGTGAGCTTGGTGTGAGGAAATCAGTGTCATTGGTTCATGCAGAACAAGAAGTGAGAAATTTCCTCAGGACATATGAAGATCCTAACACTGGCTGATGTCTGCTCACTGTGATCTGCATGAGATATCTGCGCCTCTTTTGCACAGCCAAGAGTTTAAGATGCTGCCTGTGATTTGATGTCTGGTAACCAAGAACATCTAACACCCATACATTGTAAAGGGGTCCACGTGTTTGCTGCCTTACAATCATACCAGCACAAGATGTCTCAAGTCAAGTAAATGCAGAAAGCAATCTCTTTGGAGGAGAATGGTCAGCCACTGTTTTAGTTGCATCCTTTCAATGAGGAACATCATGCTGCCTTTCTCACACTACCTGGGGAGGCTGAGAAGACATTCTCCTTTCCCTTGAGGCACAGGTTGACTCGTCCTTCACAGATTGTCCTTAACCATATTATTCCATTTTTGTGTGTGCAGCTGGATTCTGCTTTCACTGCCAGCAAACAACTCCAGCAGAACCTGGGGTCCTCCAGAGCTCTTGGGAGCAGTTCTGATCCTTTGGGAGCACACTGTGCTGATTTGTCAGTTTCTCTGACACACTACCACCTACCTCCTTTGGGATGTCTCCATCTGGCCCTGGTGGCTAACTACCCAGGAGGGTCTCAGGTGGCCCCAAACTCCTTCCCCTGAGACTCTCTTAAGGTCATGAGAAGAGGGCATCCAAGGTGTTGGGGAGGGCTGAGAGATTGCTTTGATTGAGCAGTGAGACAGGGACAACACTGATCTAGCTTGATACCTCCCAGGCACTAGGTTTAGGTCATCCTGGCAGATCCACAAACATGCACCAGCCTACTGGAGTGTTCTCAAAACCTTGTTACTGGCTTGGGATATGGGGACCCTGTGTTAGGAGAATTGAGTGGGGCCCTTTCCTGCCTGGCAGTAAAATCTATTCTAATTACAGTTCCCTGCACGAGCGCTTTCTGAAGGGCAGGAAAAAGTTTTTGCTGCTTGAGGTCAGGGCTGACAAATGAGTTGGCGTGCTCTGAATGGGCTGACTGGAGGAACACCTGCTGTGGGAGGCTGCCGCAGAAACAGAGATGGCAGGAAAATTGATGATGACCTTGCAGCAAGGATCCAGAGGAGGCAGTGAAGGATAATGCTCTGGGTTTTAAGCTGATGGAGAATGTGGCGAATTCAGCACCATATCTGACCAGCACTGGAGGTGTGGAAGGAGACTGCGGTCTCCCACATAAGTGGGAGGAATGGTCTAAGTAGGATGTGGTGCTGTACATCTGCACACCTGGAACTGCTGCAGGGCTCATCCTAACCTTACCCTACAGGCTTTAGGCTCTTCCACCCCACTGCTACTTCAAGGGGTGCCGAAGGGATAGATGAGGCATTCTCTAATTCTGCACACTGTGTGAATTCTTCATGCAGAATTTTGCTTTTAAGGTTCCAGTGGGAAATCCAGAGGCTGGTGCTTCTCAAATTCAAGTTTTGGTTTAGAACATCTAAAAGGAAACACAATTATACCTTTTTGTTTGTTTTTACAACTTTGCCATTGGATATATTCTGACGCTGAAGCATACAGACTGGATAAAAGGGGAGAAATGAAATTAGAGCCTCTAAATCTTATTCATTCTATTACAACTATTGATGAGAAAGGGAAATATATATAAATCTTTGCATTTGGAAGAATAGAAATAAATATACATCTGTTTGAATATCAAGATGTTGCCACCAGATTGAAAAAAAATATATTTGAGCAATTTGCTCATTGAAAAAGCAAATTATTTTCCAGCTATTATTTGTACTTGGCTATTTATTATTTTGGCCGTTGGAATTACTCTTCAAGCAATGAAAAGAAATACACACAACATTAGTAACCCTCAGAGCAGCCTCAGGTGTTATTTTCAGCCAACGGTCCCAACAGCTTCTGACAACTTTTCAAGGTTCTTCTACAGAAAATGTGTGTAAGTATTTACTGTCCTAGACCAAAGAAAACAGAAATTCTATATATGTCAGGAGCACATAGGGGAAAAAATAGAAACATCTATAGTTTTTCTCCTTACATAATGTATCATTCCCAAATTGGAAGCTGGTCATGCAGTGGTTTCTAGTGGTGAGAGCAGGATATTGGGTTTCAGGACTCTTGGGCTAAATTATCGAATCTGCCATTGATTTGCAGGGTGACCTTGCACAACTTATTTAAAGGGAAATATGTAACTATGATTTTCAATTGGCCAGACTAACTTATTGTCTGTGGCTTTCTAGCACTCGTTACTTTTATAAGAAGTGTAGGGAGGGATGGCGTCTCCCTCTTGCAAACATCTTTTTTAATTCTGAAGAATTCAATTTTTTCTATTTTATTTCATAAAATACAGAATTCAATAGAGAAAACTAATAGTTCAGACTCCAACGGTACTTCCACTTGTAATTCAAGACATTTTCATGAGTATGCAATTTGACTAGCATGCCTTTGGTTCGTGAACTACCCAACAGCAATGTATGCAGGTTGCTTGAAAAGTAATGCCTTCTGTTTATTTCCACTGAAACTACAACAGATACAAAGAGCACAATAACGCTGTTTGATAGAGCACATTCTCATCTACAAAACAGTTTTTTTCAACATAGTCACCACCATTAGCCAAATAACATAGATCATAGAATCATAGAATGGTTTGGGTTGGAAGGAATCTTTAAGATCATTTAGTTCCAACCCCCTGCTATAGGCCGAGACACATTCCACTAGACAAGGTTGCTCAAAATCCTCATCCTGATCCATCCTGGATCAGGAATTATCTCCACATTTCTGCAAAAATGTTTTCTTTTTTTTTCCCTCCAAATAAAAGTGTTTTCTGGATTAAAAAAAAAAAAAAAAAAAAAAGCTGCCCACAAGTGTTTAGGCTCTGTATTTTATTTAACGCACCACTGTTTCAAAAATAAGAAATTTTCAGTTTTTCACACCTGGAGTGGATTTGTTGGAAATAACAAAAGAAGGGCTGAGAGATCTTGGTACATATTTTCCTGCTTTCTGAGATTTTTTTTTCAAAATATTTCAAGATGGAAATTTTAATGGGGAAAAGTGTTTGGGGAATCATATCTCGATTTTTAACATAAGAATTAGGAGAAAGTTTAAAGTTAAGGTAGTCTGTAAGTTTGGACTTGTTATATCTTTGCTTTAGCCTAATGGGACCATTCAAAATAAAGAATACTACTTATATGTCCTGCAGGATTATGTATTCTGAAGCTTAACCATAGTTTATAAAGTGCTTAGAGATCCTCTGATGAAAATGCAATAACTATGTCGTCATCGTCATCATTGTTATTATTGTGAATATTATTGTAGTTATTCCCTTGGTGAAATAAGAAATCAGTCTGTAAAGATTACAGCAGCTGTGGGGAATGTGCCTCGGTAACTTCTCTGCTTTTTGTACCACTGCCAAAAGGAGTTTATAAAGAACTGCAGCAGTAACCTTGTTCCTAGCTAACAGCAGGAGTTTTCTTGGACTGTCACATGCTCACTAAACTTGACAAATAACACTACTGGGTACAGGGTGCACTAGTTTTCATTCAAGGGATATGTAGAAAGTCTCTTTTGAAGTGCTCTGGAGTTCACATCTTTAGCTTGGACCCAACGTGCAGTTTGCAGCAGAGAGTGAGGTGCCAGCATGAGGGGTAACATGGGCTGCTAAGGGGGACATCCACCAGGTGACCCAGGGAGATGTCCCCTCACCAGGATGCACCAGCTGCAGGAGCTGTCTGAGTCAGTGAGCTGTGACAGCTCTTACTCCAGGAACCTGAGTGGGTGCATTTGTCTTGCCCAGATGTTGCTGTCCATTGGAGAAAAGTGGGCTTTGAGAATTCTTGGAGAAATGCTGAGAATTTCTCGGGAATTTTGCACATAACATCTTTATGTTACAAGTGTCACATCCTAGTCTTCTCACTCAATGTTAGTTGTTTTGTTGGAGAGAATTTATTTGGTGAACTAATCCAATCAGTCCTATAACAGGACAAGGGAGATGTGTTAAGTTATGAAGGAGGAGAAGTGGACCAGAAATCTGGGCAGTGATCTGAATCCTGAATGCCGGCCTTGAATGAGGTCCTTAATCTACCAAGTGTGCCCTCACGGAGCCAGGAGTTGGACTTGATGATCCTCATGGGTCCCTTCCAACTTGGGATATTCTATGATCATTTGAGCAGAAACTGGGGCTGAAAATCTACCTGGCTTCCCTGTTGAGTGGTCACCACTGCCTTGTGAGGTATTTGAACATGTGCCTTCAACCTGGAGAGAGATTCCCTCACAGGTATGTGAATCACAGTGTACTCTTGAAAATGGACCAGTAGGATTTGTCCAGAGGAAGGAATATTGAAATGCCAGCAGATGGCAAATTCTCCTCCTCCTTCTAAATCTGATGTTACAAACAAGGGGAAAATCAAACCTCCTCCATAGGATGAGTCCCTGCAAAGGAAGTTTGTTGGAGAGGCGTTTCCTTAATAAGGACTTTCCCTGGGAAGAAACGGTCTGCTTCTTGTAATATGTCCTGAAACATTGCTCCCAGAAACCAGATGTTGTCAAAATTGTGTGAGAACATGAGACATTTTACTATCAAAATATTTTGGCTTCAGAAGCTGGCAAATTTTCCCACCTCACTATGAGAAGCTGCAGGGAAGTAGCTTCCCTGCCTCAGCATCCCATGGCAGGTGACCCCCTTTTTTTCCCTTTCTGCAGCCCACCCAAGTCTGGATGTGCTTGCACCTGATATTTTGCTGGCTTTTAAATGGGAGTTTTCTTCATTTCTTGTTAGAGGAAGACCAGTGATTGAAAGATTTCATCTTTTTTTTTTTTTTTTTAATATAGCCAGGTGCTTTCCTCTGAGTCTTATTACTAATTCTCCCTGTGGCTTTGGGATGCCAAGCCTTGTTCCAGTAAGCACTGGGTCCTGCACGCCCCAAGAAACTGGGATGTCAGCTCTGTCCTGGTAGCCCCCAACTCCACTCTGCCCCATCCCTCTCCACTCCCACTGCAGCCAGTTCCAGTTCCTGGTCCCGCAGAGCGCAGGGCTGCTCACACTGCAGCCAGGAGGGTCAGGCTGCCCAGGGCAGAGTGCATGAGAACTTTCCTCCATCCGTGAATATGCTTTTAATAGAATAAATGTGGCTTCTTGGAGTGCGTAGCTAAACCATAGCCAAGGGGAGGGGGCAGGGAAAGGGGCTCTCCAGCAGCTGGCAGCCTGCCTTTGCTGCAGCAGCAGCAGTTAACAGTGCTGGTCTATAGGAGCTGGGTGCACAGTCCAGCAGTGCAGCTGGGAGAAGGTTGCACTGACAAGCAACACAGCTCCACTACAGGAAAGGGAACCTAGGAGAGAAACTGGGGGCAATCTTTGCAGGAACCCGGTACTTACCTGCTGCCTGCCAGCAGTGTGGATCCAGTGACCCAGCCTATGTAATGTGTCCTGTGTCAACAACCAGCAGCTCTCAAGTGGCACTTCTCACCCAATGAATGCAAGATGCTGCCTGACACTTAAGGGGCAGCAGGATCTTTCTGATTTTATGCAGGGTGGGAAAGCACTGCAGCTAAAGTCACCTGCACAACATCACGGGCTGGCTCATGGACCACCGGAGAGGCGTGCAGATTTTCTAAGGCTGAACCAACTGGCGCAGCATCCAGATCCAATCACACTTTCAATTTGCTCCTAAACAGACATTCATTCATGGATCTCTTGAACACATTGAGGGCTTTTTCTGGTGGTCTGACCAGACCAGCCCTGCTCAGGCAGCTAGGCCACCCCAAGTTACTCCGCTGATGTGAAATCTGGAATCTAAAACAAAAGGAGGTCAATAGGTATCTCCAGGGGACTTTCTATCTCACCCACAGACACCAAGATCACCAAGGTGATAAAGATGGGCATCAACATTATGTAGCTGTATATGACCAAGACCTGTCCCACTCAGGAATCATTGCTTTTGTTACTCAAAAAGATATTTTTCATCATCTGAAGCAGAATGATGAAGAACATCCCATCCGCACCAGACTTCCCCTGGCCACAGTATTTTATCAAGGACTGGGAATATTTAAATACACATATATTTTGTGACTTCTTATTCACAGCAGCTGGACACTATCAGCAGGTCACCACAGTGGAAAGATTAGGACACTCCTTCTCTAGGCACCCAGTAGGAGTTTCACTATTCCAGCTTGCTTTATATGGCCATTAAAAACTCCTCTAAAGTGGTTTTGACCTCAGTGCCTTTCTAGCAGCAGTGTGGTTCAGTGAGCTCTTGTGCTAACAGAGGAAATGGGGCTTTTGTGGCTCTATCACATACTGAAGTATAGACATACGGATTCACCGTGAAAACCACTTTTATTGCCTTTCACATAAATTTATAAGGTGGGACCTCGTAAATTTGCCATCACCTACTCCTGTGCCTACCCTTCTCACACTGCCTTGCTGCATGCAGCCCATCTCCAGCAATGATTTCCTTGTTCCAGCAAAGAGAGAATATTTAGGCCAGCGTATTTTAGCAATACTCAATAATTAAAATGTTTGTGGAAAAAGGAGGAAGAGGGAAGAGGGAAGGGAAGGGAAGGCAAGGGGAAAAATGAAGAAAGAAGTAGAGAGGAAGAGGGAATTTCCCCTCCTTTCCCCGTTTTCCAAACAAAAACTTTTTTCAAATCAGATTATGAGGAAATCTCATCTTCATTTGAAACCATGGGGTCCTTCATTAGAAATGTACTTATGAAAGGCAGTTTCAAATTCGTATACCAGCTTTTGAAATTGCATATGAAGTGTTCTGTGGCTGAATATCTTTTAATTTTGTGCTGTTCAAGCCCCCTTTTAAATTAAAAACCTCAAAAAGAAACCATGGAAGACAAAGGAGCATTACTGAAACCCCCAGCCTCCCACCCCACAGTCCTTTGCTCTGGGCTCCTGACAGCCATGGTCAAGAACACAGGCAACAGCCTTTGGATGGCAGGGATCAAAAGAGTATGTGGGAAAGACATGGGGACTGCAGCCCCAGCTGGCTAAAACCCCATCTGTCTTTTCTGTACTGATGCATAGGTAGTCCTGAGGTATTCATATTCCTCTATAGAAAGTGCTGTGGCTTGAAAAAGTTCATCTTGACTGCTGTCTGTCAAAATATTACCTTACTCCATTAATAATAGTTATGAGTATGTTTACACAGCAGCTAACATTTGCAAAATGTTTTACCGATGAATACATATCCTAATTACTCATAGAAAATTATAACTTTGCCCAAAATTAGCCCTTCTTGTTTGCCTGATCTGCTTCCAATCAGATTGTGATTACAGCAAAGTTAATGAATGCTTCACACAAGCACGCTTCATCTGGAGGATGGCTGGTAATTGTGGCATTGCTGTGAATTTCACTGTACATTCTGCATTCGCTTTCCAAAATCAAAGCGCTTTTGACTGCACAAATAAATCACTGAGATATCTCTGTTATGACATGTTTTTCCTTTAAAAAAATAATAATAATGTTGGACTGAAAATTGTCTCTCCACAACAGTACAGTTGTGGCAGTCTTCAAGTGCTATTCACTCCTTGGTGAACTTTCCTGACTGTAAAACCCTCTTCCTTCCCCAGCTGCTCAATGCGCCTGCAGAATCTGCGTGTATTACAGAAGTCATGGGAAGAAAAAAGCAGAGCAAAACTTGTTTCTGGGTAAGGACTACGCTGACATTAACTCCTTTGCTAATGCTACAAAGCACCACTGGAGCACAGCACTCTCGACAGCCATGAAAACTTGCTGAGATGCACAGGCAGTTGCTCTGCATACAAATGCTGGATTTCACTCATCTCAGCTTGTGCCCGTGCAGGCAGGGAGCAGCCTTTCTTCCTCACAATCCTGTCAAGCAAGGGAAAGGGACAGGAAGTGGGACAGTATACCTGGTAGAAACCCAAATCTGTCACATCATAGACCAGAGCTGGGTAGGATGTGTTTTACTCCACAGAGAGAGCATTTCGTGGCGCTGCAGGCAGCTGGGTTAGCCTCATCCACTTCTCTGCCCCCATATCCATGCCAGCCCTGGGGGCAGCAGAGGATGGAGGTGGCACCGCACAGTCCAGAGGCACATCTGTGGCCTGGCGGTGTGTGCTGCATGCCCAGCCCTCCGGAAGAGAGGAAACCAGCAGAGACAGGCAGCTGAGGGACAGGCAGGAGACAGGAACAAGGTCAGCACAAATGCAGGAACCCCGGCCTCAACCTCAGACAAAGGTAACGGAGCAAACAGCGCTCGGCTCCGGAGAGAGGGATTTGTTGGGAGAGCTCCCAGCGGGAAGTAGGAGAGGCTGCAGGTCTGGCACCGTGAAGGCCATCGAGGCGCAGCATTGTCCAGCCTTGTGGAGGGCGATCCTGATTCTCAAATTTTGGGCAAGGAGCCTGAGTCAGGCCTTGGGAACTGGCGACACTGACATCGGCACGTCTGGTCCTGGGGTCATTTAGATGCTTGTCATGTGTCAAGCAGGCAAAAATAGGCTTTCCATGAACTGGGCGATACACCTCTCCCCTGCACTACCGCTGCTAAAAACAAGCCACTTTTGGAGTGGAAAAGTTGACATTTCCAGTAAAGCTGTGTCCTCATGCTCCCCCACAGGCCAGCGCAGGGCAGGGATTAACCCCCTTCCTGGCCAGGATGAAGCCCACCACTTCTCATGGCTCATCAGCAGGTTAACAGAGCCTTTTGGGCTGCTTGGCCCATAACCACATAGGGCTGCAATCACCTCAGGGCTTATTTTGCAAAAGGGTGGGAAGCACAGATAATCACAGAAATCTGACAGACACTCCATTTACCACAAATTTGACTTACATGGAGAAAGCACCTGCAAGAAAACAGTACAGGCATTCAAGTCCTCATCCTTTGAAAAGCTCAGAATAATGCTGGCAGAAAATCACCCATATGGGGATATTACTGAAAATGATGTTTGCAATTAATGGAAAATCTTAATGAAAACTGTTTACTTTCTTTGGAAAAGTCTGGCTTTTTGGTCAAAAGTGAGCAAGTAAGGTAGAGTGGATCTGCTCGCAGTTGGACTGGAGCTGAGCATCTCTGTGACACTCTGGAGGTGAAGCAGCCACATGGGGTGGCATTGGGTGCAGCTCCGGTATGAGGTCACAGAGGATAAAGCCACCAGAAGGGTCCCTGGGCCCTGGGCCACCAGTGTGGCTTTGAGTGACTTCAGGAAAGGGAGCCAGCCCTGGCACGGCGTGGTAGCTGTTTCTGACAATTCAAATTGATCTCTGGAGAGGAGGAAAAATTGCCAAAGTATCTATGGAAAATCATAATGTATCCCTCTTCCCTCTGTTTTGCTTTGTGGTAGGCCAAACATTTATGTCACTGGAAAATAATTACAGTAAGATCAATGACGTCCTCTGTCTGCCTTGTCCAGAGCGTCCACCTCAGGGCCAGAGCCCAGGGAGGACTCCACCACCCAGAAACTCTGTCCCCTGACACTTCTGTCCTTTCAGGCACTTCTAACAGTGATCAACTGATATCCTAATAATAAAACAATAAGGCAGCCTGGAAACAGCCATGGTTCAAACACCACAGGAGACCAAGATCTGCACCCTGTCACACAATAAGAGGAGGCTTTGCCCTGATTTTGGCAGTGTTAGCATTCACAATGAGCTCAGCCTCAGCACACCCCTCCCACGGCATGGGCCAAGTCACGCCAAAGCCCAGCTGATGGCAGCGACCAGCCGTCATGTGCAAGAGCCATCCTCTGGTCTCCAAGCTGTGGGCAGGGGACAAAGGATGCTGAGGGAGCTACAGAAACAAGAGGTATCCAGATCTCCTAGAGGTCCCAGTAGGCAGAGCCAGCATTCTGTGGAGCAAAGGCAAAGAGCTGGGTATATGTGGTGATTTGCACTGTTCACGCAATCTCTGTCAGTCTGGGAGCATTTTGGCTGGATAGGCTGTCCTGAGATTTTGGCCACACCTTGTGTGCATGGCAGAGCTCATCTGTGGATTTCCGTAAAACTCTCTTTTTTAGAGAAAAGTGTACATTTGGAGACCTCAAACTGCTTTGTAAATTTACGTTATTTCTGTTCTTACTGCCATTTAGAGAGAAGAAAAAGTGCTACAAAAGGCATTAAAAAAAAGAAGAAGAAGAAGAAGAAGAAGCACTCCTATTATTTCCTTTCTGAAAAACCACTTTGGATTTTCAGCTCAAAATGACTTTTCATATTTGAAATCCCTGTAGGAATATCATGTCACCGTATTTTTATAATTGAAAAAGTATGATGTGTTGCACAAAGTCCCAGCAGAAATGTTCTGTTTCAGCCTCAACTGTTTTATCTTTCACTTCTTTATTTTCAGACGTTTCCAAAGAGATCGATCGCTATAACTCCAAAAACAAACTGTACATTTTAAATGCTGAAACTCATCTCTCCCTCACTCATCCTGCTTCATCCCCCTTGCAGCCAGCTGCTGGCACTGATGCACTGCAAGGTTTACCCTAAGAGCAAGCTCTCGCTATCCTGGCAGCACGCTGGCCACATCTGAGCAGTGCTGCAGTTTGGGGTAACATGCAGCCCAGCACAAAGCAGCATCCGCTAGAAAACAAAATCTGCTCATTTCATACAAATTCTGGAAGTGTTCATTTACCCCAGCTATTTCTTGAAAAAGACTAACAGAAGGGTGGAGATAGAGCTGGGGGTTACAGAGTAAACAGTTTGGAACAGAGCAGGGTTGGCTGGTGAGCACGCTGTGACTCACAAGGGGAAGGCTTTTTTTAATCCCCGGAGCTGTGCAGCAAGGACAGCCGTGCAGTCATCTTCCTGTACCAAACAAAGGTGCAGCCCGCGGGTGCAGCCCCAACCCAGGGACAATGGGACACGGGCTGTCGTCCTGGCCCACGGCACCCAACGATCCCACAGCCAGGAGGCTGCTGTAACACTGGGGCTGAGCGAGTCAAGCCCTGTCCCCTCTCAGGGGCACTGAGAGATGCAGATCTCAGAGACTATTTGGGGAAAATACCTTATCTCAGCCCATTATTGCCTCTGCTTAATATAAACAGTGTTCTACTCCGTGCATTGAAAGTTTTCTTAAACCAAGGAAACTAGAAATAAATACCTCATTGTCTAGAGGATTTTATCACTGTGGTATGAAAGAAAACCAGCGTGTGACTGTTTTCCAGCAATAAACCTCTTTCAGTCTCAGGAAGGATAGTTTTGATTTTTGAATTTATTGCTCTCACAGTTGGGTCTTCACACTTGATTGAAGGAGCACTTGATGCACTGTCCAGAGTCTGGCCTGGCCTGTGTTCTGCAAACACTGTTTGTCTGACATGAAAAGAGGGGAGCCTTTCACCCATTATTTTTAAGTTTTTTACTCAAAAAACCCAAGAGTTTTAAATTGTTTCTTTTAAAGGAGAAAAGCATAAAGCAAAATAAAAAGAAGATTCAACAACATCAGCAAGTTTCACTAGCTTTTTCCCAAATTGCTGCTGGCAAGGGAAATTAAATCTGTTCTTGCTAAAGTCAAACACTGTGTTTTTGAATGACATATGGTTGTTACAAAAAATGTGCTTTGCTTCTTTTTTTTTTTTTTTTTCCTTATAAAAAGTCTTTCAAATTTGACTGAATCTGAATGGAATGCTTTATTTCATTCAAAACTTTCATCTTTCATTTTTACTGTCTGGCTTGTGCTTTTGGAAGTGATGACGCACTCTGGGATCTGCAGCAGTGGAGGAGAGCTGCACTTTCCCCATCCCCATCCCTCCCTTGTGCCTTCCTCATGGCTGAGCCCAGATTTTCAGCACTGGTTATGAGCTTGTACAGATGTGGGGCTGTGAGCCAGGACCCCAATTTAGAGCAGCAGTCATCAGAGAAATAGCTGGAGGGATTCCTGCCCATCTTGCCTGTCTCACAGTGCTAGGACGCCTGGTAGAGCTAACACATTGCACACATCCCACCCAGTTCCAGCAAGAGGCATACCTCCTGCTCCATGACCGAGGAACAATGCAAAAACCCAAGGTCTCCAGCTGGGACAGTGATCCCCATCCACACGGGGAAAGAGGGCCCCACTTGCCAGTACTCCTAGAAGTCCCAGGAGTGCTGGTCCTGTGGGGCTGGGCAGTGACACAAAACAACAAACAGGGTGTCTGGCCAGTTCCGCACAGCACCCCAGGCACATGTGAAGGAAGAGTCACTCTAAACACAGGAATGGGACCAGATGAGCTGATTTCAAAGGTTTATTTTAAGAAAGCTCCTTAGATTACGCAGATTAAAATCTTCATGGAAACTCTTCTGGAGCCTGTGTGTTGCTCAGCTTCCTGCACAAGGCTGCACTTCATCTTGACTACGTGGAACAGCAAACATAGAAGAGGGGTTTTGTTAGTTTATTATTATTACCAGGCTGCAGAGTTCATGTGTCTCTATATCAGCTTCCTCTTGTATGTGAAGAGAGTAAGTCTCCTCAGAGCCACCCACAAGAAAAGGGAAAGATATCAGCAAAGCCCGGGTGGGCACAGTGGGGGCTGCTCCCCTCAGCCCAGGGCTCTCAGGCTGGAGAAGGGGAGAAGATGGGCTGCAGGGTTCCTAGCTCCAGGGCTCCACAGCTGCACTGAATTACTCCTTTCTTATTTACATTGATCTGTGGGCTCAGGGACAGAGCAGTGGCACCTGGTTGGTGCAGACCTCAGAAGATGCAGAACTGGTGCCAAGGCTGTGAGTGATGGGAGAAGCTCCTGCATTGTAAAGTGCTTGAAGATTTTCTGCAACCCCATCAAGAACTTTATTGAGAAAAGAGGGAGCTCATGCCCTCAGCCAAGCCCCTATCAGCCTGCTGTGATCTGCTTGGTGAAAAAGATTTAAATTTTTGTAACTATAGTGTGCTCACTTGGGCATATCCAGAAAGCCTCCCATTGCAGTCTGGAGAAACATGATAGCCACCAGCTGCTTGCTTTCAGGTAGCTGAATTAGGCACTGAACATCCAGGCATGCTGCTCCTCCCAAGAGCACAACCAAACCGTGGGAGATCACAGTGAGCTGAGAGTGGCTCAGCCACCAGGAAATCACGGGCAAGGAAAAAGGGTGGGGCGAGTGGCAGGCTGAGGCTGAAACAAATATATGATAAAAGAGGAGGGGAGAATCATTTTTACTAGTCAGAATTCAAAGTTTCCTTCTGTTTTCATGTTCCTTAATTCTTTAATTCCTTAATTCTTGTAAATATGTATTTTTATCATGCCTATTTCTAAATGGAAATGTCCTTTCAAAATGAAAAGAGCAGTTCTGTGGATGCCCAGCAGGAAGATTTGTCTTTGAAAGGCAGCCTGCAGGCGCACGTGCCCTGCTAGCTCTGCTCAGTGAGGTGCAAAAGGGAAGCGCTCCTTTGGGAAAGACTAGAAGGTCATATGCATCTGCAGGTTGACATTCATGGGAGGATGCACATACCTCTGTGCCATACCTGTCTTGATGCTGCTGGAGTGGTCACCCCAGCCAGCCCAGCCTGATGGAAATTGTTGCTTCTCTCAGCAAGCTCACAGATCCCTTCCTATGGCTTCATAGAGCTCATTTGTTTGCTGCCAAACCCACTCAAATCTCCTCTCTGAGAGGACAGAGAGCAGTTTGAGAAGGTGCCTGATGTCCCTGTCCCAGCAGAAGCCCTGAAACATGAGGTTGATTTTTGTCATCTAGTAGCCATAGAATTTCTTTTTGAACCGCTCCCTCAAAAGAACAGGAGCCACCAAGAACTGGGATGTACAAGTTGCTTCTATCAACTGCTTAAAAGTTTTTCCTTTACTGCAAATGTCAGTCTTTGGACATTACCTGCCAGGAAACCAAAATGCCAGTGAGATATAACATTTCAAAATATCAAAAATTACATTAGTATTTGCCACAGAGACAACCCCTTCTTGAGTGTTTCCAAGAGCTCTATGACTTACACAGACGATAGAAGCAGGCAGAAAATGATAACATAATTATACCTATTGATTTAGGTTGGAAGAATGGAGAACAATTAAATTTTATTATGTTTATCAATATCTTTGGTCACAATGTTATGTAGAAAATGTTTTCTTTGTGACCCAGGAAATTGAAAAGCCATTTGTGGCGGCATATTTGAGTAACAAAAATAAGTATATACTTGTACATGTTTTATGTTGCCACATAATTGTTATTTCCTAGCATGTGGCTTATGCATTCATGTAATTGTCTTATTAGGCCAGTTTGAGTTTCAAACAGCACCTATATTGCAGTGTTTAAGATGTTTGCTTTGGAAGGAATTATGGGATACAAAAACATACGGATCGCTTTACCATTTATAGAAAGCATACGGTAAAAAGCTGGCTTTCATTACTCGGTTAGCATGGATCTAGATATGCACTGTGTTGAGACTTGGTTATCCATATATTTATATTTAGGGCTGCTTTCTGCTATTGTGGATGTACATTCACTCTGCTGGAAATGCAACACATCTCTCCACTGAATGTTCCTTCTTGTAAATACAGTGAGATCCAGGATAACTGGAATCAGGGCTGGCTCCTGGTGAACCAGATGTGCTTCTACTCACTACCTTCCCTCATCTCTCTGTTCCACAGTTGTCCCCCATCCTGCTCTGCGCTGTGGCAGTCTGACATCTTGGCTGGGCACTGACACTTTCCTAGAGAGAGAGTGAGAAACACAGCCAGGCAGAGCAGGCCAGGACAGGAAATCTCCTTGGAAGACTGTTGGCCTTCATTAATGAAAAGGCACTGGCAGTGTGGGTGGGATTTTATGTGCTAGCATCTTCTCACACACAAAAGGAATGTGTTAACGTGGATGCATGAGGAGGAGCTGGTGCTCCAGTGAGCTCTGTGGGCCTGGTGTATTTGGCCTTTTGTAGGCTCCCATGGGTAGGGTACCCAGCAGCAGCACAGGGCTCGTAGTGTGGAGCTGTGTCCAGTACACAAACAGCCTGATTCTGGGCTGAACACAGACACTTTGCCACCATTCCCTCTAGTGGCTAAAACCAGAAGGAGCTGAGAATGTTTCTAGGCATAAAACTTCATCTTGCCTCTCAGATGAGGCAGAGTCATGCCTTCAGCACTGAAGATAGTGGTCCTAATGCCAGTGATGGTTCCAGCGGTGTTGTTACCCACAGCAGAGTTGCACTCCTGGAATGGATGGTCATCTTTGTGACACCAGTGCTGTGTGAGGAGATGGAGAGAAGGCTTTGCACACTATGCTGCTATCACAGCTTCTCTTCTACAGTTTCCTCACTGTATCACAGGAGAGTGACAGTGGCATGTAGTTACTTACAGTGAGAGCCCTCAGCCCCACTGGTGGCTCAACCAGAGGCATGGCACCAAGCCCCAGTGAAAGCAAGGAGCTCAGAAGGCTGAGCTCCAGCATCCTTCCAAGAGGCATGAAACCACACTCACCTGAGCTACACACGTTACCCTGAGCTACACACATTACCCTTCCCAAAGCCATTTCATGCACAGCACACAGATATAGTTGCTGCTGAGTGTAATAACAGGTGGATGTTCCCAACTACAGCTTGGGAACAAGTTTCCATGACTGAATTCTATGGGGAATTTTCTGAGTCAGGTATCTTTCCACTATTAGTAGCATTTGGTAAAAGCAAAATTTGATGTAGGTACTACATGCCTAATGGGCTTAGATTTTAATTGCTTTCATTTTAGAAGCTATTCAGCAGGTTTACTTATAAATTTTGAGAAAGAATATCATTTTCGTGGGGGAATAACACTGAATTTGCAGAGGACATGCTGTATTTCTCATATTTCTCTTAGAGACTTAAGTCATCATTTTTGGTACAAAAATCTGTCCCCATGTGGAGCCCCAGCCAAGCTCTCCATGACTTATGATACCAATCGAGCACAGTGATGGTGAAACAGTCTTTGTCTTCATAGAGGAACTGTTATGTCACAGCCTGAACTGATGATTGAGCACCTTGTGAAGGAGGTGGCTAGCCCAGGAAGCCCAGCTGCAAGCAATTCACCTGTGCTTCCTGGCCCACCCCTCCCTGGACTCATTTAAGGTCTAGCCTTCAAAAGGAAAACATCTTCTGGGTGAAGGCTACTTCCTGAGGTGTGTTCTATAGCAGAACAGCCTACCATCAATTGGGTGAGTCTATTTTTTCCTATATGTGACTGTAGATGTTCTGTATGATGCTTTACCTGGTATCACAAAGGGCTTATCAGAAACTGTTTTGTCTCTTCCAAGGACTAGTGGTCATCCTTACAGTGTGGGCTTCCAACAGTATCTATAAATCACAGGCTGTAATTCTTGCTTCTGGCAAAAAATGCGGAATAACAAACCATAGCTAGGGACAGCAACCAAGTGAAGTCTGTAGAATACCCAGGTGAGGAGCATGAGCCTGGACACCTCACCAGCAAAAACCTATGGTCCCTGATGGGATCTGTTCCTTTATTCTACAGCACCTCACTACTAGCAAGAGCACATCTCCTCAGAGAACTTTACAATGTAGCTCTGCTTCCTCTGCTGTTTCCAAATGCAAATATGTTTTCTGAGAGCCTTAGAAAGTGGAATTAAGTGAGCTGTCCTTTGGTGCCCCTCTACAGCTCTGGGGAACTGCGTGGGACCACTTCTCCTGCATGTTCTTTCACAACTGTGGAGGTTGTGACCTCAGAAGAGTAGTCTTCTTTCCTTGCTTCCGTTGCCTTTATGGAAACAAACCAAAAAGCTCTTAGTCCCCCGGGAATTCAGTGATTTCACGCACTTTGCCCCAAGCTGATTTATACCTTTGTTAATACAGTAAGCATTTTTCTTCTGTATGACTACTCTGGCCTGATTTTTCAGCTCCCATTTAGTGAATTCAATGTACCCATCAGTGATAAATATTTTGAAAACTGGTCCCAAATTCCCCTTTGCCTGCTGCCTCAAGGGTCAGTTTGTTCTGTAAATAAGAAAACCACAATGGACAATTGGACTTGCACTTCTTGTGTCACCTGAATGAATCTCACGATGGCTTTATGCACAAATCCAGTGAATTACAGATTTTTAGCTTACTTCCAGTTCCAACAGATAATTAAGAACTTTTAAATATGATGTGGATTAATCTTGTAAGAAATAATTTAATTTATTTTTTGATGAGATTAGAAGAGAGGGAGGAAAAAAAGACAAGGAAAAGAAAACATGCTGGGATTGACCACAACCAACCTTTTGTTTCAATCTTGATATGTACATATATGTATTTTTAGGGTATTCATTTTAAACCAAACTAAATCAAACATTAACACAGAATAGTTATGATGAAGGAACTAAAATGTTTTCCTCAGAAAATGCCAGAGGGGATGTTTTCATTTTTTTGTGAGGGGAGGGATTTGTGCAAAGCAGTCCTTGTAAATCTGACACCAATTTATGTGTTTCAGCCTATGGTTGCCAGTAGAAAAAAACCAACCAGTTGAGAAGTTCACATGACTCTATTTACAGATCCATCCTGGTGGCAATTCAACCACTGGTCCCCATTTTGAGATTCTATTATTCAAAAGATCTTAGCCATGACAGGAGAAAATGGTCCCAAGGTTCACCACAAAGACCCACAGTCTTTGCTGGTCTGAAATCTCCCCTCATTCATAATTTATCTTACCCTCAAGCCCACTAATTTGTAAACTGCAAAAGCAAAGCCAGTGCCCAAGGACTGTGCGAGAGATTCCAGCTCACAGAGTGTGCAGGAGTTCACAGATTCCCCTGAGACAGCCCATGAACTCAGCAACACAAGTTTAATGTTGCCCAATAGCTTTTACAACTCACTTTCATGATCTTTTTTTCAATGGCAATATAATAAATAATGTCAGTTTGGGATTTTTTCCCTGCCTTTTCTTTCATTGCAACAGACACACAGAAAATCCATGATAAGCATCTGTTCTGGAGAAAAAGTACATACAATATGTATATACAGGACATGTGTTAGTTTCCCAAATTGTTTTAATGATTGGCTGTAAATATTTTCTTGGCCTGCCTGCAGGTATAAAACTTTCGGCTGTGATCACATCAGATTCCATCAACAGAGATGGATCTGTATTTTTAATGGATAAGTAAAGTAAACGTAACTACAAAACAGAAGGTGTTCCCCTCCCCCCCCTAGCACTGATTATAAGCTCCAGTAGATTTCATAAGGATGCTGTGTTACTGAAGAGTCACCTGTCTGACTCAGGGATAAAGCAGCTGCTTTATTCATGCTGAGATCTCATGGCATTGTCTTAAAAATGCTGCAGGAATGTGACTTTCTATCCAAGCTGTAACACCCGAGAAGCAAAATACTTGTATGCAGTCTCCCTGAAGTCTCTGTTATGATTTGTTTAGATCCACATCTTTTATTTCCAAGGACAAATAAATTGACGTGGCTGTTGTACTCTTTATCAGAAGTGTTTGCATTCCTTCACCAAAGCAAATACCCTCTCACTCATCTCAGGGCTGCTGTGAGGATTGTGTGGGTAAAACCTATCAAATAAAATTGGATGGTAGGTATTACCTGCAATGGTCAGAGTTAATTAACTATTACATATTTAGCCACAGCTGGGAATGAGTAGTTGGACAGACTCTTGACGAGGAGAAACTCCAGGAAAGTATTGTAAATATTTTTGTTCTGAAACTGGTATTTCATCAAAACTGCCAGCTCTCAAGCAAGTCTGAGATGACTGCATTCATCAGAAAGCCTATATGTCATTAATTCCTGAACAAATGATGTAGTACAGGGAGCAGCACTGGAATTACAGAGGGAGATGGTGGAGGAGTGCCTTGGGGAGGAGAGGGATGAAGTCCATCCGGCAAGGCAGTACTGGCAGTGAATAGATACTGCACAGAAAGAGTAAGAATAAGTTTTAAAAAGTGAGTTCTCTGAAGGAACAGAAGATACAGAAACAGGAGGCAAATTAAACCTGTAAACTGAATAAGTTAATCACTTGGCAGGACTGGTTCTGGATTCCATTTCATCATGGAGCAAGTAGATTTGCCTGAAGTATGGGGTATACACCCTTAGGTCCCACAGGCGTTCAGCCAGACTTTGTTATACTTAAATGCAGGCACCCAATGAAACATACTGATAAGATAAATGTACAGTGCTCAAACCTTGCTAACAGGAATTTCTTGCATCTGTCACGAATCTGGTGTCAGGCAAATAACCCCAGTTAAAGCGAAATTCAGTATTCGATCAGGAACTTGCTTCTACTTTACACTAAGTTCTGATGAAAAGATGCTAGGTTCATAGATTATTAGTTCACATTTGTGACTATCAAAGATTTAATTAACTGATATTTTGTAGAACTCCTGGAATGCCACCATGGTATAAGAAATTATGTAGTGATCTGGAGAAGAGAGGGAAATAAAGAAGTTTGGGTTAACCAGTCCCACCAGTGACCTCAGCTGGAGGCACCTTCCTGCCTCCAGGGCCTGGATTAAGTTGACTTGAGCAAGGCCCAAGCTGCCTTTTCCCACACTGAAGGGGAATCTGAAATATGTCAACAATATCTGAGGAAATCAGGGAGGGAGAAATGAGAATACCCGATGACCTGGAGTGGTTGCCTGTAGGAGAAAGGCAGAAGCTGTGACTGTGCCATCTCTTCTCAGGCACTGTTTGTGCTTGAGCACACCCAGTGATGTCAACGAGGTCCAGTGGGTGCCCAAATCCCAAACCAGCTTCAGGTCAGTGTGGTGGTATCAGCAAGGAAGTACTTGTATGACTGAGCTAAGTCACTAGGAACAGTATCATGGACAGATCTGGCTTTGTATTATCATGAACTATCTGGGAGAAAGTTGTCTTTTAATATCTGTAGTAACAAATTGCCCACCAGAAGCAGGACTTGGGGTTGGCAAGGGCTGTTTCATTTATACTCCTGTACCATAATCAGAGTTCTCACCAGTGTTGCTCTTGCTGTTAGCGGTGTGTGAAGCTGAAACAGCCCAGTTCTGAAGCACCAGCCTGCACTGCCAGGGTGGGGGAGCTGCATTTGTAGATGAAATCTGTCTCTCTTCTCTAGTGACAAATTCAAATAAAAGGCTGTGTCCATGTGGGTGTGAGACAGAGGAAGAATATGTGTTTTGTGCATTAGAGAGCAAGGCTTTTAATGTAGAGATTCAGGCATGAGCTCTATTGAATGCCCTGTGAGGGTCATCAACCATAAGGAGAGGGGAAAGGCAGCAAGGAAAGTGCTAGTATATGAACATAGAGCAGTGTTTTGACTGGGAGTAAACCGTTTAGCCAGGACAGAAGGTCACTGCTTTCATGTGAGTGTTCTTCTGCAAAGTAAAGCACAGCACAGAACGTGTCCTGCTCCCACTTGCACAGTGTAAATGGTTTCAGCCTGTATAGGAACTCTTGACCTGGATTTAAATTTTCTGCCTTGGTTTCCCTGCACCCAAGTTCCTATAAACCAAAAGGCCTCTGATCTAAGGTGCCAGTTCAAACAGCTGCTCTAGGCACACCCAGTGAGCTCCCAGCCTCGTGGCTTCTTCTCCCTACAGACCCACAGCAGGCTCCTGGAGCCTGGACCCCGTGCCTGCAGCACCCATGTTCCAGTCAACCCCTGGCTGTGCAGCATGCAACCCCATGCAGAGGTGTGAATGCTGGAGCCAGCCCTGTCCCCAGGGCTTTGACTGGCATGAAGACAAGAATATGGGCTCCTTCACACCCTCAGATCTGAATGGATTGGAAAGCAGCAGGAAATCCTGCCCATTTCCTGTGCTGGCAGGCCATTAGGGAGGGAGAAGGGATGGAGAAGGCAATGACTACATAGCGAGCAGAGGAGCATTGAGGGCAGACCCACAGAAAAATGCAGGCTGGCATTTGGAAATGATGCAGTGGAGTGTGTTTGTGGTATCCATGGGATCTCAGCAATGGGGACCTACTGTTAAGGTGACTGTGAGCTGGGGGTACTGTGACTAGGGTATGGGAACCTAGCAGGGACATCAGGGCCAGCGTCCTGACTTTGGTGGCAAATACCAATTTTCTTTGCCAAAGTGTGAGTGCCAAAGATTTGGTCTTAGCTGAAACACTGGCTCAAGGAAAATCTGGGCTCCAAGTTAGTTTGGTGCTGATAAATTTTATTATTGGTACTGACAGTGACTCTCTGGAGAATTCTTGCCTTCCCCTCAAAAACAGGACAGTACTCACACCAAGCTGAATGACAGGAGGGGGAATCCATTCCTGGAAGTTTCTGCCCTATTTGGGTGTGCAGACTGCTTGCTTGTTTTCTTTGCCTCTGCAGTTACTTTCCCACTTGAGGTGGATGTGTAAATTCATCCCCCTTGTCTCTGGTAGGAACAACCTGGGGGACAAGCTCCAGACTGGCCCTGGAACCTCCATCCCTTCAGGACATACCTGGCCTGGGCCCTGAGTACCCTGATCTGACTTTGGAGTTAGCCCTGCTTCAAAGGCTGGACTACATGGTCTCCAGGAGTGCCTTCCAGCCTAAATATATTTATGACTCTAATAATTCCTATTTTGGCAAATAGCAAATAAGCCTTCCTACCTAAGCCATGACCAAAGCCAGTGCTCTGTCTGGAGCACCAAGGTTCTTTAATCTCAGATTCTTGAGAAAAAACCTTGAGGTCCTGGAAGGGTAGAGGAGCCTGGCTAGGAGCAATGGCATTCTGCTGCTCTGTCCTCCCTCCTCTCTTGAGCAGCTGCTAATGACTCACCTCAGAAATGCTGCCAAGAACCATAGGAACTGTGGAGAATTCCTCTCTCTTTTGCATTCAATAACATTTACTGAATAACAGTGCTGCCACCTCTGAATTACTGCTCCTGTCAGTGGTGAGGTGGTGCGTGAACATGCTCCTCCACTGCTCCACGCTGATTTCCTTGGCATGAGTCTGGTATTAAAGGGTTCAAGGATTGAACTCTGTTTGTCAAAAATGCATGCAGAAATTAAATCTAGAGATGAATGACAGTTTCATTTCAGATATGTCTTGGCTAGATGAAGGTCTGAACAGAAGCGAAGCTGTCTGAACTGTGGAAAGAAGTCATTTGTCAGAAAGTATTCTGCTTGGGCTTTAAGCAGCAAAATGCATGTGTGATGACTTTTATGGCAGACCCACACTATCAGCATAGAAAAACAATCATCTGTTTTTTTAAAGGTTCTGAGATAAATCACAAGTAGTGTACTACTATTGATTTATTTGTATCTCAATGGAATATTGGAGCTATAAATTATGGTTGAATAAACACATGCTGTGCAGAATTTGCATTGTTTGAACTTGTCAATGGTAGGTCTTTCTCGTGTTTTCATTTTAAGGTAAATCAAACTGTGAAATGTATGGATGCAATTTATTTCCAGTTATCTGAATGACTTATTAACCAGGGACTTTACTCAAATTCTCATTTGATTTCTGTGGATTTGACTGCCCAGCCTCTGTGGGGCTCTCATGGCTTGAGCACTGCAGACCCTGAATGTGATATAAGAGAAAACAGTGGTTTTTCTCACAGTGTCCTTGTGGAGTCCTGGAGTGAGACTCTAATGGAAAGAGTACATCCCACAGAGCAGAGCGCTCAGAAGAAAGGGCTCGTGTCTGGGTGAAATCCCTGCTTGGCTGCTGAGGTTTCCCTTCATTGTAGAAGGGCCAGGAGTTCATTTTCTCTGTGTAATTTAACTCCATGGGGATATGTGCCCTCTGCAATATACTGTAGATCCCCCTGGTGTCAAGGGAAGGACTGCAAGGATTCAAGAAAAGATGGTCTTTATGTAATTTTGAAATAAGGGAAACAAATGCTAACCTAATAATGCTAACCAAATCCAGAGTAGTGAGGACAAAAAAGGTCAGTACCAGGATTTGATAGCCTGTAAAGGCAGTGGAGATGTTTACAGCCAAGGTATCCCATGCTGCCTTTGATGCCAAGGCCTGTGAGAACAGCTTTCTGAAATGGAACAGACACAGCTCAGAGGTATAAAGGAAAGCATATTGATTTTATTATTATTATTGTTATTATTATTTATTGGTTTTAGTCCTTGAATAAATTCAACTGACAAAAAACTCTGACCTTATATCTTGAACATAGCTGCCCTGATAACTCTTCTCCAGTTTAATACCACACTGAGTGCCCTATGAACCTTGGGGAAGTCCAAGTGGAATCCTGGTCATGATTAAGTCACCCTGCAACAGGCTTCCCCTTGTGACCTAGAGGAAGTGTCTCACCACTGCGTACCTCAGTTTCCCTAAAGAACACAATGCTTTCCTATTTGAAAGAGGTGTCATGAGAACAAATTCCTGGTACCTGGGGACCACTTGTTGTGACGCTGATAACAGACACAGGAAAGACCGTGTGGGTCATTGGACACATTCCATTCTTATGACACTTGAATCCAAAAGAGCACTTAAATCAAAACATCACTGGTTAAACTCAATCCTTAGTGAATGGCAGCCTGTAAATTTCTTAGCCTAAATTATTAAGAGAACATTGCATACTTTATAACTGTGTGTTTGAATATACTCATGGGGCCAGGCTCTCCTAGCCTCAGCAACATAAAGTTGGAGTCATTGCTGACTCCAAGGCTGTTACTCCAGATTTATTTTGGAGTAACTTTGAGCAGGATCCTGGGTTTTGTTTATGACTTTTCATTTGTGTTTTGTGGAAACTTAATAAAAATCTTTTAAAACTGAAAAACATAGTTCCATAAGCTCCACATATGGGATCTTTAAATTTGACCATCTTATGAACTTAAACCTGACTTGTCTTCATCTTCTTGGCCTTCTTAGCAGCTAGCTTTCTTTGGCCACCTCTGTACTTACAGAGGGCTGACAACTCTTAGATAGTCAACACTGTCCTTTGCCTAAAACAATCTAATGAAATGGAAAAGTAAGCTAATTAGAGGTACTAGTACACAATTAGCATTTTTCCCCACCCATTCTCCCCCTCCCCCCCCCAGATTTCTGTTAGTGTAGTGGAAAAATTGTATTTTCTGTCCTGAATATCTTTCACACCAAATTCTACTTGTGAATGGTCATGCCTGTGCTAGCAACAGTTATCTAGACTTTAGGACCAAGTGGTATTTTATAATCGTCTACTATGAACTTCTCAAAACAGGCCATGGGTTTTTCTCCACAGATTTCCAGATTAAACCCACAGAAACGTAGCTGATACAGACCATATCTAATATAAGGTATTTGATTTTGATTCTAATGCTCCAAAGGACAGAGTTCACAACTTACTGCGCTGCTTAGCAACCCTTTCCAAGAGTTGACAATCCAATCTTTTATCCAAATTTTTAAAGATCTACTCCGTGTTTTAAATTTCTCAGTGCAATTCTCATTGATTTCAGCAAAATTCCTCCTGTATAAGAAAGGAGTGAAATAGGCTAACAGGAAATTCTGAAGAATGGGAGAGTAGAAAGATTGCTTTAGTTTTGTATGTGGGTTAAGACCCTCTAGTTTGAACTTGACATATCTGTGCCACTTCCTATCTCCTGGGGATTTACCTCCTTGATGCACTCGAGCAAAAACAAAAGAGGTTACAGGATGAAATTTTAAATTTGACTAAGAAAGAATTAATTAAGAAATGAGAAAACAGATGTCTCTAGAGGCTTGGAAACCTTAACTTCAGATTTTTTTGGGAGTTTCAGAAGAGTGAAGAATGAAAGTAGTAAGGGCCTGATCTACATCCCTAAAAGCCCAGTGGCATCATATACTGAGGAACTCAACATCAGATTTGGAAATGGAGAAAAATAAAAGCACAAGGGAAAGGTTGACTGAAGATACTAGCTCAATTTACAGTTCAGTGCACTAGTTAATTGGTGTGCATTGAGGTATTCTTCAGCAGACATCTATGGAAAATCACTGAAATACCCCACAAAACAACCAGCCCCAGAGGCACAGGAGAGCAGCTTTTTGCTTAAGTACCTATGAGTACCAAGCTGGTGCCTTCCAGAATGCTGCCTCCCAGACAATTGTGATCCACACCTGCATTTGGCAGCATTTGTTTGAGGTGCTCTGGATGTTAGTAAGCGCTTTCCTTAATGATCCGGAAATAGAGATGACAAGCTGGATCAGTTGTTAAAGTGGGGAAACTTACAACAGAACTGACTACAAATAAAGAAAAAAAATTAAAAATTAAAAAAAAAGATGCCCCGGGAAAATGTAATTATTTGAGAAATGAGTGCCACATATTTTCTTAGACTTTGGAAACTTTAGGTTTTTTCCATGGGCAGAAAGGAGGGAAGCAGAGCAACGGAAATATGAATAGGAAAACAGACTTTACTGAAGGACAATAGAGCCTGTACAGACAAGCCCAGCCCAAGCTCCAAGGATACTTCTCTAGCGTAAAAAAAACAGCTAGAAAGTGGCATAGCACAATGTACAACTTGAAGAGATATGAAGGAGACAGCCATCCCCATGCCTAAATAATAGCAATCACATCACTGCTATTAGTTTAGGTGCCTTTCAGAAAATGATGCTGGATGTTTGCGAAGGAAACACAAAGAAACCGCTGAACTGTTGTAAGCGTTGGAGGAAACACTGTCCAGCACGGGTCTCAGGAGGCATCACCAGAATGCTGCTCCCACCATTGCAATGACACATCTTCTAGAGCAAGGGATCTACAGAGCTGCGTTGACTTAGTTTTGCAAGAAGAGTGATAAAAAAATTTATCAGTGATTTGATTTCAGTGTCTATGTATTCTCACATGTAGGATGCATCAGTCACTAACAAATTATTTTAATATAGAATGGAAAACAGTAATATGAACTGTTACTGGCAAATTAAAGCCATAAAAATTCCATTTAGAAATGTAGGCATACTTTTTTTCTTTTCTATTTCTTTTTTTTTTTTTTTTTGAGCCTATGTTTGTCATTAGATAATGAAGCAAATAACTTTAAAAAATGGGAGTGTGTCTCCATCTCTTGAAGTACTCAGATCACAGCTGAAGCCCACCCTGGAAGAGACACTTTTTGCTAACGCATGTTACTGAACTCTATCCAGAAGTAATTTTACAAAATGAAGTGGCCTGTGATGCACAAGAAATCAGATTCAGTGACTCCCTTGTAGGTTCAACATTTTTGCAGTAACACCAATGAGCTCAAAGGAAACTGCTTTTTTCAGTGTTTGACATGTGAAGGTGGGCAGCTGGGCGCCATCATGCTGGCCGGCAGTTGAGGTCAGGATTCCCCCAGGATAACCACCCCAAAATAATCATAATGTCCCTCTCCTAATCTTTCTGCTACAGTAAATTGACTTTGAGAAACAAACAATTGCTTCTCTAGTCTATGGTCAGTGGTCTGGTTTTGAACCAATCAGTGTAGCACACAGGTGGTGGAGGGAAGCATTCTAGCCCACGGCAGGAGGACAGCAAGCACATCCAAAATAAGCTTTCATGTCCCAGCTGACATCTGTGGGAATGGACAGGTCTTGCACTGTGTGGGACACACACGATTTATACGAAAGGATCTCTAAGTGTGTTTGCATTCATTATTTTACAAAGAAGATGGATTCTGTGTGAGGGAGGGAATGTGTTTTTGTGCCGTCCAAACATTACTCCTTTACTTGGCACCAATGCTTTAACAACTCACTGACTCATATGTATTTTCTCTTGTCTAGTGTAAAAGAACAAATAACTAAAAAAAGAACCGTTTATTTACCTCAAAATTCTTATTACTTTCCTAGAGAATCAGAGAAAAACAAGTCTTCTTATTCATGTGGATTTTGTAAGATCCTCAGTGAATGCTGTTTTTTGAGGAAATACGTATGTATATTTCTAAACAATGGTTCATGGACATCTAATCCTCAGCTGAATATATAATGGTCTTATGGAATTGCTGGCTGACATGGTCCAGACCTGAAGCCTCGCATAACTTGGGCTGCATTGCTGGTTGAATATATAGGGTTGCAATTTATTTTGTACATGCAAATTAGAGATATAATGAAAACATTCCCAATTACGAGGCTGGAAGGCCATTATTACAGATGGCTTTTTCTGCCAACAGGCAATTTGTTCTCCTCATATAAACATTAGAAAAGTTTAAGCATCTGTTCCTAATTAGATCCCTTGCACAAGTTACTGATGCACATAACTCGCACTTCCCCATGCTCGTTGCTGAGATGTCAGATGATTAGTTTGTTTGCACACCGTTTCTTGGAATTAGAAATAGCTAAAAATCTGGAATCACAGCTGTTCTCTGCACCAGAACTCAAACCCAGTTTTTATTGGAATGATTAATATTGCCAAGATTTGATGACCCTGGGAGGCTAACGCAACTTAATTGGGCCCCAGCTGACCCCCACATAACCACATGAATTTTGGAGAAATCTGGCCAACATTTGATTAGTTTGTTTACAGAACATTGTTAGATAATTTTTTTTTTTTGTACAAGCATAGGGTGTCCTATCCAGGAAACCGTTTGTGAAATTTACCTCCCAGCCCTCATGGCTTCCTCAGCAGAGCCGGAACAAACTCTTGGTATGTCTGACAGATTGCATTCAGCCCTAAGCCTGCTCCACCATCTAACACTTCTGCTTCAGGTTCAGTACAAATTAGGTTTTGGTTCTGGCCATGGTATAAAACTCTGACACACTCAAGTGACACGCAGAATCAACAGATCCATCTATCAGCTCTTTCTCTGTTGCTGATTGGAGCACTGGTTTAAGCCTTTCCAGAACCCCTCACTCAAACCCATCTTTAATGTCTTTAGTGACGTCATCAAAGCTTTACACAGTTCCTAAAAGCTTCCAGAAATGTTAGTTCTGGAAAGAATTTTCCTCAAATGTTTTATTCAAACAAAAGAATAAAAATATTAGACTGATTTGGAGTGACATAAAACAGAGTCCTAAGCCTTCCAGTTTGTTGGTGTTTTTTTTGTATCTGACAGAAATATCTCATGTGCCTCACACCAATGTGGATCCAGTTAACAGAAGTGTAGTGATACTCAAAAAACTGCTGTCTACAAGACGATAAAGCCACATTCATCCACAGTACATGATCATATTTATCATTAACGTATTTAAACTTCACTTGCATAAGAGCTAAACCAAAATGTTTTCTCCTGTCTTGCATGGTATCCTTGACTTTATTGCTTATAAAGTAGCATGAAGAAGAGTATTAACAGAAGCCCAGTCTCTTTGTGACTGACTGTGTTTTGGTATCAACTGAAGTGGAAACTTATGTGCATATTTTGAGAAAGAAAAAGCCTTGGAGTCTAATGTTTCAGCAGAAAGAAATATTTTTAATTACCCATCTCTGGGACCATTTCTTTGCTGCAGTCAAAACACTTTCCAAAACAGTGAAGATGCATTCAGCCCACTTTTGAAACAGTTAATGGACCTGAAAAATAGAAGATACGTAGCCAATAATCACCCAGCATAACTGGTTATTGAATCCTTGTTATTCAGTGCCTGCTTCAGCTCTGTCTCAGAGAACACCGCTCTTTTTCCAAAGATACATAATCACCCATATGCTTAAGGTTTTTTTCCAGAGAAGGATGTTTGCTTAATCTTACCCAAATATTTGAATGCAGATAAAACTAGGTATGCTGTGAGAACAAGGGCACCCGCATGCATGAAACCAGTTTCCTTCAGATTTGTGTCTCAGTAACGGATGACTTTGATATCTGAAATTTTATTGCAACTGAGACATCTGTAAGGATTTTTCCCCCATATGGATTTTCTCATTTCTACAATGTGCACTCATGTTCTGCTCTTTTCCTCGCTGTCAGGTACTCCCAGTGTGGTTTTCTTCCACCTGGTCATCTGCTTTTAGGAGCTTATCTTAGACATCTTTACTCTTCTGACAAATCTATTGGAAGCCTGCCAATAAATTCAAAAGGTGTCAGGGACACACACACAGACATGCATACATACACACACACAATCTCCTTTTCTGTAAGAAATCAGGGCTCATTTCCCTAGACTCAGCTGAAAAAAATATATATATACATAAATAAACTCACCTTCTACAATTATTAACTCATTGCAATAATCAAATGTGAATTAGACTGCCTGATATTTCAATTTAAAAGACTCCATGAATGTACTAACATCTAGATTTGGGTCCATTAACATGCTTCTTTAACACTGACATGAGCTTCATTGATACCATGGCAATTACATATGGTAAGTTAAAATAAAATTTGCCCTATTTGTTTTAATTGATATAGACAGTAGGACAGTGACTGCAGTGTGTAGACATCTAAATATTTGGAATAGGAAGGAAAATGTAGTATTATTCCTACTCTATGGACCGGGGCAAAGACCACCAAGTTTGTTTTTCAAGGATCTAAATAGTATTGTGCTATTTATTTTCTCAGCAATGATTTTCCTCCTTAGTGTGCAGTCAAGTCTGCCTGGTATGGAGTTATGAGAAGGAGTTCTGTCAGAAACATGGTTCAGTATCAACTCTTGAGATGTAAACCACTCAGAAATGTTCTTTGTGAAATCCGATAGTCCATTCTACGAACACTCTCACAAAGGGCCAGAATTTCAATGTTCATATTCATCTTTGCACTATATGGCAAAATGTTGGGAATTGATTTAGATCGTATCTATTAGAGATAAGTGGAAGTTTCTGTTACAAGAGTTTAATTTAATAAAACTAATTTAATGAGCAGAAAACACTTAGTCTGAAATACCTTGAATTCAAAGTCTTTTTCCCAACCTTGACTTGTCTGGAGCCAGAGTTTTCTACAGTTGCTCAGTGAAACTGATTCTCTTACCAGCTCCACAGCTATGCTGTCAGCAAAAATGATGGAAGCTGTTAATTTTGGTGAGTATTAGCAATTCTCCTGAATTTATGTTTTGTTTCGAATCAGGCAGAAATCAACTTAATAGTACAAACACTTCCACAAACTGGAAATGGCCAATCCATGTCTTAAAAGCATCTCATAAAAGGAATTGTCAGTGTACCTGTTTACTTCCTTCAGAGAAAATAAAACATTTGCTACTGAAAGCTTCTATTCTGCAGCCAAAAGTACCCCTCCTCTTCCTTGATTTTCACTCATTGCTTACTCAGGCAAAAGTCCCACTGACTTTGGTGGGTGACTGGTAAGCAAGTAGGAACTTCAGGATTTGACCAACATATGTTTTGTAAGTAAACGCCGAGGGAAAAGCAATCTGATCACATTTCAAAGCCTGGCAGAACACAATATAGCATAATCACTAAAAAATCTAAGACAGAATTTCATCAAGCAAAAACAAACACTGTTCAGAAACTCAGCAGGAGACAGCCAGTCCTGAGCCTACAGTAATTGCAACATTGAGAATAGGAGTAAATTCCCTGAAGATGCTCCATACAGTAGCAAACCATCTGTCCAAACACTGACAGAGAAGGTTCATGTTTGAAAACCCTGGATCCTGCCAAGGCCTTTGCCATCGGCTTTGGAAGTGCAATGACATGGGATATTCACAGATGTTCTTTCTGAATGTCTCCCACTCCCTGTAAGCAGATGGATATTGGAGACTGCAAAATGAACTACCAGGAAAGACAACAAAACCTTTTTCCACCTCCTGTTGCCTTTCTCTACAGTAGGCACTGAGACTTCAAAAATCAATTAGCATTTTTTTGCTGGTGGGCAACCGTAAGGAAAAGATTTCCTTCAAAGATTGAGCATCGTTGAAACTGACCCCCATGTAGAATTTCATCAGGGCATCCCTACATATGGCCCTGGACCACCAACCATACCCTTTAGAACAAACATCTGTGATTCACAGCAACTCCAGAGAATATTTTCTAGTGTGTCTTGGGAAAACAATGACAGCTGTTGAGACTTGGACATCACCGAGCACTGGATCTTTGCAGAATAAGTACAATTCATCACTAATATATTTGAAAACTCTAGTAGACAGCAGGGTTTTGGTGAATGACACCAGTTTGTAAAGCAGAAAATAATTCACATTACGGTATAAAAGCAATGATGTTTGAAGTTAAGGGTCAGCTGCCGGTTCTCTTATGAGCCCTATTTTTCAGGGCTTTAGAACTTGAATAACTACATAAAACATCAAGTTGACAGACTCAATGATTTTTCAAACACCAGATTAACTTTCTGAAGCTGATTTCAACACTTATAGTAAGGTTTAATGGGAATTTTAGCAGTTGTGAAAAGAAAGCCTACTGAGAGGCATACAAACTGGAATCTGCTTGTCACTGCACTCAGCACAAAGTGGCTTCCTCTGCTGCTGCAGCACTGGGCTTGGCCCCAGCACAGAAAAACCAAGGGACAGGTTCATCCCTACAGTGTCCTGCAAGCGGTCTTCACAAGCAGAGATTGACGGCAGTGGAACTTCATGCTGTGGAAAATGATAATAAAATATAGCTTGAAGTCATTTTTTTTTCTCAGCATTTGGCTGAACTCCTCTGACTTGAGGTTTCAAGCCATGGACCTGCACCCCCAGCACAGGGCTTCCCTGGTGGCTGCAGCCCACTTCCTGTGCTGAGCAGTGCTCTCTCCCTGTACCTCTGCCACCTTGGGATGGGAATGCTCAAGCTGCTCCATTCATTGACATAATGAAGCTGATGACAAACGGAGACCTCGTCTCAGGAAGAAATTCCAAACAGACTTTTGCACTTCATCCCAGGCACACAAGCAAGGAGGGGCTCTGCTGCTGGGCTACCTTCCATTGTCATCTGGCCACTGTCTAGCTAACCCTGTTCCAAAAGCCTCGCCTCATCTTCCACTTGTTACATAGTAGTTGTTCAGTTTAGGGCTAGGCATATGGCACCTATATAACAGTAACTGGTGAAGACAGATGTTCTAAGTACCAGCATCTGTGTTTCATAAAGGAACATGAGGATCTGATAGAGGCAGCCTGCAGGACCTCCTGGAGAACTGACACGAACCATCTCAGCCCCCCATGGGCTTCTAGGTAACGGCAGTACAGTATTTTCCCCCTGACATCAGGAAGCAGTCATAGCTGCTTTATGGTCCTTCTCAATGCAGTATCTCACTGCCTTCAGTTATGTATTGATTTTTTCTTCAGGAATACTGCTTTGAGGCAAGGAAGTCCTGTTACCACCTACAGAATGAAAAAACAATGTCCAAGTTTGATGCAGAGCAAGGTGGGAGCCCCACAGGGGGTGCATCCACACAACACCTGTCATGTGTCTGCCTGACTGAGCACCACACCGGGCACCACACTTTCTAGGAAGGAGCACCATCCATATCAGTGCATCTGCCATACTGTGCCCATCAGAAGACTACATGAGGTACATGATAAATAGTGGGAACCTTGTCCAGGACACCATGGCCCCCTCTAAAGGCTGAGCTGGAGCTTCTTCCCATCTTTACTCAGGAATTCTCCTAAACCAAGCAAGTTTGGATTCAAATATATACACAAATTCATGTGTAAAATCTAAGTTCTAGAATCATTTGATCCTGCCTTCTTGAAAGTTATGTAATAGAGCATGGATCTGGAAACAGGCATCTCTGTCTCTCTGTGGTCTTTATTTTCTCTTATCTTGCTTTTCTCTTAGAAACGTTTTCCCCCACTGTCTACTTATAAAAGGAAAAAAAAAGAAAAAGAAAGAAAAAGAAAAAAGAAAATCAGGAGAGGATGGAGAGAGGAGAAAAAATGAGAGAGAAAAGCAGAACAAGCAAAGAAAACAAATTTCAAATTACCTTACTTCTAGAGAATATTACCTGAAGAATTCTAAAAGATGAATAACTATAAAACCCTGAAAAAAAATAATGCCAGTATCCCAATTTTTCATTACAGCAACTGTTGGGTTAAGAAAAAAATGAGAAAGAAAACTATACCCAGCCCACACCGAGAGCCTTTAAAGATTTCTCAGGACAAAGAGTACTGCACATTTACGAGGTGGCCAATCCACACACAATGAAGCCAACTGGCTCTTTGTGTTCCTTCGGATAAAAAAGAGGTGCTGCTACACTAGTGTAATATTCTTGATGAGCGCTGAGGTAAGTTTGCTCTCAGTCAGGTCCTTCTCAAATAAATGTTATGAGCTATGCCTACTGCTTTTGCACCAAACTGCATGATCTGCTTTACATTTGCTATGGAAAACATGATTATTAAAAGTCTTCTTTAGCCTTGTTTCTATGTAACATAGTATCAGAATCAGTAGCATGAAAAATAAGGACCCAGATTACATGCCAGGAGTCTTGGAACGTAAAACCTTGCTGTGGGCTGATAATATCTCAGTGATTCTTACCAGTCTCCAAGACTCTGTCCACGACCCTTCTGCAAAACAAACTTCATGAAATCAAAACTCACACCCTTCTCAGAAGTCCAGTCCCTTCCTGTGGCGAACACTGCTCTTGTGATAACCAAAGGAATTCTATATTTAGGGACAGCACTTGTTCTTGACCTTCAGAGGATTGTTTCCATTGACACATGCTGAAATGAAAAGGGATAAAAATCCCCCGTGGGATTTCAGTGTAGATCCTATAGTTCTAATATGAAATTTAAACTGCCCGAGGCTGCAAGTGTTATAATACCGCCTGCTAAGAATAAAGCAGAAAGGGAAAAGTCCTGAAGACAATACTTCATTACATGGAAATTCCTTGAATCCCAAAGCCATATGGAACATTAAAAACTTTCTCCAAATCCTTCTCAAATCAATGGATATCAGTTGTTGTACAAAATTGATATTTGGAAGAAGAGAATCTTGATTTTCTGCATTTCTAGGAGTTGGGAGCTGACCAAGATCCATCTGTAAATGGCAAAACAGCTTTTATTTTAGAACAAATATAAGAGCCAGGAGACAAAACCTCTTTTAATCATTTAATCAGCAGCTTTATCAGTGGATTAGGCTATGTGCCCTCTTCCAGTTCAGCAAGATCAATGCTTCTCAGTCATAAAAGATCTTTTAAGATGTTATGCAAATCCTGCTTTTTATGAGTAAAGTTTCACAAAATACTATAGCTTGTGAACTTTCCTACAACAGCATATTATGGACAGCCCTGCCCACAGTTGTCTTGAAAGTCTCATATCTTCTCTTTGAAGACAAGTAGCTGCATTAACCCCACCAAAAAGCCTACAATTTACCCAGCCCATGAGATGTGAGACAAATTCCTTCAGAGATATACAAGGAGGCATTTCATATGTAATTGGATTTTCATAAATTGTTAGTCATTGCTTTATGAGAAATTAACAAATCTAGTAATGTGATGGCCTGGCCCTGGAAAATTCAGAAAAATATTTGAAAAATCTTGATTTTGGCCCATATTTTGGCCCATAGGTTGGTGTTTCCTTTATATTCTGAAAAGTTTCCAAAGGACACACAAACTGTTTTCTATTCGGGTAGAAGAAGCCAGGATATGATAAAGTACAACAGTAACATATCATGGTAATGTGACTGACCCATGCATCACAGCAAAAGACATTAAAATGGCACAGTATTTTAATGAAACTTTCAGAGAACCTCTCCTCTGCAGTTCAGGATGATGAGGGAGCTGCAATTTTTGTTATTGTTTAGCTGGAACTGCTCACTCCAAGGAATAGCATGCTGTGCTTCTTGGCCTAGTTCCATAGAAGACTATGAATCAGAGCTGCGTTAACCAAATCAGAGAAACCTCCATGCTGAGCACAGCAGAAGACCAACCATCACTGAATTCACTTTGCTATGTCACTTTGCTAGGCCCAGGACACATGGCTATTCCCATGGCACGTTCCCCACTGCGCAGAACCTATGTCCACCATGAAGGCAGAATGGAGCATGACCAAGGAACAGGAAGCAAGGCCTCTGCTTGCCATCGCCTTGACTTTTCAATGTGCCGCAGAGAGGTGTCATTAATCCATTCTATTGCACCCTGTGGGTTTGCATACACCTTCCTTCATTGTGCCATCTGGTAACGATTTTCTGAGAACAGAAACATTGTATGTTCTTGTATGAGCTACGTGGCTCTTGCTGTTCCCTGTGCAGGAAATACCTTCTCTTCGGTAAGACCAGTAGGCCAAATCTTGTTGTAGATTCAAAGCTCTCACTATCCATGGTGAGCATTTTCCTCAGCCAAGATGAAGAAAAATATGATCACCAGGCCATCAAGTTTCACTAAAAAAGGGTCTTATCTTATGTCAAGCTTCTTACTAGTAGCTTTTCTTCATCAAAAGAATGATGGGCAGGTATTTAAACTGAGATTTTCAGGAGGTGGCATAACCCTGCTCCAGATTTTGTGGTCTTCCTCTAGGTGGGGAGATATTGGGATCATTTTCCCTCACCTCAGGCTGGGCACTGAGTAGGCTGGAAGTACCATGGCTATCCATAGCTTTCATTCTGTTCTGATCAACTGATACAAAAGCAGCATTTGCACTGCCGTAGTACAGCTGGCAATACAGCAAGTGGGGCTGAGGAGAGACAGACAGACAAAACCCAATTGCATACCACAGGGGCAGAAGGTCAATCAAGAGGAACAGTGAGCAGTGAACAAGGTATGTTCATGCAATTAGAGGTTATTAACCCTTGCCAAGTCTAACCAAAAGACTTTGGTGGGTCTTCTGTCTTCTGAAGACTTTAAATCAGCATAGAATAACTCTCTTTTTAAAAAAATATTGTTTGACTCTGCCACACCTCTGAATTCATAGATGAATCATGGGGTACCCCACATGTATACTATACAGACAGTCCACCCAGACAAACATAAAAATCCCTGTGGGATTAAAGACAATGAATCAAGCTTTGTTTAACCTACACCTGCATTATTTCTATGGCCAAAGCCAAACCCCTCACACAGCTCCAACACATTTGAAACTAGTTGTGCCTGCTAACATCATCGGCCTGCACCCCATCTTCATAGAATGAATATCTACTGGTTTGCTTTGTTGTTTTAAACTTTTCCCAAACTTAAAAAAAAAAAAAAAAATTAAGGTAATATGAAGCTTGGCTTTGCCAACTGAATCAGTGACTAATGAATCCTGGCCAGAGGCTCTTCCTTGAACACCCAGTTTTCTCATTTGTGCTGACCCATTTACACCCAAGAGTTTGTTTTAACACTGGTCTTTTTTCTTCCTTCTCCTTATTCAGAATTTTAAAAAAATGAAAGAAAGTCTTTGCTGAGATTTGGTTACTCACCACATGCTGAGTTGAGTTTCCTGTTTAAAAAAGAGGAAGATTGTGTGTGTGCATGCGTTTGTAAGTATGTGCCGGGGCCTTTTTATGGGTGTCTTGGCCTGATAAACCCTTAGAAGAGCAAATACCCAAGCATAAGTTTTCTGAGCTATCTTGACCCAACTAGCACCAAACACAGCCTGTGCACTGCATGCAGAGCCTGGTAGGTATCCAAACAAATGAGAAAAAGCATGTTTAATTTATATGGGGGTTTTCCTGAAGCAAACTTTGGCATGCAAGGAGCAAGCTGCAGAACAGCAAGAATGGCAATGTTTATCTTTGAGGAGGATTTAAGCTGTGACAGATAGTTCGGGTCGCTCCCAAAGTCTGTCTCTGAATCAAGGTGTACAATGTTGCAACGAGAGATCTAGCAGGCATAGCAGAGAGGCAACTGATAGCAGGCAGGGGATTAAAGAGATGCTTTTGTCAGGCTTCTGAAACTGTATGGAAAGAGGTAGGAAGGAAGGGCTGCAGAGAAACCTCAGAAACCATTCTGCCTCTTGTAAGAGCTGCAGAGAAAAGGAGCAGAGGAGAAGAGTGTTCTTTGAAGAGAAGATTTCTTGATGTACAGTATTTACAAGTTAAAAAAGAGAAGCAAATGTGGAAGAGAAGGCAATATCGGAAGTAAGTGTTCAGTGGAGATGGTACTGGAAAAAGTCCTTTTGGACCTGAAGGGTCACCAGCCAGCATAATCAGAATGTGGGTATTGTGAAATCAAGTGTTTTTGTTTAAAAAAAAAAAAAAAAAAAAAAAAAAAAAAAAAAAAAAAAAGCCCAGTTTGTGAAATCCCGGAATTTGTGTATGAACATCATCTGGGATTCTGTCTCCGCTTCATAGAACATTTTTGCTTAGAAATGTAACTTAAGGGTATTCAAGTTATATTTGCTCAGAAATCAGCTGATACATTCATTTTGCTGCTGTTGTACGGCCCATTTTCAGCCAAGCTCAAGACTTTGCAGGGCTCGTTGTTTAGCAGTAGTGGAAAATGGCAAGCTGAACTTTGTTCCCCATTTGTCAGTCAGGGACATGCATATCACTCTAGCACAACAAAACAAGCCTGAAAACAATACAACTAGGTAAAGTTTTTTCTATTAATGTCCTAGCAAGAAATCCTCTATGGCATAAACAATGTAGTAATCTCTGATCTGCCTCTAACTCTATAATATCACTACAGGCACTATATTAAGCCTTATTTCCAGGGTATTGCTCTGACTTTCACAGCTGCCTTACAATCAGGCATACCACTCCCTCAGTGCCTTAGTTTCCCCTGAGATAACTGTACCTCCACAGAGAAGTAAGCATTGAATCTGGCTGCTGCTTTTAACCCACCATGTATATGTGAGTGATTGTCCAGAAAATGATATTTACTGCTCATAGGAATAGCTATACTTAAAAATACAGTCTAATTTTTGTATACATACAGGACAACTGTAATTTGCTCCAGACTCCTCTGAAGTCACTAAATACATTTCCTGTTTCCTTTGACAGAACTATAAGCAGGATTTGACTAAACACCCTTCTTCTCAATACATCAGTGCCTTCTGGCTGCTGACTACCAATCTGGTCCTGACTCTGGGAATGCTATTCTTCAGGCTGCTGTAATCACAGCACCACTGGATTCCTCCCATTTCCATGTGTTTTGAAAGGAAGAAGGAATATGTTCCCTCCACTCTTTCAAAGAGCTCACCCTTGCTTTGGGAGGAGTACACTTGCATGTAGAAAAAGACTGACAAGTTAAAGGATCATCATATCGTTTTCCTAGTAACTCATTCTGGTTGTCTCTGCCAAAACATAGGTTTGAGATATCATTTGGATGCACTAAACTCTGGATAGAGTTTGGACACATAAATGAAGTTTCATGCACCTCTTTTGGTAACAGGATTTAGCTCAGTTTTGTTCCATGGGAGTGACTTTGAATGTCACTGAGGGAAAGAGCCTCGAAACTTACTGTAATTCAGTGGAATCAGTGATCATTGCAAAAGGCCCAACACAAATTGATCCAGTGCTGTCCCTTCAGAACAAGGGAGCTCCTATTTCTAATCAAAAGGCAAAATTCAGCACCAGACAAGAGCAAAAAATCTCAGCCAATCTCATATCTTCCTTTTTCCTGTAGGTTCATCCAAATCTCCCACAGAGTAATTGAAATGTCACTCTATAATGAAGCTTATAAAATTTTAATATAGGATTTATACTTTTTCATGTCTATTATTTCCAAAGCTTGCCTCCAAATCTTGTGAATAGGCTTCCTCAAGGTTATGGGTAAGGACCTCAGCTGCATCTGATTTCACAGCACCCTGATGAAATGGTGAGTCGATCAGTATCGGGTATATCTGAGCATTCTCCCAAAATTACTTTTGACATTTACAAGGAAATAATACTCTTAAGTCAGCCTTAGGATCTAGTAGTTGCTTGTAAAGCAAGAATTGGCACTGGCAGGCTCATGTTGATCTAGAAATTTCAAGGAATACAAGAATTCCATCAGCAGAAAAGAAATCTGTGTCTACATTGGCTGCAAATTTTAAGCGTCCAATGTCAATCAGAAATGAAACGCGATGTAATTCAATCCTGCCTCTGAGATCTGGCCAAAAAAGAAAGTTTTCGTAAGTTGAACAGTAGATACTAACCCGTCCTCCCTTATTGCATAATGCAACCAAGCTCACATATGGTTCTGCTCAGTGTTTATCAGACAACACAAAACCCTTTCACGAGTGGGGCAAAAAGGTCCTGGGGACAGAGAGAGAGCCACGACAAGTTGCATTGCCTCAAGGTGAACACAAGGAAGTAGAGGGCTGAACACCATCCTGTTCCTGAGACAGCTGTTGGCAGAGAAGATGTTTCTTTCAGAGTTTCATAATTCAAAGTCATTTCATTAAAACTTTTTTTCTCCTTAGAAAGGAGTTTGTTCTTGTAAAGTTTCCAGCTTGAACTTTCTTCCTCCCCCAAATTGCTCAAGCTTCTACTTTTCAAAGTAGTATTTGATTTCCAAATTCAAGCTAATTGTAGCAGCTAGAAACCCTTTTAAAATATCCTGAACTATAACAAAACATTTGGAAATTGTCTAAACAAAATGCTGCACTTGACCCCAACTTTACTGCTCTCTTTCAGACTTTCAGCTCACCAATATGTTTCACATTTTGACTTTTCTTGCCTCTGTCAACACAAGGTTTTCCCAGTTCCTTGTAAATCCTCACAAACTAAGAAAACCGTTTCCAGTCCATTGCCCCCTGTAGTTCTCAGTTTGCTTTTTTATCAAGGATACTACAAAAGAATAATTTTGGCATTCAAGAAAGTGCAGAGACTGCAGCTGTGTTGGGGACAGAGAAGAGGAAACAAGAAGGGAGATGGTTTCTGACAGATTGCATCCTCCCGTGAACATCAGTTCTGCCTGTTTCAGTTTTGTCTCTGCCCTCTGTAAGTCCTTACTGGAGCCAATATGAAGAGTCTCCCTAGGGCACCCCTGCTTCACTCCATGCCAGGCCCTGGTGGCAGCTCCTGCTGTCTTCCGCACATGTCTTCCACACTAGCTATGAAGTTCTGACCTCACTTAGAGTCAGCCTCACCCAGACTTCTCTCATGCTCTGGGTTAGATCCATTACTTTGGTGCCAATTCATGTCATCCTCACTCAACCAAAACTGCCAACTTGCTCCCAGAAGATCTGACTGCAAAATATGTCTCTGGCAACACTCAGAGCTCTTGCAAAACATCCATGACTTTAGGAAAAAATACTGGATACCCTTTTGGATTCAGAAGAATCCTTCTTCAAATGAAAAGTTTCATTCACATCACGCTTGCCTCTGGTGTCTAGTCTCTCCATCTGTTGCAGGCCCAAGTAGAAGCAAGAGGGTCACATGGTCACAAAAAATTGAACCTTCTCAGGTTGGATTACTGCTGCCTGCTCCCCCCTCCTTTTGCTGCACTGGCCAGTATAGCAGCCTGTGGTGCAATCTTCTACCCAGAGACATGAAAAGCATGGAAATCATGTGGAGACTGTTCTGAGCAGAGAGTGTACACACACACACATGTACACCCCTCAGCTCAGGGGCCACCGCCCCTTGAAGTCAGCCATGCACCAAGCTGACAGAGGTGGGGATTCATTTGGCCTGACGGCAGCCGTTTAGAATAAAAGCAGATAAACATGCACTTTGACTTCTCGCTCAACAGCCAAAAGAGAGGAAATTCAGAAGAGCAGACTTCATCTCAAGAGCATCATCTCTGCGTCCCCACCTGGTGGTGTCCAGGAGACCAGCAGGTACAGAGCTTTAAGCAACACCCTGACACCACAGTATAGCACAGATGTGGGGAGAGAGGTGATGCTGGAAGTGCCTGAGGTGCACTGGGCCAGGCATCCTTAGTTCTACTCCATGCCCCTAGGCACACCAAGAGAAACCAGAGCAGGAGGGGAAGCCCAGGACTGAGCTATGGGCACCACCTGGCCCTGTGCCCTGAGGACACACAGAGCACATCTATACAGTGTGAGCTGCACAGACAAGTGCAGATCAGGGCCACAGAATGGGTGATCTACCACATCTCCATGCTAAGCATGACTTTTGCTTACAAGTCCAGAGCTGAACATCCCACTTGCCAGAGGGCAGGCACAGTGCTGTCAGTGGGAGCGCTGGGAATCATCTTGTGTGAACAGATCCTTCAAGGCAGGACACACAGTCTCGCAGTTGAGTGTGAAGGGGAACAGGCTATTTGTTCTGGCATCTCGTGTACCTCATTAAGCCAAAGCAGCAGCAGACGCTGGAAGTGGCCTTTGCAGCCCCCTGGCGCCTCCACTTCTCACCCTGACTGGAGCTGCCTTAGGTAGGCTGAATCTAAAAGGGCTGATTTTTCACACCAGACATCTCATTGCTATAGCAGATGTCAGGACAATGAGTGACTGTGAGTGCTGTGAGGACCAGTGCGAGGTTCAAAAGGAAAAAGAGTGCTTTGAGACCTGGGTATGGAGATGTATGGATTCCCCACAAGTGTCGCCAACGCTGCAGTTCCAAAACCAGATGAAGATGACTTAAAAATTACAGGATTTATCAGCCATAGCAGTAATGTTTCAGGGATTATTTTTATTAGCCTTTTGGTTTGGGGGCTTTTTATATCATATTTTGTGTTATTTTTTTCCTGTAACCATAAAATCTAAGAAACATGTTGAGAATTTTATTGTTCCCATGAATACAGAAGCTGGAGATTCGCAGAATGTTCACAGGACTTATGGTACAACTCATGGGCTAAGAACTCATAGGTTTGCATGAGAGAAGTGGTTGTGTTGCACTGAGCATATTTACCCTGCATAACAAGTTGTGAAGGGAAGCATATGAAGAGGATGTCATAAGTTTGTATGATGTATCTGTAGGGGAGATGATGAGCACATGGGGGATTGTTGTATTTTAGCACCACAGCATCTCTGCTAAGCATGTTTTCAGAAGTGCACTTAGCCTCTTTTTTTTTGTTTGTTTTTTTTTTTTTGTTTTGTAAAGTGCAGAAGTGCATGAACACAGCTTACTAGCCATTTGCTGGCTACATCTGGGGGTGTGAGGAAACTCAGAAACACAGTCAGGTCTTTGAGGGCTACATGGAGAAAGCTATGAGGGAGAATATACATGAATGGTGTTGGTCTTTGGGTTGACATAGAGCAGACTTCCCACACAAGCACATAAGACTGCATAGGATCCCTGAATCCTTATCATAAGGAGGATTCAGCCTAGCTGAATCACACACCATGCTGGTTGGTGTTGAATGGACTCTGAAGCTGGAAGGTGAAATACCAGAAGCAGTTGTTTTTGGCTGCTATGCTACCTTTCAGGTACCTCTAGCCAGCCCATGTGCTAATAGTTTTGCTGCCTAGCTTCCACAGCAAATATGGGCTGTGCATATTCCCTGCAATGCAAACTCAAAGCACCCTTACTCTTACACTGATGGCTCAGAGCTGCCCACACACAAGCTGTCCCCAAGCCACTTGTCCCCACACCCTGCTCATTTCAGGAACTCACATGCACTATGTCCCACACACTTGTGCCTCTCACAATAGCCTGGTGCTTATCTACAGGGGCAAACCCTGCCACAGCCCTGCTGAGCTCCCAGAGTTGCTGCACTCAGCATTGTGCTGCTGCACAAGGCAGGGGCAGGCAGCCAATATGGCCATACCAGGCCTTCCCCCTGACCCCTCAGGGACACGATGCTACAGAGGCCATGCACTGCTCCACATCACTGCATGGCATTCTGATCTGCAAGGTGATCCCTGCAGGGATCCAGAGCTGCCAGACACTTGGCAATCCACTCCTCTGGGAGCAAAGGCAGCAACAGAGCCAGGAGTTAAGTCCCAGTTCAAGCTTTCTGCCCAGCACTGGCCCATGCCACCTCTCTCTTGAAGAGTGGTAACACACAAGAGGGGGTCCATGTGTTTCCTGTCCAGACCTCAGCCTTTTGAGTGTCACAGATGGAAAGACTCGGCATTCAGGATTTACTGTAATCCTTTAAAGAGTATTCGATCTTTCAAGTAAGACTGCCTGTTCAAGCCCTGGAGCCATGTATCTGGTTACCCTTATCTCAGTGGCATGACTACCATGATATTATCGGCCATTAAATCTTCTGATCATTTTTAATAGACCGACAACACAATTAACCTGATGACCTCTTTTCTGCAGCAAATACCACAGGATGAGACCTCCAGGAGACCCATTACTCCAGTACTCAGTAAAGGGTCCCACTCTGTGGGGCCAGCCCAGAAAACCAAACTGTTGATCTGTGTCAGTGTCTAGTTTTTTGGAAGACCTGCTCTCACAGATGCCTGGCTCGTCTTTCTGTTGAGATTCAGCACTTGGTCATTCATCATCTATCTTCTCACAGCCTTCTGCCTGAGGGACAGCATCTCACTTGGAAGTTAAGTCCTTAATGCCTTTCAATGCCTATTACTTTACTCTGTGAACAGAGTAACACTCAGGTTTCCTCAATTAGTCATCTTGGGGATTTTCACTGGGAACACATAGAAGCGACCACCAGGAACATAAAATACTGCATACTTTCACATTACCCACCCAAGATTTAGTACTCTTTTAGGCACATAGTAAAAAGAACTCTGTTGCTAATTAATCTTCTGATTAAAGGTTATGGGCTTCCAGATCTCATTTTTCTACTGAACCATGCTTTCTTTCACTGCCTGTCAACAGAGCTGTACTTGAACCCTTGCCCAATGTAAGCAATTCTCTTCACAGGCATTGCTTTAGCAGCAGTGAAACAGTGGCTTCAGATCCTTCCGACCTAGAGGATTACATGGAGACGCTTCCTGTTGGTGATAACTTAGAAATGTTGTAACAAATACAATATGATAAAGATTAGGAAAAAAAAAAAAGATTTTTTTAAAACAACAGCACTCCCAGAGACTTCACTAAAGCCTCATATGGAGCTTTCAGAGATGGATTGTGAAAAAATTACTTCTTTCAACCTAATGTCCACTTCTGATCTGGCACTGGGAACCGAAGCAGAAATGTTAAAAGGAACAGAAAATTCTGCTGCAGAGGTGGGCATCATGGTGATGCAGGCAGAGCTGACACAGAGTCATTCTTGCCCAGCCTAGCTCATCCCATCAGGTTCAGAGGTGAATTTGCTCTTCTCAGGATTGCAAGAGTGGCCTGCACTAAAGATCAGGAGGAAAGGCTAAACAAAGAAGTACAAAGAAGTTGCTCCAAAAGTAATGCCTTCTATTTATGTCCATGGAAATGACAACAGATACAACGAGCAAAATAACACTATATGATAGAGAACGTTCTCGGGTACAAAACACTACTTTTCAATATGGCTACCACCATTAACCATGCATTTTCACCAGCGATGAACAGGAGTGTGCCTGCCACTGAAATGCACTGTTCACTCCCTCACTGTGCTCACATCCACTGTTCGGTCTCAAGAAACATTAAGAAATCATCAATGAATGTCAGTGGGTGCCATTTTTTCTGCATGGAAGAACTCACTTGTACACCTCTGCTTCATTCACACTTCCATGGCAAACACCATTGTGCCAGGCTGCCCCTCTGTTGCCGTCTGTCACAGGGCAACAACATGGAACAGAATATTGGTGGGAACATTCAACCTCTACTGCCATCCCACCAACATCCGCCTCTGACATTGTGGACCAACGGAATAAAATGGGAGGCATTAATTTTGGAGCAGTCTTAATAATTTTTCAGTGAGTTACTGTTCCAGTGATTCAGTCACGTTACTTATGAGAGCGGAGTGGCTCTCAAGCGATTCTCTTAAACTGATGAGCAGCTGCTTTTCAGCATAAAAAAAATTCAATTGCAGCAAAATTCCAGGGCTGACCCTTTCCACATGTATTTTAGCTTCTATATAAATCCTTTTGGCAGCATTACAAGGGAGAGAAAGGCTCCATGGTCAAACAGTTTAAAACTTATTGTTTTTTCAAGTGAATACTTGATAACGTCTATTTAACACAAGCTCAATGTGAATTTGTGTGCAAGGAAAAAAAATCTGTGAGAGAGATATAAAACTATAAACAAAACTGCTTTGCAAATTTCCAACTAAACAAAGTTTCATCAGTAAACACTGCTTCCTTGGTTGTTTCATCTGAAGCACCTCAGGTCTGATCAAATTTTGCTGGAGTCAAAACAAAGCTCAGTTTTAAGAAATGGACGCTGAAGTTGCTGTGCATTGCTAGGCCACTGCCAGTGATTTCCATTTCCCAAAAGATCTGATTTCTGACTTGTCAGTTCACAGTATTAAGGAATAAATTTAATACTGAAAGGAATTAAGCTCCCAAAAACTTTCCCGAGAGCCACAAGTGCTGATTTTTGGCCACTTATAATGACCACATCTTCAACTATAATTTATCAAGTTCCCATCTTTGTTCATAATGCCTTAGAATGGTAAAATCTGATATTGCTAAATGGAGATCAATTGCAATAAAAAGATGGTGATTTCTCCCAGAAAAGTGGAAATAGCAACCCTGTGGGTGATAAAAATTTCCTGTCTATTTTCTAATTCTCACCTCTTCAGTATCACTGTGCAGAACAAAGAAAGACTCTGATGTAGTAAACGGAAATAGCTGCAAGGTTGTTCTTTATTTACACTTACTGTTTTTCACCTCTGACAAAGCTGTCAGTGATTCCAAAGACACCGAAGAAGTTGCTACAGCCACATTAAAACAAAACAAATAAAAAGAGCAAAAAACCCAACAACCAGTGACTGGCAACTTAGAGGAGTACGCAACTTAGCGCATACCCTACCTACCACTACTCACCAAGTGCTGAGAAGTCATGCCCTGGAAACTCAAACAACAAGGCATCAGAAATCACCACCATATGAGCTCTTTGCAGTCCTGAAAGGTCAGTCCCTAATTAGGATGATGGATAAAAACATGGTCAGTTTTGCTATTTTTAGAAACACTTTTCTGAATAGTTAGTTCATCTCCTACCCAGATACCGGGAAACTCCCTCCCTCTTCGTTAATCATCTAAAACGCTGCTTTAAAAAAATGCTTCAAGAATGTTCACTGATCACTCTGGGAACATTCAGCACCATTTTATGCAAATCAGCCTCTGATGTCACCCTGCAGCATCTCTCTGTTTGTGTACACACTTACATATACACATGGTGCGTGAAAGGGACAAAATACGCCATTCTGACATTCTATAAGAAAGTCTTACAGGCATATGCAGTAATTCTTTTTTTCCCTTTCTCAGTCTGTCTCTGCATCTGTCTGCACTTCTTAAATACTACTTCGAGTCCTGGCCATGCCTGTTTGTGTGTGTATGTATGTATGCTTTGTTTTCTTTTCTATCTGGGTCATTAACTGGAGTAACTCAGCTCATGTGCAACACATCTGGTTTTCGGTAAAGTCCTGCTTTTTCTCGGCTTTACAGCTGCATTGATTGAGGCATGAAGCTGTGGCTGAATTGTTCCCCACCAGTGTGACACAGGCCAAACAGCCACCTAGGCTCCCTTCTGACCTTGCTTACTTTCCTTCTGGTGCCAACTCAGAAAAATTAGCATCTTGAATGATTGATAGCATGCAATCAGCTGCTGCCACGACTATTACCATCTTGTTTATACTACTGAAATCTGGCTGGAGGGCTTTGGCTGGGCTGCAAAGTCTCACTTCAGTTCATTTGGGGATTTCTGTCAGCATTTCACACATTCTGGGAACCTTCATTCACCTGGTAGACACCGCCTCTAGCACTAAAATTTAACCTGGGTTGTAGAGTCTCCAGTGACAACCACAGCATTATCCCTGGTAGTTTTCATCTCAAATCTAGTTCATAGGCAGTATTTATTATTTCTAGTGCACCGTATGTGTCATGGTTTGCTTTATGGCCAAGGACAACATGAAATCCAGGGCTTGAATCCTTCAATCATGTGGATTGTGCTGATATGAGCTCCTGTGATCTTTCTTTGTCTTGTAGGGCTCTGCTGGATCATTAGCATTTGGGTCTCTGTACCCTGAGGCAGCATCAGGTGGAGCACCAGACTGCGTGCAGATTGGCATGGACTGAGAGAGGCTGAGATGTGAAATCCTGAGAAGCGCTTCAATATCACATGGCTGCAGCTGTTACCGTAATGGCGGTGGTGATATGGTCGCTGTTAAAAGAAAATTTCACTTAATTCTTTTCCAGTTACACTAATGCAATCCAGCCCAACTAACTTCTGGCCTCATCCTACTTATGCCTTTTACTGTGGGTGAAAAAGAAGATGGAGACAACAACCATCCCAATTTTGGTAACTCAGTTAACTGTCAATATTGAGCTGAATGGGTATGGGGTGTGGTACTGAGGAGCCTGCAGAAAGACAGGATTCCTTTGAGAAAAATCAGTACAACTGCGGATGATCCCAGTGATGATAAGATAGGAGGTACTGACAGCACATTTCTAGGAAATGCAAAAATGACAGGCAGGGATCTCAGCTACCAACTGGCTGATCTTTATCTCCTTTGAGGCATGGTAAATTTTTTCAGGACAGAAATGTGGCTTTCCTCTGGAGGCTCATGGGAAGCTCCTTCTGAGACTGCGAGCAGCACAGATGAAGGCACAAGTTGCCCATCTGACGGACAGCTTGACAAGGAGGCTGATATCAGGGGCAGCTCAGACGCAGGAGTTTCCTGATAAGAAGAGGTTCACAGGGAAAAAGGCCCACCCAGGTCCTGAGGGAGACAGAAAGCAGTACAGATGTGGTAATGGTGGGGCTAGGAAGAAGCTCCAGAAATTGCTGACATGAGCTTTATGGCACTATAGCACAGTGAACTGAAATACTTTGAGCTGGTCAACCCACACCATCAAAGCTAGGCTGCTACAGTCAAGGCTTTCTTGATACAAAGACATCATGACGTTGTTTTTGCTTCAGATAAACCAGACTAACCAGTAGCCCAGTTTTAGTGGAATTTAATCCACACCATTCCTTCCCAATATAAATACAAGTTGCTGTCCTCTGCTATCAGCATCAGCATCTTTATCTCTCTCTCTCTCTCTCTCTCTAAAAAAAAAAAAAAAAAAAAAAACCAAACAAAAAAAAAAAAAACCAGGAGGCAACTGGTCATCTCTTCTGTAAGGGAACTGTTAGGTCACAGCTTGAACTGGTGATTGAGCACTTGGTGAAGGGATGTGGCTGGCCCACGGAGCACAGGCAATTTGTTTGCACCTGTGTTGCCCACCTGATCAGAAGGGGTGGACCCAGTGTGGAACCTCTTTGGGCTCGTATAAAGGCCAGTCACTGACAGAAAGACCTCTTTTGGACCTGTGCTGCTTGTTAAGAAGGAGTGCTGCAGAGCTAGAGAACTTGTTCACCAGGTGGGTGAGTACAGCTTTTCTTTTTGTAGGATATTGGCCTGCTTGTGAATACTTTGCCTGGTATCACCAAGAATCTGTCAGAAGCGTTTTGCTTCCCTGTGAGTAGAGCATCTTCCAAAATATATGTGTATAGAAGAGAGATCAGGATGTCTGAATTAGTGTATGATAATATGAAAGCCCCAAAGTACTGGTAACCTTCAGTGTTTTCAGCTGCTTTTGTGCCTTCTGTCACTCTCCCTGGCTGTCAGAGTTAGCAGCACATGCACAAGTACTGCTGTGTTGGGGATCATCCCACTCTGACATTCAGAGAACAGCAAGCAGTTGTGGCTGTACTATTCACTCTTGCTGCCCTGCTTTGGTAATATTTGCAAAGCTGTTACCTTGCTGGGTTCCCAGCTTAGTGCCAATTGGAGAAAAAGCCTCTGAGGTTGCATTTACTATTTCACTTCCTTTGATGACATTATGTCTGATGGCTGGAAGCTGGATATTAGTGTAGACAGAACCAATTAGCCAAGCTCTTCCACATCTGGCAGACAAGAACCTACATGCTACCATAGCAAAATAGCATTTGACCCACAGCCTAATCTTCCATAGACAGCAAGTTTATTAAGAACAGCTGAAGAAAATCCCCCCCTGAAGCTGTGATGTGCTGAACTTCACTCTGCTCAGCCTTTCCTTATGACTACTGGATTGCTGACAGGGCCTTGGGGCATACCCACACTGTCACTGCAATGGGTTTTACAGCATAGCCAGCCCTCTCAGCTGTTGCTTACCACCATCTTTTAGCATGGTGCCACAGGATGTTTGTGTAAAAGGCTCAAATACTCATTTCCATGGGGGTTCATTTCCACTGTGGTATCTCAGACTTGGAGTCTACCTTTTTAAATATATTCTGTGGGATTTGCAGTGTGTGAACCAACATGTAGTGGTTTATGAGAAGTTTCCTCTGGCAGCCTGTGCAGCCAAAGCTTCTTGAACAGGGGAATTTGTGTGTGTGCGTGGGGGGCTGGGGTGTGGTGGTGGCGAGTTATGCTTTTTGAAGCTTTTTTTTGCTGTGTTCACTGTCTGCTTAACCCAGATTCGTATACTGTTTTAAGTCTGAGTGAAATAAAATGCCCAAAATACCAGAAGACAGTCTTGAGTAGCTAAGGAGGATAACAAAAAAAAAAGTGCAGCTTTGATGTGATGACATTAGCAAAGGGCTCATGAGCTATACATCATCAGTTGTGATAAAGTGCCCAAATATGCATTACTCTGTATACTAACTGTAGCCTTCTTCTTAACCAAGACATCTCTCTGAATTGCTTGACCATGCACACCAGAAATAGTCTATTAATAGATGACCTGTTCTAATGGTTTCTGTGACCCTGCTGTTGGAGAATATGGAAATCTATAATGTTACTGTTCTTTACCTGTCCTGCCAAGATGACAACTGTAGATTAGGACACAGGAAAAGATTGCACAGTCCAAATCTAGATCTGCTGGGGGGGAGGGGGGGGGATGGTTTTAAACTGAGACAGGGAAGATTTAGGTTAGATATTAGGAGGAAGTTCTTTCACTCAGAGTGGTGACTTATTGAAACAGGTTGCCCAATGATGTTGTGGATGCCCCATCCCTGGATGCAGTCAAGGCCAGGCTGGATGTGGCTCTGGGCAGCCTGGTCTAGTGGCAGGGGGCTTGAACCTGGATGATCATTATGGGCCTTTTCAACTTAGGCCGTTCTATGATTCTACTCAGAGTAGGGAAAATGGATCTTGGAGCAGACGTCTAGCATTCTTGGCACTAGGATGGCTGTTGTCTCAAGAAGCTTCATTTACAAGTGAAAAGGGCTAAATGGGTGTGAATGTGGTACGGAGGAGCCTGTCTCTTTGCGTGGACAGCAGCAGATCCATTTGCTATACTACTATGGAGTATGGAACAGGCTTTGTTAGAAGACACTCAAGCCTGAATCCTAAAAGGTTTGTAACTCTTTGCTATGAAGCTTGAAGGAATGTCGAATTTGGATCATTACCTGTCGTCTTTTGGGTGCTGGTTTTCTGCTAAGCTGTTCCAATCCAAAAAGTTACTACTACAAAGCCATCCTTGTCTGTATGTTCCTATCATTATTGCTTTTTTTTAAGTGAATTTATATTCTGAAAAGGGAGAAAAGCGTAGCACTGTTGCAGTATTGTTTCTTTCTCTGAGTAGATTACCTTACAGATATAACAATAGAAAAGTACTCACTGTAAAGTGTCATTGCAGCTGTATTATAGATACAAGGCTCGATACATGTTCCTCAAAGTTAATTGCTACTTTCAAGTAATGCCTTCCACAACTTTCCCCACAAGTATAGCTGAGCAAAACTGCATCAGCTTAGAGCTCCAGGTCATAGCTGTTAGAGAATTCTCATCTGCCCTCAAAACAGTTGATTTTGAGCATGCTTAACCCTTAGACCTTGGTTATATGGATCAAAACCAAAGAAAGCATTTACAACAGAAGTCCATTCACCATTAATCTGCATAGTTTTCCTTGGGAACTGAAGGAAGGAAAGCTGATTTTTCTCAGTCAACTTTGAATTAAGTGCACAAACTCTTTAGGATCAACAGTGTTAGAGGCAGGGAAATTCTACAGCTGTTTATTAATCAGTCTGGCACACAAGGCATGCACCCTTATTTCCTACTTGTGAAACTGCTTAATGTAATTTCTTGATTAGTTCTTTAGATGCTAAAAAGATGATAGATGTGTTGTATTCTGAATATAAAATCTGGTGCTGGAGAAGGATTTCAATCAAGATTAAAATCAGTAGGTGCCACAAGAGTAGAAAGTAACAGCTGAAAAGGGGAAGTGAATGCTAGATGAAAATGCCAGAACCTGTTTATTCATTCATTTAAAGTTCTCAGCTTACATTTCTGAAAAGAAAGTGGGCAGAGGCAACAGTAGTAATAAAAGACTAACTGGACATGCTGTAGCTGGTATTGAAAACAAAACAGAATCACTGAGTTTTCTCACCCAGTTGGATGAATGTTTGACTTTGCCTTATGCTCTGCTTTCTGTTATTAACTGATTACAACACTTTCATCTGCTAAAAATTCAAATACGAGGTACTGAGATCACATTTGTCAGCCATAAAAAAATAACAAAACTAGACTGGCATAAAAGTGATAGTGTTCAGGAGTATCTACTCTGAAATCACTGAGGATGTCCACTGCTCTGCTTACCCTGGTTCAGAGCAAAGCAAGAGGACAGGAATTGCTCTTGTAGTCTTCTCTGGGCATTCATGGCTCACATGTCTGCTATTCTGTCTCATAATGGCTTTGAAGTTCATGGGACTTCTAAACTCTAATGTTTAAGACAGTGTGAGTCTCAGTCACTACAGAAAACCATGTTGCAGTAATTCTTGCTTTAGACCCAAAAGCTGTTTCCGTGAACTGCTGCCTCCTTGTCCCATCAAGTCTCCAGCAGCTTATTGGAAGTCCATGAATGGACAGAAGACATCTCTAGCCACTAACCCAGAAAGATCTTCATCTTTCAAGACTACAGTTTCCACGTGAGAGGAAAAAGTCACCAGTTGGACCCGCATCATCACAGGAAACCCTGGCTTTAAAGAGTTCTCTTAGATCAATAGTGATATGAATGCAGGCAGTGGGAACCTGACCCTGAGTCACAGAAACATCCTGTTATCTCCAGCAACTTGAATAAAGAAAGCAAGCTGCCCTGGGTATCCAACAACCCACTGAGAGTCCGCTTACTTGGCAGGCTGCCTTTTTAACTGGCTGTATCCCCAGCAAGTTCCCTTCAGTTCTGAGAATCAACCTCCTATTCAGCCTCTGCCCTGTAGAAGAAAGAGGTCACCTCCGGACCTCAAACCTCCAATAGACAAAGGAAAGGAGCTGGCAGACTCAATATGTTTGAGTTAAACCTAAACAAGTAAGCAGGCAAACTTAAATGTTGTGTGGAAAGTGACCAAATCTTTGTTGCCCAAGCCAAAATGCCATGAAACTTCTGCCAACTTCTTCCAGGGGATAATGATCATCAGTTGGCATCTCCCACAGACTCCACATATTTTTACGGGAAGAAAGAATCAGTGGGCTTCCCTGGTCCCTACAAGTTCCATAGCAGTGAGCTCCTTTGGCTCTAGATGGAATACAACAATCCCACAGCACAAATGAGTCTCTTCATCTGCACTCAGATGTGAGAATCAAGGCTGCCTATCATTAAACCAAATCACCTGTTCACTAGGTAATCTTCACATTTTTTCTTCTGTTGTTTATGCTCTGGCAGAAATTATGTTCAGAAAATGCAGTACTGAAACAATGTAAGATGTCTTTAAGTACTTTCAAGAACATTTTTCCTCCTACCAGTAGCAAGCTCCCCACTTCCCTGCTCTTCTAAATAATGTAAAGCACCAGACCCACTCTTCAAATAACCAAACTCTTTTTTCCTTCCTGCAAATTATGCATATCCTGGTGCTTTATTACTGAGGCTGACCTAATTATTGAGAATGAAGAAATAGTTGATTGAGCTCAAAACTCATTCTGTAGCTTGATTTAATGGGAATTATTTTATATATGTTAAGTTTTCATAACTGAAAAGGAACAACTTGGCTTGACTGGCTGTGACAGGGAGAGAAGTCACCTCAATTATTTGCAGCCCCCCACTGTTGGGTACAAATTCTATATGCCAATTATATAGGGAGAGCAATGTACTCAATTGCAGGTGGTGTGCACAAGCTTATGCCAATGAAAATTGTCCTATTAAAAGCTCATTGAAAGCTGAAAGGGCCCAGCTGCCCTCAGATCATCAAGCAGTATTTTGCAAAACAAAACCCCTGTGAAGCTGTTGACATAACCAGCATCCCTATCCTCTCAACTGCCTAGCATCATCCAGTTTGGGGAGTACACGCTTATGCTAAGCATGCTCAATGCAGCACAAAATCCTGGCTTCTGTCTCAGAAATCTTGAGTGGTTCCCAGTCCTCCTGCTGTTGTGCTGCAGCTCCCAAATTGCCTTGATCAAAGGAGCTGGCTGTGTTCTGTTTCTCAATGAAAGATATGTGGTGCTGGATCGAACTTTGACAGAGATTGCTCCTGCTCTCCCTTTCTACTTAAGAGGATAACATTCAGGATCACAGTACTGAAATCTAAAAGCTGAAACATTCAAACCCAGTGTGGTTTGTGTGGGAACACCATAAAATTTGTATGGAATATCCCATAAAAGAAGGCTTTAAAGTGCCATGCCAAAAGCTGAGTTAAAAATCAGGCAAGTTGTCTGGTGATGATGGCAATGAAGTCTTCCTCTGAGCCATCCTGTTCAGCCACCCTATCCCAGTGCTAATTGCCACACAGCTTTATGAACTGCTCTCCTTTTCACACCTGTGTAATATCTGATACTGTAGACAGCAGCTGAGTGTTCACTGGAGCCAGCAAAGCCTTTGATGTCCTTCTGTGGACACCATGTGCCCATCTAATGCCTCTCACCCCTCCACTGCATACACTGCAGTGCATCTCTTGAAGAGCTGCCAAACTAAGATCTGCAGGTTCAAGCCCTGCATACTATAAATAATTAGCCTTAAAAATACTCAAACACAGTTCACTGCCTGAGGACTTGTAAATGTGGATGGTAAAAATAATTCTCTTGCTGCTTGTAAAATGTGTTTCTTATTACTGGTCTCTCCTGACCCCAAGAGTGCCCACGCTGTATTTCTCTCTGTCTCTCACACGCATGCGCTCATGCGTATGCATACTTTGTTCATTTCCAAACCTGGCAGCTGTAGCAGCAACAGCAGTTGTAGACATTTTGAGTATTTATTCATCTCCCACATGTTGGGAAAGTCTTTCTTTGGGGCTTCAAAATAAGATCCTTTGCCCTCGTAGAAAGAAGAATAAATATATAAAAAAAGAATGCTACAAATTTGGCGAAGATCACATTGCAACATCAATCCAGACCCTCATCAGAGGAAAGCAAATAACAATGTGCAGATTTTATTAAAAGTACAAGAATGAAAAAGCTGTTTCCCACAACTGAGGAACTTAAAGCCAAAAATAAGCAAGCCTGAACTCCAGCTTTGCCTGTGGTAATGAGCTGTTCTTCCCCAAGAGGACTACGGAGGACTGTTTGCTTCACTCTGCATTGCACTTCTTCTAAGGGCTGCCAGTTTAAAAGTAATAGATTGTTCTGGCTAAAAAATAGGATGTTTTCTTCAGTAGTCAATGAATCCTGATCCCCTCTTTGCCATAGATTTGAACATTCCCTGAAGAAAAACAACATTTTTATAGATGTATGCTCATCTGTGCAAAGTGCCTTCTGTTTGGTTTTTCACTACACCATTGCTGTTCAATTTCCACAAAGATGCAACATTACTTGAACTCAACTTTAATGCTCCCTGATCAGAACTAAAGGCAGTCTATTGGTGAAACAGGGCACAGAAGGAGCACGTGTTTTGATGGGTGCAGAGAGGACTGCAGCCATCAGCACTGCAGCTCAAAGATTTTTTTAGAAGAAAAATTTTTTTTATAGTCATTGGAATTGTAATCACTGAGATCAGGCATAAGAGGGGGATGTGGTCACGTAACAGGGCAATTCGGTGTTTAATCCATTCTTTTTACTCTTAACTGAGGATAGCATGAGATCAGATTTTCCCCAAGTGGAAATAGGGAATAACTATTGGTTCCACTGAGGCTGCTCTGATTTATGTTGATGGAAACAAAATATTGTCTGGCCGTAGGGGCTTTAGCTTTTAAAAAGAACTTACTAGAGGAGTGAAATACAGCCACAGGAGATAAAAATAATTGAGTCAAGTTCCCTGCCTTGAGTAGATTCAACCCAAACAAGAATTCCTGGACTTGATGCTGAACTCAGAGAGTAAGCCATCAGACCTGTACTCTGTAAGATGTTTGGTTAGGTGATCACAGTGATTGCTTCTGGCCTTAAAACCTCAAAGCTATGGGATGGTATTATGTGAAGCAAGGTAAACATTTCCTGGAAAATTCTTGACCTAGCTGTTTTCTTTCTACTTGTTTGTTCCCTTTGTCACTGCTGCATTTTGTCTTTGAATGAAATGTTCTTCAGCTCATGAAAGAAATACCTCTACTGCAAGACTGACTACTAATTCCTAGCAGAACTCCCTGGTGGATAACGATTATTAATCAAATTTGACATTGATTTTCAGTTTTCATACTTGTAGCAACCTGATCTCAGCAGAAACAGGCACCTTTACATTGTCTTTCCATCTGGAGTGTGGTTAGAATCATTCTTAAGACACTGTAAACCAAGATCATTATCCCCCAAGAGGGGCTTACACAGAGCTTTGACTGCAAGTTTGAATTAGTTATATTAAACGTGAACATTTTTCAAGCAGTCAGACAACTTTAAATTCCACTGGAGCCAAAACATTTTCAGCTATATAACAAAGAGCTTTTAGCACTAATAAATGTCATTTTCCTCCTGTCTACAATATGTCACTAGATTCCCCCAGTCTGAAATGAAACTGCTCCTAAAGAATGCTAACAGAGTCCTACAGTGCATTTTACCTCCTTGGACTTCTAAAGATATTTAGTGAGGATAATTCAGGAGTACATTCCAATCTCCAGTGCTTATAAGGTCATTTTTCTTTGTACTCAAGACCACTTTTGCCCCCTTAATGAGGTGAAAGAGATGGTTGAGGTGGAGGGGATACTGAGCACATATCTCATTTCTACCATAGATGAGGCTGGTAGTATAGGCTGCTCACCAGGCTCCAGAGGGCCAGAATCAAAGAGAGGGAGCCTGTGATGTGGTAACGTCTATTTTTCAGTGGCTCATTCTGTCATTCCAAATACAGTTCCTCTACCTTTGGCTTGCTGCTATCATGTATACAACTCGCCTTTACAGAACCACCCCAGGGTGTGGTTAAACCAGGCAGGCGCAGATTCAGCTGCCTTGAGCTGTCTGCTTGTATCATTCTCTCTACACATGAATAGTGTCACCCATGCCAATAGCTTTCACCAACCACTGTGCAAAAGTGGCAAGACAATATGGAAAGCTGTAAATTACAACTGCATTGGCTTGGGAAACATGCATCTAAGAGAAAATGAACTTAATGGAATCTAAATCAGAAAGTTGCACCACCTGTCTTAATGTAGCCAAAATATATTTCCCAATCTACCATCTGTAGCCTGAACTAGTAAGAGCATATTACCCTCACGGAGAATTAATTAACTTGGCTGAGTTTCAGCCTGTGCCTCACAGGACCTTTTGGTGAGCTGTCAGGAGCATTGCCCCAGGCATATTATTCAGTGTAACCCTGTTAGCGGAGAGTAAACTATAACATGCCAGAACGCAGCTCTAAATGAAGATGAAAAATCTGCTTGTATCCACTAAATGCATGCAAGTGAATTCTTGTGATAAGACTGTATAAGCATCTTGGTGTAAGTATCCAGTATGAAGATATTACTGTTTCAGAAACCGTAATTTTAATGACTGAAACCTTCCAGGCTCATCTACTTTCCCAAAACTGCTTGAAAGTTCGACCAAAATGTTCAGCAGCTTCCAGAGTGCAGGAGAAATGAAAGCCTTCTCCAAACTTTAATAATAAAAATCTCCTTATTTTATTTTAATATTATTATTAAATGTGGTACAAACTTGCACCAAAGTAACAAAAACAAAACCCAAAGATTTAAAACTATTTTTCTCTTTTGCTGAAGTTGGGTCATAGACAGGTGGTAAGATGTTCTACACCAGAAAAACAAGCGAGAGCAAGTTCAAGGGATACAATTTAAGGAAAAAAATGCCTTCCTAGAAATATGGATTACAGTTTGTACATTTCTTGTCCTCTCCTCCAGCCAGAGCCATGAGACAAAAACAAACCCAAAGTGGTCAAATTAAAAAAGTCACGAAGAACAATTATTTCTGGGCACAAAGCCAGGGTCCACTTGCCATCTATTGAAACTGCACAGTGCTCCCACATAGGAACCTGAACCATGATCAGATATAATGGAGGCCACAGGCAACTTTGGAATAGAGGAAATCCAACATTTTTCCTCCAGTTTATAACTTCAAATAAAAGAGCGTAGTTCCAAGATGGGGTGGTGGCTCTTTTAACTGGTGGTTTAAGGGTTGGCCAAGGTCACTATGGAATTCAAGACCATCTGAAGGTAATATGCAGCATGAATAATTCTGGGACTCTGGCTGGACCCAAATACTGACTCATCTTTTGGCAGTGGCTATCCACAGATCCTACAAGCAGCAGGGAAGTAGAGGAAGAAATACATGGAGAATTATGAAATGCTCAAATACTCTACAGAGCTAGCCAGAGGATGTGAGTTATATTGATCCTTTGTTGTTATGTTCTGATTAGACCTTTCACATGTCACAGGGAGAACAGTGAATTCAGGCAGGCACATACAGCAATTTTTATTGCACATTTTATGCCTTTTCCTTAAGGGGAAGGGGTATTTAGTTCAATGTCAGAACCACACTGTACACATAGAAGATATGAAGTTGCCTTTGTGTCATTTTGTGATACAACTGTATCACCTCTCTACTGAGAGGGGGAAGATCCTTTTAGGAACTACAGCAATCACACAAAGAAGTGTGGATTGAGATGACTGTGCTGGAGCCAATTGCACAGTACATCCAAGAATGGCTCTTATAAGTAGTTAATGGGCCATTTTAGCCCATGATGAAGTACTTCTTGCTACAAGGAAATCTCAGATCTACCATTTTCTACTGAATTTATCCTTGAGATTCTTCCAACTGCTTTAATCATCTTGTTCCTGGTAGGATTGAACAAGACAGAGGCTAAAATTCCAATCCAGGTTTATGATATGCCAAGTGTAACTTCTGCAACATCAGATGTAGAAAGATTTTTAGTTCAAGAGTTCTGTGCCCCAGTCCACTAAGCCAGTCTCACTTTCTAACGTTTCTTAGAAATAATCTGTAAATGAGTACATCAGGACAGCTGCCTCTGTGGAAAACGTCTCATCTTTTACTTCTTACTCTTCAAAAGCTTGCAATTTAACAAGTTAAAAATGTTCAACAATATTTATTGCATGGAGAGGCTGGTAGAGGCAAATGTGAATAAGGCAGGTAGTAATTGATAGTATCTGGTGATGGGAAGCTATTTTCTGCCAAAAAAAAAAGTTCATCTTTATGAAAAAAAAATTTAAAATCATATTTTCAGCATTGGAAGCATGTTCCTGAAAAGAAAGTAAAAGTTTTCATGGTGGGAAAGAGTCTTTTTTTTTAACTAGTTCCACATGATTCATCAGGAATTGTTTGACCAAAATGCCCACTAATCACTGCTGAGTCAACTGCATATGAGGATTTCAATGAGGAAATGTACTGCAGTTGGGTCTGCAGTGGAACTTGAACTGAGTAAGAGACATTAGGATTGGAACCTGAACTTGATTCTCTGAGATACTATGAGCAAAATTCTGTTTGCTAGGAAAGAAAGAATTCCTAAGCAAACTTCATTTCAGTTTTTCTCCATTGAGAAATAATGGCTTTCCTGTAGGAAAATTAGAAAATTGGGCAGGGGGAAGGTTGAGAAAACAAAGACTGACTTTGTTCCCCATCTTCTAGCTGTCTTTCTGCTTTTGTTAGTCAAAAAACAGTAATTTTTTTAAATATTCTAAACGTTGCCAGCTGGAACAGAGCAGTGGAACTATGTAGATGCATTACTTTCTGTGTAGAAATAACACTTCCACATGGAAAAAAAAATGATTTCAAAAGAAGCTGTTCAAGAGAAACATAACCTGCGGTTGCATACTATTTCATTCTTGTGAAAATCTTCACTTTTCACAAAAAGCTTTTCCTTTCTCTAAAAGGCATTATAATCAGCTGTACCTATAGGAGATGTGTTAAAATCCTATTTCACAAGTCAGCACTGGCCTTCGTAGGGCCCATCAGTACAGCAAGCATTACTTTTTCCAAAGCTGTTACTCTAACCAAAGCTTTCTGCCTCAGATCTCCAGCTGATCAGCTTGTAACTGCCTTGTTCCACACTTGACTGCCTCATTTACACCACTGAAAACATCTGAGAGCCATTTGTGTTGGCTCAGATCATACTCTGCTCAGCAGAAAAGAACCGTGGGCAATTGCATTATAGGCAGAGCATGTTAACAGTGCAGCAGTGGCCATTGTGACTGCTAAATCCATTGCAGCTCCAGTGTCAGACCCACACTGCCAGCAGCAGCTCTGGCTGAAAAGCTCAGGCTTCCTGTGGGCTGCTTTGCTCGCTGTGTTTGGTCTTTCCAGCAGGAGACCAGATGCAGATCAAACACATAGGACCCTCCCGCTGAACAGAGAAAGGGCCAGGAATCACCACCAAGTCGCTCTTCTGTTATGATTTGGGTGGGAAACAGACTTTGGGTACTTTCTCTTCAGTTATAAAAAGTTGGAGGCACAAAATGTAAAGATATAAATGGAACTGTTCACGTGACAGCTCTCAGAGTTGGGGTTAAGTGCCAAATTCTCAACACAGCAAAAATGCCACTTTATGAGGAATATCTGCCCTAACCTAGGACCAGGTGCTACCCAGTGCAATCCGTGGCAGTGCTCTAGCAACATAATACTGGGTCTGAACGTGAAGGGAGAGGCCTTCGTGGAACAGGCTGCCCAGAGAGGTGGTGGAGTCTCTTTCTCTGGAGATATTGAAGACCCATCTGGATGCCTGTTTGTGCGACCTGCTGTAGCAAACCTGCTTTAGCAGGGAGGTTGGACTCCATGATCTTCAGAGGTCACTTCCAAACCCTGCAATTCTGTGAGTCCTTCCGAGGAGTCACATCAGGGCTTGGAGGTTCTGCCTTGGAACTCTGAATCAATCCAGAAGTACCTACAGGCTTAGCTTTAAAGAGTCAATTTCTATCTGTGTTGGAGACTAGGCTCAAAGTGCAAGTTAAGAATCTCAAATTAGGTAGAGCCTTTTTAAAAGATCTGCTCTCTGTGCCTCTGGTTGGATGGACAGATCAGTGTCTTTTTTTTTTTCAGTGGTGAAAACTGTCATTCCTTAACCAAGACAGGATTGTAAACTTTGCTTAATTTGTCTCCTGTGTAAGGTCATGCTACCATTCATTACATTCCTTTCCTCTCTGCTCTTATGCTTGAAAGCCCTCAAGCCTTCCTGTATGACAAGAATGGTGAGGGAGACACCACAGTGCAGCCGGGTAGAGATTCACACATCAGCTTTGGTCCTGCTTGGGCTGCCCTTTGGCACAAGGAGCCACACTACAATCATCTCTCAGCTGGGAGAAAACTGCAGGAAACACCTAAGACAAAATATCTTGTTCTTTTTTTTCCTTCTTCTTTCCCACCCACTCTGAGCAGTACATGGAAGAGGAAGGCTATTAAATTGCCCAATAGCAGAGAATATTTTCTAAAATGTCTCATTTAAAATCCATCCCCTTTCATGGTTGACCTGCCAGGTAACTCTCTCAGGAGCATAAATTCCTGTCCTCCAGAATCTGCCATGCCAGTCTGTGGCTTGTTGCCTATGCTAAGACTTATTTATGAAGGAAGTTAGCAGGTAGAAAAGTCTTGGATGAATGTGCCAGTGATCTGATTTCATTTCTTCATTGTGGAGTAATTCTCATTACCAAACACATCATTATCCTCTGGAATTCATTTCTACAGGATCCCCGAGAGTGAGAGTCAGAAGCTAACTACACACACACACACTAAAAAAAAAAAGGGAACAACCACAGTCAGACTCGCTGGGAATCACTGTAAAAAGCAGGAGAGTTATAGGCCCATCTCTACTTCAGGGCATTAAGAAAGGACCATCTAACAGAAGATTAATATTTCCGGCTTACCTCTGGTAATGTTCTTCCACTACTCACCAATAATTTTCTATGATTTCTTAATACTTTTTTAAAAGCATTTCATACTGATCACTAGTGGAAAGAGGAGATGGAATAAACCATTTGACAGAACTTATGGACAATTACTATTTTTTATCTGTTTGAATAAAAGCTAGCAGCCCCTAAAAAACATATGGGCACCTAGATGATGTTAGTGGGAATTCAGTTCTGTGTGTGACCAAAGAGTCAGAGTTTAAGTGGCTTTAGCCTTGAATCGAGCAAAAGAAGGACCACCATGTCTCTGTTTCCCCATGTAACAACAATTGTAGACTCACCACTTTACAGAAACAAGGAGAAACATATTAGTTCCCATAGGGTAAGAGAGACCTCTCCATATGCATCTTTACACCCTTACAAGGAAGCACATTCATCCCACTACATCCCAGTATAAATTTTGGAGAGCACATGCCCCAAGATCCATGTATTGTGATGACCCATTCGAAAGAGGATGACCTGAAATTTGTGCCTGAGTTTCCCATGTTATGGGGTGGCCTGAGAGAAATACCAGACTAATTCTGAGCTTGATCCTCTTTCGTAGATTAGATCCCTTAGGGAAATCCAGTGGTTCAGCCTAGTTGTTTATCCCAACATCTGTACTTTGCACAGTGGACCAGAAACCGCAGCAAGCCTGGCTCCCTCCTGGCACTGCAAGATTTCTTTTACAGTTAACACTGGAAAGCAACCAGAAGTGGCCACAAATCAAAACCACAAAGAGCCTGCTGCAAGTCTCGCAAACCTTGGTTTTATACCAAGCTAATAGGAGCAACATCACCAGAGCTATGCATGATTTGTAGTCTGAAAGTGAGAACAGAAGCTGGCCGTCTGTGTAGAGAAGCTAAATCCCTTTAATTATTAAAACATATCCTATTGCTGTTGAAAATCCCATTGCCATTGGAAAAAAATACAGTTGTAATAAATGTGTGCTATACATCAAAGACCTCTTTTGTAAATAAAGCATTCCTTTTTCTTTTTTTTTTTCATTTTTAATAGAAAAAAATGGCCCAGGGACTAAATTAATGTTTTATCTGTTATCTTTGAAACATTTTAGAGTGGCAGATTTATCTGCTGTTTATATTTTTCCTCCCAATACAGCAATTAATTATTTTTGTTGGTGAGGGGAAATGATTTAATATAAGTGGTTGGAGGGTCCTCTTCTGAAGCCAGTGGGAGATTTGGCTGGGCAGAAAAGGCAGCACTGGTGAGGAGGTGGAAAACTCAGGGAAGAATTCCAGCAGACCCAGAGGCATTTCACAGAGCGTGCAAACCTGCTCCTGACCCCTAGAACTGAGCAAACCTGGAGAACCATTTCCAACATACACCATGTTTTGGTTGTGAAATGGAAATGGTGCAGTTACCTCTTACTATTTATGTGCTACCAACTTCTGTCTTGTTTCCAGAGGAGGCAATATCCCATTCTAGCATAAATCCAGAGCTGAGAATTTACTCTTACTATGGTAAAAATTTGCCCTAGCTTTGAAGTGCACCAGAAGCAGACTACGCCCAAGGAGCTGGGTGTCCTGGGGCCCTCCTAGCCAGCAGTGTAGCATTACTGACATGCAGATCACAGTTAGTTGCTGGCCCCAGAGTCAAGCTTTGCCTCCCATGTCCTGGCTGGGCACAGTCTGGTCTCAGGGATGAACTACGGAGTGCTCAGCCTGCAGAAGGATGGAAACCAAGGTCTTTGCCATCCAAACTGCACCAGTGATCTGGATTTCATGGGGAAATCCAGTGTGAAAAGTGCCACTAGCTGCATCTGTCTTACTGCGCCCTTACCTCCTCTGTCCCCGTGACCTACTGTGGGTTCTTACATTCCTTGCTATTGCTTCACTAAGTCAAGCTAATGCTTTCCATCCTGCAGTACACCATGGAGACCCAGCCAGCACTGCATTTATGAAATGCTTCATGAGCACAGCTATCTAAACAAGCACTGCAAGAGCAACATCTGTTACCCAGCCCTACCCACTGTTTTTATGGTGAGCTTCAATCAGCAGTCCCTCCACTGGAAGTCAGATTAAGCTGTTGACTGCACACTCCTGCTTGGGCTATGTTTTACTCTCCAGTGTTTCAAAGTTGAAAGCACAAACCCTCAGAGAGTGCTAGGAGAAATACATTCCTGGAAGTCCTATGGGCCATGAGCTCTGGGTCTCTTTGCCCATCCAGCTCCTTTCCACAGAGGAAAGAGCCTGCCATGGTCCTGTTCCCTGTCTAAGGGGCAGAAACCTGCCCCATCCCTCTCCAGCCTTGTGATGAAGTCTGCAGGGCACCATTAGATACCCGTGTAGCATGATCTGAATTTTGACCAGATATATGCTGCTCCCTCTATAGTCATAGAATCATAGAATGGCCTGGGTTGAAAAGGCCCACAATGATCATCTAGTTTCAACTCCCCTGCTATGTTCAGGGTCACCAACCAGTAGACTAGGCTGCCCAGAGCCACATCCAGCCTGGCCTTGAATACCTCCAGCGACAGGGCATCCACAAGTCCCAGTACAGGTTCCTGTAGCACCCTTTCAGCAAGGGCTGCTGGGGTGATCTCTAGCCATTATAAAATGCTTGGTTCTGCCCTCATAGTCTGCTTCATCACTTTGTAGTGTGGACTGGCACAGAGGGAGCAGATACAAGCTGAGTACACATCTCCCTGTGCTGCCTGACCACCCTACCTGAGCTGGAGGAACTCAAAAGATATAGGCTATTAATGACAAGGGAAAGTTGATAAATTTGATGTGACTCTTCCATCTAGTTATACCAGGCACTGCTGGGGCTTTAAGCCACGTAGGATAGAAATTCTTCTGAAGTAGGACACTTTAAAGCAAAGTCCTGTCTGGACCAAATATCAAGGGTCTCCAGACAGTCAGAGGAAGATGCAACTATCTCCAGAATGTATTCAGACTACTGATCACTGGGCAGCTCCAACAGGAACTTTCTAGAGATGCTGGTCTCTCCCTTGCCTTATGCCTCAAAGACTGTACTAGACTTGATGACATTTTATAGTGCTGAAGCTGGCAAAAAATAAAAAATTTAAAAAAATAAAAAAATAAAAAAACATTGCAGTGTGAGACCAGCTAGCTAAAGAGCCCAGCTCTGGAAGAGGGAAGCCTGGAAAGAAACCCTATACCAAGTTTCAAACACTATGAATACATCCCCTCAAACCAACCCTGGACAGAAATGTTCACTATGTAGGCTTTCCAACTCCACACCAATTCTTACAATTGTTATTTATAAAACACTGTCACTTACTGCCTGATCTTATGGGAAGACGAGGAGACCCTCCTGTGAGCTTTGCCAAGTGTTCATAAAGTTCCTGTCCTTGAAGTCATTCAAACAATTCTTAATTTGATCTATAATAAATCCGGTTTTGGTTGGCAGGGCACAGCAAGTATTCCCTGAGCTTTCCTGTTACCCATGGGGCTGAATTGAAAGAAAACCCACCATGTGAGGAGTAGAAGAAAATACAAAGCTTAATTTTGGGCAGTTGAGAGAGCAGGATCTATTCTGGGAGTAACTCAATGTGAAATCTGTTTACAGGACTCAGGGGAGAAACAAAAGTTATATGCTATAAACCAAAATAGGTCCTTTACCCTCTTCCTAAGTAGTAAGTACTTGGAGGCTCCCTTAGTGTGGAAACACATACTTGGAGACAAACCTTGAAGATAAACCATAGGAATGAAGATAAAAGGAAAAATAACAGCTCTGCCCACCCACTCCCTTAGCGGTCTCCCTCTATGAGAACCCCAGTGCCCCGGGGCAATGGTCAGGAAACAGACCAGATGTATATTAGTCAAGGGAAGAACCTGGGTAGTTTAAACTCTGCTGTGGGTTGAAATTCAGACCTACAGGGTTGAGTTTGATCAAGAGGCGGACAGTGCCTTGCGATCCTGGTTTCCATGATTACCAGGATGGTGAGGGTCAGCTTCCATCCTGCCAGAGTTTGCTTCATTCTCTCCTCTGAAGATCTGGCTACCAACTATTTTTACAAGCAGATTGTGCTATGATATATGCTGTCAAATAATGACTACAGAGAATAAAGTGAGATCTTCCTGAGGGAACCAGTGGCTAAAAGCTTCATGGAGGTTTTTATAAAGACTGGGCTTTTAGCTTCCTTATCGCATTCGTATCTCCCTGAAACCTCATAAAGTAAAAAGCTGGCAAGTATACATCCACAGCAAGTCTACACACATTAACATATCCTTCTCTATATTATTAAGGATACAGAGGCCCCAGTGCTAAGCTACATATATTATATCCTTCTTATACTGTAGACTGGATCATATCCTCAAAGGAACTCACCACTGGCAAGATTAGGCCAAACCCCTACTCCCTCCCCACCCAATAAGTAAGTAAGTAAGTAAGTAAATAAATACCTTCTAATGACTTTTTTTTTTTTTAATGAAGGATCTCATTCTGAAAACACTGAAATATTTCCTGTTGACTTGAAAAATTATATTTAGATAAGTTTGCTTTCAAAATGGAATTTTTCATTTAAAATAATCTAGACTTTAGAAAAAAAAGTGAAAAAGTTTTAGCATGAGCAAACTAATTCAAGAGTGACTTTGTCACAGTTAGACCTGAAGATTGATTTAAATTTGATTTCCTTTATATTTCCCACTGTATCTGACATGCACAATGGCTTAGTTCAGTCCCTGCATCAAAAAACCCACCTGCTGCTCCAGCCCTAAGTGATGTTCATCTTCCAGCTATCAGTGAGATTGGTTCTGTAATGAGACCACAGACATTTCAGGGAGTGAGGTCACAGCTAACCCACTTAAAGACTCAAGGATGCCATAGCTCGGTGCTCTCATGATATGCTATACCCAATCCTCTTTCACTATAGTGGGCTATGGGTGGGAAATATTAGAAAGATCTTGATGAGTTTCATTTTTCATTGGACGGCCTCTGATGAAGGTCAATCCCAGAGCCACTGCTGACTCCTTTTTCTGACCCTTGAAGGGTTGCAGGAGGAGCCATCTGAATTGCTTCCTGCCCAAATTACATTCAAGAGCCCATAGAAAAACAATCCTTTAGCGGGAAGCTGAACTACACTATCATAAAAAATCCTGTGTTCGCCTTTTTATACTCCTTATCCAGTACAATCCAGAGAGCCTGCACACACAGCTTTAGATAAAAGTTCCCTTCCATTGCTCTAGTTATAGCCTGTCATTGGCAATGGATCAGGAAAAGCAGGAGCTGGACACCTTCCAACTCTGCTCAGCAGAAAACCAAGACATTGATTACAAGAGAGATGACTCCTCATAGCCTCTCCTTAGAAAGGACAGAGGAATCTGTATGAAGGATCACACAGAAGGGTCTTAGAGTCCCCAAACTGAAAGAGTTTGCACTCTGAGGTCCCTTTTCCACCCCATCAATTACCTTTCATTACAGGGGTGATGATTCCCTGCAAAATCTGACCTACCTCTTGTGAAACCAGAGCTGTAGCAGTTCACTCCAGAAAAAAAATTCCACTTTATGAAGTTTCACTTAGCCCTGCAGAACCAAACATATACCGGCAATCATGCTGGTGTGTGAGCTAGCCTCAGAACTTATGCACTGGCAGAAGAACATATCCATTAAGTTTCAGTCAGGAAGAATGAGGAATACCTACCTCAGGATACTGGCATAAGGGAGTATGACTTGTCTGTTCTCCTTTTTGCACTTTGTGCAAGACACCAATCAGCCTGACATTCAGAGTCCAGCTGGATGTGCAGGGAACTGGCTGGAGAGTACTGTATTTTCTCCTAGTAGAGGGAACACAGGAGATTTGGGCTTTCTGTGCCACAGTAACAAAGGCACTAATGGGACTTTTGCAGGCAAAAGCTCATTCAACCAGCAGATACACCAGCTAAGGACCAGGAAACTGGAAGCAGCCTTGATATCCTAGCTTCTCCCAGATGGAAAAGCTATAGAAGGCCCTGCAGGAAAAGAAGCTGCCCCACACAGAGGGAGCTCATCATTAAGGGCTAGCAAGCCCCAGGACCTGCCATTCCTGCTGTCACTCCCTGGCTGTATTAAAGCAGGCAGTGTCTGTCTGCTCCTCCGCATGCACTCAGCGCTTGGCTGCTGGCAAGTTACCAGTTGAAGCTGTGGTGGGAAAGCCTGAAATTCTTCCTTTCCATCTCCATTTCCCCTTCAGTTTCTCATGCTCTCCAGACAGTCACTCCTACAGCTTTCCTTCCCTTTTGCCCCGACCCGCTCAGCACCCCACGAGGTGGTGACGGCACTCGGCCAGACGCGCCCAACCTGGGAGCTCCCCCCTCCTGCCGGCAATCACACAGGGAGGGAGACTGTATTTATCACCGTTCCATCGGCCTCTGCCAGACACTCTTGCCATTAAGATGTCAAAACAGGTTTCTCTCTGGAAAACCAACAGCCCTGCAGACTTACCCTTGCAAGCAGCAGCCCCAGTTGGACATCTGTTCCCTTTCAATCTCACACGTGCACTTAAAATGCCGGTACTGTCCACTTCTTCGGGGCTTAGGCTCCTATTAAAGCTGCCTTCAACGTGATTCATTGTTATCTCCTGGTGTTGATCTGATTTATGGATTGGTCTGTGTTAATTAAGGTCATAAAATTGGGAGCAGGGAAAGGCTTCTAGCACTGTGATGCTATTTAACATTGGGTTATTTTCCAGCCCCTGTGTTATTTTGTTGGGGATGGGGTGATTGGTGGTCAGCAGTGAGAATTCACAGCAATAAGCTGTCCTGCCATTTCAACATATATCTATCTACCTTCACACTTAACTTCTGGGTTTTGATTTGGAATTGGGTTTGGGGGTTTAGAGATTTTTCAGCAAAAAATCTTCAAAGTCCAAAGACTGTTGTCAAGCTAAAAACTACTGATGGGACTCATCTCTGACACAGACCTGGCTAATTCACATTTGGCCTCCCTCTACCTCTAACAAGGTAGTGTAACATATTTCTGTCATTTTCCCTAATTTGTTATAATTTGTACTTATCATACTTTCATGAAAGTTGCTTAAATTTTTTTAAGCATACTTAAGTCATTGATAGTGCTGGTTTATTCTTGGCATGTGAGCCTGACTTGCCCAGAAAGGGTGACGTCTCTGTTTTACCTTCCTCTCCCAGCCAATTTCATCTTAGGATTTCCATGAACTGGCTCAGAAATTGGTACTGTGGCTGTATTACCCAATACAGACTTCCCAAGCATATTCTTCATATGCTTTTACTTTGAGATCAAATTTTGAGACTACTGTAAATCTGCTGTGACTCCAGTGCCAGCCGCAGCATAAAAATGTTTTTTTGACACAAGGACGATACAGTCATATATATTTCTAGTACTAGAAACAAGTATTTTGTGCCCCAAAATGTCACTAAATATTTTTGTTTGTAATTGTGAAATTGATTTTGTTTTTTAAATCAAGAGTAGCATATAAGTAAAGTTAATTCTTCTGTTAGGAGTTCCCTGACTTCCTCAGAGTGATAACCAAGCAGGAAAGCTAAACATGATAAATTCTTCATCACATAAAGTCTTTATTTAAAGAGTGAGTGCATATCTTAAAAAAAAAAAATACAATTTATAGATTGGTTGAAGGAATTTCTGGTTGAGTTTCTGTGACCTTAGTTATGCACGAGGTCAGATCGATTATCATAATAGTCCCTTCTGGCCATGAGTAGTGAATCTGTTAATTTTAGCTCAATGTCCTCTTTCTCTGAGGGCGAATCTGGCTGAAATGATATCACATTTTCCACTTTAGGAATAAAGGCACAGACATAGTCACTACCATTGAACTGGTGTGCAGTGCTGTATTATCACACGCTCAGTGCTGTGTATATCTGAACTTTTACTCAGCTGGTTGGTAAGTCACAGTTTCCCATAGGATCATGAATTATTACTGATCTCCCAGATGATCCCAGCCTTATAAAACTGCAATATTTAGGAACAATTAAAAATGCACCTTCCTTCTGATACAAATGTTTAAGTGCCTGTTCTGGAGTTCCCCTTGCATTCTACTCTTGCTTAGTGTTGTATTTTAGGAGGACTTGAAATACTCTCAGTCACCCCATTCCCATAGGTTGAGCTTTAAAGAAGAGTAAGCAGATACCTTGACACTTAGCAGTGCTGCCAAAGGCATTACAATTGTAGATTATCAGAAAACAGACAGAACTGTTTTGCAATTAAGCACAGCAGTGCATTTCATAGCAGCAAGGCTTCTCTGTGGTCAAGTAAAAGCCACAAATTTCATTTCCAGATCCTGCTGCTCATATGACACAATCCTAAAGAAAGTTTCTTTTTCAACACAGATAATCCACCAGCAGTTAGCGGAGAGCCGACTATTCCATTTCAGGCTTGTTCAGCTGACATCAAAACATTTTATCTTGGCCAGCTGAAAAGAAGCATTCTGCAACAAGTCAGCTTAATATTCCTTTCCTTTTGCCCCTGGTGTTTTCCCAGTTGGTTTCCTGGTTGTCCCAGCTGCACAAAGTTGGGTGCAGCTAACTCCAGTACTTTGCAGACTGCACCCCTCATCCACTTGGAGATTCTTGACTCCACATTTTCCCTAACAGTACTTTTTGTGGGAAACAAGTTAATTTCGTGGTCTCTTTCTCCCAACTTGGAATGAAAACTAGTATTGATATATAGGGATTTCCCTTAAGAGAAAACATCCAATTTTTGCACAGCAAACCTGGATAGAAAAAAGCTTTGGTGAAAGCAGAGAGGAGGTTTTAAACCCAAGAAAGAATTACCTAACGTTTAATCCCGATCAGTTCCCCAGTTTAGTTTTCTGCAGGGACATCTGAAGAGCTGTGCTGGTACAGGGGAAGGAAGAAAGAGAATATGTAGGGGGCACAAAAGAGTGGCTGGATGCCAGGGTGACTTAATCAGCACTCATGATACTACAGCAGAAAAGAGGGAAGGTCAAAATGGGGTTTACCACAGAAATGCAGACACAACATGATGACGGGGAGACAATCTGTTCTCCATAATATTCCTATTATCCTAAGCAAACAGAGGACAAGAATGAAATGTACCACGGGGCTGATCTGTTGTGTTTGTGTAAGAATGCCATTTTAATTCACTTTTACTAGTTGCTTTAAGTCAATACTTTTTTATAGATAAATTCTCACGTGAAATCTATATCCTGACAATCTGAATCAAGATTGCCCCAGGTCAGACACCTGTAAAGCTGAACTGCAACAGAAAAGAATGGCACTTTTGTATTAACAGGCAAAAGATATTCAAAGTCATCGTTTTTCCTGTTGCACCTTCAGAAGGCTGAAAGAAGTAGTTGTCATATGTCCATATCATGCAGTTTCTCATGGAATATCCCCCTTTACTCATGTTCATTCCCACTCACAGAGAGACATCTCAAGGAGACAGATTCTAGGGCAATTGGGCATAAAACAGACTCATGATAAATCTGTCTACAAACAAATACTTCAGAAGATTTAATCAGTTTTTAAGGACTTAGGCTCCAGGTTCTTTGCCTTTCCCAGACTTTGGTCTAGTGAAATTCCTGTGGCTTAGTCACTGAAAGCTACAATCAGGCAGGGGTTTGAGGGAGGGAAGGGTCTGGTCATCTGAAGTTTATGCCAATATAAAACTATTGTGGATGTGCACAACACTTAGATAAAATCTGCCTTTATCTTTAAAAAACCCTGTGCTTTGACCTAATGGCCCACATGTGCTGTGGGTTCCTAACCACCTTCACCCCAACCAGTGAAAGCTGGGAGACCTCCTTCTGAGCATCAGCAGAAGCAGATGGGGTGGGTGTTGGTTACCCTTTCTCACCTTCCCACCCCCTTGCTGTCTCAGAGCTTGCTGCCAGTGCTGCAGGAGAGGCTTAACTATTGTTTCCTGAACTGCTATAGTTGATTGCCAGGTGGCTCAGTGAGGTGCCAGGGACACCCTCCTGCATTGCCCAGCAAACAGCTAATGCTAGCACTCTACAGGAGGCAGCTCCAGTGGAGAGAGATGTTGCTGTGTGTCTCTGCTGCAGCTGTGAGGATGCCTTCCCCTGCAACCAGCTGCTAGGATCCCCTGAGCAATTCTACTACTTGCAGCAGACCTACCAATTGTCTGGAAACACTAAAGAATTATAGATCCCAGGGCATAAAATATCTATCAACCTTAAATCAAATAAAATTGCTTTATATTATTACATAAGCTGAAGCCCAATTATTTCCCCCATGTTAATTGGCTCTTAATTGAAATCCCTGATTGTTTTTTCCAGGCTCCTCTCCAGCTCACCACCCAAAGATAAGCGATGCATGTAGTTACGTGTTGTTACATGCAGCAGTGTGAGGCAGGGGTTGCTCATGATTATTTCACCAATCCCCTCTGTGGTTGGGTCTTCTTACCGAGGCAGAGGATCTTGCCAGATGTAATTAAAATTAAATGAGAAGAAATTTTTCCAGGGGCCTCCTTCCACAAATTACAAGTCTTATATACAGAACTCCATTTTGCAGCCCATAATCACATTAGTAATGCCACTGAAGTGAACAGAGCTCCTTGGATGAGTAGGAGTTACTTGCACAAAAACATATTTCAGATTTGGTTACAGCCTAGGTTGGACACGGTCCAAACTGAATGTTTCATACATCCTGGTCCTATTCAAAATTTTGGGCAAAGTTCAAATGGCAAAGTTCATCCTTTTAAGAAGTGATGCCAACTGCATATCTGATGAGCATTGCTTTCTATTTAAAGATACATGGAGTGTTTCTAGCAACTTAATTCCACTAATGCCTTATGATTACAATCCTAAAATGAGCACTTTTTCTGGAGCTGACTGGTTAGAAATGAAATAAAGCCAAAGTATCTCTGTAAGGATGAACTTTTGGGTTGCACCGGTTGGTATGCATGCACATCCCCACAAGAAACAGAGGCATATCTGCTGAACAGAACAGGATAGAGTCAGTTCCGGCACAAAATCCTATAAAGTGTAGTTCAAGTCCATGGAAATGATTGATTTTGGATGTTCAAGATGAAAGCAGAACTGAGTACCTTGTTTCCAGTGCAACTTTCAGACAGCAGTGTCGTAGGACTATGGGTACGATGCTTGAAGCAAAGCTGTACCATCTGTACGCAGTATGCCTGTGATGTGTTTGGGGCTCACACAGAGGGGTCATTCATATCACCAGAAGACATTCCACAGAATTTCAGTTGAAAATGGGGCTCTCATCTGGAATTTGATGGCACACTGAGTTCCCTTCTTGGGCTCTGGCAGGCATCCCAGTAGTTCTATACCATACACTGCATAGAGAGATGCATAAAAATGCAGATGAGATAGACTGGGATACTGTGATACAAACCCCAGAGAGAAGCTTTCTTCCTCCTGAAGACCTCAATTCCCATCCCAGTTATCTGGCCCAGTAACGCTCTGGCAGGGCTAACCAGCAGGCACAATTGTCAGCAGCTGCTGGAACAGGTCGGAAAGAAAACTTGACTGTGTTTTAAGGGATTTTGTAGGGAGGGACTGGAGTCATACAACAAGATAATTGAAAGTGGTATTAAAAGCTGAAGTTAGTACAAAAGTCTACAATAAATCCTCTAAAGTGAGATTTTCAAGAGAGCATAAAGAAGTACTAAAGTCACACAAGCAGTGGGTCTTTGGGGAGCTAGTATCCAGTTCCCTTGGGATCCTTTTGCTCACAGACAATACTGAAATAACTGCAGCCATTGTGGCCAAAATGCAGACTGCATAGCTCTCCAGAAAGAAAACCACAAGGTTTCAAACTGACTTGAGCAGCAGAGTTGATCTGTACCATGAATGTATCTGTCTATATCAGTGTATGGAAACCACCAGGTCACAGCCTGAATGAGTGATTGAGCACCCGGTGAAGGGGCAGGACCAGCTCTGGGAGCACAGGTGAGAGCAATTCACCTGTTTGACCAGAAAGGGTGGACCCAGAGTCCTTCTTAACCTCATTTAAGGGCTGGCAACCAAAGGGAACAGATTTTTTTCTTGGAGATTGTATTCTTTTGGGGTTTCCAGTATGCCTTGATCCTCAGAAAGGTAAGCTTTTCCTTCTTTATTGTTGAATTGTGACTGCTATCTTTCTTGGGTGATCTGAAACTGGTTAAAGGTAACTGTATCAACTGTTTCCTGTCCTTACAACCACACACATCCACAGAGGGTTGGAGCTGAAGGGCCCTGGAGAGCCACGATGTACTCTTCTGTTCAAATGGATGTTTGACTTTTGATCTTAACTTCTTCTATTGGGTAAGAAACCCATCCTTGACTTGCTCTGAAGGGAACCAGGTCTTCATAGCACACTCTTCCTTTCAAAATGAATTACACCTAATTCTATAGTTCTGGCGTTTTATAGTGGTTTGTCATACTGATATCTTATAAGTGTTGCCCAAGTTTTTGTATGAGAAGGGCTTTCCCCTGTCAAAAAGATGGCTGGAATGGCCAGGAAGAGCTCCTAGAAAATCTACCAGGATTGTCCTTCCCACACCCCCAAAATTCTCCTTGATATTGCTACTTCCAACAGAGCAAATTGACCAGAAAACTTTAAGTAAAAGTTCACTTCCTATGAAGTCCCTTGGGACTACGGTACAGATCAGGACAACTTAAGTTCTTAGGACTGCAAGTGCAGAAAACAATGGAACAAAGTTCAATTTTTATTATTTTTTATTACAATGAATTCCCTATTGTATTGCAATATTTCCATGAGACTGCTCTTCAGCCACTCATAGCCCTTAGCACACCCTCTTCACCTTCCCTTGGGGCACCTGACATTTTTAACATCAGCAAATTTGAACGTGATTTATTCAGTTTCTTAAATATAGCACTTACCTAGTTATAAAATACTGCTCCAATTCTTTTATATACAATAACCATTGTGCTTACAGTGACTTAAGCCATGCATATTATTTTTTTTAAAGAATTATATTTACATGGAATCTTTAAGAAAAGAATTTCTCAGATTCCGGAAGTAGACTTTCCTGTAGAACAGGAAGGAAATCGTTAATTTTTAACTTAAAACCCAACAGACGTAATGGCTTATTACCCACTGGGAAAGCAGTGAAAGAGTTTGTTTTAAACTTGATGAGGTAGGTGTTTATATTGAGAGTTTGTTCTGAAACTCTCTGCCACCAGAGAGTAGCAACACTCAGATCTTATCTCAAGCCCGAAGCATTTTGGTGATGAAGTCAGTAGTATCTAGGGTAGGAGGAACACCTGAGGCACAATGGAAGACAGCAATTTACTCAAGTTCACCTCAGAAGCCAGCAGCAATGCTGAGCATTGAAGTCAATGCTCCAGACCCTCCCTACTGGTCTTGCCATTATTCCTTCCTCACTTCTACAGCACAAGGCATGAAATCTTTTCCTGTAGTGATTAATCCCTCCTTAATGAACTGGGCTGTAGGGGTTCACTCCCTTACATTGAGGTTCTAATATACATTGTCACTGGATTTTGAACTCAATACAAGGAGATCTGAGAAGATTGCCCGTATCTCAGAACTTGATTACATTTTGGAAAGTCTATTTAGAAATTAGAAGATAATTAAAAACATCTCTGGCATTGCTGCCACAAGACATCTGTGTGTTCACTTCTATTCATGTCTTTCAAATGACTCTATTTCTGGAAATGCCAACAAGGATGTGCGGGGATCTGAGGAGGGTGCTGTAACGGGAGTGTGTTTTCCAAAATCATTTCTGGATTAGATGCTGAAAAGGCGAGCCAACTAAACTCCAATGCAAATGGCAAAGAAAAGCCATTCCTCTTCAGCCCTAAAGGATCCAGCCCACTGTCAGGAGACTTGTGCCACTGCAAATGCTTATTTTGGCCAATGAAGTCTTAACTGTGTTATCAGTGATCTTTTGACTCATGTGACTAGTATGACAACTACAGTGATATCCTGGCCACATAACGATTAGGGAAGTGTTGTCTAGCCCCTTTCACATTCCTGCTGGTGATTCAGTTCCCTTTGTGCCCTCCTTTGCTGTGCAACCTTGCTGAGAAATAGGCAGTCCTGCTGTGTCCCAGAGGTGGGGCTGTATTTCCACAATGGCAAAAGTAACTCTTGAACATAATTGGTTTCTTTCATATCCAGACTTCAAAGCAATTTGAGATCCCTCAGAAGCTGGGGAGATATTACTCCTATAAAACATTACCTCTGCTGTAGACATACATCTATCTCTAGGGCCCAAAGGCAAACACAAGGGGAACTTCAGTCCTAAAGCTGAACTCCAGCTGTGTTCATCACCTCATCTGTCATTTGATGGACTCTTGCCAATGGGCATTGACAACACACACACACAAAAAGGAAGACAAAAAAGCAAACAACTTTCCAGCTAGTATTTTAAGACTGTGAATAACATGCTATTTCCAAGAAAGGACAAGTATAGAAATTCTGAGCATGTGTTTTGTCTCTAGATGGATATGGGGAAGGTGTGCCATTGTATGACTGGTCTGCCAGTATGAACATTGCATTCCTCAGTCAGGAGGGTGGGAGAGAGGGAGCTGTAGCCTGTGAATCACATCCTCTCTCAGTAAATCTGCCCCCTTTGAGAGAATGCAGCAAAATGATAAGCAGTGGGGAAGAAAATTTGATGCTAGGGTCTCTTCCACATCTAGATATCACAATGCTTTTAAAGGATCTCTAGCTGATATGTGCCAGTGAAAACAAGCTCCATGATGGCAGTGATGACCCTGTGTAAGGTTTTGTATACCTCCATGAAGACCCACTGGGTAGGGAAATGGGCTGCACAGCCCCTGATCTCTACACTTAGTTTCTCACTTTTAGAGAAGTCTCCAACCGTCTTAAGGATGAAACTGGACTGGAAGGCCAAATGGTAACCAGGAAGCTCATGTTCACTAAAAGCAGCACCTTCACAGGGCTTTTCATTATGAACATCCCTTACAGCTTGTCACTTCAGAGCAGTGAGTGAGCTGTCTTGAATCTGGTACTGGACATGTGTGTATGCAGTAACAGAGAAGTGCCTGCACTCTGAACTAGATGCATTCAGAACTGCAGGACTGCTGTGTGTCCTGGTCCTTCTGTCTTGCAAAGGACAAAGAATTCACCTCGCATGTGTAGGACTCTCAGACCTGAGCTTCTGGAGCAATGGATTTTGTTTTCCTGATTACTCTGAGATAAAATGTAGTTACTGCTATATTTTATGCTGCCACCCAGAGGTTGTGGATGCCCCATCCCTGGAAGCATTCAAGGCCAGGCTGGATGTAGCTCTTGGCAGCCTGGTCAAATGGTTGGTGACCCTGCCTGTGGCATGGGGGTTGAAGCTAGATGATCTTTGAAGTCCTTTTCAGTGCAGGCCAGTCTATGATACTGGTTGTGTAGCCTCATCAGATCTTGGTAGATATGTGCTTGTTACAATCTCCTCTCTGAGATTTGCAGTTCTGAGAACTGGATAATGTATCACAGGTCAGTAGCTTGGAGGGGTCAGCACATCTTACCCTTTGCATGTTTAACATCTGTGATTTGGCACTTATAAGATTCATGTTCTATAAGAAACAGACAAAAATCACAAATTCCCTGTTGCTTGGTGTTGAGCTTCAAGAGGCAGAGCACCTATGGCATCTGCTCCACAAGGGATCGGAGCTGCAGATCCTCTTACAGTGACTCATTGCAATCTCAACAGTATCAGGCTAAAGTTCTGCAGAACATTAGAGCTGGACATACCAGTGTATGACTGGACACTGATTCAGTGTTTGTGTCTGACCTCGTTGTCAGGACTTGGAAAGCGGGGGGGGGTAGGGAAAAGGGAGAACTGGATTGAAGTCAAAGTCATTAATATCCTTCTGCTTGAAGAACGAGTCCAGAGAGTAGGGGGGCGAGTAAGTTCAAGCATACATTAAGGTAGTGAGATATAATAGCCACCAGGCAGAGCTGAAGTCACAGAGCAATATTTGCCTTCTTTTTTCCCCAGTCCCAACTGAGGAATTCTCATCTAAGCAGAACTCTGTTTCTAGGCAAAGACTAATCCATATTTATGACCCTCTGGGCAGAGGCAAAGTAAAGCAAGCTGCCAGATGCTGGGTAGAAGCAGCTGAAAATGAACTTCTCTGAGCCTCAGGAGAGTCAGATATTCCCACCACTGTGCCACAGAGGTGTGCGCTACACCAGAGATTTGCGAGGGGTGGCGATGAACATGGATACTGTTGGGCTCCTGGGAGTTCACAGAGCTGGTGGAGCACCATCCTCTGTGCAATGCAGGGTTTCGGGGCTCCGAACCACTCTGATGTACTTCTTCTCTGTGTGGGAGCAGGGACACTTGGTAAATGGAGAGGGTTTTAAGTGAGCAGTCCTTTTAAATGACACTCCCATACTCTGTTGTCAAATCAAGAAACCTCTTTCCTTACCACTGTCCAGTGCTAACCCCTTTGGAAACCATTTGAGAGAATATCAGTAATTTCACTGGCAGATCCTTGAGAAACCACAGGGAAATGTATTTTCTTAAATACACAGATTTTTCACAAATCTGATAGGAACGTCTCCATCTAGTGGTCTGGCCACGGTAGTCTGTCTTCGCACTCAAGCTTGCCGTTCTACCCAGCGTGAGTCTATTCTGTCTCATGTGCTTTGTCTTCTCCAGCTGTACACTGATATTGCAACGTTTCCCAAACTTCCAGGGGGTCCTGTTAATGTCAGAGAAAGGCCTGGAGATTCTTGGCTGGACACTCAGCCATGAACCGCAGCCCGGATTCCACCCACTCGGCTTAGCCAGAGCAGGAGGGGATCAAATTGTCATCTCAACATCTGGTTTGAATCCACCAAGAAGGACGCTGTAGTGTCACACACATCCACAAGCACAGACGTGCTTAAAATATTGGGCTGTGGTTTCAAAAGGTGGGGGTGTGACTGAGGGGAAAATCTGGTTGTCCATGAATTTCTAACTACTACCTACTTGGCAGCCCAGCTAACCCAGCAAAAGGGAGGCAGAGTGAGGAGGTGAACACAGGTCCTCCATGCCCCAGCCCAGCCAGCTCACTGAATTCACATTTATTGACTCTCCCTGGAGCCTGGCAATGGGACCGGAGCAAAGCTGCAGCTTGCTATAAACAGAATAATGTAGCTTAATTTCCCAGGCTTTGTGTGAAGTAGTATCTCAGCCAGAGGACACAATCAGATACCTCAACAGTTGTCACCAAGTGCAATGATGAATTGCCTGCTAGAAGGTAGATTTCATCCCATGTGGCAGACAGGGAACAAGCCATAAAGATAACTCACATGAGTGCAGAGGGGAGAGAGGCCAGGTCCTCTCGGTAACCAGGCAAAGTGCATCTCCTGCCGCAATGTCTTGGCCACAAAAGGAGCATTTTGAGGGGCAGCCAAGAGGGGAGAGTGGAAATGGACAGGAACGTACAGAAAATGGCAGGGGCTTCACGCAATGTAAGCAGAGACCTTAAAGGCGGAAAAAGCAGCTCCAGTCAAACAGAGCTCTGAATTTCCCTCTAGACGCAGGGTATTAAAAATAATCCCAGCTGAACTTTGCCCACCTCTCTCACAGCATCTCCCAGCAGCTACAAAAATAAACGGCTCTGTCTGGGTGGAGCTGCAGCCACACACAATTAGGAGTGCTGGGCTAAACCAACTGAGTGCAGAGAGAGTGAGCAGTGCTCCCTCAAACCAGCTGTCTGGAGTCTGCCACGTGCAGCTTGTGGCTGTGGAGTCAGCTGTCCCAAGGATAAGACACGGTGAAATGTAGCATGAGGAAAGGGCTATGAGGCTTGCTGCTGCTTACAGGCTGCAGCGTGGGCTCACTCCTGCCCCAGCCCCAGTGCAGCACACAGCCACAGTCACCCCCCTCTCCCTGCAGTCTCCACCTCATTATGCCACTTTGCTCTGAAGCAACAGACAGGCCCTCAGTGCCCACATGCACACAGCTATTTCATAGCTATAGAATCATTAAGGTTGGAAAAGACCACTAAGACCATCTAATTCAGCCATCAACTCATCACCACCATGCTCACTTACATGTTGCTCAGTGCCACATCTACACATTTCTTGAATGTCTCCAGGAACAGTGACTCTGCCACCTCCCTGGGCAGTCTATTTCAATGCATTGCCACTCCTTCTGAGAAGATATTTTTTCCTGATAACCAATCTGAACCTTCCCTAATCTCTCCTCTCCCCAGATGTGGGCATCTTGTGACGACAGTCTTTAAGGTAATCCTGTATTCTTTGAACAGTGGTGCTCTCCCTCATGATCATGGATGATCATTCTCATCCATGAGAACCCTCATGGAGCAGCACCTTGCCAGGTGCCCCAAGAAGAAATGGCTTTAGACCTTACCCACAGTACCCCATGATACAACCTCCACACCACAAGTTGCCAGGAAGCACAGACATAGAATCATATAGTTGTTAGAGTTGGAAGGGATCTCTAAAGGCCATCTAGGCCAACTCCTCTGCAATGAACAAGGATACCTAGAGCTAGATGAGGTTGCTCGAACCCCATCCAGCCTGACCTTCAATGTCTCCAGGGACATTCTCTGGATATCACATTTTAAGAGGTTTTAGCAGAAGTTGTCTAAGTCCCAGTGGCCCAGGGACTTCTTTACCCACAGGCTTGCCAAGTCTGGAATGAACATCTCACCAGGAGGGCTGTGGTGCTGTGACATCAGGAGGACAAGGCTGACTGCTGCAGTCAGGACCGGGATGGGGCAGAGGCTCACTGGAAGACCCAGGACCTCACGTTCAACCACATACAGTTGTCACAGACTTTGCATTTCTCCTCTGGAGTTGGGCCAGTGGCATGTCCGGGTTGCCTGTCTGGATGGGAGATGTGAACACAAAATGGGGGCTGTATCAGTGCAAGGGAAAAGGACATAATTTTGGATGTGAAACAGTTTGTGCATAGCTCTTGAGTGCTCAGTGGTTCATGCCACAATCTCTACTCTCTAAGTTATCTGAGGTTATTCAGGTATACGCTATTTCCTGCATCAGGCTCCACTGATCTTCACACACCAGAAAGCTTTTCACTTCTCAACAAATTCTCCCCCAGTGACTGCAAGATTTAACAGTACCTGGCAGATGACAAATTAGCCCATCCCAGGCCAGCATGCTGCTCTCCATCAGCTGTCTTTTTGTTCCCCTCACTGCCTAAAGACTAGCATCCCTGACACCCTCAAGCCCTGCCAACTCCTAACACTGTACAGAGAAAGGCTGGAGGTGGTGGGAAGTGCTATCTCCAGCAGACTCCCAGTCTCTAGCAAGTTCCGAATCTTTTAAGGTGTTAACTGTTTTTGAAAAGGGAAACAAGTAACAGGGCTAGGCCACAGCAGAAAGAATCAGACTGGGTGGGAATTGCAGCTCCTTTTGGCTGGGCCACACAATCCTCTTAGTAACAAAACCTTTGTTAATCTCCCACATATTTCCTGCACTAACATTAATTGTTGGGCATTATCCAGATGGAGGCAGCAGGCATTTGGTATGAATTCTATTCTGATCGAGCCACGGTCAGCACTCACTCATTGTGCACAAACAATGCCTTTTTGGAAAACTCCTTTCGAAGGGATATGGCCAAAGGATTGTTCTCTGAACTGCCCTCCAGGCCAATTTTGACCGCTCTAATTCAGGCAAAATTGGGACACTCATGCACTCAACAAGATTTCGTCTTGTGCTTCTCTCAGATTCTGTTCAGGAATCACCGTCCATGGAGGTGTTCAAGAAAAGGGCAAATGTGGCACTGAGGGATATGGTTAGTGGGCATGGTGGTATTGGGCTGATCGTTGGACTAGAGATCTTAATGGTCTTTTTCAACCTCAGTGATTCTATGATTCTGTCCTCTCTTACATCCTTACCCCTTCTCAGAGAGGAAATCAAAGCTTGCTGATGCTCTCAGCTGTGCCAAGGCAGCCTATGCGCTGCTCAAACCCACGCTGCCCAGCAGCAGTCTCCAAGAAAGCATCAGGCAGACATGAGGCAACATGCTCCCGCTCTGCTCTGCTCTGGCTTTGCAGAGGGAGGTTCTTTGCAGGAGAATCCCCCCTGTGAAGCTGCAGTCTCTGCTCCTTCCATGCTGCCCAAGTGCTGGGGGAAAAGAACAAGGCCAGGCACCTTTCCACTCTCAGACAGGTTTCTCCAGCTGGGCATAGTGAGAACTTGACTGAGCACACATGGGTGTGCCAGAACTGGCAGTGTTTTCCCTTGGTATTTTTAGAAATGTCTCTCTATGTGTGAGGAGATTTTGGATGGGGAGGGGGCGAAGGGAGTGCATGGGAAAAAGCAGGGTAGTACATAAGAGAGCCCTCAGGCAGAATCTGGCATGTGGATGGAGAATGTGACAGAGAATGGAAATCTAACACTGGTGAGTTCATGAAGCAACAGAACCACCACTCACTAACGATCCATTTCTTCAAGTCCAAGGCCCTGCAGATGTTCCTGAGCCTGTCAGTCCTGCCAGCTGTATTCTGTGTGACAAAACCAAATTTTTAACATACCAGTGTGCTTTCCCCACCTTTCCTATATGGATTGCTCATTGTTCTCTCGTTCCTTGTGGCAGGCGATTGCTCCTTGCCAGGCAGTGTTGGCTGCATGTTAAAGAGTTACAGGTTTCCTGAAACTGTAGCACAGACCATGAAGCTAAACAACACGTGCTGCACAATGAGTCATAAAGCATGTGTGAAAAATAGTTGACACAGAAGCTGTCATGGAAACCAGTGCTACCAGGGAACACACGGTCACAGAGCTCTCATTAAAGGCTGCAACACTGAACTCAGACTCCAACACTAAGGCAGAATGTATTAAATTTACCCTCATGCCCCATTCAGTCTTCACAGCAGGTTAGCTGAAAAGTGTAACCATTTCAGCTAGCAGCCCTGGAAGCTAGTTTGCAGTGATTAAATTACCAGAAATCTTCCCATAGAGAAGTTATTTTCATTTTGTGTACGCTGGAAGCTGCTTTTTACTGACTAGGCTACAGCTCTTCCCCCAGAAACAAGTCCGCTTTGAGCAGACTACATGCATTTCCCTGGTTTGGGTCATATTCTATTTGATTGACTCCCAGCTGCTCCCTGCAACAATACCCTGCAAGTGAGAAAAGAACAAGGTAGAATAAGAAACATGGTGAAATGAGATCAGGCTGGTCAGGCACATACACTGCTGCAAGTGTTACAGGCATATCTCACGCCATGATCAAACCTGTGGTGAGTAGACATTAGTAGAAGGAAGCAGATGACCTAAAAATGTTTGCATATATTCATAACCCTTAACATCCAGCAGGCAGAGAAGAGTGTGGGAAGCTTTTGGCTGACACGGTCCTCTGTAGTGGAGAAAAAGCCCTATGGACTTTCCTCATTCCTGAGCCGGGAAGATTTCTCAGCTGGCCTCACTGGCTGGGCTTTGGATGTGGCTGTTGCATACTCTGAAGTGTTGGGGATACACCAGAATTTATCACCTAAGGCAGCAATTACAGATGAGAACAATGTTGAGCTATTTGGTGTGGTCTGGATCTAGACACAGGATTCTATTTATTCCTTCTGCCATTTGCTTCAAAAGATTTTGATGTATCCAAGGGCCAGGGCTGTACATTTAGTGTGTTTTTGTACGCTCTCTCAGGGCCTGCTCTTTATCTCAGTGACTTCAGAGAGCTTCAGGGCTGCACTGGTTCAGCCTATGAGGAAAGCCAGCTATTTTTGCTGACTCTACAAACATACAGCAAGGCTTTTACTGACCCATAAAGGAAGCATCTAGGCTGGAGTTGTCAAAAATAGGGCACCAGCAAACTTATTTCACTTTATTTTTAATCCACCTTAATACCATAGGTTGGAAAGTTCATCTTTTACTCAGATGTTTATAGGGACCTTATTTTGCTCAGGAGGTTATAGAAATATAAATTGTGGAGGAGAAAATAAAATCCCTATGAACAAAAGTTAGGACTGAGTAAAAACCCCTAATGAAGAAAAATGAAGACTGGATGAAGAATTTGTCAAAATTATTTTTCTGGATGGAAGTCAGATCCTTAAATAAGTGAAATTTTCTGAGTATGTGAAAAATCTTTGCTTTCTGTAGGAAACAGTGTTTGTCATAACCTTTTGACTGAAAAGAAATTGGTCTGCCAGATGATTCTGGCTAGCTCTGGTTTATAGGTGAAGAGCACGTTTGTCCCAGAGGGAGAAGCAAGAGAAAGAGGAAGGATCAGATGGAGAGGAGCCCTATTACAGCTCCACAAGAAAAGGCTATTTTAGAATAGCCTAGAGAATGCCACACTACATATGAGAAAAGATGAAGGACCCTGAAAAGGGGGTGAAACAAGAAAAGGTAAAATTAAAGCAAAGGTTCAGATTTAATGAGGGTCTTAATGACAAAGTCAGTGATCTTTTAAGGTAGGAGTCAGAACAAGGAGAATGGTCAAAGCTAAGGCCTTTTCAGCATACTCATATTACAATCTCTTTTTCCTACAGTGCTGTTCATGGTACATACCCTGTTATAATGCTTCAGCATATCAAGCTACAATATGTACGGTTTGTAATGACATGTAAAAGATGAAAGCCTAGCTAACACTGACAGTTGCATGACAGTTGCAGTGGGAAAAGAACAATATTCTCCATTAAACAAATAGCCTTTAATACATAAATACTGAAGTGCGACATGACTGCAGCTCATCAGTCTGGGTGGAAACATTCATGCAGCTTTCTCTTAGAACCTGAATTCCAAAGTACTGCTGCTGACTCCATGTCAGCCTAATTTGCTTCTTCAAATGAGAAGAATGAGAAGATGGGGAAGTGGCTCTGTTTCTGGCACCTCCCATTTAGTGTTGAAATGACAGAACCTGAATAGAATGAATTATGTCAGGTCTATTGATGTTAAGGTAGCAGAATAACTTTATTCATACGGAACTTTTGACTCAAACTGACTCAGACTTCAGCATTTTTTCCTACAAGATGAGCCTCAGAAATGCTAATTTTATCTCCCAAGCTTGACAAAAGCAGCTTAAAGGCTTTCCCATTACACTCAAAGTGAGAGCTGATAAGGCTCAAAATCCAGAAATTGCTTACTTTACAACTCTCTTTTAAGCTGACCTTCTGCCCTGAAAGCCTAAAACCCCTCACCAACCTCTATATTCAGGCAAATAAGGTATTGGAACATCTGGTAATAATAACGGCAGTCTCACTTGAAAATGACATTTATATACTATTGTCTAGGAAGCGTCACCATGCTACAAAAACTTTGAAAAATCCACTTTGTAGATTTTAAGACTGGAAAACTACCTGCTAGACAACTTGTGAGTCACCAGAGGTGCAGAGTGACAATTACACACAGGAATAATCCAGATATTATATATAACATATATTATATAATTATATTATATATAATATATATTATATTATATATATTATATTATATTTATATATGTATCTATCTATATAAAATATCTGGATTTTATATATATATATATATATATAAACAAGGCTTAGTAATGTGATGTGGTAAAAAAAAAAAAACCTTAAAAAAAAGCATTTTGAAAAAAGCATCCAAAACTTCTTTCAATAATAATGTATTTCATGGTCTTTTGAAGATGTACTTCAACATCACTGAAAATACAAAGCCATCAACAATTAACCAATGCCTGAGAAAGAGAAAATAGAACTAATGGGTATTTTCACCTCCCAAGCTGAGCAGCATGTGAAAAAACAAACAAGCAGTCTTTAGGAACTTATGGTACTTTCTTCTGATTGCTTGCTTTTAAAGGGGTTGCAAAGCTAAATGGAACTCTGGGTCAGTATTAGCAGCATTTGTTGTTTGTCTTGCCTGCTCTTGACCACAGATTGCCTAGGGCTATGCGTGTTCAATACAAAGTAAGCAAAATAACTAATCTCAGCTAAAAGTTCAGCATTGATCTCCAGAATTCTGTTTGTCGGTGCTTTGATTCTCTGAGAATCCTCACAATATTTTGGTAATGTTGAAAAATAATAATTAAAAAGTCTACTTTGTACAGCCATGAGAGCAGAAGTAAAGGTAAGATCTAGCTTAACATAAAACTAGATGCTAAAGTTTATAAGCTGGGTGCACACATTAGCTGCTGGACTCTAGACAGCCTCGGTAAAGACATTTTTTGCTAGGCTGTCCTGTATCAGCAGTAAGTGATGATTTGCTGCTGCTTTATAGAGACCATCACATCAGTTGGTAATAACATCCTTCTTCAGGTGTAGGATAATGGCTTTATCTGAGATATTCTCCTTTACATCTCTGGCTCAGCTTGCTTGCAGTCATAGCAAACTCGTGGTAATTAAACATCTCTTACACTAGTGCACGAGTACTTGTGTAGTGGAAATGGTAAGTCACAACTTGAAGCAGTGATTGAGCATCTGGTAGGAAAGCAGGGCCAACCCAGGGGAACTCAGGTGCAAGAAATGCACCTGAATTACTAGAAGGGGTGGAGTCAGGATCCACCCCCTTCCCAGGCTGCATTTAAGGGTTAGCAGTGGAGGCAATAGCATCTTATTGGGAGATTCTTGTTTACTGGAGGACTTTATGGACCTTCTGTAGGTAAGTAGTTTCTTTTTCTACAGATATCTGCAGATCCTCTGTTGACGTAGCCTGTGAACTTGCTGCTCTGCCATCTTGTTATTGTTTCTATTGTGTTACATCTCCTGTTACGTTAGTAGGAACATCCTAACTTTAGCAGCATAGATAGTGGTGGGAGTGGGACTGTGGGGCTACCTAACTTTTCCAGAAGTCAGTACAGAGACACTTTAACACACCAATCCCTATTGCATCTGGAAGTAAAAGCTGGGCTCTTTAGTGCTAGAGCATATAAATAATAATAATTGGAATCAACCAAGTGGTTGATACTAAGCTATAATCCAGAGGCTAGATGAGTTAGAAGCCCCTATCCTTATTGTTTATCACTGCTATCCAACTCAGTCATAGGAAATCTGCTGAAGTCCCATGTGTGAAGTCAGTACCATCCCTGATCTTGGTCCTCTTTACTATGTGTTTGGAACTTACTGAGAATTGTTAGACATCAGCCTGAGAAGATTCCATGTAACTCCACTGCTCCTTGTTCTTACTCCAATTCCCCCTGCATCCTTTGTTCACTTCCCCACAAGTAGTAGCAATTCTGGGGGGGGGGGGAGGTTAAGTAAAAAAACATTCATAGTCCTTTCCTAAAGGGAACTCTGAAAGGAATCAGAAATATACTTTTTGCATGGAGCTTGAAAAACTAGGAAAAAGCAGCAACATACAGACAACCCTAGTATGCTCTGCAGGGCACAGAGCCTGCAGGGGAACAGCAGCTCGCACACTGTGTTGCTGGTGAATTCTGATCCATTTAGCAACTGTGTCACACTTCCTTTTCTGCTCACCTTGATGATTGTGTAGTGTCTATGTGCTCCTTATGTGCCTGGCAAGTGCTGAGGTCGCACTCAGTTCCGGCTGCCTCTTATTTCAACTTTCAGCTCACTTAAAACCCCAAAGCTGTATCATGTAGCATGTGTTGTTTAATTTGAAAATTAACTACTGGGGAACAAAAGGCAAAATAAAGTAGGGAAGTAGGACAGGGAAAGGCAAAGGAAATTGCTTTGCTTGACCACATTTTATTAATTTTGGTACTGTCTCTCTTTTGGCTGGCCAAATAATTGTCAAGGCTGTTTCAAATCCTGTAGAGGGGTTTGGGGAGACTGGAATGATATGCACTTGTCACAACTCAACCAGTCATCTCAAGGTTCCCAAGCACTGGACTCTGAGCCAGCAGGCGCTTCATGACTCCACTAACAAAACCCATAATTAGAATTACAGAGAATGACAGCTATGAAAAAATAAACAGCAACAAAGATTAAAGTCTCCAAAGCTGCCCAACCAATGGGAGCTGAGGTTTATGTACTCAGATCTCTTAGAGATCCCCTGTGGTCTTTTGGCAATTTGATTTAATTCAGTCTGTCCCTCCAACAAATAATTTTTAAATTAAAGGAAAAAAACAACCTGTTGAAACAACCCAAACACTGCATTGCATTTGTCCAGTATTCAGGTTTAGTTGATTACAACTCTCCAGCTTCCAGGAAATCTTGGGAAGATTTAAAAGCCAAGCAACTGTTACAGGATCCAGGCATTCCTCTTTTTTGCAGGAGATTTTCCCTTCATTTGTAACACAATAGGGCTCGCTTCTTCCAGCTAGGAAGGTGGGAGTCCCCTCAGGAAACAAACATAACCATACACACGGCCAATGCATACACCTAATGGGGCTCCAAGCATGTAAGGGAGGACAGCTATTCCTGGTCCTTACTCTAGCACTACTAAAGAAGCCAGAGGAAGATGTAAACACAGTTTCATTCCAAACATAGGAGAAATTACTGTTTTTATTAATTGCTATGCACAGGTCAGCTGACAACACCGTTCTGCTCTGGCATTCTTTTTTTAGGCACTAGGGCTCACTGTTCATTTTCTATACACACTCTGATTAGACAAATCATCTGGCCATTCAATGGATTCCTCTTTTGCCCTTTTTTTTTTTTTTAGCCTGTCTTTTGTCTACCGTTTGTCACCTCATTCCTCTACCGACAAGTGGGTACTTACGTTCATCTGTCTTGATCATGCCACTGAGAATTCAGGAAGCTAGATATGGAAGCCCCAGCTTCCCTCTGCTGCCCTTCAGGGTTAGAGCCCTAATGCACCTTTCTCCATGCCAAATCTGCACCAATTTTAGCACGGTAGGCATTATGCGTGAGTGCTCCATGCCTGCCAGAGCACTGACCTCCACAGAACCAACAGTACTGGAACACTGTTACTCATAGATAAGATCCACCAGCTGAAAGCCATCTTTTAGTCAGTGCTACATAATGCTTTTGAGTTACCAAACTTCCTTTTCAGACATGTTCTTCTACACCCTCTGAAGTTGCAGGAAGATTAGAAAGTACAGGTCTAGACACCAGTACTGCAGTGCTTGCTTTCTATTTTTATAGAGCAAAATGCACACTGACTTTTACCCCAGAAATGTTTTTACAAAGAAACACCAGTCATTCAAAGTTGGACGGAGAAGTTTCTTCTATCTGCACTCCCTCAGATCCCACTCCTTTAGGTTTTGAAGTATCTGTCATACCACTCTCCACTGACATCAAAAATTCCTGACGTTTTGAGAACAATGTCAAAGGCTACTTGTTTTTTGTACTAATAGTTTGAGAGAAGGGACTTCCCATGCAGTGAATGTGAAGAAGGAAATATAAGAAATGAAAAGTTTGAATGATTTATTTCCTGAACCAGAATATATATCTGTGTGACTTTCTACCAAAATGGTAGTATTTAAATGTTTGTTAATTTTATGCCAGAAATTGCACTGACCTGGCTTGGTGATATGCCAAAAGAATCACATTCTCCTGAATCATGGAGCATTATATTACCTATGAAGGGCAGAAATCAAGAAGAAAACTTCTGAGGAAAAATTACAAAATCTTGTTTTGCAGTGGCATTCAAGCAAACAAGGCTGTGCTTTAAAAAGTGTGGTTTTCTTTTACCAGAAAAATAGGAGTTAGGTGTTTATAGATCTACTAAAGCAACTTCAGTAGCACAGTGACTGTAGTGGTTTGCTGGGACATAGGTTTAATATATAAAGTAACTCAATAAACCTATTCCATTTCCTGAAACACCTGCTAGTGGCTGCTTCCCATCCAAGTTTTGGCAGGATTAACTCTTGCCTAGAATTGAGATCTAGTGAGATAATAGCCCAAAGCAGTATGCTGAATATTAAAGGAAAAAATCAACCAACATCATATCAAAAGCCCACGTTTTTCATTTGAGTCAACACTGGTGGGCTCTGTGCCCTTTGGAAGTAATTACTGTATAGTTACTGGCAAGGCACTAAAGAAAACACCTTATGTCCTTCAATTCACTTTTATCAGGAAAAAAACTAGAAGAGGAATGAGTTTCAGTTGTTCCAAGCCAAGTCTCTTCTTAGATTAAAATGCAATAAAAAGTGAGACAAGTCATTTTTTTCAGCTCTTTAAAGGCTTCTCTATCCAGCAGGAAACAACGCCAAAGTTTTGAGGCAACAGTAGAGCCATCAAGTCCCTCGCTATAGTAACAACTTGCATACAAGTATCATTTTACATTTCCCTTTATGTATTATTTCCGTAACACCTAATCAATTCCTTTGTCATCTCAATGTAATTTGTAGTATCTCCTACTACTTACTGGTGGGTGGGAAGGGCCATAATCTTTGGGAATGGCTTCATAGGCCATTAGAGCACACATCAACTGGTAGCATTTAGAGACTATTGCAATCATTCTTTATAAATTCCACACTAATTGCTGGGCTGCCATAGACCATGCTACATGCCAACAGTTCCCTGTAATAGGCTTCTTCACATGAGGAGTGAAAGAGATCTGGCAGTAAGTGGTAGTAGTGTCAGTGGCTTTCCTGAGTAATTTCCTGAGTTCCTACAGAAAATGAACCTGTAAGACGGCTGCTTTAAAGTTCAAGAGATGTAATCATGTACAGATGTGAAACAAGGGCAGCTCTTTGTGCTCAGTGAAATGAATATATCATTTTGAGGACACTCCTCCACTGACAGCTAATTAGTTCCAATAAAGTGGGAAAATGGATGTGTGCTGTTTGTCAGGGCTCTGAAAAGTCATTCATTCCCTAGAACACAGATAAGAAAACCCTCTGCTTGACCCACCTGTGCTGTTATGGAGGCAAAACTGCACAATTTGATATTATTATTTTAAAGGTGTTCTATGAAAAACATTTAATTACAAGCTTTATGAGGAGTGGCTGAAGGAGTTGGGATTGTTTCCTCTGGGGAAGAGGAGGCTCAGGGTGACCTTATCACTCTATACAACTACCCGGAGGAAGGTTGTGGTGAGGTGGGTGTTGGTCTCTTCTCCAGTGTAACTATCAATAGGACTAGAGAGTATGACCTCAAGCTGCGCCAGGGGAGATTCAGGTTGGATGTTAGGAAATACTTCTCAGAAAGAGTGATCAAGCATTGGAATGGGATGCCCAGGGAGGTGGTGGTGTCACCATCCCTGGAGGTATTCAAGAAATGTTTAGATGTTGTACTAAGAAATATAGTTTAATGGGAAATACTGGTGATAGGTGAACAATTGGATTGGATGATCTTAGAGGTCTTTTCCAACCTTGGTGGTTCTAGGAATGTTTGCTGAAACTATTTCCAGCACCCTTTTTTGGCCACTAGATACAGCCCAGTCCTGCTGATATTTCCTGTATGGTTTCTCTAAGGCCAGCATAGTGGAGGTAAGGATGTTTAGTGCAAAGTTTTCTGAAAAGCCATCTCCATCTCTCCCAGAGTGTAAAATAAATAATAAAAAAAATTTCCTCTAGTGATTGAGTGCCAGGTTCAGCAACACCACTCTAACAAGGTCAAACAAGCTGCTGCAAGGTCTTCCATGAGGGTCAGCTGAGAACTACTGCTTGCCTTAAGGAAATCTTCTATCTAGCACTTAATCCAGAAAATCAAGGGTTTGGGGGGGGGGGGGGGGGGGGGGGGGGAAGGAAAGGACAGGTTAGGACTCTGGTGTTTTATAGTGGAATTATTCTGTAGAGAGGACCAACAACGTTCTCTCTCCAGTTATCTATGTAGAGTTTCTAGTCATCTTTTCAACCAACCTGACCATGATATTGTAAAGCAAATGGAGAGCTAAAAGACACAAGACAGGGAGTTGAGCTGCTATGAAAAGACTTTCACATCACACATTTGAACATGCATTTCAACCCATTCCACGAGCATGCACCAGTAAAGGCCAGGAATTAACAATCTTCATTCAAGCTGGCTGTTCTCCAATGGAAGCCACCTGGAAGAGTAGTAATGGAGCAGCCCAGACAGAATATGCAGTGTCATACTTGGGAAACCCCTGCTGTCACAAAATGCCACTTATAGCCTCAGAGTGTCTGCAAACAATCCAAGTGTTGACCACAAACAGAATTTGATTTCTGATTCACTGTACGTGGTTTTGGATGCAGTGCTAATATATATTGGAAAAACTTCTTCCCAGAAAGCGTGGTAGTGTGTTGGAATGGGCTACCTATAGCTAGTGGGGTCACCATCCCTGGAGGTGTTTAAGAAAAGGATACAATGAGGGACATGGTTTAGAGCAGTCCCAGACATGGGTAGATGGTTGGACAGCTTAGTGGTCTTTCCAACATTAATGATTCTATGATTCTGTAGCTGTAGCAGTAAGACTCATGATGGTTGGGGTTTTGAGCTCCTCTATCTGGGGACCTGAGAAAAGCATTGCTTTTGAAGAGTAGATGGAGAAGAGGATGCCCAGAGGAACTGGGTCTCTCAAGCTGTTCTAATACTGCATCATTGTAGAAGGGAGATTATTTTTTTTTCCCCATCAATTTGATCTGAATATAAATCCAGTAATCTGAAAGGAAATCACTGGAGTGACATGGTTACTGAATGACAATGGATGGTAAAAGAGATACAGAGCATCCTTCTGCATCCAAGTAATAACAGTTAAAGGTAATAAGATTCAATAAAGGATTGTTATATAAAAAAAAAAAAACTATTGCTTCTTCTGTATAACCAGCATGTGTAGAACAGGGAAAAAAAAAAAACAAAACAAAACTGCAACAGAAAGATTTTGAGAGAATGTCTGGGAAAAGCATATAGAGATATATTAAAAAAAAAAAATGAATTTGTACTTGGAGAATAGACTGAGATTACATGTTTCACTCTTGTTCAGCAAGTATATTTTTCTGCAGCATTCCCTCCCCTCCTCTTCACAAGGAGGCCTGTAAGTGCAGGGTAGGATTTTTTTTTTTTTTTTGCTGGGTTTTCTATTCACCAAGGCAAGATACTTTTCAAGCCCAGTACCCCAACAGACAATTCTTTTCACTGTAGAGATGAGTAAGAGCAGAAGCTGCTGGCCTTCAGTGCTGCACTTTCTGAGGAGGCTAGAAGCAAGCCAAGATCAGAAGAGAGGAGGTGCGGTCATTGCAGGTCATGGGTGTGCTCAGTTTCTGGCTTCCTCCCAGAGTAATACCTTTTCTTGGACGAGAGTTTATTTTGCATTCTGAAAATATCCTCAACAACACCATTTCCTTTTTAGAGTTATTTTTTGCACAGCCCTTTGGGAAACACTGTAGCATGCTGGCCAGTATGTGTGCGTGAGCTCGTGCATGGCTGGATCTCACTCCACTGCCAGGACAGCCACAGAGCTTTCCCAACAGCTTCTGATCTCTGCAACCACTATTAAGTCTTGAGTGGTTGCCCAGTGCCTACATAGCTGCAGGCATTACAAGTGGTAATAGAAATAACTCCTGGTTTAGCAGACCTAGGCCTAAACTCTCTTGTCCTCTCACTCAAAACCATGTTTTGTTTTTGTTGTTTTTTACAAACATTGCATGCAGCTCATTACACTGTAAATTTAAATGAAGCAGGGTATCTGTTCTAGTAATGGAAAGAAAAGCAGCCACGCTGCCAGTACCCTGCTGAAGGCCTGCCTTGCTTCTCTGCTTTGCTGTGTGATCACGGAGACTGCATACATGAAGAGAAACAGCCAGCCCTATTGCAGTGGTCAAATCACAGATATCATACAGGGAGGTGCAGAGCTATGTTCCCATCTGATATCTTTGATATAGAAGCTGCAGTTCTAATGTCATAACTCCACTCGTGTTCAAGCAGATCCAGTCTGTGCCAGGTGTGATAACTGGATCCAATTGCTTTCCATTCTAGATCAGACACCAGACTTAATAAATAGTTTCAAGTCTTCCAGATGACAATAATGTTGAGTCACAGGTGACCACTCATCCAACTTAGGAAACAGTAGATTGGATAGATGAAGTAGGAAAAATGTAAGTTCAGAAAACCAGCCTTCGAGGGCCGCTGCAGAATCTGTGATACACTGAGCTTTCTGAACTGAAACCATTCCACAACATGATGCACGTTTTGGAGAAAAAGTTTCCTCTACCAAGCAAACTGTAAATGCTGTGATTCATTCAGTTCCCATCTGCCCTATCTGAATCCACATTGCTGCACAGGGAGTCAAGGAATGTCTGTTACATGAAAGTAAGAAGGGTCACGCTTCTACTCATGGACCCTCCTGAAATGGCTGGCACTTCTAAATATCTGAGGAACAGAGAATTTCTTCTCCTTGATACCTATTTCTTTAGCAAGTGCTTTACTCATATGCCTGAGTGTATGGTAGAAGGTGGCTTTAATTTAATACTTTCTCACAGCACTCTCAAAGTTTTTCTGTCCAGATTTATGTTCCTTCTGTTAAATAAGTGCAATCCACACCTCTGATCATTGCTTTGTGTTTCAGTAAAGGTTTAGTTCTCCAGAAACAGAGATAGTCAGATTATTATATAGCTGGTATGATCTGGAGAGTAATGCAATACTAAATGGCTTAATGATCTGGAAGAAAGCAAGCTTTGTTTAACTATTGTTTTTGTAGGTCTGCTAAAAGTTATAATTCACCCAAATAACTGGCAGATAAAGTATAGCAGCCAAGTAATTCTGCCCATTCCCACCTGAGTAGTAAAAAAAGCCAAAAATCTGTATGAATCTGTAGGTAGCAATAAATCCATCTTGTGTGTTGGTACAGGATCTGAGCTAGTAAAGCCTATGGAGACTAGGGACACTCTACACTGGGTAGAACTCAGCAGGCCAATACACTATCATGTGAAGTTCTGTCAAGACTGAGCTTTATGGAAAGATGTCCCCATGCCCCACAGCCAACTTCCAGTGATAGAAGCTTTTAGACTCTTTTGAATAATGCATGAGAAAGAAACATGCCAGAGGAAAATAAAACCACCCTCATTTTAGTGAAGCTTCTTTGTTACGGCTACCACCCACTCAGCTTCAAAGAAATAAACACTGCAAAGTGGACACACAGCCTCCAGTGCCCAGACACTGATGGGGTGCTCTGGGATACATAAAACTTCCTGACAAAGAACAGCAGCACCAGCAAGCATGCAAGGTAACAGCAAAAATACACAGAGCTAAGCACTTGTTGTATGCGTTGTTAAGACAACCACGGCTGGGGTTCCCTTGCTGGCACTGATCCAATACTTAGAAAAATGCTGTTGTTAGATGCAACCCCAAGACAGCTGTTAACACCATTTAGCTTCTGGACTTACACACTGTTGCTAACATCTGCCTCTGAACAGATGACTCTGGCGAATCTGCATACTGACCAACTTTCTGTCTCAAACCAATCTGCAGTTACAGTTAACAGAAGCACTTATGTGTCTACTGTACAAAGAGCAAAGTTTGCCATAATCAAGGCTCCATACTTCAGATTCTTTCAGAACAGATGATTGAAGAGAATTTCCTCTCTTCTCCTCAATCGTCTTGTATTCTTGATCTTTGAATAATTCCAATTACCTCTAGGATATCACTAGGGAATCGGGAGTAAGTGAAACTTTTGGGCGGGTAACCAGGTAAACCAACATCCTGGAGAAAACAAGCAAGAGAATCAATTTGATTTCGGTACGATCTATTACATCTACAAGCAAATGGAAACTAGAGTATTCATCTGTGTTCTTCTGAGCTTTTCAGTACACAGACGATAAGAACAAGAAACAAAATAAAGCCCAAGGTAGCCTTGATAAGTGTTTTTCTTATTGGCCATTGAGCTAAAAATAGACAAATAAATAAAATAATGGCAACCTCAGAACGCTCTCTAGAGAAGCCTATTCCAGAGAAACAACGGTGCAATCCAGCCATCTTAATTTGCTCCCACACCTGTTGATCAAAGCAATGCTTCTCCACTGGAAGGACAAAGCATCATGGATTTGATGCATGCTCTCAACATGTTATTACTTGTTTTGAAGAAGAATCTCCACATGAAACTTCCGACACTTCCTAAATAGGTTGCAATTCTTTTCTTTCCGCATCTGGTTTACACTTGCTTTCATTCCAACAGATTTCAAGCTAAGCCCTCTGGTTATTAACTGGAACAAATTGCTCGTGTTACTTTCAGTTTGGTAATCAGAGGAAGATTTCATACCCATAAAAATGCATTAGATTGTTGTGATAATACTTTGGGGGGGGGAAGGGAAGTTAACAAGAAACTCCTGCTAGCTTTAACATGGACACTTTCTCTTGAGCTAGCATGGGAGGATGTGCTCCCCACCTCCATTAGAGCGACTCAAGACAGCGCTGTCCACGTAAACAACCGAGACAGCACGAGAAAACCTCCTGTCATACTTCCTAGCTTTGCATTAAACAGGTCCTTCTGACAAGGAAAAGTAAAGGAAGGAAGCTGCAGCTCACATACCCTTGATCATAAGTAAATCAAGAGGCAGCTGGGAAGTTACTCTCAGCTGTAGCATTTGCAGAGCATTGTCTTTGATGCAGCACATCCCTTTCTGTAATATACTGCCTTCCTGTAAGCATCTGTGAGTCCTTTAAAGTACTGCCTTCCTAAGAGTGATGTACACAGACAACAGGTAGCTATTTGAACCACATATTGCTATGTTTAACTCTGAGGAGGCAACAAAACTTGTGCTTGTGTTGTATTGCATAGCCACATGTACAAGTGGAGACCAGAGATTTCTCCTGTGGCACTCAGGTGGAATTTTACTGTCAAACTCAGGATGAGCACAATAAGGCTCATGGAGGCTCCACCTGCAGTTCCCTGAGCAGCTGAACTGAGCTCCAGGCTCACTGTTGCTAAAGGAATTAAAGGGTTTTGCTGGCCCTCTCAGATAATTTTCACATAGTCTGGTGAACTGAATGTTTTAGCTGATGGACCCAACAAACAGCTGAGTTGGTAGTAGAAAGAGGATGGGATGACACAAATGGGCACAAGAGCAGGAGACACACAATACCTCTCAGCAAAAAGAAGCTAACCAAAATACTTTCGGAGAATACTTCATAAAATCTGAAAAAGAGAGAAACAGTTGCATAGCAGCCAGTGTAATCTCAGACTGCTGAATTAAAAAAAAAAAAAAAAAAAAAAAAAAAAAAAGGCACATACTGTAGCAAAGTACTCCTCATATTCATCATTGGGCCGGGCCGGACAGCTGGGTGGCTGTGGGACAGACCAGATCAACTTGCTGATCTAGCAAGTCTGCATCTAGCTGACCCAACTCAGCCACGGCTCCCGTAAGGAGGGGGAACCTCTACCTCAAATACAAGGTCCAAAGTGCAAGGAAGGGACTATTTCTGTTTTGATTTACCTACCACCTGTTGTATGTGTTAGTCACAATCTGATAATCTAAAGCCATCAGTAAGCTTAAGAGCATGCTTTGTTCTTATTTGGAGCTATATTTAAGAATGTGCTCTGTTCCTGTGTGGTAGTGTAATGCCATTGGGTTATCATCTAAACATTACATGTTGTCAGGCTGCCAGCAGCACACTGTACATGGGGGATGATGTTTTTGTTTAACAATCATTTAAATAAAATCTTAATTGCAAGTGGAAAAAGATCTGACTAAGTAATCAGGCCAGGTCTGCTCTGAAGAGAGTTTTTAAAGCCTGTTTGTAGTTCTGTAATTGGGCAGTTCAATCCAGTTCATAAACAAAATTACCACAGTCAACTACATTGAAAGCATTTATTTCAGACTGTTTCCAAACTTTCAATTCAAGCCAGAAAACCAGGTGGAGAGCACCATCTATTGGCCTGAAAAATTGCTGTAATGCCATTTCCCTTCACAGTACTCAGAGACAAAAGTACTTCTGCCACCTGAAGCCCTGGTCTCCCTCAGGCAGTTCCCCAGTTCTGCACTGCCATGTGATGCAGCCCTGCAGGCAGCAAACAGGCAGAAGGACCACCACAGCTATAGGCTTGTGCAGAGTAGCTCATTTACACTCAGGGAAGAGATTTTTGCTTGCACATATTTGACCCCAAGGGCCTGAGAGGAGAACAGTTCAGGCAGTGTGGTCCTAGTGGTTCATTTCTACATTACTTTTAGTTTCTGCTGATGATATAAGGTTTTTTGACTTCATGGCACAACCCAGCTGCTGGTATTTTCTGGCATTAGACAGCTGCTGAGCACTCACTCGAGGGCCTTTCCCAGCAAGCATCCCAGACATGTATAGCAATGACAAACTGCCACCTGGACACCATCTCCTCATGACACTGAGCCAATTCATCAGCCCTCTGTGTCCTTCTCCACCATGCACACAACAGCATTTTCCTACATGTCTCGACACAGAACAGGGAAGTGCAAGCTGTTACATATCAGTACCTATATTTTTGTGACACTCTATGAAAGCCCCATAGAATGGCTGGCTTTTCCAGAAGGTTTATTTTTGATCCCAGAATTCTATTTCTAAGGATTCCTACTCCAAACTGGTCTTGTCTTTAGACTACCTCTGTTTGGATGCCTAATTCTGGATTTCAAGCATTGGCCTATGAATTCTACTTTTAACCGTGAAACACAATACCCTCTGGAACACTTTTATTAGAGCAGGTTAACACTTTTAGCCATGAAAACAGGAAATAAATATGAATTAGTCTTTCACTACATTTTGCCTAACTGCAAATTGAGTTTATTAGGTCTGCCATGAAGGCACTAAAAGGAAATTAATACTGTCTTGCACCCAGGGAGGCAGTCCCAGGCAACCTGGTGCCATACTCAGCAGCACAGGCACTTTCCCTGCAATAGCTCCATAGAAGTCAAATAGGACAAAAGGACTCCTTCAGCCTCCAGCTTCAGCAAGATTAGAAGGACCTGGCCGTGGTACAAATACAACAGGGGAGCAGAGCCCTGCAGCAAAGGCACCACAGGCAGCTTGAGTTCAGTGTTCCAATGTGACAGCCCGGGTTCAGATGCCGAACGCTTCCAGCAGGGCTCGTGACTCCCCAGGCAGTGAGTCAGAGGGATGCTCCATACCACATGTATGTCTCTTTGGAGAACTTCCAGCTCCAGTAGTTTTCCAGAGACTTTTTGCAAAAGTTGTACAGAATAAAGCAGGATAAATAAAACATATGATTGATTTTAAAAGCCCATCTATGCTTTGTTTCAGCCAAAACTGAATGTTTCATACATATCTTTTTGAGAAAGAAAATCTATTAGGGCTTTTTCTCTTTTTTTGATTTTTTTTTTTTTTTTTAAGGGGAGATGATTCATAGCTAAATTCTGAGTGGATACAAACATTTAACTTCAAAGCAACAAAAATCTGAATCTGAAGCAAAATGTTTCAGCTCAAACCACACCAGCTGAGAAAGTCAACTGAACAGTGGCAATGGCAACAGCTACAGCCTCATCTCAGGAAAGGTCTGCCCAGCAGAGAAAATTTCCTAGTCTAAAAATGCAGAGTGGAACAATACAAAACTAACTGGATTCCAGGAGTGGGATCCTCTTTTCTCACAGCTCTTCTTCATGGTCAAAGTGTGCACACTATTCATTCAAAGAATATATAGTAAGAGATGCAGCAGTGCAGACGTGGAAAGGAGGTTGGCAGTAAACTGAAACAAGTGCTTAAATAAGTTCCAGCCTATAAGCTCAACTCTACTGCACATTTCTGTAGTAGGAGACAAATCAGAAACAAAATTTATGGCTGACAAATAGCTTGATCCAATTAGAGGAACCATAAATCAACCTGTCCATTAATCCCTAAGAGGCAGGTGAGGGGATCTCGGGCAGAAAGCACCCTGTTTGAGCTGCTTAAGTGGAGTTCTCCTGGGAGAAGGTGAGCAGATCTGAGGTCTTAGAGTCCAGTGCACAGATTGGAAAATAATGAAGCTGGACCACTGCAATTGCTCAGGAGGTGACAGTGCTGAAAAACAAAGAGATCTTGGAGCCTGAATTAGGGCAGTGGGAAAGATCAGTTTGCACATACGGCAAGGGGTTGAGTTACATGTAATTGCTCCTGTGAAGAGTGGGTGGCTTGCAAGTGTTATGACAGCTGCAGAGCAGAGGATGTCTCTGCTATGAGACAACACAAAGCTGGACCAGAAAGCAGGGAGGCACAAGTCACTGAACTTGCTAATGCAGGGCAAGTACTTGGTCCCAAGGCACTTGTGCTGTGCTGGGACTCCAGAAGCAGTTACTTTTATCAGCACTTAGGCTCATCCATTCATTCCCTCCTCACAGGAAAGGAATATGCCCATTCACTGCACTGATCTGTGCATTAGCCATATGTGTGGGACCTTCTCACAACTTGCAGCTCTAGGCTGGAGGCTGGTGGTTTCCAAATATCTATATTTATTGTCTTAAGTTTTCATCCTCATCACCTGAAGGCAGCAAAGCTTTCATTGCACGTTCTTAACATGACAGGTTATCTTGCCAATATAATCAGTGTTCAGAGTTTCCTGCAAGTGCACAGTTCATTACAATACAATTTTAACCTTTAAGAGACTGATACACAACCTCACCTTTAACTCCATCTTTACATCATTTATCTAGCGATGTATTTGGCAACCAGTTCTCTCCTTAACTTGTCTACATTTCGCATCCCAGCTCAGTTTAGCTCAAGCTGGACAGACATAAGCGCTTTTATTACAGGAGGCCTCTCATTTTAGTCCCGGGGGAACCTGCTTCTAGGCAGGTGTATGGTAACTGCTGAGTCATAACCTGAACCACTGATTGAGCACCTGGGGAAAGGACCCACCAGCCCTGTGAGCACAGGGGAAGACAGTTCAGCTGTGTGACCAGAATGGGTGGAGCCTGGCTGCACCTCTCTTAGACCCCATTTAAGGGCTGACTGCCACTGGGGAAAGATCTCTTTCTGGAGATCCCCTCCTTGTGGAGTTTCCTTTCTGAGCCTACATCTTCAGAGATGAGTGAGCAGTCCTTTTTTTCCTTCCCTTGTAGAATCTCTCTGTTATCCCTTAGGCATTACACCTCTTGCATCACCATTCCATCACACTGATCTTTCTGATTTTACAGCAGGATTTCTAGAAGCATTACCACAAAATGAAAAGAGCTAGACTGTGCCTTTAAGATTTGGAACCATTTGGAGCATCACTGAGCTACCTGTCTTGAGCAGAAGGTGCTGCCCTTCCATCAACTAACAGGTAAAGAGTCTGTGTATCTGCTCCCTCCAAAGCACATGTTTCTTCACAAAAAGAGACTAGACTTCTCTGCCTTCACATGAAATAACAGCTTCTGGTTCTGCTGATGTTCTTTCTCCTAGACTCTGCAGAGAGGCATCTTTGATGCAGAGCAAAGCTGTGCCCAATGCATCACGAACTTTTAACCATATCAAGAGATCTACAGCTGATGTTATAAAAACCCAGCACCTCTCCCTCCATGCCTCTCTGCCCTTGTGGAAAGGGCAAGCAGCTAACACAGTAATCTTCTGCAAAGGGAGGCGAAGCAGCATACACTAAGTCATCACTGCTCACTGTGTAATTTGGTTTGACATATCTAGCATTTTTAGCACAGACATTCAGGCTGTTTATCTACTTTACCTTTCAGTTTAGTTCTTTGAGAGTTTACCTGACTAGGGACTGAGAAATTAAGCCCTTCCACTGTAACTCCATGTGTACAAACCTGACCCCACTAATAGCCAGGGGAGCGTTGTTACTGATTTTGGTCAGGCCATCATTCCACACTTTTCTACTGACAGAATAAAGCCCTCACTTTGTACACTACCCCCATTCTTACTAGTGCTCATGTGTTCTCCAGATCTACAGCACTACTTGCACGGAAAATTGTTTTTTCTCCTTTCCCGTAGTAGCACAAACTTGACATGTGACAACCTTGGTGTTTTTGATGTCAGATATGACTCATGAGATAGATGCTGGCTTTACTGATTAATCTTACTTACGCATATGTCTTATTTCTCCCTTATGACTTGCCAAGAGCATTTATTTCTGCTGCACTAGGAACAAAATCTCATCTATGTCTCTGGAGCATTACATATTGCAGACTCTGTCTCTTTGGCCCTCTGCATTAATTTTCTTCAAATGACACCAAGGGGCCAATATGTTAAGTTTGCACTATTGGTCTGACAAAATTTTGGCTTCTATTTATAATCATTTGTGTAACATGCATCGGTTTGGGTTAGCTTAGACCTATTGTGGAGGGAATTGCTCTAGCACAGATCATTTCAAAACTGCTTTCACTTTCTGTACTTGCTGAGGCTTGTGTTTTTGATAGAGTGTAAATTGTATCAGGGATACTGACAACTCTCTGATATAAAATCAGAGGTATACATTGGAAGGCTCTATTAATACAAACTTTGGTATCTTGTCCTTCTTAAGAGGATTTCTTTGTAGAATTAGGTATTGATCCTGCCCTATTTATTGGACTTCATTCATGACTGCATGACTCCATGGCCTACTGGCATGAACAGTCTAAAATCATATGAATATTATGAGCAACAGTATAAAAGATGCAACAAGGCTAATTCCAACTACATACTAGGAGAAAAAAATCACATTCAGTAGAGTCAAACACTGTGGCAGGGCTCTAGAAGAGGTTCAGGAATCTTCATCTCTGGGGATATTCAAGGTTTGACTGGACACAGCCCTGATATAATAATCTGCTTTGAGTAGAGATAACTTTCAGAAGTTGCTTCCAGCCTTGGTTATTCTATGTTATGAGAAGGGTCCCATAGTTGAATACAGACTGGAGTGCATTAGATGCTGTGTAACATCTCTGTTCCTTAAGCACGCTCAATCTCTGTCATCTCTCAGGAAGGCCCATCAGACGTCCCTTCTTTATAAACATGTCCTGTAATACAGAACAAGGCAGATCCAGCTTCCTACATCTGCAAGTTGCATGCCAATATATACAGCATTTCCCATTCCCAAGAGCCACAGAATATGCACTACACAAAGGTGAGAGAAGAGCATTAGTTCATCTAGGGAAAGACAACATCCCATCAAGTACCCTTCTGCATCAGTGCTAGATAGTGCCGGGCTGAGTGACCAACGAATACAAAAGCACCCCCTGCATTACAGGTCCCTGCTGATTCCCTTCCTTCAGCAGATAAGGTCTTTAGGTACCAGCACAGCCCTGCAGCCAGTCACCCAGCACTAACCCCAGCACAGGAGCCAGGCTTGGGCCACTGGCACACTGCACAGGGCCTGCATTCCCACCGCCTGAGTATGATTGTTCTGGAATAAAAAAGTACCAGGCTTTATTCAAATTGGATTAAAAAAAAAAAAAAAAAAAAAAAAAAAAAAACAGATTTGGCAAATATATTGGATTTAAAGATGAAATTTGTTCTTTTTTTGCTTTATCATCTGGATGCAAAAGTCTAACGTTACTCCTTACACAGTATTCTCCAGGGTTTAGGAATATTATAGTTGTACGTGACCCATGTACAGGGCTTCTGATGTGTCTTTAGGCTGACTAAACTCTAATAAATTTAGCTGTCATAAAGTTCTTTGATATTTAGTCTAAAATTTGATGGGTTTTGTTTAATTTTGTCATAACATTTCTGGTTATAAATGAATGCTGTCCCCAGATACTCTACAGGGAAAAGGACTTTAAAGCAATGCATCTTTACTCAAAACATTTGGAGAACACCAAGATTCCCTAACAGAAAGCCAAGGTGGCTCCTATTCAGTAAAAGGAAGAATTCCCTTCTCCCCGCATGGCTGATTTTGGATATGCTGAAATAACTCTTGCAAGTTGCTGTAAGGAAATAATACAATCAAATAGATCAGGCTGCTCATTTGGGAGGCTCTTCCAGGAGAATTTACTCTGAACATTCCTGTGAGCAACTTGGAAGTATGCTAGAAGTGGGTGAAGACATACTGGTGCCAACAGCCTACCTGGACATGTTCTCTCTAGCTCTTCTTTAGAGAACCTACCTAGTGCTGGAACCTGCTATAATCCAGCAGTTCTGGAAGCACTGTTTCCTATTTCCTCACACAGAAAGGATGCAAATAAGCTATCAGACAAAAATACCGGGCTCTGTGAACTAATCTCAGATTTGCTTTCTTTTATTCTTGCAACAAGCTGCAGGAAAGAGTTGTGCCAAAGTCCTGAATGGACTGAATAAAGACTGTATTTTTTTTACAGGGCTTAATAATTCAGTTCAATATGCCCAGAAGGAACAGTAATACCTTTTATATATACCCAATCAATGGTGTTGCTCTGCTTTGCTATATCTGAGCAAATGTCAAAATACAAAGCAGAGTTCCTACCTCCGAGAAGTAAAATATTACATCAGGAATTAAAGTACATCTAAGTTGAAAACATGGGACTCTTCAGTAAGGAATCTAGATCTACAGTTCTAGGAGTTGATCACAAGTAACAAAAAAAATAAACTGAAGAGATAAGTAATTAATCCATGCTTGGAAAAGTCCAATAGATTTTTGCAATCTTAACTGGCATAATGAAAAACTCCTCAGCACAGGCTCTGTAGCGCCTGGATTTGCTCCAGTGTATGGAAGGTTTCTTATGAATTTTAACCACCTAGGATGGAATCTAAAAAGTCTAAAAAGATTCATTCACACAAAGAGCCTCAGTGAAGCCAAATAACTAGGCTTAATCTAAGCTGCCCTGAGATATCTCATTGCAGATGTAACGGATGCTTTTTGAAGATAAGGGGATATTTTAGTCGATGGACTCTTTTTTGCTTTTGGCTTTATCTGTGTAAATCTGGAGTAATGACATTGACTTCATAATAATCTCAACCCAGATTTACAGTGATGTCAGCAGGAGCAGCGCACAAGCCCTCACTGATTGCAAATGAGTACTGAACCCTTTAATTGAAATGGAATCATAAAGTAACAAATGGGAAGATATTTTCTCAATTGCACTTGAGATTATTTTTAATTTGTAGTTAATTATTAATGTAGCCACTACAGTCTAGGAATTCATATAAATCAGCATAACTTATGTGAGGAACTGACCGTGCCTGATTAAATCCAATTGTTGCTTTTTTGTTTTTTTTTTCTTTCTGGGAAACCAAGGCCCCTAATGCTATAGAGTGAGCCAGAAAGTCCAGTCTGCTTTGAGAATGTATAGATATTTGGGATTTATAGCACAATGGAAGGCCTGCATTTTCTTCCTCATAAATCCTTCTAACTCAAACACATCAAAAAATGAGGTGTAAGGAAAATTATGATTTTTCTTAGGTAGATTCTTGATGTTTTATTTCAAAAATATTAGAATTTATGAACAACAACAACAAAAGCCAAAATATACCTGGAAAGAGAAAATGTTAGGCATAAAAACTCCGTGTACTTGAAAAGTCTTTTCTTCTGAGGGAAAAGCATTTTTGAGGTACCTTTTCCCACCAGATTCATAATGCCAAAGCATTAAGCTAACAGCAAATATGTTAGGGTTATTCCATACTTTTAAAAGTTATTTAATGTAACATTAAGAATTCACTTGAGTTCCTGGCAAACTCTACTCATTGCTTTATAAGTGTTTAAGGCTCAGAGCTGCCATTATCATAATCTAGTCCGATCTTTGACTAACCAGCCAGCCAAGAATTGGCTATCATTAGTAGTGAGGCTTTGTATGCCCAGTCTGGACACTGAAGACTGCATGGTACCATTTGGGGGTTGTTCTGTTCTTCTATTCTTAACCTACCAAGCTGAATTGGTGGAAAATCTTAAATTTATCGGCTCAGTCATCTTAGAGAATTACACAAGATAGAGCTAGGATTATACAACAAAATAGCCACTTACCTCATAGATGATCTTCACCTTTTTAACCCCACTCTAATTTGCATCTAATACTGTCTACTATTATATCATTTCCTCCAGAGGCACTTGATGGAGGTATGGTAGCTTTTAAACCTCCCAGCACGTGCAGTTAAACCTCTAGACTAAGATCCCTCACTGAAGCTCACCTTGGGTCATTATGTCACAGAAGGCAGAATGCAGAAGCATTATTTCATCAGTGATGTCAGTAGCAAGGACATTTAGCCAGATCCTATTTCATCCTGCAACAGACTCTTTGCCTGAGATGTCATGGTGTTAGGAGATCCAGGGAAAAATCCAGTGCTGAGGAGAAGTAGAATGCCAGCCTTAAATCAGATCACATCGGGTAGTATCAAACATTCTATCACAGACAACAACATTAACAAGCCGTTGTAATGCAGCAAGATGAAAACTGCTTCCCTATTCTTCCTACAGCTGATATTCTGGGCCTAACCTCTAGTCTTGAGCTTTACAATAGTTTGATGAGCCTTTTGGCCTCAAGTTTCTAATCCCAACTTCAGGAACTCGGATCAATTTAAAGCAGTCCAGCTGAAATTATTTTCTTGGCCTGTTATTTGACCGTGTCACAAACATTAAACCTGAGCCAAAGACAGATAAAGTTCAGGCTGTGGTTCAGTCTAGTTTTAGGTTCAAATGATGCCTGTGCTTTGATTAGATAGAACATTAACAAGTAATAATAGTGTAATAATTTGTAATAACTTTGCAGAAGTACAGTCACAGATGAGTCAAAAGAAGAAACTAATCCTCTTGCTGATATTGGCTTAGAATAAAGATAGTATGAAAACTGTTGGATCTTCAGAGACGTGGAAACTGATCCAAAATGCAGCAGGATTTGTTTGGCATCAAGCTTCCAACTTTGACTTCTTCCTAATGAAAATCAGCATTGTATATATTTCAGCATCTTTCCCTAACTTACATAAACTGATTTCAACCAATTTGAAAAACAAAACCCTCCCAAACTACCAAAGTTGAGGGGCCTCTGTTTTTGCAGTTCCAACATTTTTACTAAGACATCTACTTTGTGACATTTTAATTATTCACAGCACCAGGGCTTTGCAAGTGGAACATGCAGTGTATTCTCCATTCACTCATTCATTAGTTTTAATTAAACCCTTTAATTTTATTTATGCTGTCATGGACTGATTAACAATTTGCAGCAGAAACCAGAAAGTCTTAAACAGCACCCTGAGAAATCTTCCTTGGTCTAAACAGAGGTCTGCTATAATAAATACAGATCTGCAGGATTATGTTCCGCAAGGCAAAAGGAACCACATCAGCACCTTTCCCAATGCAATTTTCTTGTTTTGTCTAACAAAACGTAACTCAAGGCCTTAGGTGAGAATCACAAATGATGAGGTGTCCAAGGGATACAGCAGAATGAAACTGCAGACAGACACTGTGCAAGTTCCTTTGTTAGAAGCAGCACATGGCTGAGCTGGCGCAGCATGATGCATTAGGAGCAGTGGATAAAGTCACACTTCAGCAGAGACTCAGGACATCTTAAGTGTTGCCAAAAAGACAAAAAGCACTGCCTGGAACTTGTTAAAGGATAAATTCAGATAACAGTAGAAGTGACTCTAAACACAGCCATGATAGCTGTAACTTACACATTTTATTATTCTTTTAAATGCCTGCCATCCATTTGAAGTGTTTGTAACTTGCACCTTCTGACAGCAGACCTCCTGTCTCTTAAAACCTTCATCACAGTGATCTGAGTGCACCTGGGGCCATCAACCTGTATGTTATACCTCACTAAAATTCAAAGAATTTAATGCAATGAAAAAAGCCACCTCTGCACCTCCCTGCTCAGCAAAAAATTGTGCTCCCCAGATCTTGTAACAGCCTTTCTCCCAATCTTCTCATCTGTTCCTTCCTGTCTGCCTCCTGCCCTACTTTTCCTTCATACATCTGCTTCTGTTTTCTGCAAACTGCAGATATAGAAATAATCCCTCTCCACTTTAGTGCAACTGACTTGCAGGATTCTTAGCTACCTGGTCTCTTACTTTAGAAATGTATCTTTCAACTCTACAATCAGCAAAATATATGCATTATACCCACCTAGGTTAAATTCCACTGCTATGGAGTTCTCAGGAAAGTATTCAAACTTTTGTAGTCCTTTCATGCAAAACGCAGTTTGCAGATATAGAATCAGTCCTACTGTGAGTGAGTGTACCCTCTGTACAGTACAGGATCCATGCTGTAACTGGTGAAGGTAAAGAGATGAAAGGTAGGAAGGAAACCCTGAGGGACTACAACCTTTCCCACCCACCCACCTCCATTAAGTCAGTCGCTGTTATTTTGCTTATAGGCTTGCAATTATGCAGAAATATATACAGAGTGAGGCAGTGGCATTTCATCCCCATGGTCTGTCCTTTGAGCACAAACCAAAGCCAGACAGGGAAACCTGAGTGAGTGTGTCAGTGTCAAGTGAATTGAAACAACACAACTCTCTATCCTTCGGCACAGCCTTAAAATGTGCTCACGCAGGAATTCAGCAAGGAGCTATTTATAGAGGCCCAGCTACCTCCAGGCCCTCTGCATGCAGCCCTCCCAGGAGAGCCCAGCTAAGACAAAGCAGTGCAGTGCAAGCCGAATCTGCCTGCCTCATCATGAAGGTTGAATTTCACCCTGGCCAAGAGCATTTTGGGCAACAAATGAGGCCTCCCATAATGTATTCCAATAAAAACAGAGACTTTAAAAAGAAATCAGTGTTTCGTTCCCTTCCAAGACACATAAATCGTTGTAAATTGTGCTATTTCAGGAGTCTTGATGATTTCTTTTAGGCGATGACTCCCTCTAGTGTCAAAGCAGACACGGTCTCTTTTGGGTCTATTATTTGAAGAGGTGAAAGACTGCAGAGCAGTTAACATCTACATACTTCTCTTCCTGGCACCATCTGACAGCTTAAACACGGACTCAGCACGTACTTAAAACTAATATATATGGGTTTGCTCTTTAAGCAGAGCCTCAAAAAGTGCTGAGAGCTATAAAAGATAGGTAGTGAAGATAAAATGTGAACCAGTGATCCAGCTGCAAGCTCAGGAACATTCCTCTACAATCTGGTTTGTCTAGGATGTCACTTTTCATCTTCCCTTGGACAAACATGCAGCTCAGATAAGAAAAAAAACATGCAGTGTTCCTAAAAATTGGGTATTCTTAAGAACTTCCATTATACGTGAACCTTAGACCAGTGATGTTTGTTGGTAACATACACCGGAAGAAATATATGTAGAAGATGAGCAGTCTACCTTAAAGGAGAGGGAGAAACCGTGACTTCTGGAACTTGTTCCCATTTGACTTTTCCAACCTAATAATCCACTAGGAGTAGATTTCTGCATTTAATTTATTAAATGTACCATATCAGGGAGAGCAGGGAGAAGAAAAATATTTTATTTCTTTGCAATATAAGAAGTACTGCTGCTTGCCAACTACACAATTATTTTCAAGGGGCTTAAGCTGATATACTGACTTTATTACACTGGCGTGGCTCTGAGATAGATACTTGCCACTCAACTTGCTGGTACAAAGACATACGGATGCTTTATTACTGTGGATGGAATTCCCATTTCTGCCGATGCTGCCAGCAATTCTGCGCCCTCCTGAGAAGTAATGCAGTCCTTAAATCACTTATCTATTTTCACCATAACTCTACAGTGTTAGCATTCTGTTTTAAAAGCGTGCTTGTGCCTCTGTATAGCATTTTCACCACTAGTACAGAAACCTCCAAGGATGCTGGCTCAGACCCACGGCTGATAGTTCATCAAGAAAGGAAAGAAAACTAGAGATGATAAACCCATATACACTAAAATCTGCTACTGCCATATGTTTGTTCTCTTTTTGAGAACAGTGCTGCCTTTTGGCAGGAGGATATTCTATACCTGCCTAACTAATCCCTCTAGCATTGTGTCAGGATTTTTATCTTCTAAAAGCAGCCTTGGGCAGGATGAGCATACCCAGCCAATCAGCCCAGTCACAGTGGTAGCATTTCTAGGAACACCCGTAGCACAACTAACTGCTCAGGGAAGTTTCAGCTGGAAAATACAGATGTCTGAGGAGGTATGGGAAAATTTGTTCCCCTGAAATTAAGAGTCAAGGCTTTACAAATATGCATTTTAGGCTTCTTTTAAAATACCAAGTTTTTTCTTCCACTGTTTTTAAAAGGCCAGGCCCTTATTTAAGTACGTGTGGGTGTTTGTTTGTTTGTTTTTTTAAGCTAGGATGTTTCAGGCTACTTGAAATGTGGTTTTCATTGCAAAGAAAATTACCCTTTAGAACACCTTACCAAGTCATGTAGTGGATTTTCTATTGTTCATTATATTTAAATCAAAATGTGATGTCTTGCTAAGCCATCTGTGCTACCTCCTCTCCAAGACACAGGGTTCATGTAGGAATTACTGAGTGAGAATATTCGCTGTGTGTCACACACGAGGTCGGAAAAAGTGATCTAATGGTCCCGTCTGGCCTTAAGCTCTATGAATCTATGAATAAATGAAAATATTAGGTCTAAGCACTTTGTGACAAGGGATGTCTTCAAATATTTAGCAAAGCTCTGTGTCCATTGGGATTGTTCCGTAAATAAGAGTAGCAGTTGCATGCCCGAGGCTCAGACATCTCAGATCACTTTAATGCATGTACACATTTGTGTGATGACAGCTCAAAGATGTTCAAATGCTAGGATCACATAATTCTGAATATGTAGTGGTTCAAATTACCCTTTTCTTGGCTGGTCAGTCAAGCCTTTCTGTGTGATAGCTCCTTTGCAATCAGTTGTACTCCATGCACAGGATTTCCTGAGAACAAAATCCATAAATGTGTCCTGCCACTAAGTCCTTCTTTAATCTTCAGTTTGGCAAAATACATACTGAAATCTGTGAAGGAAAGGCTTAATTAAAAAATCAAGAATGATGATTTGGCCAGGTGTCAGCAGGTCATGCCCTTAACAGCACAACCAGGTCATTAAGGGGTCTGAGAGAATCGTCTCCTGCTAAGAACCAAAGGCTTACACATGGCAGATTATTACTGGGTACGTTGGGTACATTGCTGGGACATGTATACAGGCTGGGTGATGAGGGGATGGAGAGCAGCCCTGTGGAGAAGGACTTGGGGTACTGGTGGATGGAAAGCTCAAAATGAGCTGGCAACGTGCACTTGCAGCCCAGAAAGCCAACAGTATCCTGGACTACAACAAAAGACACAGAACAAGAAGGTCAAGGAAGGTGATTCCCCTCTTCCGCTCCACTCTCATGAGACCCCACCTGCAGTATCGTGTTCCACTGTGGCCTCCAGCACGGGAATAACATGGAGCTTTTGGAGTGGATCCAAAAGAGGCCATAGTCTGATCAGAGGGTTGAAGTACCTTTCCTGTGTTGAGAGGCTGAGGGGGTTGGGGTTGTTCAGCATGGCTCTAAGGAGACCTTATAGCAGCCTTACAGTACTGAAAGGGAAAAGCTTGGGAGAGATTCTTTCAGAGCATGTAGCAATAGGACAAGGAGTAATGGTTTAAAAATAAAAAAGATTAGGTTTAAGTTGGGTTTAAGTTAAATAAAAGGAAGAAACTCTTCATAATGGGAGTGGTGAGGCCCTAACACAGGCTGCCCACAGGAGCTGTGGATGTGCAATTCCTGGAGGTGTTCAAGGCTGGGCTGGTTGGGGCCTTAGGCAGCCTGTTCTAGGGGGAGGTGTCCTTGCTCATGGCAGAGGGGTTGGAACTGGATGGTCCTTCAGGTTCTCTCCAACTAAAATTGTTCTTCTATTCTGTGATTCTGTTTCACACAAAATTCCTATGCCATGACTCTCAGGGTAAAATTTAACAATAGGAAAATGAAAAAAAAATTACAATAAAAATGAAACCACTGCCCCTTTCCATCTCATCACTGACAGTATGTTACAGATCCTGTTTTTTCATTACCCAGTTCAGAATCACATAAACAAATTGCTTCCTTTCCAAGTTGTTATTCTACTCAAGCTTCCTTGGAAGCCTAGTTGCATTTCCTCATAGACCACCAGAAAAGACAACTGAGCTCTGAGCTATTACTTTACACACTTGGCCAGGATCCTTTCCAGCATTCCTGCAAGGCTGACAGAAAGGGAAGAAGTCCACACAGTTTTAATCTGCCAGCCTTGCTAATTCATGTAAAATAGCATCATTACTGCATATCAAAAGCTGCCAGAACCAGCTCCAGCAAGGATTAAGTGTCATCATTAATGCATGCACGCTAGAGAGGGGAAGGTTAGGACTACATTAACATTTTTTTAAAAAACTAACCAAACAAGCAGAACATGTCCTGCCCAGAAAACCACACTGACAGTGATTTGGCAGAATAGCTGCACTGGAGCTAGCAGTCATCTACATGTTGCAAAAAAAGAAAAAAAGAAGGAAAAAAAAAAAAGAAAATGAAGATAAATTAAATGGAATACTTGAATATAATACTGAGAAACATGGATGCATGAGACTATTAGTGATTGTATAAAAGAATCAGAAGTCATACATATATGTATCTGCGAGGATACTTCTGATTCATCAGAGGCTAATTTTCTATGTGAAAAATGACTACATGGGAAATATCATTTCAAAGACAAGCTATTTTATAATATGGATTGTGTATTTTTACAGACTTTTTAGCGAACAGTTCCAGGAAACAGCTCAGGTTGGAAAGAGATTAAAACCATAGATCTCACCCGTTTAGGCAGAACTATGACTTAAGGTAAAAGAGAAAAAGAAAGGCATACTGCTGTAAGTGCATCGAGGATGGACCACCACAGAATAGTTTTAATGACCAATGGAATACATCCCCATTATGACTTTAATGGAGCGACACTGATTTTCAGCTGCTGGAAGATTTGGTTCCATCAGTCTTCAGTCAAATAGCCTACATCCACACCACCTGGGAGATCAAGAGTTTGCAACAGATTTGTTGTCCAACATACTTAATATTTAAATGTCACTCCCAGTGTACGTGGCATTTCACAGATAGACAACATTGATCAGTCTCTGCCTGAAAAGCCTGCCACATTTTTAAGTTATGGTTTCAGAGCGCTGCCACAAAGACCATCTTCAATACCATACATCCCCTCACACACAGAGAATAATAAGAATCTTTATGAGCAAGCTCTACCAGGGATGTTTGGAGACACAGTCAGGACACCAGCAGAAATGTTTTGTTCTGCAAGCACCTGCCTCAAACCAATAGTATTGTGTGTTCGATCATAGCCTCTTACTTCTGGACCTAGTATGAGCACATTAAAAAACTGTAAATACATAACAAAATCTTCACTCATTTTCCTCTCAAGCTTGGGAAAGAAGGTTTTCATTTATTTGCAAATAATACAAAGCTCTTTTATTTCTTCTTGTAGGACAACTTATATTTCCTCATCATTAATCAGTTTCTGTAAAATTGAGCCTACCCCTCCATGCAGCAGTTTAGTTTTGACAACAGCTTGATGTTGCTCTGTCCTTAAATGTCCCCCAGTTGCTGCTTTTCTCATTCTGCTGGAAGACTTCACACACTCCACATATTCAATCATTTCAGCAATTACAAAGCATCATTCTTTGCATTTAGAACATAGCAACAAAGGTTAAAAATAAACCTCCTCATTCTAGTCTTTACATAGGAAATAAAGGACATTTGTAGTAGTAGTATAGGAGCTAAGGAAACAAACAAGAGCATTTCAACTGACCAGTTTGTTGCTGTTGACCTTTCAGATCTTGACATTACAGAACATTAGATGACCAGTTCTGTGTTTCCTTGAGACCTCCAGAGATAGGGAACAGGAAGGAATAAAGCATAGAAGGATGGGGAAAGAATATCTTCAGTCAGTGGTTGGTTCTGGTTGGATATTAGGAAAAAAAAAATTCTCAGGAGTGGTCAGGAATTGGCACAGGCTGTGCAGGAAGGTGGTGGAGTCATTGTCCCTGGAGGTGTTCAAGAAATGTCGAGATGTGGCACTGATGGACACGGTTAGTGGGCATGGTGCGGATGGGTTGATGGTTGGACATGATGATCTTAGAGGTCTTTTCAAACCTTAGTGATTCTATTATTCTAACCTGTAAGAATAAGGATTCCTTTGGATCCAGCTATAAATGTATCATCATCACTGGACAAACTCTCTTTCTCCCTTTGGCCTGTAGCAGTTTATTCAAGTTAGGTGTGGGAAGGATATGGCATTATGACTCCGTCACTTTCGCACACTCACCCCGTCCCTCAAAAATCCACTATATATATATATAGTTTGTTGTTGTTTTTAATCTGTACTGTTCCAAGACAGTCATTCAAGAAAAGATGACAACAGGAATATTTGCAGCAGGGCAACTAAAAGGCAGCTGAAGAACACAGTTCTGTGGTTTAACTGAATCACAAATCGCCCCCTGGAACCACGAGTTCAAATCTAGCTGCTCAGTACTCGTTCAGCACAGGAATTCCAAACGTACTGCATGCTTGCCCTATCACAGTTAGACAAAGGCTGTCAGTAACAACAGCCTAGCAGCAGTTCTGCAGCTCAAAGAGGAGGAGGGTCCAGAACCCTCATGGGGAGAGAGAAGGAAGAGGATTAAGGGGTTCTGGTGAAAGTTTAATTTTGCTTTTGTCACTAGCAAGCAAACACGGACAGACGGGCAAACGGGAAAGCACGACACAGACACACACCCGCAATACAGCGCCGCGCATGCACTGTCGCGGCAGTGCCGGAGGCGGAAGTGACGCCGCAAAGCAGCGGCGGATGTGATGGCGGCGGGTGAGGTGCGTGCTGTGCGTTGCAGTGTCAGTGGGACTCCTCGGTCAGAGGCGGTGGGGAGTCGAGCGCTCGGAGCTTCTCGCGTTCCCAGCTCGTCAAGGGTTCGTCGCCAGCCGTGAGGGACGGCCGTCTGCCGCGGTCCTGTCGCAGCCACACCGGCCTGGGGCTGTTCGCGGGGAGGTGGTGAAGTCGTGCAGCTGGAAGTCGGGGCGGGCTGTGCGTGCCGAGGGAGCGCGGGGTGGTAACGGTGTGTGGTGTCTGTGCGCAGGGCCTGGTCTGCTGTGTGCTTCGGGGCTGATGGAAGAAGAGGGTGAGCGGGAACCCAGCCCTGCGGGCTGCCGTGCTGCGAGGGGATGCTGAGCCCCTCTGCCTCGTCAACGTCTTCATTCACAAAGCTTGTGCCTCCCTGAAGTTGGACAAAACCACGTGCTTCCCAAAGGCACTCATTCTAAAGGCTCTGAACAATAACCAGCGCTGAGGTTGCCGTGGTAAGTCGTTCCCGTGTTAAAGCCTATTAGTTCATAGGGAACGGTGTCCTGCTTCAAAGCTGAACTGTCAAACTGAAGCCTACACTGGTTCATAACAGTACTTTTGCTGGTGAGTTTCCAGGTCTGGTTCTCAAACACCTGATCTGTTTTTTCTTGGCCAGTGAGAAGCCTTGTATTGTGATTTTTCTCCAGTAGCTGGCCTTTGACTTCTCCCTCGTATTTTGTTATCTTATGAAAAGGTAAAAGGTTGTATGTCAAGTGGGTGTGCTTTTCTAGCTGTACTCTTACCAACAACAAATACGGAAACAAAACCAATTTCCTAATTAGGTTTGACACATCTTTTTGTCTACATTCAGTTTGACTGTTTTTTTTTCTATACTGTTCCACAGAAAACTTATGTTAGGCTGTTTAAAATACTCAGTAAATACTAATGTTTTGCTTTTTATGCTTGATTCTTATCCTGTTTTGAATGCTTGTACTTTTGGTTTAGGGTATTTTATGTCATGTGTGATTTTGTTATTTTGTCCTCTGGAGCATGACCTTTTATGCAAGGCTCAGTTCGCTCTGGTGAGGGAAGTAGTAGTTACAGACTTTTTTTTCTTGATACCTGCATTTTCTAGGAGTGTATCATATGGTAGACATTAAGATGTTTTTGCCACGCTTCCTTTTGATTTTAGAAATTAGTGTGGAGAGAGAATCTTTTGGGTTGAGGGTGGCTCACAGAAGGGTAAACTACCATGTGTTTTGAAATAACAATTTCTCATGAAGATACATGCTTGTTTTGCTTCTGTTTGGGCACCATCTCCATGAGGAACTTTGTGTGTGAATATTGTTATGGTGATGTGGTTCTTACCATTTCTTGTTGCTTTTGAACAGAGGATGCCAACAGAAAACAGCCACCTACCAGACAGCATTCAAGAACAAGACCCTATTACTACTCTAAGCAGTATTTGCCCCCATAATGCTGAACAAAAAGGAACTGAACAAGAAAATGGCATTTGCAACAGTGACCTGGTTAATCATTTTGGAGTTCACAACTCTGATAGCAAGCCATCCACTTCTGTGGCAGTTCCTGTGGAGGTCCCCAGAAGAGGACAACCCCTTTTGCATATCAACCGGCAGCAGATTCAGTCCGTTTCACATAGTGCACAGGCTGCTGAGCTCAAAGGTTTAGGAGTTGATGTGTATGACCAGGAGGTATTGGAGCAAGGAGTTATCCAGCAAGTAGATAATGCAATTAATGAAGCTAACAGAGCAACAAAAATAGCTGATGCTGAAAAAGAATATCAGTCAGTGTTGGATGACTTAAGGTAAGTTTTTTGTCCTTGATGTTGTTTTCTGTTACTGGCAATCAGATTATGCTCAGTGTCTCATGTTTTTAAAAGCTGAAAGATTATAGCATTTCACTATCAGAACAATGAAGCATTGCTCTTATTTGACCTGTTCAGTCATGCATCAAGGCAGTGGAGACGTAAGATACAGAGCGCATCTCCTTTTTCTACTTTGTTGCCCACCTTACTGCAATGCTTGTCTGTTTCCTGGGCCGTGGATAACTGCATTATACTTAGTTATTCAGAGGTACTACAAAAGTATCACTTCTTCATGCCTGCATGTTTCATGTGGTTACCTATTTCTAGCTTGTTTCACTAGCTTGTTACAGTTATTTTCTGTAACTTGGGTGACTCCATGTTGTCAGGGTACTACAACCAGAACAGCCTTTGTTCTGGTTTGTATAAAGTCCTCAAGAATAATTTTGAATAATCAAATACTTAATGTGATATATTGATATAGAAGACCCTGGGGGATAGGGGCCACATGTCATTGAGTTTTGATCTTAGAACTTCCTGTTTCAAATCTAATTGTAGAATTATTGTGTGATGGAATTATTGTGTGATAGGGCTATTTACCTGTGCATCTCTTTCATTGAGCTGCATTAATGTTGTTTTCTAGTGTTTCAGAATACCGTATACCTCCATTGTCTGTGTGAACTCTTATGAAGTGCATAGAACTAAGCATATGCATTCATTTTCCAGTTTGGGTGTGGGGATGTAAAACTATGTGTGTAAAACTGGAGCTTAATTTCAGATGCTATGTAGCAGAAGGAAGTAATGGTTAGATGGTCATTGAGAAGATGAGCATAACCACTGCAAGTAGATTTATCCAGATATTGAAAGAGTGATGCACAGCCCTATCAGTTGATTGATATTTTCTGTAAAAAGTATCCCAATGTTTTTTCTTCCCCCTGTGTTTTCACTTCCTGCTTACAGTTTTAAAATTAGATTTATGTGACGGGATACAAATGGTTTGTGTAGATCTGCAGAAACTGTGTAAGAGGGTCTGTCTAAGTCTGAAAGTTGACTTTGAGAAAATAAGCAGAGATGCATATGACTTGTTGAATTGAGGGACCAGCAAAAGTGAAAATGTGAGTAGAGTGTGATAGTTGATTGGTTCTGTAACACTGAATGCATAACTGGAGGTAAACCTAGGTGAGAAATGTTTTTGAGAAGTTTGTGTGGAGTTCATAGCAGAAGCTGCATGATGGGATAACATCTGTACAAGATTAAGTAGGAAGAGTAGAAGAAAAAAATGTTTGAAGTTACTTCTGTCAGTCCTGTTAAATAAAGCATTTTGGAAGAAGACAGTTGCAGCATATAAGAGACCCCAGGACCAAGGAAGCAAGGAGCGATAGATCAGAGACCCACAAGAGGATGCTGTAGTTAAAAGCAAGAAAAAAGACTGAGAAAGGGGTTGGGATGGTTCAAAAAATTTAAAGGGGAGTGAAGAACTGAATGTGTGAAGATAGCATTGATAGCTGGCAGATCACATCTAAGGGAGCAGTGGTAGAGTCCAGACCAGAAATGAAGAGTTCTAAGTGATCCAACAATTTCTTCCCTAAGAATTAAATAAACAATGTAGTGATCTTCTTTGCATATAAGGGGAACAGTAGTTGCTTTGTAGGTGAGAAGAGTTTTCTGGGATGTTTTCGTAAAGCTTTAAGATGCTAATTTGTAAATCCTTATGAAATATTCTGCTATTTAAATCAAGAAACAGATAATTTGCTTTTGACAGTGGGACAGTGCCTCCTTCTTACAAACAAATGCAATAGTGAAACCAAAGGATATCAGGTTATGTTGGACAGCATGCTATGAATTTGCTATTTTATGTGGAAATGATGAAAATGGTAGTACATAAGTAAGGAAATTTTAGTGTACATATGCTGTTAATTCTTTCAGATAGTTTGATTTCCTGGAACTATATTTATATCTTATAATCTAAATAGGCATCCTTATATAATGACATCAAACAGTGAACAGTTTTACAAAATGAAAACAAGGAGTTTCTCATTTAGATTATTGTATTGTATCATAGAGTCATAGATTGGAAGATACCTGCAAGATCATCAAGTTCAGCCATCTATCTGACCTATAAAGACCCATCACAAATCTGTGTCCCTAAATGCCACGTTCATGATGTCAGAAACAGTGCACAAAGTGAAAAGAGCAAGCTCCAGATCCAAATCCTGAGCCCCAAGATCTGTTTAATAGAAAGTCTTCCCATTAAAGACATATCAGTTATTGAACTGATAAGAACTGTTGCAGTGCTTGACCTTAGCTAGTTCTGTGCTGCTTCCATCCCCGACGCTTGTCACTGTAGTCTGTTTTGTTTTGTTTGTTTTGTTTTTATTGTATTCTGTTTATCCTTAATAGCAGAATCAGCCACTTCATTCCATTATTGTGATCATCAGGCTTGTGGCTTCTGAGTACTAAATAACAGTGGTTTGTTTAGTGTCATTTCCTTTGAAGTTTTAGTATTAGTAGAACTTTGTTTACCAAATATTTATTACTGTTTGCATTTGTAAAGTCTTCAATGTTTCTAATGGTGTTTAGCCATAAAGTGCTTATTTAACTGTAGTCCTTTTTAAGTTTTACCTTAAACATTCTGGAATTTCTAAATTGTCTGAATTGAGAATGTTCTAATTTTCTTTACTGGAACTGAATAGTACATTGCAATCTTCTTGTTTTTCAGATCATGTACAACATCTCTGAAACAAATAGATAAAATTATTGAGCAACTTTCACCTCAGGCTACCAACAACAAAGATATCAACAGAAAACTAGATTCTGTAAAACGGCAAAAATACAACAAGGTGATTAGATTACTTTAATTTTCTGCTGACAGTACTTAGCTTGTGCTTTGGCTTAAGGTCTGGATTATGTGACATAATTCCTGCTTAGTTGTATAGATCAGAGTCAATCTAAAATTACTGTTCTTTCCCTTTTAAAATGGTTTAATTTTCTACCAAAAAAGTAAATAACTAAAGATGTGAGAGGGGGGGAGCTGATGTTGGCTTTTTGTTTGCATGTTTATTTGGGGGTGAAGGGTGTTGACTCTTAAATTTCAGACAAAGCAGTAAAACTTGCTTGGAAGACTGATTTGCATGAAGTTAACTAAATCCTTACTGGTAGTATTTCAAGAAATATCAAAGCATTGTTAGAGCATGATTTGAGAGTTGGTCTAAATCTCAGCTCTCGTGGCCTTCATTTCCCTTATTCCTTTTCCTGATCCTCTTTCACTGTATCTTTCTTGTAGTAACATGCATCATTGCCTTTTGTGAGCTGTTGTAACTTGCTGAAATGGCAGAAGCTGCTCCAGCTTTTTCCTGCTATAGTAGTTAATTAAAGGAGCTGTAGAGCAATCTAGCAGGCATCAGTGTAATATAAGCAATAGACCTGTACATCTGCGAATGGAAAGGAGAGGGGAGCAAAGCAAAACTTCTGGTTAGGAAACTACGTTCCTAGATCTCACTGTCTCATGGAAATGCGCCTAATAGTTTCTCTAATGATTGCTCAGCTCAAAAACTTCCTGTCCACACTTCTTTCCAGTCTCGGGCTTTTTGCCACTGACCCCATTCAGTTGTTTCATTTTAGTTATTCTCTTGATCATTTCAGCAACTGGGATAATGTTGTATTCACAATTTGGCCAACTGAGAGGGAGCAGGAGCAAGCAGTACTGAATAGTGGCCCTGGTCTAGCAACTTACTATTAGGAGTAAGTAGCTGGAAGTAGTGAGAAGATGTATGATTATCATACTTACCTCTAAAGTGTCATCAAGGAATTGTATGCTATGTTTTCCTGGTATCACATGAATACACTATGCTTTGCAATGCAAAAGGTGCTACATAAAGAGTTGGGCAGGCAAGAGCACCTTCCTTCACGCACACACACAAAAAAAGCTGATTGCATCACAAACTTCATTTTTATTTTTTTCTAAATTATGTGCCTCTGTAGGTGGGAAAATACTTTGAAAAAGTAAAGATCCACACGAGGAAAGTTGCATTGCCTATGTGTTCATTTTACAGTTTGCTATATTTGTTTATGAAACAAGAAATTCCAACACCAAGGGAATTGCAACATTACTGGTAAATACACAGTTGAGGACGTTACAGTCAGATAAAAGGTGTAGCAGAAGAGCTAGATGTGAAATCATTTTCAGTGCAGTAACGAACTACACTTGTTATAATGTCTGTAGTGTTGAATTTTTTCACTTACTTTTCAAAAGCATTTTACTTTGTGGTATTTGCTGTTGAAGTTGCTGCAACCATTCCTGAATTACTTACATACGAACATATATTAAGATTTCTGACTGATTTGGACTTTTTTTTGTTCCTTTATAAGCAAACATTCCAAAACTTCTGCGTGATAAATAAATCCTAATGAATATTATAATTGGTTTTATTAGGCTATTTGCCAGTAATTCACTCTTACAAATCATGGACATTTTTTTAATATTCTCCGCTTATCTCACTAGTCCAAGGGCTGCTTTTGTTTGTATCAGCATAGTTATAAGATGACCTTGAAAGATGGACATGAAAATGCCTAATGAGCATGTGAAATGTGTGAATAAATAGTAATGTCTTACTGTGTATTTTAAGATGATTGTACACTTAAAATTATACATATTCTGTGAGTTATTAAGCTACAGACACTTTGTGACACTTTTTTATTGTTATTAAATGAGATACTTTGAGCATTTGAGTATGACTTTCTGGTAGAAAATACTGCAAGTGTTATAGCTTAAGTATTGTTTAAAAGGGTAGCAGGATTCTGAATCAGCTTGATGTTTTAATGATGTACCTAAATGTCATTAAAGGAGCAACAGCTAAAGAAGATCAGAGCAAAGCAGAAACGTCTCCAAGCAGTTCTTGGTGGAACTGAGATTCTTGATAAAGTAAATGAAATTGAATTTGAGGATGATGAAGGTATGTATGGGAGAAGGCTGAAACTTCTGCTCTACTTTGACTTACTGCTTTTTGTTGGTTGAAGGTAATTAGCAAGATATTTGCCAATAAGGAAACACATTTCAGTGGTTTGTTTTCAAAGAGAGTTTTAAGAACACTTATTTTCTGCACCTGCAGAATTGCAAATCTTGGCATATTCATGTGGGAAGTTTTAAGAAATGGATGTTAATCTTTGTTCAGCTCTGTAGGGATGACTGATGCACATTAGAGTATTGGGCTTAATAAATTGGAAATCTTAACATTTTTTTCATGGCTAATTTGATAATGATGACTAACATCGTGATTGAATTACATTTTATATGCTGGATGCTATCAATCAACATTAACAAAATTGTTTTTTTCTTATTGTTGAGAATTATAGTTAGAAATGTAAGAGGGGAGTACTTTTTGTCTATCAGGCTGTACAACGTTAAAACAAACAAACAAAAAAAAAAAAGAAAGAAAAAAAACCAGCTTCCAGAGCAGTATGTTTGTTCTCTGTGTTTCTTATGCAAATGTTTCTCTGTTTTCTTTCTCACTGCCCTCTACAAACTGAGGTTGGATTTTGTAGCTCCGGCTTAACCGTATTTCACTCACCATCACCATCTGTGGTATCCGGAATGGCGGGGTTGGACTCATACAATGTTGTCCTGTGCACTGATTCCTTTTCCCTGCCCCGTCATGCCTATAGATTGGCATTTCCCTTCAGCTTCTTGAATTCAAGAAATTTCCCCCCTCTTTGCTTTCAGATGACAATTAACACAGTTAACACAGATACAATAAGTACAGTAACTGTATGCAGTTTAACTGTAGTGCTTATCAAGGGAAGTATGCTGTGTGGTCAATCTGACTTTTAAAATCATAATCCTAATGGTATTGTAACACTGGAAGGTTTTGTTTGGTTTTTTTTTTAGCTTATGGGAAGACAGTCTTTTGTCTCTCTCTTGGTATACATAATGGACACTTCAGATTTCAAGCTTATAAGAAAATCTGAACAATCAGTAATAGAAATAGAAGTGGCCGTTGAGAATGCTTATCTGAATTCTGTGTTTTGTTGGAGTGAATATGGTGAGATGTTGAGCTGAAAGTGTAGGGAGCACATTAGAGTTCATGTGGCGTTAAGGGTTATTCTTTTATGATAGTTCTTGCTGCTGCCATGTGTTATTCCAGAAGTATTAGCATTCTGAGGGCATGTTTAATGTTTCTTATGTGAAATTTTAGAAGTAATTTGAATTTTAAAAAGACAAGCCTGCTTTGACCTCTTTTATTGGTTTCTGCCTTTTTTTTTTTTTTTTTTTTTTTACCTTTTCATATTGCGTAATGTTAGTTTGGAGTTGTTTTTAAGCTTTAAATCCATTTGGTTTTTATACACACAGTTTTGTTCCTGTGTCAGAGTTATTCAGAAAGTGTGGAAGGCATTGTGGTTATTCTGTTTTTTGTTACAGAACCTGGTCCATCGTCTCTTGGCAGTATGCTTATGCCCGTTCAGGAAACAGAATGGGAAGAGCTTATTCGTACAGGCCAGATGACCCCATTTGGAACTAAAATACCTCAGAAGCCAGAGAGGAAGACACGGCGATTAATGCTAAATGAAGCATCTGATTTTGAAAAGTATTTAGCAGACCAAGCTAAGCTGTCATCTGAGAGAAAGAAGTTAGCTCTTCACAAAAGAGCAAAGAAGAAAGCACAAGCCAAAAATGTTCAGTGCGTAGCTCCCACATCTGCTACAAAGGAAAAAAGAGGTAAAGCTCTGTCGAAAACTGATAAACGTTTAAAAAAACACTTGAAGAAACTTCAGAAGCATGCCCTTCAGGTTCATTCAAAAGCAGGTATTCCAAAAGAAAAAAAAAATCTTGAGACTACAAAGCTGAAGCCTGGACAGAAAGATGATAGTGGAGAATCTGACTATGTACCTGATGAAGAACATCTTGAACCAGAAGCAGTTGAAGAGGAGGAAGAACAGGCATCTTCACATGCTGAAAATGATTCTGATTATGAACTCAGGAATTTGTCAGGAAAGGGAAAATACTTGGTGAAGCGGGATTCTAAAGATGCTGGAAACGATACTGATTACTTTCCAAGCTCTGAGGAGGAAGAGCATACAGTAGGGAAGCGCAAAGTAAAGAGATGGAGAGATGATGGAGATGAAGACTATTATAAACAGAGACTAAGGTTAGTCCCAGGCATTTTAGTAGCAACATCACCAAATGATATTGCACGTGTACAAGACAAAATCTGTAATACACGACTAGGAATTGGAGTAAGGGGAAGGACACGGTCAGAATGATCATAGCCTTCCAAAGGAATCAGGCATACCTCTTAATTATTAGGACTTTAGTATTTAATTTTTCTGATTGTTTCAAGATCATTCAAAAGTAAGTTATTTAAGTTTGGGATTTGTTTGTTATTTATAGTACTGTGAATGTGCCAACAGTAGAGTATATGTAAAACTGTATTATGTATTACTTGGCGGCATTACTGTTTACTTAAGCAGTACTTTTGTCTACAGATCCTCATACCTACCTTTCAAATATATATGACATGTTCTGTTTGATAGGCAAAATTACAGAACAGACAGACTCCCTCTTCAGAGGGAAGGCACTTTCTCACTGTGAGAGATATCTTTGGTTTGGCTTGGGATGAGGTGCTTGGTTGTTGGCTTTAGTTAGTGACTAGTCATGAAGAAATTCCTTGAGCAAATGTTTATGAACTGTTTTTGTATAATCCATTAGTTACATGAAATCTCAGGCAAATATATTAATTTGAACATCAATATAAAGTGGATTTTGAGTTTATACTTTTAAAATTCATGCTTGAATTGAATCATCTGTTCTTTTTTTGTTACTGAGTGATACCTCTTGCATAACTTACATAAGTAATAAAGACTGGACATCATGTTGCTATTAGTCAAGTCTAAAAAACTGCCCTGTTTGACAGTGGTTTTCCTTTCTTTCTGTTCTTATTGATGGCGATGTCCTTATCTAACAAAGATGTGGCACTGGTAGTAGCTTTCTCCAGCTGTGATGACCTAAGGTTGTAAACTGTGTAAGATTTACAAAAAAATCAGCATCTTCTATTAAGTAAACTAATATAATTAGGTAGAGCAGTACAGCTAAGATGTCAACACGAGTTACTTCTGAAAATGGCACCTGAAGCACCTAGTGCTAATCTGTAATTTATGAAATCTGTATAGCCTGGGTGTTAATGACTTCTCTGTAGCTACAGTGTGCTGTTGAGGTGTTCTTTTTTTCCCTACTGGTACTGTTGCTGTTGAACTCCTAACAATAAGACTGTCCAATGTTTCCATTGTTATAGCTGCTTGGAAAACATTTTTAAGGGCCAGTGAAGTGACGTGTTATTTGTTAAGGTCCTTCAAGTGGTTTATAGCCCCTAGAAAAGCAAGGATTCCAACTTGAAAGCAGCTGCCCAAGAGTGCAAGGAGAAATGGTTATTAAAGCTGTAGAGAAGAGTGACTGATGTAGGCAAAAGTCCTTGCATAATGCCTGGTTAATAGTTGGGAGATTTAAGTTTTGTGTTTTACAGAAATGTTAACATTTTACAAAGTTAAGTTATGCTGTATCAAAGAAAGGGGTCAAGAAGTAGAGGTATGAATACCCATCTTTTCCTGTGATGAGAGCTGCTGTGGAAGAAGAGATATCCTCTGATAGAGGTGCTTGTGTTCCAGTTGCAGCATTATTACAGGTAGCAAAATATTAAGTAGGAAGACGTCCACTTGTCTTTCACATTGCATATTACTAAGGCAAATCAGGAGCTGGCATGAGGCAGTAGGCTTGGAATCCCAGGATGCTGCTTTTCAAGATTAAAGAGTAGTTTATTGCTTCTTGAATAGAAGATTTCAACAAGAGGCTAATCTGAACAATGTCCATAGGGTCAAAAAAGTGGGTTTTTCATTGGGTACGTTAACAAAAATTAATTGTATTTAACCACTAAAATATTTACTGTTTTATTGAATAAAATTGTACTCTTCACATGTAAATTAGACCAATATTAAATCATTTTTAATTCAGTGTTTTCATCAAGAGTAATTTATTTTGATTGAAAGTTTTAATATGACTCTCAGTTTAAATTCATTCAAACACGTTTTTTAATAACGTTAAGATTGTGACAATTTATCCTTAGCAAAGTCATATCATAGACTACATTTCTTTTGGTTACTAAAGTTACAATAAAAGCCTAAATGAATTTTAGAAATATCAATAACTGTAATTGCCGCCAAAACACTACATCTCTTAAAAATTTCATAGCTACAGTTATTGTGGCTGTTAAGCTGCAGCTGTCCACATTGACGTTTTTATGCTGACACCCCCAGGTAATCTTCATTATGGGAAATGCCGTGAGAAAATAAAGTGTAGTGAATTAAGAAACATATTAAGAATGCTATAGAAATGCTGTCATTTGCTTACATTTATGTCTTGTTTCACATCAGTTATACTTTTGAATGCAAATAAATGAGTGAGATTATGGTATATTTTACCCCTGAGATAGGCAAGGGAAAATCCTTTAGGATTACTTTAGTATTCTGAACATCTAGTCTTGTGCTTGGTGCTGTATAAAGTCCTACACTCTTGAAGGCTGAAAATGAGTTTCTTTAACATTAAAACTTTTCAGGGATGGGACTTTAAGAGATTGGTCTGTGTCAAGAGGAAAATACGATGATGATGTTAAAGCATGATAATTAGCTAATTATGAGACTGCTAGAGGAACTGACTATTTCCAAAGAGGAGCTGGTGCATCTGTAGTAAACAGGGCATGCAGGAGAACAGCTGTTCTACTTTTCTTCTAAAGGCAACTTGTGTCAGTCGGCCTGGTGACTCACAGCCAGACGTGGTCAGCGGAAAGGGGAAAGGCCAGAATTCAGCACACACTCTTAGTAATATCTCTTCAGTTGTGTGGCTCTTGCTTTTCTCTTGTTACTGTTACTGGAGCAGTGTTGCTGTGCAGACATGCAGGGAAAAATATCTTCTGGCTAATGTAGCAAGGAACACCAGGGTTGCGGAGAGGTAAAGTGGATCAGTGACAGACTATCAGGCGCTAAATGCTAAGTTGAGGATTCAGCGCAAGGTAGTGTTATCATCATCTCCAACTGTCCTTCATAGTGACTATTCCCAGCTAAACCCAGAGGCCTGGATTAGGTCACCGGTCTCTGGGGTAGTGCTGAAGGTCTCAGAGACTTGATCCCCCTCAGCAGCTGTGGCTTCAGTGTATTTTTTGTCATACTCAGCAGTAACTGCCCTAGTTGAGAGCTGTTCCACGCTGGCACTGGCAGAAGCCTGGAGCGGTCACCCACCTGGTGGAACAGCTAGGTCACGGCAGAGCCACTTTCTTTGAAGGCTGTTCAGTGAAATTGCACCTATTTTTAGCTTTTCATACCTAGAATCAGAAAATAGAAGTAAGCTTTGCTTAAATGCAGATTAAAGGCATAGGAAATGAGCCTTTTCTGATTTCTTAGCAAGAAAGAAACTGCATGATTTTCTTGTTTTACTCTTTCAAGGTTTTGGAGCTGCAGAAGCTGCAGCCCATCCAGTCTTTTTGCATGCTAACAAAAATTCTCCTTTGCATGTATTAAAATAGGATGTGTAAATATAATCAAATAATTTTTTCTCATTTTCTGTAGTTAATGTTTTGCACTTTTGACATCACTAATACAATATCTGCATGAAGTAATAGCTTGGAAACAAGAAGTCTTAATAGCTATTTTAGGGTCACTATTCCCTATGTGTATGCCTGCTGCTTCAGGGAAAGAATTAAATCTCAGGTTGTGGGAGATAAGTGCCATAACTGTATTTTCTTGGCTTTTTTTGCATAGTTTGTGGACTATAGTTTTTTTAATAGCACTTCCTTCAGTTACTGTGAGGGACTGGGAGGCAAGGCTAGTAGAGCTGCTGCTCGCCATGTCTCCCAAGAGTCAGCCATGCAGCTGAGTTGCTGGATGTTGTGGCTATCAGTGCACAAAACAGTCGATAAAAAGAGTCAAACCAAAAATAAAGTTAACTAAAAAATAAGTGGTGTTTTTCTCAAGTTGGATCCGTTTTCATACATGAACTGTCTTTGAAGTATCTGAGTCAGTCAGTCTCTCATTGTTTCAGAGTTATAAATTTAAAAAGGATTAAATATTACCTTTCCTGGAAGACGTTTTCTTAGAGCATCCTAACTGCTCTTTAAAATGACAAATCTGAGACACAAATGAAGATATATTTTGGCTCGCTCACTGAGTACACCTTTCATTCTAAGCTCAAGTGTGTAATCATCTACATCAGTCTTAATTTACTTGCAGAGACTTGTGGTACTAACTGCATTTATTTCATCTGTTAGGATGTGCCAATTAAATCCACACATACAGACCATAAAAAGTTAGATCAAAAAAGTAATGCCGAATGCTTCAGTTTAGCAAATTAGAATAATCTGTAAGGGATTCTTAGCTGTCTAAGACAGAAAACATATTGTGCTTCAAAAAGGCAAACTATATTAAACGCTCAGCTTGGTTCCTGACTGTATTTTAAAAAGAAAAAAAAAATGGTGCTCATTACTGTTTTGGATGCAGAATTTCTTTCTTGGGTATTGCAATAAGTGGGAAATGGGCTCAGTATCTGAATACAATCTTATATTAAGAAAGATTTAATTGTGTGATATATGGCTTTCATTCTGCACTTGCAGGATAAAATTGTACTTAGATTAGTGACCATGGACAGAAGAAAAGTAGATTTCTCAAAGGTCATGCTTCTGTTTTCAAGAGACTTTGGTGATACAGTAAAGGCTGTGCTTGTGAAGTGTTTAGGCACAGTAATGAAATTTAACTCAGACTTGTATGGATTTTTTTTTCTTTGTTCAATATAGTACCCTGTAATTAAGTCAAATTATGAGTTAGTGCTGTTTCTCTCTTGAAAGTTTGACTTACAGAGAAGGGGTCGACTGACCACCTGGCCAGTCTGGTCTAGCAGTGTTTGTCTTCCCTTTGCTTCAGCGATTGGTGGGAATGTTTTCATTTTTCTATCAAAAATAATGAAGTTTTAACACAGTATCTTGCATCGAGTTCAAAGCTTTTCAGAAACTGAATGACTTCCTCAAGCTCTGCACGTTGTTACAGTCATAAGAACAAATTACTGCTCTTTCTTTCAGCTGAGTGGGGAAAATCAAAGACCAAAAAGCCTGCAGACCTTGGGGAGATACAATAGCAGAGCTTCAATTCTGCAGTTGGTGTAATTATATCAATAGAATAATAAATACAAAGTATATCAGAATTTTTCTTTATGATAACTGGGTTCTGGATATATTAGTTCAAATTCTAATTTTTTAGGTATCTCATGATTTCAAGAGAAGTCTAACATTGGTCAAACTAATTGCAGAAACTGTTGGTTCAATTCCTTAAGAGCTATGAGCTTTTGTTAATCTGCAGGAAGTTTTCCTCTTGGTTGTTTCTGGACCACTTTTTCCAACGTACACTAGAGGGCAATCTGCTTCTTCCCAGGGGAGGCTGAAGCTCCGTTGCTCACTGCTGGACATTCATGTTGGGAAACAGGATTAGGGAAGTTGTACAAATACTGCCTTGCTTGTCAATTGTGTTTAGTTTGAATTTGATTTGCTGTCACTTTAGAAGTTTTTTAAGCTGAAATTGTTTTGATTTTAATGTGACAAGTATGTGTTTTCTGCTAGTGTTTTCTTTCACGTTTCAAACCTTATCTTAACTCAGTCAGATAACACAACCAAGTTCTGATGTGTGTTAGTTCCAGTAGTGACATGATCTGATGCAGTGACTGTCGGCATTTGTCAATTTGAATCGTTTATCTTTCCCTGGAACTCAGAGCAATAACTGACGATTCATGCCTGGTAGCACGACACTGTGGTACTGAACAAAAACAAATGCATTTTTATGCTGTGCCTCCAGTATCATCTGCTTTTTTGGGTCTGTTAGTCTGAGAGCATTATTGTTATTTTCCTAATTCAACCATTTAGAAGATTGCTATTCTAAGGCAGAGATTTTCTTACCTGTGTTTGGTAATATAAAAGTATCTGTGGGGATTATTTTTGTATGCACTTTTTGTATTATTTTGTTTGGTTGGGTGCTTTTGCAACTTACCAGGGTGTGTGATTTCATGTAATGAAATAAGAACAATCAGAGAGATGACAAACAAATAGTAGCAACTCATTCATTTTTCATCAGAAACCTGAAGACTGGTCCTCTTTTTTTCTTTTTTTCTTTTTCTTTCCTGTGCATATGCTGCTTTTTCCATTATTTTTTTTTTTTTGCTTCTGAAGACATAAGAACTTGAGGTCAAAATACATTGCTGTGAAGCTGTCTCTATGAACCTGTCTGGTATATGCTTTCTTGTTAGTTTTTCAGTGCTTTTTTTTTTTTGGTTTTGCAGTTATTGTAACTCACATGCATTTGGAAATGATGGTCTTTATTTTCACTTAATAAAACAGCACCACAGTTCCATGTTTGTGACTGCTTCCGTAAAGGCAAGCTGTAAGTATTTTTTTTACTATACTGGTAAAAAGCTGATCTAGAAAGCCACTGTAGTCATCTTTGATGTGCAAGAAAGAGTATATGCTTGTTTGTGAGTGTTGAGTTCCTTTCCTGTTCTCTTGTTTCTGCTCCAAGTTTTTCAAACAAATTTGACAGAGGCATAGGAGCCTTTAAATGAAGTACCTGCAAATATCAGGCTGGAGGGTGTCATTGTGCCAGCAGTGTCTGCTCTTAACATCGTTGAGCCAAATGTTTGGGTCAAGTCTTAAAGACTTAGAGCAGTACATGGGTTGTTCTGTAGTGTCTTCTGGATTGTTTTGCCAGGTTTGAAGGTTAATATGTTGTGAGATAGCACCAGTTTTGTGAGCAGTTGTTTGAGAAATTTTAACAGTGACTTCTATCTCCATTCTTCTGCCTAGTTAGGTCAGGATATAAATCAAGGTCATGAAAGTATTTAAATTTTGTTTCTACATAATGATATCTCTTAGTTTTGGAACGACTTTGTTTATGTTTCCTGACATGGATAAAATTAGACCAGTAGCTTTGAAAACACTCACTTATCCCATAAGCTTAAAGCACTTTGTGCTTAGCAAGACCGGAAATAAAATGCATTTTGCCTGTCAGCTTCTCTGTGCAGTTTGTCTTTTTCAAGTATTCAAATGTGAAAATTATATAAGTCTTTTCTCTCCCTAAATGTATATTTTTCTTTGTACCTATATTTTACAGAAAAAAGTGAGTTAAATAACTTTTAAAAGAGTGAATTTGTCACATTTAAAAAAAAATAGATTATAAATCCATTTTTCCAGAGGGTGGATTTTTCTTTTAGTTCATTTACCCTGCCATATTTCTGCTGTTACAGCTGTCCAGCCAACGGTAAGAGCCCAAGGCATCAGGAAGCTGTTTGTGTAATGGGTGAATGGCAGAGGTAAACTGTTACCAGGATGGAAGTACAACTGTTCACTCAGCTGTAATGTTTGTTCAGAAACTGCAAGTGTACTGGAAAACTAGTGCATCCCATTAAGCCTCTTTTGTCTAGTTACTGCAGAACTTCTGGGGTATATTTTCTCAGTAAAGCAAATACTGGATGGATGACTTTCCCAGCATCTCATTTAGGAGGCTCCTTGTAGCTTAATACTGAAGATTTCAGTGCTAGGCGGCTTATTAGGTTTTTAGCCTCAATCTTCCTCTTGCTTCTTTTCATACTATCACTGCTATTTATAGTTCTTTGGAACCTGAACAATTTCAGTTTCTATGTTTTATGTTTCAGATGCTTTTAGACTGCCAGGGCTTATTCTTCAGCCTCATTCAGGCCAGCACCTTTAATTATGAGTATGGAAAAAGTATTCAAATAATGATGTCTACAATGCCTTTAATTGCAGTACATGCTTCATTTGAAAGTGTTTTGTCTGGCTTGAGGAGGACAGGACTGTTCACTGGGGAGAGAAGAGGGTTTTGGTAGGAAGAAACTTCACTGATAGATGTATCTAAGGTATCTGCAAGGAGGCATGCAGTCATTTCATCCTTTCAGATGCAGCAATCCTCTTATTAGATGAAATATGTCTGCTTTTGCGCTGCATGAAGAGCAATAGCATGAGAGTGTTCTTAATCTGTTCTACAACTTACCACTTTCTGTAGGGATTTTATCAGGCCGTACACTCCGTTTGGTGCGACTGCAATGAATGCAGTTTCAGCAGTGAATAACAGCAAAATCCAAGTTGTCTGTAAAGTGCTTTTGGTAGTTCAATACTTATTTGTTCAGGTTCTGTAATCGTTTCCTTCCAGACAGTAAGTGTACACTTTGTTGTTACAAGTAAATGGTTTTGTTTGGGTCACTAAAGCAAACACAAGTCCGTAGTTGTTTTAGATGTTGAAGATCCTTTGGTGCCCTTTCTAAGAGGGGACACAGGACAAGAAAATAATTCTGGATGTAGTCTGTACAGAGTCCAAATACAACACCTAGTCACCATAATTTCAAAATGTCAAATATTAACTCTCCTAACGATGACTGCTCAGCATCTTTGGACCCCATCAGCTCAAAGATAGTGATGTTTCCAACTGAGTTTTCTGTAATGTTTGTATGCTCCTGAACATTTCTCGAGGTGAAAAACATTTTGATATTTGTTTAAATTAACAAAAATATTTTTGTAATACTTAATCTTTATTTCTTTGTTGTTTTATTTTTGTTCTTGCCTTTTTTAAATTAATGTTTGGGAACTTAACATTGCCAGTTTCTTTTAATGGTGTTGACTGTTAATTACATAGCATTAGAATTGTTGTCTATAGATAATCGTAATTAGCTGTAAAATTACTAAAACTTATGATTGTTCAGAAGTGCATGTGCATTTTGTCAAATATTTCGAGCATTTAGGTGCATAATTTTCTCCTCCAGTGGATTAATACTTAAATTCATCACATCTGAGATTTTTTTTATTTATTCTTTTACTTCTTGATGAATAATTCAATGTAGTATTCACATAGTATCTTTTCCATGCAATAATTGAATGTTGACTCATTGTGTCCCTTACAGGAAGTGGCAAAGAGAGCGTTTGAAGGACAAAGAACGTTCTGTGGCTGAGGAACTTTCTGATGAAAGTGACACTGAATTTGAAGAGGGTTTCAAAGTTCCAGGATTTCTCTTCAAAAAGCTTTTTAAGTAAGTATTCTATACTTTATTTTAACATTAGGCTGCTGTATGCTGTTAATAACGATATCAGTAGTAACAGTGGTGGTGATTTCTAGATGCCTTGTCCTACAACTTTGGGTACCATTAGTTCTGTTAAAAGAAAAAAAAAAAAAAAAAGCTTTAAAAGCCCTACTCGACCAAACCTCAAAGTTGGCTATTTAAGCACAAAATGCTGTTTTATGGAAATACAATTAATAAGTATTGTAAATGCATATTAGCTAAACCAAGAGTTGAAAAGCTCTCCTTGTCTCCTTTTTTAAATGTTTTCTTTTATTGGTATGTGCTTTCTTTTAGTTCAGGTGCAGAGTGATATAACAATGGTTTGACTTTACTTTGAAGATATGGTGTTGGCAATTGGTCATAAATGAAAACAAGGAATCTAAGTGTTTCTGTGATTGGGTTGAAGTTTCCTTCCAGCAAAAAATACAGCCAGCTTTTTCTTTGAGTAGTTTTATACAGTCATATTATGAGATCTTTAAAATGTTACTGGTAAAAACGTTCAGATGTGGAGAGTGCATTCTTAATTCCTTTAGTATTTAATGATGGATTACAGATCTGGGCAAGACTGCTTTCCATTCCAGTTTTTTGATAGTTTTGAGTTTTGTTGTGTCCAGTGACACTTTCAAGTAACTCATCTTAATCTCAAAAAGCTGTTTATAAAAGGCAGTCTAAACAAGTTAGCTGCTGACAAGTTTATTTCATCCATAAGTTTTCTCTAACTTCCATGTGTCATTGGCTTGATATCATTTTTGTTGGCAACATTTCACTCAAGGAAAACCATCTCCTCTTTCAAGAGCTAACTCTAAAATCTTACAATTAACCTAGCAGAAAGCTATAGTTTCTTACAGGCTTACATAGTAACCCTTCCAACAGGGCCACTTAGTCTTAACCTCAAAGAAATTATTATTGTTGTCCTGCAATTCTTCAGAAGGAAAGCACTAGCTCTGAAATGGAAATGAATTAATGACATAGTTGCCAGGACCATACACAGCCAATATGTGGTCTCTGGTTGTTTATGCAACAGTACTGCAGGAGTAATCATCCTGAGAACGGATGTGTGGTCTGAGCAACCCAAAGGGAATCGAAATAAGGCAGACAACTAGAAATTAATCTTAAAGATATCAGCCTCACTAATGAAGGGTATCCCTGCAAGCATGAGTCAGTTGGCAAGACTTCTTAAGTGGTTAGAAAGATCAATTGAGTTGAATGATTTGTCTGACTTGTAACTTAAATGCTGAAACCTCCAGTGTAGGAAGGCCCATGGTCAATAGTCATTAAACTTTGAGTTCTGAACAAGTTCAGTAGAAAACATGGAAGTATATTGATCCAAGGAGGAGGTGTATCACACTATTTTGTAAGTGATCTTTCTGCATATGTGAATTGAATTTCAAAGAGAAGTTAGCTCACTAGAAATATCAGACCCTTAAGCTGGTTGTCTGTTTTTTAGGTTTTTTTTTTTTCTTTTTGGTTGGTTGCTTTTCATTTTTTATTTCTGTGGTTTTGTTTATTTCTTGTAAATCTGTTCAAGTAGAAAATCTTGTTTCTTCCCCATGTACTTCTGTCTGCTTTGAGGAACACTCAGCAACATTTACTTAGCTAGTACCACTGGTGCTGCCCTGGACTAAAACTGTGGTAAGCAAGACTGACTTAAAAGCATCTGCATTTAACCTGAGAAAATTCTGTGTAAGGAGGAAACCAGGTTTCTTTCTTACATACTTTGAGTGCATGGTTTCCTAACAACTGCAGTGCTATTGCATCTCAGTAAAATAGCAGCTATACTCTGCTAGCTACGGTTATGAATTTCTGAGGGATGCATTGTAGTGTATTTACTTAATGTGAATTTCAGTGCAAATGTAACTGTTTCAAAGACTGGGCAACATTTTTGTTTTACTTATACAGTATTTTTAAGTTAAAAACAGAACACGGAAATTGGCTCATTGAAAGGGTAAGAGTGAAGAGAATGGATTATCTCTCTATGGTAACCATAAATAAATTATTTGAGAGAAACTTGTAAATTTTTTTAAACTTTTCAATAGTTGCAATTGCAATATTCTAAGTTTGGATGTTTCTACAAAGTGTTGGTGTGATAAAGCACCTTAACTGTCCACACGAGCTAATGTTAATATTTTTCCATATGTACTTTCAAAGTCACTTAAAGTAATGTCCTGTCCGTGAAAAAATGCATTTTGGGAAATGCTTGTAGCAGAAACAAGTTGCAAGCATGCTTTGTGTGTAATCATTTGCATTCTTCTTTTGTGTAGTGGGAGATGTGTGGGTCTTTACAAAGGCTAAGAAGTACGCTTCTGTAAGATCATATTTGGCTGTAGAAGTATATGTGAAGTGGTGAAGTGAGTTGAAATGCTGTTACACTCCACCTTTTCTAAAGACTGACAATATAGAATTTTAGAGCCATATAGATGGACCCTGTCTGCACAGGGTTTTAGAAACAAATTTAGAGGTCATTACTTACAAACATGTTCCTGATATTGTTTGACACATTCTAAGGTACTCATCCCTGGACTGGCATACAGCGTTCTTGTGTAGAGAAGAATGTGGGAGTTGAAGTCATTTATCTAGCTTCACGATTGTACCTTAGTGCTGTATCCAGAAAATCTATGCAGTTAAAGTTCCACTTTAAACAGACATTTGAAATCTTGTGTGGAATGTCTTTTCTGCATAGGGAATAGGAAAAAACACCAAAGATGAATAGTGCTGTATTTCCTTAATAATAAGTAATATTCAGAACTTTGAAGTATCAAAGGTTTATTTAAGAAAAAAAAGACTTAATTATTGTTCAGGTTTGTTTGGAAATCTCTGGAAGTTTGCCTTAGTGCTCCAGATTAACTTAGGAAGGGAGAAGCACTTTGTGATCCAGAATTACTGGGAATTTCATTTCACTGCGGAAAGATGCTTGATTATTGCTACTCTCTTTCCATTATTTGAGGGGAAAAAAAATCTTTTTGTATTTTTTTCTTCGTAGCTCAAAGGGTTTCCTTGTAAATTAAATTCTATTAATGTGCCTACTTATGCCTGTTACAATCAATAGTTACTATTAATACATTATATTTTGTTCACCTGAATATGTTTGATGAAAACACCTGCATCTTCTCCATTTTTAAATATCCATGGAAGAGAATTTCTCCAAAACTTTGTTTATTAAATATATTCTTGTTATTTTTTAGAAGATAGAGGCAGAGGGAGAAAGGTGCTTATAAATGCAGCTAGATTTTTAGCACTGTCTGTAATCCAAAGAAATGTTACAAAAAATGGTATCAAGGAATTGTCTTCTAAAGATACATTCTGGAAATTAGTCTGAAGTAGCTTCTGACTTCTGTTTTTTCTCCAATTCTTCAATATTTCCATAAGAAGATATTCTGACCTTCATAAAATATTGTCTTCATCTGCTTAGAGCTACTCCTGGAAACTATTTTGTAGTTGTTTAATTTAGATTCTTGTGTTTTTAAGGTCAATTCATTGATAATAAAAGGGCTTTTTACAGACTTCTTGGTATAATGCATTTGAGGTGCCAGCAGATAGTATGTTGTCTGAACCGTTAGATGTGTTCTTTGATCCCTTTTCTCTAACTACTCAGGCCATTTGATTGTTTCCTTTCAGCGTTAATCTAAATCCATATAGATCACAACATAAAATGATTTTTGATAGGACTTAGCAGACACAAGTGTCGTTAGTTGTCAGTAGTCCTAAACATTCTTCTCTGAAAGAGAGAAACACGATCTTGAAATGTGCATCTGAGAATACCCCAGAATGAGCAATCCCTATTTTACGAAAAGAAAAGCCTGTTTTGTTCTTCGCTGTGCTTGGCACACCAGCAATGTGTGCCACCAGGAGAATAGTACTGGTAGTGTTGATCTTCTATGTCACAAGACACAGAAATGCTGAAACATGTATTTTTTTTTTTCAAAATTATTGAAATATGCTGTTGTTTCACTTTTTTTCTTGTTCTCAGTTTAAACTCCCATTTCCAAAATGTTTTATTCCTGACACTGTCATCATTTCATATCACTGTAAAAAAACAAAAAACAAAAAACCAAGATGTTTTAAAATGATTCTTAGTCCAGCAGCCCACACCCACCTTTTTAGCTTGCTGTTGTAGATGTTGTTTGCTAATCGTCTTCTTTTAATTGGGATATATTTTACATTGTTGCTTATGCAATTTCCAGTGAGTGACTGGGAACAGAAGCTATCCTGATGTTCTCACATAATAATACTCTGCTGCATCTCATTCACTGGAATCATTTCTATTGTTTTGCCTTCCAACGCAGTTTCCCTTGTTGTCTTTTTTCTTCATTGAAAGAGATTAAATTTTAGTAAATGAATTTATGTGAGAAGAAAGTGTATTGTGACAAATGCGATCAGTTTTCAGAGTGGAATGTAAAGTCTGCACCACTTACAAGTCAAACTTTTCCTTCAGCTTAAGGTATATGTTCCAATAATGTAATTGATTAGACCCCTGCATGTCTTCTGACAATATATGGCTTTGTTAGAGTAGCTTTCCAAGTTATTTTTAACACTTACAATATACATGAAATAAAATACCCTCTAATTACCATGACTATCAGTTTAATTAGAAATGTTTTAGTATTGCATAAAAAATGAAAGTCACATGTAATGTTTGAGTGTATCAAAAATGTATGACCTAGTAAATAGAGCACTCATGTAAAACACACATCCAGCATGTTACTGTAACTGGTGTAAGAACCCTGCCAAATGATTAATTCATGAGTACTTTCTGTTATGATCTTTATTATCAAACATTTGCCATCTTCTTTTTCCTTGTTTTTAGGTACCAGCAGACAGGTGTTAGGTGGCTCTGGGAATTGCACTGCCAGCAGGCAGGAGGAATTCTGGGAGATGAGATGGGATTGGGCAAGACCATCCAGATAATTGCCTTCTTGGCAGGTCTGAGCTACAGCAAGATCAGGACTCGTGGTTCAAATTACAGGCAAGTGCTCCTCTGCAGACTGTCAGTCTGTGGAGCTCAATTAATATTTCATCAGATGTATTGCTGGTGGAGGAGGGTCCTGTGAATTATTAATGACATTTCAATTACAATATTCCTTTAATTCTTTTAGTGGGGGACATCAAAGGAAAAATTTTACGAGACAATGGAGCTGTAGGGCAGGAAAAATTAAACATGTAACACTTTTAATGAATTCCAGGCATTGATGCTTCATTTTGCAGATGAGCCACACTAGATATTTTGGGTCAATACAGTGTCTAAGGTTGGTTTCCACAAATGGATTGTTTACAAACTCAATTACATTAATATCAATAGTTTACACAATATGGAATTTTAAATTAGATGTAATACCTTTAGTTCCATTTATTAAATTTTACATTAAAATATTTGTTCTGGCAAGACACCAGGTGAATGCTTTACAGGAAGTCACAAGCTGATTTGTGATGGAAGTTAAAGTTCCTGATCTGCAGGGAATTACCTATGCCAAAAAAATAGTAGTACTAATAAAAACTGTAACTTACACAGAGGAATTTCCATCTTTGTTACTGTTTAAAACTGTATTAGAGTAACTGGCTGTTCTTGCAAGAGCTGTCATGCTCTTCCTTTATTACTGAAGAATACTTTGAAATTCTGTCTTTATAGGTGAAATTACCGGAAAAGGTACTTGTTGGTGTTCTTGGATTTACAGATGCATGCATGAATGATACTTGAGTTTTCTAGTTCTGGTGGCCTATTTATCTGATGTAAATTATGATATGTAATTAAGCAAATATTGCAGCAGTATAGTGAACAAAGCAAAAAAAAAAAACAAAAAACTTTATAGTGAGCCATTTAAATTATGTACAGCATATACAATGACTTGTAAAATAATGCATTAAAAGGAAAACATGGAAGACTTACATTCTTCAGTTGATTCCTGATGTAGTCTTTGTATAAAAAAACTGCTCTGCTGTACTCCGTCACTCAAGCCAGTTGATTTACTTGGATATGACTGCCTCTTCTAAGGTGGCTTCTCTACAGATTACTTTATGCTGGTATATTTGCTGGTATATATCTGCCTTTGTTGGAGGACTGTTGAGTGCATAGAAATGTTTCAGGAACATCTCTTGACATTGCTACGCAGTTTCAGCTTAAGATCTAAGATACTAAAGTGAGACTACAATGAAATGTTGAAGATGCCAAAATATAAACACTGAAGTTGCCACATTCTTTCTGTATATAAGATCATGTATTCTGGTTCTTTGTTTTGGTTTGAGTTGGTTTTTTGTTTGGTTGGTTGCTTGGTTTGGTTTCTGGTGCATTTAATTAACAAATCCTCCACAACAGTAACTCTGTGGGGAAAAAATAAGCTTTTTTTTTTTTTTTTTTGTGAAACTTCTTACTTGTCTATGTGTTGTAAGGCAGAGCATCAAAACATCTTGATCTGTCCACAGTCAAGTATTTTCTGCAGCGCTACTCGGAATGAGGAATGCGCTAAATCTGGCTGGCTAGCTCCTGCTTGAGAGCCATGTTGTTTAGTAAGCAGAAGACCCCATGGTCAGTCTGGTTGAGAAGCAGGCATTGTTAAGAGTGGTCACAGTTGTGTTGTCAACTTGTCTGAGTGACTTCCAGCTCACCTCTTATCTCATTGCCTTGATGTACAGAGGGAGCTCATGTACTGCTGTATGAATCTGGCATTGCAGACTTTCCCATAGTGTTTGTCAGCCTCAGCTCTCATTCTGTAGAATGGAGATAACTGTATGTTCCTTACTGTGCAGAATTGTGAAGGTTGTTGTGTTTGGAAACACTTGAGAATGAAAACAATTAGGCTATTCTTGAACATTCAAAATATGCAGCTTTATTTTTTGTGACATTTTCTGAAGAAATATTCTTCAAAATAAGGTGGCAGAAATTTTGTTTTGTAAACTGATCTGATTCTGAGATTTATAGAGGGGAAAGATCTTTTGTTATATAAGTTGAGGTAGAAGCAGCAAATGAGTTTTCACACCAATGGTCTGTTCACAAATATCTGTATGCTTTGAATAACCCATCTCTACCCTGTATTTGGATAGAAGTCTGTTGTTGAAACTTGATGAAGAGCTTGTGAGTCCATGAGTTTGTTGCCTTTTTTCCAAGTACATTATTTTTGTAATTTTTCAGTGTATCAGGTTATTTTAATAAGACACATAATATAGAGTAGAGTATTTATTTCATGTTAAAGATTTTGGATTGGTTTTGTTTCTTGGTTAGGTACCAGGGATTGGGTCCAACAGTGATTGTTTGTCCAGCTACTGTGATGCATCAGTGGGTAAAAGAATTCCACACATGGTGGCCTCCATTTAGGGTTGCCATTCTCCATGAAACTGGTTCTTACACCAACAAAAAGGTAATAATTGATATTCATTTTGTAATTCCAGGAACTTCTCTGTTTTCTGCACCAGCAAAAAAAAAAAAAAAAAAAAAAAAAGTGTCCTATGTCCCTGAATGTTTCTGTGCAAGCTTGTATTCTTTGATTCTTTTTAAAGGTTACTATGTTCACTGTCTTGTATAGATTTGTTAGGTAACTGGGCAAAAAGAGGATAACTGGGTGTACATTTATAATATAATATGGAATAGAACTGCCTAAAGAAAGTAAATGTTATAACAGGCTTCTTCTTCAGAATGCTTTGCTTGACTGAAGTCAATACTGCCCTAGCTAAACTGCTTTCAAACCAAACTGCATGTACTTTGGGCTTGCTGTGGAGCCCCTGCAATGTCAGACATAACTCAGCTTATTATGGAATCAAAGTGCATCATGGTTTTAATGTTAACATGCTCTTTTTTTTTTTTTTTTTTTTAAGTCTAACCATTTAGAGTAGCCAACACACTGTAATATCTAACCTTCTTTTACAATGGTGCTCATGTAATTGTAACTAATTGATGTGATTTGGTCTGAGAAGATTTGAAGCCTTTCTGTTGAAGGTGGGCATATCTGAGGTTTAATCACTGGGAGTGCTTGTCTGTAAGAATGGAAAAGACATATTAATTTCTCTTCATTTGGCCAATATGTCAGTTCGTATCACCTGGTTTCTTTTAATGATGATAGTACTTTATTGGTTTTCTTCAAGCAGTGTCTTTTCTGTCTTTTAATTTTATTGGACAATATCTTAATATGAATGTTCTTATTCCATTTCTTCAGATGAAATCTCAGACAAGCCAGACTTGTCAATCCCTGATACCTTGCTTGAACAAAAAAGGGAAAAGTTTAATTTTTGTTTTCTCCTGACTGATTTCAGGTACTAAAAGGATTTGTAGGATTCAGCAAAGCATTTTTAAATTTCTCTTTAAATATTTATTGAATTTTTTGTAATAACATTAAAATGGTATGGTGCTTAATTGCACTTGATTAAACGTATTGTGAGGTAATCAATGCTATTTTACAGTACATGGCAAAAAAAAGAAATAGTACACTCTAATGTGCTAATAGCTTCCTCTTGTTCAATTAACTTGGTATGTCTTCAATCCCTAAAAATGTGTTGCTCTTGGTAACATGTTTGCATGTCTCCCTAAATTAAATTGTGTGTGTTTATTTTGGGGTATTTGTTAATTAACGAACTTGACAAACTGGATCAAATTTTTTGCACATTTTTTGCATTTTTTGCATGGAAAATTAGATCATGTACAATGCAGGTCAAGTGACTTACTACCACCTGTAATTTCCTTTCAGTGTGCACTCTTTCCCAGATATGTTGGTGCTGATGTCATCTCATGATAATTCTGTCTTCTGATTACCTGTGACTTTACAGGAGACTGCTTTGCATATGTCAACTTTTTAGTACTCAGGGACCATTCAGCCCTTATGCTCTTGCTAACAAATGAAAATTGTGATTAGACTGTGTAAGATCACAAATGTGTTGTTAATATTAATTTTTTGTGGCTAAATTCCAAGACAGTGCACATGTGTGGTCTCAATATTGCACAGATATGCTTGGAATTAAATTGACAGCTCCAGGATTGGCCTATTGTTCTTGATAGTGAACTGTGGCTTATTACCAAGTGTATGAAATTTGTGCTGGACAGTTAGCTGTCAGTTAGCTTGCAAGCAGACAGGATCATGGAACTGAACATTGCTCTTTGTTTTTGGAGTAAGAAAGGTTACTACAGCCTCTGGGCCAACAAAAGGACTGGTGAAAGAAGGCTATTGTCCTCTGAATTAACTGGACATCAGACAATGAATATCTTCATGGATTTTGTGAAATGTTTTAGCTTGTAGTAATTGGGTATTGTGTTGTTCATGATTAAGTACAGTGTTGCAACTTATTCTGTGCAGGCCTGTGGAAGAGGAACAAATGATTTCAGAAAAACAAAGATATATTGATCTTAAAGTTAATGACTGAGAGTAACGGAGGAAAAGAGTTTAGTAATGACAGGTGTACCATAAGGCAAGGCTGTGTTTTGTGGCTGAAAGGGCTAACAGCTGTCATCAGCCTTCAGCTCTCCTCAAGGGAAAGCAGTGTGGTAACTGGTACTTTAGATGATGGAAGGTAGACGCAACAAGAAGTTGGATAGGTTTCGAAGACTTCAGATCTAGTCTGAGGCCATCTGGGTGAAATGTAACACTTGATTTTATTCCCCCTCTGTTTGTGATAACAGAAGATTGTTTGGTTCTTCTGTGATGATTAATGTGAGTAAATTGGATGTCGTGGGAAGAATCAGGTTGAAATAGTAGTCCTCCTCCATAAAGTCAGCTTTCAGTTTGAACATGGTACAGCAATTGTGGCTGTGTCCTTTGGTGCTGTTTTATGCTATTAACCTCCTGCAGTAGTTTACACTCAAACCTGATGTAGCATAAAGTGACTTGAAAATACCGAGAGCTCTGACACCCCTAATAATGAGAGAAAATTAAATAGTATAGCATGTCAAAAATACTTATTTATAGTTTAGAATGGGGAACATGGGGAAGAAAGCCTTCTGTACAGAGAACTTGTATTTAAAAAAAAAAAAAAAAAAAAAGCCTGGTAATACATGAGCATTTGTATAAAACTATACAACCTGAGATGTTCTTCAGTTATCCTGATTTAACATCTCAAATGTGAGAGAAGGCTGTATTTTTGAGATCAAGGCTGAATTTTTAATTTCTCAGTATTTAGCACAAATCTCACTGATGTTATTTCTTCTTTCGGTTGGTAATCTGGTCCAGTCTGTAAAGCCTTACGTACATATTCATTTATTCTAGTCAAACGTTGAACAAAATATAGCCCACAAAAGCAATTATCCCTTCATGATGCTTGCACCTACTTGAAGATGACTTTGCACACTGTAGATTTTAAGGCTTCTACCCTCACAGTAGATAACAAAGATTGAGGTTCTTGGCATGACTGATTATAAAGCCTATAATTTAGCTGAATACACTGTTTCTGTGCTAGGGATTAAACTCAGATAAACTTTGTATCATGCCACAACAAATAACATTCCTCTTAAATATGTAGTAAGTGCTCTAGCTCATTTTATTGCAACATTTACATTATTAAACATTGTAATGTGTTCTTTTGAAGCCTCTTCATGGTGCCATTTAGATTGTTTTGTTGGGGGTAGGGAAATATTAGAGGTTTTATAGGCTGAATTTATGGATCTCTGGGCTTAATGGTTGGTTATGAGATAGTGAAAAGACTGCTGAACAGTGCACTTTTGATTGATAAGTGATATAGTTGTGCAAGTGACTAGGTATCATCTTGGTGAGTTCATGTGTGCCTTAAAGGTATGTGAAAGTTTAGAGAATTTCACATCTATCACTAGTCTAATCCTTTGGGTCTGGTGTTACATGCATATTTCTATTTAAGAATATTAACATTATAGTACATAATATTATGGAAGAGTTCATGTTCTCTTAAGTATTTTTTAAGAAGACTACTTTAACAGCTAAAATGACAAATCTGATTTCTGTATCTGCATCATTCAAAACAATTGTGGTTTTGTAGCTTCAGAAACCAACTCGTAGCTACTGCAAGGTCATCAGCAGGATGAAAAAGCTTTCTTCAAGGTTTGTCCATAGAATACATCACTGAAACATTTTAGCCTTAAGCAATGGTATTTGCTGAAAATCTTCTAGTCTTTGTACAGTACGTGCATCCCAGAGAAGAAGTCAATGATCAACACAATCAGTGGTATCACCATCTTAGGTGGAAATACTATCCTTGAATTGTAAAAGCCTGAAATACTGTGCTGAACAAAACTATAATATCAGCTTTATTCCATCTATTTGAATGTTCTTGTGTTCATTAGCATCTTTTTAAGTACTGGACTTCAGAATTTCAAAGCTAGACAACAACTGTCTTATCTTTTGGCATTGTCAGGATTTGTTTCTGAGCTGAACTTATTCTTGTATTTTTTTTTCATTTTAACAGTGTATACCTGAAATATTTCACTGAAATGCATTCCCAAGAAAATAAATATAAAAATAATATATGTCTGAATCTAACCGAACAGGAACTGTGAATTAAAGAATACATGATAAAATAGCATAAATTCTGAAGTGCCACAGCTTCAAAACAGCATGTGCAACATTAAATCCATTATCATGTTTTAAAAGGTTCTAAATTATTCCAAGAGCTTCAACTTAATGATAAGGCGACCTCCAAGAAAGTCCCCAGTACAGTAAAACAACAGTTAATAGGCGCTGTAGTATGAGCTGTTAAAATTGTGGTGTTGTATTTCTTCGTTGTCAGCAGAAATCCTTGTTTATTAAAAATTTAGCTTGAAGGAAACTTTAATTAATTACAGGTTCAGTAAATCCTGACTAGGATTCTGCTGTGGTGTGTTTACAGTCAATGGCCTTCATGTGCCTGTGTTTCACTTCTGTTCTCCCTGGTACCTGACAGCGTGATTTATGGCTGTTGCTTTCTGCTAGTCCACTGCTTGCCCTCTAGGAGGGATTGGTCTCTTGAGCCTCCATAATAACAGCAGCACTTTCACGAAACATCTTTTAATGACAACAGTGTAGCATTCCGTAAGTCAGGCTAATTGCAGACATACCCTATTAATTGCAAAAACTAGGAGAGGTTACATATTTTACAAGCTTTTAATTTGAAATCGCCCGAGATGATTTGTCTTAAGTGTTTGGGTAGAGATGTGTGTGATATTCTATGATAGGCCACTGCCGAGGCTGTAGGACACCGCTGCAGACTGTGGGCAGTGCACCAGGTAGAATTTAGCTTTGGATGTTCCTGCCTAGAATTCCTACTGTATCTGTAATGTATGTTGTTATAAAGATTGTCTATTTTTTTTTTTTTTTGACAGTTGTGATGCCAATATTATTTAATGCCTCAAGTTGTTTCAGGAGGTGATGATCAGAAAGTAGAAATTCTTGAACAGTTAATTGCAGAAGTTTTCTTAATCTCGGATTATATCTCTGAGCAAGAAGTTACTGTAAGAAATTTTACAAGAAGAGATCATGAACACACCAGAGTCCATGAAGACTTTTTCCTTATTAAGGCACTTCAAAAAGTGTTCTTAATGTTTTAGAATGTGTAGATGTTTTAGGAATCCTATTATTTTCCTCTCTTGTCTTCCCTTTAACAAATTCTGTGGTGGTTCTACTTTAAGCATATGTATTACATTCATTGTTTGTTTATTACAGAATTACCTGTATGAACTTCAGTTCATCATATTCTGTTTTTACCCATCTGCTAATATGGCATACATTAAATCAATGGTGAAATTTGCTTTCATTTTCCCACTGTAGGCTTAGGTCTTGTGTCAGGGAGGAATATGTGCAGCTCTTGGAAAACTACAGAGTAGCTAGTTAGTGTGCCCTAAAGCTGAATTCCTATGTAAAAAGGCATGAAGGTCATGAAGCTCTAAATACAGGATGTGCTTCAGTTTCCTCAGGATTTGAGGTAACTTGGACATCCTCTGCCTGAAGACAGGGATTACTTCTATATGCAACTTGACTATTGAGAGTAATTTAAAACAAAAGCTGGGAATTGATAGTTACTAGTGCATATGTCTTTCGCATGGGCTGACTTGATTGTTTTTTCAGCATTTATGGCAGCAACTAAAGACCAAGTCCTATTCTCCTACTTGCTGTATAAAACACAATATAGCAGAGAAAAGATAATAGTTAGGATACTCCCCTGGGAGGGATGTAAAAAAAAAAAAAATTAAAAAAATTGGTTTTGTTTTCCCTTTCCTATGCGAGCTTCAACAAACTCAATCATGTTCTGATATGCAAAGATATTTAAGAACCTAACTCCAGTTGGTTTCTGTAGAGGCTAAGCACCTTGATGGATTTACCTAAATCCATGCAAATAAATAAATAACATTCTGTGTTCTTTTCCTTCCTGTATAGTGAAATCACTCTTCTACCAGATTTATACATGAAGGAAAAATTAGATTCTTGAATACTATGGTTGCTGTGAAAGTACTCGATGAAGATGATGAAGACAGGTCCTGCCCTAGATAATTTACTGCTAAAAAGGCTAATAAAAAACTGGGGAAAGAATATAGCTTACTAGAGAAGCACACAATTTGGTTATTATATGTATGTATGTATATACATATGTGTGTGTATATATATATACATATATATACACATATATGTATATATATAAATCCTATTGAAAAGTTAGACAGAATTGAGGATTTAACAACTATTTTGTTGTTTTAGTTTTTCACTTGTTTATTTTATTCTAAAGTTCTTTTATATCCTGGATACAGTACACAAAGTTAGGTTTGTAGAATGCATATAGGAGAATTCGAAGAATGTAATTACTTGGATGAAATTTCATGTTTGAGTTTCAGGTATTGCCTTTGAAAAAAACAAACAAAAAAAACCTGGTTCCTTCTCATCAGGCTTCAGGTCCTGTTCTGTTCTGTTCCGTCACAGTTCCCAAGTGCTTCATTTTTATATAGATAAGCATGTCAGCAAAGACTTTTCTACACTGATCTTTGTGAAGCAGATTTTCTGCTCTTTCAGAACTTTTTGTGTGTACCTTTTGTATGTACTTCATCAAGTCTGAATGTTCAGTCTCATTGCGTTACTGACGCCTTCCCCTTTTTGTTTTTAGGTGAAACTAATTCGAGAAATTGCTTCATGCCATGGAATTTTAATTACGTCTTATTCATACATTCGACTGATGCAAGATAATATCCACAGCTATGACTGGCATTATGTGATTTTGGATGAGGGTCACAAAATCCGAAATCCAAATGCCGCAGTCACACTTGCATGCAAGCAGGTACTTAGTCAAGAACAAAAGGAAGGTTACTTTTTGAGGGGTGGGAGTCGCCTTCCAAAATGTAATAGCCTGTATTATACCAACAACCATTAATAAGGAGTAAAAGCATAAATAGCAGCAGTATGTATTTGACTAATTTAGCTAATTTTTTAAATGAGTTTACATCAGTATTTATAGAGGTAGGACAGAGAAAAACATCAAACGTCAAATTGTGGAGGAATTTGCCATTAGGAACAACTGTCAGATGTTGGTGTTTATTTTCTGCTAACAGTTTACAGATGATATCTCATAGGAGGTTGGTTCTCTCAGGATTATGAGGCCATGTAGTATTTTAAAGTGGGAATTCATCGGTGGTGAAATTGAAAATCCACTGAGGCAGGGAATCGTGTTACACTGTGAGCAATGACAATGGCTTAATTTTGTTTCTGTTTTTATTAATTAATAGTTCCGCACACCCCATCGCATCATCCTGTCTGGTTCCCCTATGCAAAATAACTTGAAGGAACTCTGGTCCCTCTTTGACTTTGTATTCCCAGGGAAACTGGGAACACTACCTGTGTTCATGGAGCAATTTTCTGTTCCAATAACCATGGGAGGATACTCCAATGCCTCGCCTGTGCAGGTAAATGCATTGAAAATTTCACTAGAAACTGTTGTAGTGTTTCAAAACTGATTTTTAAGTGTACTTTTTGCTGTGCGTTCTAGGCACAAACAATAGAGTCATGCATCTGTGTTTCACTTCTGTGTATGTGGAAAAGGTTCAACAAAATGAGACCATTTCTTCTATATAGGGATACAAAATAAACACAAACGTTTCTTGTCAAGAAAGTTGGAATCATTATAAGTATTGTCTGAAATGAAGTAAAGATGTGCAAGTGTGAGGAAAAGACTAATCTCAGATTCTAATGAGATTAAAATTTCATTAAAAGAATAAGTACTCTTATTAATATTTGTAGTTGTGGTTCTCTGACATCTTAAGCACATTTCAAGTTAGCTAATAGTTAAACTGTTAGTAATCTGTAGACTAAAAGTTTTGTAGAAACATCTAAAAATTTGCTGTTAAATATTATTCAAAATATTTTGCACATATACATTTCTAAACTTTTCTTTTCTTTTTGAGCTTAAGTGCTTCCCTTGTCCAAAGCTTAGTAATTTACTTAATTGGACAGCTAATTTGTTTTTTTATATATCAATAATTTATTGTATTCTTTGTTTTGCTTTAAGAAAAATGAAGGTATTTTTAGCCATTATGTACAGTTAATACCCATCTCACACATCCATTACCCATTATAGAACCATATGTTCCATTTGAGGCCAGAGTGACCTTTAGTTTCTGTGATCATGGGGATTTTCTTGTACTGATTTTTTTTTTTTTAATAGTCTCAAGTGGACACTAATCTTCACTTATTGTCTGGTAACCACCATTGCTTCAGGCCTCTTTTTTTTTTCCCTTGATCTTCAGTATGTGTGCTAGCAGTTATTCATGCAGATTTTGGTTCTATGCAAGTTTAAATTCAAATTGGTTTTTTTGTTTTCTTGAAAGAAATCTCATTTCTGGTCTCTAAAATTCCACTAAATTAGTCAATATAAATCAGTGGTATCTAAGGAAAAGTTATTTATGCAGTATTTATTGCAGCTAATGTGAATTTTATTGCAGTTCATGTTGTGTTAAGTAGGTAACTGTAGGACCACATCAATCATAAGCCATCTCATAAAAGAGGGCTTCCCAGTTACTAGTTATTTAATATCGTGTGTTGCTAGAATATCAAGAACCAAAATACAATTATTGACTTTTCTTCCTTTTTCAGGTAAAAACTGCATACAAATGTGCGTGTGTGCTACGGGACGCCATAAACCCTTACCTGCTGCGAAGAATGAAGGCTGATGTTAAAATGAGCCTTTCGCTTCCTGATAAAAATGAGCAGGTTTGCTTGGTGTTACTCTTGGACCTGTGCCCTCTTCCTTCCAAAAGTTCAGACTTTGTGTGCTGATAGCAATTGAAATGCTATTTTAACTATGGATAAGACAGAGAGCTTTTAAGTTGCTTAATCTTTTCCTCTGTTTTCTGAGCGTTAAATGGTCTTAATCTTACAGTCTAAGCATGTACATTCTTATCTAAGAAACAAAGGCTATTTGAAGCTTGTTCAGGCTTGTTTACTACAGTCCTCATAGGTCACAGGTGCACCACAAGTGTTTTAGAATGGTGCATCTCTTGGACACTTCAGCATTGTTTCCTGCTGTAAGAGGGTCAACTTGTGCTGCAAGCATTAGAGGAAATATACAACCACAGTTTTTCGTGTTGCAAGTTAGCTGGACCTGTAAATTATAGTAAGTTTCCAAAACTCTAGCCTTTTGCTCTAGAACTTACTATTTACACTGCAAAGAGGTGGGATGTTTTTTAAGAAATGTTTTGACTCAAAGCTGAGGAGGTTGTAAGGATTATTTAAATAAATGAAATTCCTACAAATACTTGGTACAAGTAAACTCTTCTGCCTCTCACGTTTTGGAGCTTGGGGCTTTCTTATATTTTCCTAACCCTTTTCCTTTCTGTCTCTTCCCTCTAAAAGAGAAGCAGTCATGCCAGTAACTCTTTGTAAGACATAAGAAATTAATAAAGCAGACTCAGTTTCTGCTGTGCAGTCCAATGGTCTTTTTTAATCAAATTTTGAATTTCTATTTACTTACGGTCCTGGACTACTTACTCTAAATAATGTAGTCATAAGTAGATTAAACAAATTTTATTTTTATTATTGTCAGCCATGGGGTACCGTGTAAGTTTGACTTGCATCATAATGTTGAGAGCCTTTCAGGTTGTGAGGAAGTGATTTTTTTCCATTTCAGCCCATGAGACCATCTGAAAAATGATTAGCCTTATAGCGTGAGCATATAATGACAGTACAAGTTGTGTTTTCTAACCTGTTGTTTTCTCATGAGTTACTGACAATTTACAAATTGTAAGGAACATAACAAACACATGGAGGAAAGTGTTTCTTATAAAAGTACTTTTGAGAAAATGCTAATGCTGCATGGTTAGCTCAGTAAAGCTGGAAAATGGCAGCACTTCCAAAACTAAAGCAATATGAGAGGAAAAGGTAAAAACTGTGTAAGGGCACAGGAAAATGTTGAAACTCATCTCAACGTTTATGCTCATTCTCTAAAAATTCTTACAAAGTTTAATTTATAATGATCTCCCTACAGTGTCTTTTTAATTCAATATGTCAGACACATCTACAAAGTTTCATTGTAGCAAATTACGTATTGAAAAACTTTAAAATTTTCGAAGTCTGGTGTTTACAAGTTGGACTTGACCTGTTTGCTTGTTTTGCTTTGGTAGGTCCTTTTTTGTCGTCTGACAGATGAGCAGCGTCAAGTCTATCAAAATTTCATCGACTCTAAAGAGGTCTACCAGATTCTCAATGGAGACATGCAGGTTGGCATTAATTAAGGTTGATGACAGGTAGAGTTCGATGGATAAAGTCACAGATTGATGTTCACTTTCTTCTCGCTGGGTTCTAAGCAGAAAGGGAAACACATTCAGTCTCAGTTCTGCTTTTGTGGATGTCTGCTTTTCTTTTTTCCTTCATAACTGTTCTGTGGAGTATGTAGAATTAGGAGTCCTTATGTGATGGCATGACCAGATAAAAATAAGAAAAACTAGACCATAAATAGTGTGTTGGCTCATCCCATTTTCAGTTATGGAAGATGGAGGGATTACCTTCTTTCAAACCAGTTTTTCTGAGCTCCCGTTATATCAGATGAATTAATGTCAGTTGTATTAAATGAATAACTGAACAGATCTTTTCTAGCATGGTATCAAAAGTAGTCACTTTCAGCACTGTGTGTTTATGTAAGTATGTTGACTCAGCTGTTCTTTGTTGCCGTGTATTCCAAAAGGTTTACCTGCTATCCTCGAGGTCTCTTTGAAACTACTTGCTAACACAGGGAGACAGAGGGGAGATAGGATGAACACAATAATTTAATGGAAGAAACTTGATGGATTTTTTTTTTCTTTTAGATAGGAAAAGCTTGACCATGATCAACAGCTAAGGAATGCTTCTGCTAATGTGGAAATTTTTGCAGAATTCACTTAACCTTGTCATCAGAATACACTCACAGTAATAAATTTTAATTGACCATTTCCTATACTGATTTTTCCCAAAATGTTACACGAAACAAAAGTATTGGCATCCACTGGTTCTTCTAAAGAGCAAACCACTATTAAAAACACTCATCTTGTTTATGATTAGATTTATCCATTGTTATTTCTCATTCACAACGCATGTAGATGTAAGTATTTGTCAGGAAATAAAAAAGATATTTTCTTCTGTATTGTTTAGGTTTTCTCAGGACTTGTAGCTTTGAGGAAGATTTGCAACCACCCTGACCTCTTCTCTGGTGGTCCCAAGATTTTGAAGTGTGTACCAGATGCTGACTTGGAGGAAGCAGATCAGTTTGGATATTGGAAACGTTCTGGAAAAATGATAGTGGTAGAGTCCTTGCTGAAAATATGGCACAAGCAAGGTCACAGAGTGTTGTTTTTCACTCAGTCAAGACAGGTAAGATGAGCTCATTGCTTTTTTGTTTTTTTTATTAGTAAAACTAAAAGGTGTTTTTGTCCTGACGAGGCTTGTAATTTAAAACAGTTATTTTTGGTGATCTTCTTATAAAATTAACATGTTATTGGGGAAGGAAAAAAAAAAAGTCTAATGTCATTGGAATAATTGAAGACCGGTTTCATAGCTCACAAGCTTTATTGAAAGGACAGTGTTGTGGCAACTGTTGCCCAAGTTGAATATACTGGGTCAAAGCTTGTATTAGTTGTAACTATACAGTACTAGGCTAAAGTAGTGGTGATGTATCTATCGCCCCTTCTGCATAATTTCAGGATCAAACTGGTAGTCAGTTAACATCTAATCCTGAGAATTGTGTGCTTTGGGCCAGTAACACAGCCAGTGACCTTCATTCATTTTCTCTATATAGTCATTGTTTTGTCTTCTGTGGATTCCCTGGAATGCTGAACCATTTACCTGGTTAAACATTCCAGTCTTGCATTCAGCAATGAAATAACTACTCTTTAGTTTACTCCAATTACAATAAGTTGATGAATTTTCTGCTAACTTAAGATTCACAAATTGTTGGTTCTCTTTCTTGTTTGTTTGACTGGCACTGCATTTAGTATCAGAAATTCTCACAACTCAATCAGATGCTTGTTTAGTCTTCGCATCTGGATTTCATTACTTTTTTTCTATCACAACAGATGCTGCAGATCCTTGAAGTCTTTCTGAGAGACAGAAACTATTCCTACCTCAGGATGGATGGCACTACAACAATAGCATCCAGACAACCCCTTATAACAAGATACAATGAGGTGAGATGTTTGATATCCATACACTAATGCCTATTATTGAGTATAGTGCCTGAACTTAGCTTGAATTACTGGTATTCATTTTTGATCTATTTTTAAATACTTCGTATTTGGGAAGTTCAGTCAAATGAAATCACTTTCCTAGTGTGAGGGGGAAAATGTCATCATTGCTTTAATATACATTTTCTGCTAAGAAAAAAAGAATGTTGAAATGTAAAGTAAGTTTATTGAGCAACAATAAAGGAAAAATAGATCAAACTACTTGTATTTGTTAAAAGTGATATTAGGTAAACAAGGAAATTTGGCTCTCTTTGGATCTTTGCAAATAATAACAATAAAAGAATGGAGGACATAACAAAAATGATCTTGTACTTGGGTAAATCTTTTAGTAAGTTCTGTTCTGTGTTACAGGATAAATCCATATTTATTTTTCTTCTGACAACTCGTGTTGGTGGTATTGGAGTTAACTTGACTGGTGCTGACCGGGTTATTATTTATGATCCTGACTGGAATCCCAGTACGGACACACAGGTGAGTTTGTTCGTTGCATTCTATTCAACAAAAACATTGAAATGAAACTGAAGATAGAATGAGATCTGTCTCCTCAGTGTTAAAGCACTATGCTGCTCTTCCCTAAGTTGTTGTTGCCAGCAGTGGTCAATTAGGGGACAGTTCCATATTTTGATTGCTCTTTTGGAAAAGCTATTATCAGTGGTTCCCACCACATCCCTTTTATATTGTTACGTTACCACTCTTCAATAGTGTGGACTCATATAATCAGTGTAGCAAAACAAACAGTTGAAATGGCTTGTTTGGTTTTTTTTCCTAATAAATAAACATACTAGATGTTTTGCAAGGAAGAATGCAGCTGTTCGGCCACTGAACAGACATGACTGCTCATGGTGGCAATGCAGAGTAATAAAAGGAGAAAAAATTTGCTTAAGTTGACTTTATCACTAGTTGTGTATAGCTATGTCTTTAGGAGAAGCTGCTTTTAATGATGAGACTCTGGGTTACCAGGTCCCTTAATGTTGTTTGGGCTTACATGTTTGAGAGGAATAAATTTTTTCTGATGGAAAGAAATCCTGAATAGCTCTGAGATCTGCAAGTATGCAGATCTAGAGAGGTCTGTTTTAGTGGTTGTTTTGAGAGTTTTTTATAAAAGTTTTCAGTTTAGAAAAAGAAAAAAATTTTAAAGGAGAATCTTATTTCACAAGTCATCTTTAATATAACTTTGTTTCAGAACAAGTCTATTTAAAGTATTTACCCTACGTATCAGTTCTGATTTTAAGATACTGATTTATTCTTTGAGATTTTGCATAGGTTTCTTGTTGCAATTGGATTCTTGTCTTTCTACATACATATACTTTCTAAATTGTTTTCCTCTCCTTCTGAGTTAGTTGTCCTAATGCTGTAGAAATACTACGATATAGCTACTTGAACTTTGTTAAATGTTCAAACTAGGTTTGATATGCTGGTATTGGTAGCTCCCTATCAAACACATCTAGAAGGCTAATGTCTGGTAACCAAACCTTTTGTGTTCCAGGCTCGCGAACGTGCTTGGAGAATAGGTCAAAAGAAGCAAGTGACTGTGTACAGACTTCTCACTGCAGGTACTATTGAAGAGAAGATATACCACAGGTCAGTCAAAACGATTCCTTGGATATAGTCCTGTGCTCAAGAAAATGTTTGCAGACAACCTGAGACTGTAACAATAACACACCTGTGAACGCAACCCCCCGGCCTTTACCATGACAGGCATCTATCTGTAGCTCTAGCTCTAAAACCCACGTGCTAAACATACTTCACTTGGTTTTAGCAGCTGTGTTCAGTACACAGAGAATTCACTGTAAGGGAGAGCCTTAGCACAGAAAATGGGCTGGTTATGCAGAAGATGAAACTTGACAAGTCTGAGCTGCAATTTGAAATGAACAAGCTTTTTTATCCCTAGAATATGTAAAGATAAATGCTACATGAACATATACTTGCTGTGCTTCAATCCTAATTTTATTTTATTCCAAAATTGTTCCAAAACTCAAGAATTAAATCCCAAGAACTGCCAGTCATATTCATGCTATTTATTCCAAAATGTAGCTGGAGTCTTAAAGTGCTTGCGTTTCTGAATAACAAAATCTTTTTGTTTGCTTTCCCATTCAGCTTTCTCAGTAGTTAGCTTCACTCACATGAATTCCAAGTGAACAACATGTGTGGGAATCCTCTTGCTAGGTATTGCTATTTAGAACAGGAATATCCTCTTTGAAAATGCAGATGAATGAATGAATGGGAAGCTCTAAATAATGAAATACCAGCACTTACTGAGTGCATTTTTTTTCTCTGCTTTACCACACTGATGCAAAGCATCCGCTGTTGGTTGGCTTGCATCCCTCTGGCATGTACGTGTTTGAACAACAGTGACCACATCAAGGAAGTGGGCTCTAAGGGTCAGGACAGCCGTCAGAAATCTATTTTATTTCCAGAACAGTACAATAGATTTCATGCTTTAAGCAAGTTGTCTTTTCTCTTTGCCTCATGTTTTCCTCTCTGCAAATATGTGGTCATCCCATGCAGAAAGCTATGAAGCTTTTAATTCCTTAAAATTCCAGAAGTTGTCTTATGAGTGCACTGCAGTACCTGATGCTTATGTTTGAATGTAGTTTTGACGTTTACATGTTTTAAAAATATTGTCCTTGTTTAATGCCAGCAGAGCTGAAATGATGATGATAATACTTCTTTAGAACTGATTCCCATTTCTATTTGGGATGTATTTTTAATAATACATTTAAAATTTAATAATAATGCTTATGACAATCAAAAAATTACGTTGTATAAACGTGGCATAAAAGTAGATCTACTAATACTAGCAGACTTTCTTCCTCTCAAACTCATTTTGTTTTCTCTTTTCACTGATTGCCATCCAGTCCTCACCATTAGACTATGAGCTACCATGCTGCCTTTGATTTCTTCAACTACTAAAAATGACATTTTAACATGATCTTGTTTTTCATTTAAACAGCTTTCTGATTGCTATATATGTGAGCTTTTCAATTTTAAAGGACCAAAAAAAAAAAAACCACCCTAGCTGTGAAGTTATTTATTGCTTAGTTAACGGGTGCCTCACAGGACACTTCAGGATGGTGGTTACCTGTTGTGTTATGGGATTGTTGCAAAACAGTAAATCCCCATGTTTAGCAATTTAGTTGGTTGTTTGAAAGTTACCAACTCAAGATTGTCTTTTGGAAACTAGCATCATCTTCCCACTGTTTAATCATTCTGCAGGGTAACATTTGTGCTTATACAGTTTTCTGTTTAAGTACTGTAGTCAGTACTTAAACATAGCTAGATGTTGTTTCCTGCATAAATTACTTTTGCTTTGTTTGTTTGGTTTTAGACAAATCTTCAAGCAGTTTTTAACAAACAGAGTACTGAAAGACCCTAAGCAAAGGCGCTTTTTCAAATCCAATGATCTTTATGAGCTCTTTACTCTGAGCAGCCCAGATGTGTCTCAGGGGACAGAAACAAGTGCAATTTTTGCAGGTACACTTTTTTCCTAATATTTTTAATAGAAAAAAAAATGTTTGAAGTGTTTGTTGAATTGATACTAATTTTATTAATTCCTCAGGTACTGGTTCAGATGTTCAAGTCCCCAAACACCAATTGAAACGGAAACTTGAAAGGCCAGCTGATGATGACACTTTGAAAGGTGGTCTCCATCTAAAAAAAAGCAGCTCACCAAAGTACAGCAAGTCATCCAGTTCCCACTTAACCAGGCACAGGGCAAATTCTTCTGAAGCAATAGAGACCAGTGAGGAAGCCAAAGGCAATTTGGAAACTTTTGACCAAAATAGCTATGCAAAAGATAATGCAGAAACTGCTACTGATATAAATTCAGTGAATAAAAGCAAGCAAGAAAGCTTGGAAAGAGCTGACATATCTCTGTCCCAGTCACTGCCAGGTGGTGCAGGGTCTTCAGAGAATGCCAAGGTGACTGAGGAAGAACATGAAGTGGCTAATGAAAATGCTGAAGGAGATTTTAGCCTTCTTTGTGGTGCAGCTGGCTCTCAGGAAAAGCAGGTTGATAAAACAGAAGATGGGCAATTGGATAATAATCATTATAAATGCACCTCAAAAACAAAGCACAGGGTGGATATGCTATCACATGACAGCCATAAAGAGAAGTCTAAGAAGAAACATCACAAAGATGCCAAGTTTGAAGGGGAACGTATTCCTCACCTGGTGAAACAAAAGCGCTACAAGAAGGAGGACAGTGAAGAGAAGGAGTTAGACCCAAAGAAAAATGATGATTATGTCTTGGAGAAACTCTTCAAGAAAACAGGTAATTTTTGTTATTTGATTTGTGCAGCAGTGACAGGCTATTGAAATAGATGTGTGCAAAGCTTATGCAAGCGAGAAAGAGCAGTTTATCTAGTCTGTTACTGTCATGACATGTTCAAATGTTTTGTTGAAATTGATTAGGTAGGAGTGTGCTGGTTGCCTTCCAGAAACTCCCTTGGATATGAAAGTAGTACAGTGTTTATTTTGGAAATAAATAGGTAACCAGCCTTCATTTAGGCAAGAGTTCCACTTCTGTTTGTCCTGTCCATAACAATAGAAATGATCAATTTAACCACATAATTGCTAAGTCTTTTGTAAATAATGACCTCATCTGCACACCAAATGTGGTTTACTGTCAAATTGATTGCTCAACTGATAGAAGGGGGATCTCTTACTAGAAATGACTGTACTGAAGTGCTGAATGTAATCGATCTGAAAATGGGAGAAAAAAAAAAAGATTGTGGCATTCATTTATGATTAACATTTCACTTAACAAGTGTCCTCCTTCAACTTTTCTTGTGTGTGCTCTGTTCACTAGGGGTACACAGTGTAATGAAGCACGATGCCATTATGGAAGCTTCCAGTGCAGATTATGTGCTGGTGGAAGCAGAAGCAAACAGAGTGGCCCAGGATGCACTAAGAGCCTTAAAGGTCTCTCGACAGCGATGCTTAGGAGCTGCTTCTGGTGTGCCAACCTGGACAGGTGTGAGTGGTCTTTCAGGTGCACCATCAGGTGTAAAGTAAGTTCATTTCTCACACTGCTTATCCAAAAATAGAAGAGTTCCTTAGAATGGTGTGGATTATTTCTTTTTGCACCCAGAATTTGTAGTAATGTATCATTTTTCATTTGTTTCAATATGTTTCTTTTTTTTTTTTTTAATATTTAATAAGACAAAATGACGTATTTCGAGGCTAGAAAGTAGTCTATTCTGGAGTATAAAAAAGCATTACTGTTTCACAGTACAGGAGAGGGAGGTTGGTAGGGCTCTCTTGAGAATCCTAGAATGCAAAGCCAGTTCTTGGCTTTGGCAAAAGTATCCTAATTTTGAGAGAGATTTCTCATGGAATTAATTCTTTTGCATGTTTAGGAGTCGGTTTGGTCAAAAAAGAAACCCTATGCTGCTTTCTTCACATTCCACTTGTGTATCACCTATGAAAAAGTGCAAGGTAAGAAAGACAAGCTAGTATTTCTCTTTAAATAGCTTGTGTGTGTGTGTGTGTGTGTGTGTGTGTGTATAGTGAAATGTTCTGACTTATGCAACAAACCTGACTTATACTGATTTATACTCATACCTATTCTTCATATGATTATGTACACTAATAGAATTTTCAGTCACCCAAGAATTTTTCATTTTTATACAGCATCTTGTCTAATCAAATACATCAAACTGCAACATGCACCACTTGTCTGTCTCAAGATCAGCAATGCTTTTCTTTCACTTCCTAAGTGTTAAAGTATATATTCAAGTTGAAACTAAAGCATACAACAAAGAGGCAGTATATTACAAATGTGCTCATATATGTTATTTAAGTCTAAATGGCAAGCAGATTTTGTTAAACAGATTATGGATCTCAGAATACATGGTCTATATGTTTATTTGTAGGATGCAGATACAATGAAGAAAGAAAATGTGAAGAAGAATAGTTCCAATGGGCACTTTGATGGAAAATCGGAAACTGGAGAATCATCGTCTAGTATATTAGATTCTTCATCCTTATTAGCTAAGATGAGGGCGAGAAACCACCTTATTTTACCGCAAAGGACAGGGAATGAGGGAGATGAGAATCTTCACCAAGCTTCTGCTCCAGCCCCAGGTTCTACAGAATACGATGAATTGCTGGTGGATGTGCGGAACTTCATTGCGTTCCAGGCCCGTGTGGACGGTGAGGCTAGTACTCAGGAAATACTGCAGGAGTTTGAGTCTAAACTGCCTGCAGCACAGTCTTGTGTCTTTAGAGAACTCCTCCGCAATCTCTGCAGCTTTCATAGGAACCCAAATGGTGAAGGTGTCTGGAGACTGAAGCCAGAATTCCGCTGACCTCTGTCACGAGAAGGCACCGGTTTGCACTCAGCCAACACTCTTCTGTCAAAGACTTACTATATTTATCTTTTGAAATGAGGAATTTGTGTTCATGATTTAATAAATTACTTGAGCAGACAGTGATACAGCACTCCTTGCAGACTTAGTGCTGGCTTCATTTCCAACTTAAGCTATTTGTATGGAAGTGCTACCTACCTCATAGGTGAAGCAATACAAAGTATCACCTTTTCTTTAAAAGAAATGATGGGATGAAGAATATGTGCTGACTTTTTACTGCAGTAAGAGCCATGGATGTTGCCGTGGGCGTTTATTTGATTTCTGTGAAATTCCAAGATTTTTTCTCCGTTTTCTGTATGTTACTTAAGTGGTCACTGGGCACACAGTGTAACATCAAAAAGAAAGATTGTGATCAGCATGAGAGATTCACTTGTACTGACAAGAGTATTGAAATCATTAAGAAGCTTTCATTAGTAGTGAGAATTTGCTTTTAATGTTACTGCTTTCATTGTTGCTAGCATCTAACAAATGCAGTGTGACTTACATTACTACTTAACGTGGAAAATAATCTATTTCCACGGAGGTTTAATCACAAAAGTAAAAAGCCTGACAGTTAATATTCATGGAAAACTGATTGGATTATGGAAAACTAATTTACCCTATATTCACTGATTCAGTCACACTCCTATACACCATGGGCAGTTGCTCAGTGTAGTACTTCTTACCAGTGAGATAACAGTAACTGTTGTGTTTGTCACAGACTGTGGACTAAAATTGGGATCCCATTACATATTTGTAAGTCTCACTCTTATTGATTTCTATATAGAAAATTTTCCAGTTCCCTGTTAGTGCATAGTTTTTTACAAGGATCAAGATTGTCAGAGGAGGAATGATTTTACTGTATTTTGCTGAATATGATAATGTGTTCACACAGTCATAATATGACCTATAACTTCTGTATATCCTCCTGCCTATTCCGTAGATAGGTAGATGGAGAAAATCTCAGTCTTCTTGCCAGTCAGAACAATTCTAATACCTGTTTTCTTCCAAGAAGGGAGAATCTGATTATTTGTGGCAAACACAAGTGCTATGTTAAAGCTTTGGTGTGCTAAGTAAAGGAATCTGGGAGGTGAAAGTGGATAGGTTGGGAGAGAAAAATGACAGTCTTGCACATCTTCACAGTAACATTAAGTTACTCTATAACTTCAAGTAGGAACAGTTAGATGTGCCTAATAGCCTCACTGTCTCTAAGCTATTGAGAAAAGGGAAATCTGAGTTACTTCTGGTTTTTTTTTTTTTATATTTCAAGTACAAACACTGGAAAGTGAATGGTGAAGCAAGAATACAAACTGGGTTACTTTATGCTACATAAAAGTAGTCTTTAAGGTACTTTTAATGGCTTTTCTGTTCTTATTCTGTATTAAAGGATCTGCAGATATTTGCAAATAGTGGTGCTTTGGTGTTTCAATAACCAATTAGTTAGCTTTTCACAGAGTGGCACTGGAGAGAACAGACTGACAAAGAATCTGCTTTTCTTCCTCGTGATATTTGAAGGTGGGCCTGATGCACCTTTTCCTGACACCTTTTTCTGATACCATAACGTTTATTTATATACTCTCTTTCTGGAGAAACACAGAAACCAAGGATCCAGATTGCAATTGCAGAAATGCTTGGAAAATTGTAGATCTGTTGATAGGACTTAAAATGGATCAGTAAAAGAGTTAAAACAATCCAATCTTACTGTTCTCTCCAAAGCTATAGAGGATTTCAATTAGGTTTCAGTGTCATCCACACCGTGCATCCCTATCCATACCCCAGGAGCAATCCAGGAATTCATCTGTCAGCAAGGCTGCTGTTATCACCTTAGCTATCAGTACTTGTGTCCTGTTTTATATACTACTTTCAGTCTTAAAGACTTTTTTCCTGTACCAAGGAATGTTTGGAGCTTCTTACTGATGATCTGTTGGTGTAAATGGACCTGCATGTGCTTTTATAAATTCTTGGCTTTTATGGACTTATTAAAAAAGCAGAAACAAAAATCTGTTCTAGAAGTCTTCCTGAGTGGGGGGGGGGGGGAGGATGGAGTGGAGAAGCCATCTTTCCCTGTGTAGTGTAGCTCTGTGACTAAATGATTCTAATGATCTTTAAGTACAAGTCTGCTTTTCATGCAACTTCAAATCGTGTGCCCTAGCAACTAGATTCAAGAGGCTGAATGGATATTAGTATAATACTCAATACAAATATATTTTAAAGTATTTCATCTCAAAAAAATGTGTGAGATTAATGGTCTACAGACTGACTTATAGGTAGAAGTTCTTCTGGAATGGCTGAGACGTTTGACAGTGAGAGTTATTCAAGAATAATCCTATTCTTATTCCAGAATAGATGCTGTATCTGACTTTGTTTGTTTCTTTACCTGTGTAAAATCAATTCACTTCATATCTTTAAGGAAGGTATGAAGCAGTTCCTGACTAATGACTATGCAGTCAGGTGCATTTACCTTCAGATAGTTTAGAGGCATGTAATATCTTCAAAAGCTTTTATTTCACCCTTTCCATTTCCAAAGCATTCAGTGCTGCAGTGAGTGGTTGTTACTTTGTGTACGATTACAAAATTCACTCCATGTGGAATGCTTCTATCTTACATTTTTTCTTACGTCATCGGGAAGGAGAAAAGGAAATTTCAAAATGCAGGTGTTAATTTTGTAATCAAGTTAAATCTTACTAAAGAGAGCTATTTCAGCATGAAGCAATGTAGTCCTTAAATAGAAGGAAAAAAATCGTTGTTCTTGTTTTACTCTGTAGATATCTGGGAGGCAGCTCTAGCATTGGTTATTAAGGTGCTTTTCACCCCTTTCCCATCCTTTTCTTGTTTTATATTCTTCCAAGCATTTATTCTACTTAGTCCATCTTTTTTGCTGAACACATGAGTATGTTGACTGTACAAAATTTCTCTAGTGTAGGAACTAAATTCTGACCTAGATATCTAAATTCTGATCTAGAGGCTCTGCTGCAGGTGATAGGTGGTTGATCTTCTGAACCATAATGCCCCACCACAAAAGAAATGTTAGCAAGACAATGAATGGATAGATAGGTAGGATAGAAACAGTGATTTACAATACTGGAGAGTATTTTTTTTTTTAATCCATAAATGAGTGCTCTGGCTCAGCCTCTTCTCAGTGGGGTACACTGGGAGAACTGAGTCTACTACAGCTAATAAGCATCATCCTGGCAAGTAAAGTGGTACAGAATTGGGCTGTTAAATTAGGAAGTCCTGAATTCAGATGATATTCACCTATACCCATATCCATTTGTACACAAGTGACATGATCTGCTTTTGATTGCTGCTTTTGATTCCAAAATTGCTTAAACTTGACAAATTTTGACTGTCTTGCTAGTAGTGCAATCTGCCTCTCAAGAAGCTACAGCAGGAGGGCCACGATTTTCCAAAGGGCTTCAGAGAATTTTTTGTTCATAAAACCCTCCAGTACTTCCTTTCTCTGAGCCACTCAGTCTTTAGGACTGAATTTTCCAGCTCTGCTGACACTGATGGGCTGATTGCTGTTCCTCGAGGACCTCACCTTCTGACATTGGCCTTCATCAGAGCTAAAATGCATCTCATCCGGAATCCTGTGTGCACGTTATTGAAACAGTCACTGAATGTTAATCTTTCTCCAATTTCTATGTGCTTATTGATATTGCTGTATGGAAAGGACAAATACAGGTGAGTTGTTTTCCTGAAAAGAGACTGTTACACCTTTTTTTTTTTTTTTCTTAGTTTTTTTCTTAGAAAGCAATGATTTAAGTAGTCATTAAAAGGTAAGTCATGCTTCATCAGTGAAAAAGATGTCCAGGAAGGCATCACGTAAGTAGAAAAAGCAGTGTGATAGTTATTGTTACGGGATGTGTCCTTCAGGGAAAGCTGTCACAAGGAAGCAGCATTTAAGTAATTCATTTGAAATTCACTGGACAAACCAGTCTTAAAGAAAACAGCATCTCAACTAATGGTTTTTTTCAAAATGGTAACAATTTGCTCCAGCATCAAATAATGCTGTTTTTAAGATAAAGAACCAGGTAGACGATTAATAAAATCAGTGGACTAGTACCCTGCTTGCATCTCTTTTGCATACTGCTGTGATTCTGATGTCAAATATTAGCAATACCAGTCTAAGCCGCTTTCCCTCCTGGATAGAGAAAGTGTTGAGGAACAGATATACAAAGGCTGCTCGGAAAGTAATGCCTCCTATTTATTACGTTGGCCCACATTGTCAGAGGTAGATGTTGATGTATGACAGTGGAGGTTGAACCTTCCCAAAATACTCTATTACAGTTTGTTGCTGTGTGACAAATGGTAGCAGAGGGGCAGTCTGATACAGTGGCATCTGACATGGAGGTGTGTATGAAGCAAAGATGTGTCACTGGATTCCTCCATGCAGAAAAATTTGCAACCACTGACACTCACCAATGCTTGCTGAATGTTTATGGAGGCCAAACAGTGGATGAGAGCACAGTGAGGCAGTGGGTGGGGCATTTCAGCTGTGGTGACAGTGTTGTGAAAGATAAATTGTGTTCCCGACAGCCATGCACAGCTGTCACACCATGAAATGAAGAGCATGTTGATCAGCTCATCTGTGCAAATCAGAGGATTACAACCAGGGAACTGTGTATGGAGCTGCATATGAGCTTCAACCTGTTGGAAATGATAGTGGCAACACTGGAATATTGCAAAGTTTGCTCCAGGTGGGTCCCACAAATGCTCATACAAGAACAGAAGAACACCATATGCAAGCTTTTCAGAATCTATTGAACAGCATGTGAGTTCCTCATCTAAGAAAATGTTCAAGACAAAGCCCTGGAAAGGCAAAGCGATGTGCACTGTCTTTTGGGATAGGAAAGGGGTAATCCTTCTGGATTTCCTGGAACCTGGACCATCAACTCTGACCACTTGCTGACTAAGCTAAAGGCTCAAACTTCCTGAGTCTAGATAGAGAAGAAGACAACCTTTCTCTTGCAACACAGTAATGCCAAGTTCCCACACCAGTTTGAAGTCCACGGAACACATTGCCCATCCTGTCTAGACTGTCCTACAGCCCCAACAGTATAGTACACATTTCGCCCCTTCTGACCTTCATCTGTTCAGACCAATGAAAGATGGATTACATAGGCTACATTTTCCTAGTAACAACGTTATCATAGCAGCTGCCAAACAGTGGGTCACCTCCCCTGGTGCAGATTTTTATGAGCATGTCATGCAAGCTTTTGTTCAGCACTGGTGAAAATGCATAGTTAAGGGTGGTGACTAAGTTGAAGAACAGTGTTTTGTAGCTGAGAATCCCTATCAAACAGTCATATGGTACTCACTGCATCTGTTGTAGTCTCCATGGAAATAAATAGCAGACATTACTTTTGGAGTGACCTCTATGTATAAGTGGTTCAATGAGAAGAATGATCTAGTATGATCCAGTTCCTCCTGTGCTGGTTGTGACTGTGCTTTCTTAGATGATACATTAAGTTGGTGAAAAATGAGATGCTAAGAAACCCTGTAGAAACTTTATCAACACTTGGCCAATCCACTAATTAAACCATCAGGAAAAATTAGAAAGGAATAAAGTTAGGCAGTATAGTCAGTGAGACAATTTAAAACGTGGTATAATCTGTTTGTTTGGTTTTGTAGGAGCAGGGAGATCTGATTTCTGCTATAAACTGCTCAGAGACTTTGGATGAGATATTTTATTGCTTTCTTTTTCGCCATCTGACTGGTTCAGTCTTTAGGGGGAAAGGCAAGAAATCTTTCACTTTTTTTTTTTTTTTTTTGGAAATGCTTCAGGAAATGATTGCAGAGTACAAAGAATCCTAGTTGGAAAAACAAAGGTAATATGGCATCTTGTCTAGATCATGAATTCAGAACTGTAGTTTGCACAAAACTATCATACAAAATGCTGACAATCCAGTTTTTGAAGGGCTTGAGTAGGGCACATGCCTTGGAGTCAGGATGTGCTGGTAAGTCTGCACTTGGAGTTTTCCCTCCCTTGGGAGAGATATTTATATATTACATAAATGGTAAAACCTCTCTGCTACTTAAGGCCATTTATAATTTCTCTGTTCCAACATTCAAGCTAAATGCTGAATGTACGCTTACTAACTCAGTGGCTCTCTCCATCTACACACTCCTCGTGGGATTGCTATTCTAGGCTCTGGGGTGATGTCAACGTTCCTACTTCACATGGTATTGCTGATGTAGTACAGTCCTGTTCCTTTAGCTAAGTTTGAGAAGATAAGGCTTTCCTTAGTAATTCTTAGCTTTCATTGGTGACTTTGTTTTTGCTGCCTCTAACGTTAGAAGCAGAGAGAGATCTGACCCCTCTCATGCAAGGGTTGTTTCTCTTTACTTTATAAAATGGTTCTATGGCAGCTGCTATGAAGCAAGTGAAACACTTTTGGGTGTTGTTTTGTTGGTGTTTTTTTTTTGTTGTTTGTTTGTTTGTTTTGCTCCCTGCCAGCAAAAGCCACCATGGAGACTACAGTGCATGTTCTTTTTGGTTCCTGTGCTCAGGAAACCAAAAAGAACTCCTTTATCCAGAAAGAAGAAATTACTGTAAGTCATCAAGCTAGAAAATACAGAACCTGGACAGAAAGTGCACAGAGAAGAGTTAGGCCACTCTTCTGAGAAAGAAGCAACTTGCAGCCTGCTCTGTTCACTAGTTTCAAGGGGTTTGTGCTAAAATGAAATGAATACTGACAAATTAAAGGGAGCTGAACTCATTTCTGAACAGCAGGGCTGACCATGCATTTAAGACCAAATTTGTTAGGGCTCTAAAATATGCAACAAAGGTTCACAAGTAGACTTTGCTCTGCCACTTAATGATACAATGGGATAACCAAGCTGTTTCAGTGTTGCTGTCCCGTATTAACTGCTATGTGTTCAAAGATGAGGTGGTGATAGGCCACAAAATAAATCCCACTGTTCTTACCCATAAGCTAATCCTGAAAGCCTGGTAATTTTGAATTCTACAGACCCTCCAAACTGTTTATCCTCCATTTGAAAGAGGGAGAAGGAAAAGCGATGCCAATTCTGAATTCTTTGGAGAATCCACCTACAATTTTATTTTGTTAGCTGTGTACCATAGTTCCCTATAGATTCACTGCTTTTCCTAGGTTCCCAAAGCCACACTGCTAGTAACATGTAAATGGAGAGAACACACTATTTTTATGGTACAGAACAGGGATGTTGAAGCCTTGCACTAATTGCGAACTAGAATGTAGTATCATCAGTGGAGCTATGACCAACTCCTGTATAAGGCTTACATAAGTGGTGAGTCATACATTCTTACGAAAGAATAAGGAGAGAGGCTTTCATTATGTTGTTTGCCTAATCAGAAATATGAAAATAAAAGAACACAGCACTCAGTGGGTTATGTTTGGCTAACAGTAGGCTAGAATTTCTGCAGTTGCACTACTGTGATTGAGGCATTTCATTGTTTGTGGTCCCAGCTTATATTAAACAGAGAGGATTTTTTCATAAATCTTTGCCTCTAGGGCAGAGTTAAGGTTGTTTGGGAACCCTAGCTATGCATTTCCAGGCATTAATGTCTGGAAGCAGCACCAGGGGAGCAGAAATGGAGGTATATGCCTAGGGAGGATGCTGGGAGTAAATGAAGAGGCCCAAGGGCAGGGTAGGGTTTGTGAGGATGAGCATGTAAAGAAGCAGTAGAGTGGAAACTGAGCTTTTAGGATGACTGAAAAACAGTCCTGTGATGATTTCTCATATCTCACTAGTCTTTTTCCATGCTCTCAGGCAGGTAGTTGCAATAAGTAATATTACTTCAACTACTGACCACTGCTGTTAGCCATGAGCTGAGATACCTACAGCTCTTTGAAGACAGCTACAGAATTTTGAGGACTGAAGTTGGCTGCAGCTTTATGTGCATCAACAGTGCTCTTTAAACTGCTCCTCCTTTTCCTACATCAGTTCCCTGCACCTCATGTGGTGGGCTGGATCAGCAAAAAAGCAAAAAAATACGTTTTTTTTTTTTTTTTTTTTTTTTTTCCCCTCCAAACTTTTGGCTACAGCAACAGCTGAAGGCTGGAAGGAGGAGGAGTCTGAAACTGACGAGCCACACTGCTGAGAGCCTTAGGAACTCAAGGCCCTGGAACGTGTCCAGAGAAGGGCAACAAAGTTGTAAAGGATCTGGAGCACAGGTCTTACAGGGTGTGGCTGAGGGAACTGGAATTCTTCAAAGAGGAGGAGGCTCAGGAGAGACCTTATTGCTCTCCACAACTGCCTGAAAAGAGGTGGGAGTGAGGTGGGAGTCAGCCTCCTCTCCCAGGTAACAGCAATAGGATGAGAGGTACTGGTCTCAAGTTGTGCCAGTGGAGGTTCAGGTTAGATACTGGGAAAAAACTTCTCTGAAAGAGTGGCTGGGCACTGGAATGTGCTGCCCACATAAGTCCACAGTGAAGTCACCATCCCTGAATGTGTTCAGGAAACATGTAGATGTGGTACTGTGGGCATGGGGAATATTGGTGGTAGGTGGACAGTTGGAGTATATGATTTTAGAGGTCTTTTTCAACCTTAGTGATTCTATGCTTCTATATTTCAGCTGAGAGTAGCAAAAGGTAAGTGTAGCAGAGCTGCTTGAATGATCCCGGCTCTGTTTTTTTTTACCTTTAAAAGGCTAATTTAGGAGCGGCTGAAGAGCATAATTAACACAGCTCCAGCCTCTCTGTCACCACCTCTTTCTCCTACAGCCCATATGCTGGTTGGTACTCTTGTCCTAGGTAGTGTGCCTAAGCAGATGGGACATGTCTACCTACCCCATAACCCACTTTCCTTCTCTGCCTGGAGAGGCAGTGGGCCATGTGGCACAAGCAGAACAGGCAGTGCAGTGCAAACCCTTGGCAGTATAAAATTGCTCCTTTTAAGTCAACAGACTGCCTCGAAAAGGACTAATGGGCACGATGCCTCAAGATTTCATGGTTGGCTGGTTTATGTTGGGGGGTGGAGAGAAAATTATTGAAAACTGAGTTTAGTTTGGGTATTATTATGCATGTAACCTTCCATGCCTAATTACGCTGAAGCTTGGCTGCTTTGAGAACCATAGAATAGCCCGAGTTGGAAGGGACCCATAAGGATCACTGAGTGCAACTCCTCTTGCTGCACTGCAAGAGCAGAAGCCACGTCCCCAACCAGTGTAGTGCTCAGGCCAGCACACTCGTTTCTGCAGCTCTGCTGAGCACCGAGAGCTGTGGGTGGAGATCTGCAAGTTACAGAGGCTCACCCTCCTTTTTAAGCGCGGGTGGCAGCCCGGGCCGAGCGGTGAGGGGGAGAGGCTTCGCTCCCCGCAGAGCGCTCAGATGTTCGCGAGCCCCATTGAGCCTTGACGGGGCTTTAATGGCCCTGGTGAGGCGCGGCGACGCAGCCCCGGGGCACAGCGGCCGTCGCAGATGAGCGCCGCGCAGAGCCGCGAGGCCGGGCGCTGCGAGAAGGCTGGGCTGGAGGTACTCCGGCCATGGCAGGCGGGCGGTTCTGGCCCTGGATGGGGCTGGCCTGGATGCTGGTGCTGGCGCAGCTCGGAGCCTTGCCCCTGACCTCTGGGCCGCGGGACGAGGTGCAGGCGGCGGCGCTGCAGCGTCTGCGGGAGGTGTTCGACATCGAGGAGCTGCCCCCCGACGTGCTGCCCCGCAAAAAGCCGCCGCAGTTCATGGTGGATCTCTTCAACAAGGTGGCCGACGCCAACGGCATCACCCGCGCGCCCGGTCTGCTGGAGGGAGACGTGGTGCGCAGCTTCGAAGACCGAGGTGAGCCGGGGGCGGCGGGGGGCAGCGCTGCGGCGGGGCGGCGTGGGCAGCGGCGGCTAAAGGCCGCTCTCCCGCAGCTCCCGTGGAGCAGGACCGCTTCTTCTTCGACGTCAGCGCCATGGAGAGGGGCGAGCAGGTGCTGAAGGCCGAGCTGAGGGTGTTCAAGCTGAGGAGGAGGCGCGTGGCCAGGAGAGCCGATCCGCAGCACTTCTGCAAAGTAAGTGGGAAATGAACCGTCAGTTACGCGCTTCCCTGTTGTGTTGCTAATAATCCGGAAGGGAAATGAGAGGGGAATGGAGAGTGCAACCACTTAGCACGTAAACCCGCTTTACTTTTATTTGATTATCGTCCTCGGTGCAGAGTGGCACTAAGCCTCCAGCATGCAGAGAAGGGATGCAGGGCTCTGGCTGGCAGGATACTATCCCTGGAGGTAGCCTTCCCTTCAGACCCACACTGAACTAATCTGCTTTTTGAGATGTTTCGAAATTCGGATGCAAATTTGACTGTTTGATTTGCTCTTAAAGTAATAATGGTAGTACGGGAGTCATTCCCTGGCACTGACTGTATCCTGTAGCAAAGGCAAGGTCAGACGTTTTGCAAACTTGAGGGCAGATACAGTGTACTGCAGGACTGTTGGCAGTATCGGAGGTTTGAAAGAGATGCTCAGGGTAATAGCATAGTCCTACCTCTGAACTCTTAGAATCATAGAATCGTTTGAGTTGGAAGGGACCCTTAAAGGTCATCTAGTCCAGCTCCCTTGCAATGAACTTCGCAAACACATCTGCCAATACTCCTTTTGCTGCTGAACTAGCTGTAAGCAGCTTTTTGCATCAGGTGGAGCAGTTTGCCATTTAAGATACGGAAGAAGTGCTTATAGTCTTGATCCTCCCCATTTTGCTGGAAGAACGATGGCTGTCATTTCTCACTGTTCTGTTGTGTTGCTCTCCTCAAGGTGGAAGTGTATGAGCTACTGGAGGGTGGAAGTAATCCACACAAAAAAAATCTCATTGCATCGAGATTGTTGTCTCTGTACTCGGAAGGCTGGGAAGTATTCAACGTCACACAGACGGTAAGCAGAGAATTCTTGGCTTACATTTTTAGTTCTAAAATGTCTGTTATGGAAGAGCTGTGCTGATCACTTGCTCTTATTGCTGGGTTCTGTGGTCGATTCAAACTGAAGAACAGAGCAGGGGGAGAACCCTACTCATTACTCTCAAAAGTACATGTTCTTAGTTCTCTGATGAGAACTAGGTAACCCAAACCTAGATAGCAGGAGGGCCAAATATGGCAGTGTGATTAAAGCACGCTCGTCCTTGGACTGTCAAAAAAGAAATCATTAATTATGGGATATGCGTAGCTCTTAATTCCTCTTCTATTTTACTCTAGTCAGTTTTCTTGTAGATGAGATGTGCAGTGTATTTCAATGTTGTGTTTCTGGAATTTGTAATGGTTAGAATGTTTTTCATCTTAACTTTGTATGTAGAATTCTCTATTTTCTAGTTGAAAGATTTGTTTTGTAGATATCCTTAAATTATATCAGTATCAAAATGCCTTTCCTTAGCAAAAATATAAATGAGGTTTCAAATACTTTCTGAGGCTTAAATCTGCTCTGGCAGTGTTTTTAGTTGCCTGAGCTTTATGATCAGATTGAACAATATGCTTGGATGATTGGTTGAGTTGCATCGTGAGCAATAATAGCCTTCCTTGAGAATGGCCTGACCTTATTTAGTAGACTGTAATTAGAACAATTAGAGTAAGTAAATTTGCCCGATTTCTTCAAATAATCTAATTTCTTCAAATGCCATGTTTGCGTTAGATTTAAATGAGTTTTAATGGTATGGAAAGTCTGGAGAGTTTTTATTATTCTGTTATTAAGATTACGAGGAAAAATAAGGTTCTGTCTAAAGTCAGGGATGATTTATTTTATTGCTAATGTTAACTCTTAGGCTCATTTATTCACTAGTAAATTCTCCAAAAATTAATTATTTTTGTGTAAATGTAACTTTGGGGAATGTATATGGTATTTTTAAATGTTGGATTATTGGTTTAAATATTTTACTCAATTCAATCTTTATGGTTACCTCACTTCTGTGATTGTATATGTATTTATAGTCCTATATTGGTTGCCTGTTCCATTTTCCTAATGTAAATTATTCTTAATCACAATGCAGTGGAAAGATTATTGAAACAATATTTTCTTGTTTCATTTTCATTACCAGGTTTCCAAGTGGGTCGGAAGCAGTAACTCCAACCATGGCTTTTTGATAACTGCAACACAATTACTCAGCAATAGGATTGAACACAACCTGGTTGCATTTGCAAAGGGACAGAGCAATTTGCAGGAGAGCAGAAATGCTCTCCTTGTCCTCTTCACCAACAGTAATAAACGGAGGTCTTCCAGCTTTGTACCCTCTTCTGCAAGTAAGTTCACACAACAGTAACTCTATTTTATGAATGAAAACATGAAAAATTCTGTTCCCTTCTGCTGCCTCACGTATGCCTTATCCCAGTATTTATGTGCAGTGTTGAGCCTGGTGCAGTTCTGCTTTGTCACTGACCAGTTTGCTTGATAAGAGCTCTTGATTGTAGCTCACCCAGCATCTACAGCCACCTCTACTCAAGGAAGTTGTGTTTGCAGAAAATATTCATGAAGCCTAAGGCAAGCTTCATTTATTTTCATTGTATAGACAGATGGGAGTTTCCTTTCTTTTTTAAAATTATCATTATTTACTTTCTCTTTGTGGTGATGTTTGTGTGGAAATTATAATTTTTACCTTGGGCTGAAAAAAAACTCAATGACCTGGAAAACTGTGAAAATGCTGGTAAAGCAAATGGAAGTAGTTATGAAGTGCAGTTTTCAAGAGTGGAAGAAGTTGTTAGATAAGCAGTTTTAACTTCTCTGTCCTTGGTTTGTTTTTTAAACACCTATTTAACTTCAGTGACTAATTAGCATTGTTACTAATGGCTTTCTTTTTTTCATCAAAGACAACGCCTTTATCCCTTAAATTACAAAACAATAGTGCCTTAGCTCTCCCACGGGTCCTCCTGTAAAATCAGCTAAGGCTGGATTTTAGAGCCTGAGATAAATACAAAGAGCAAAAGCTGGAAGGAGGAGGAGAGGTAATGGTTTGGGCTTGGAGGGTCTTTTTAGTAAATCATTGCATTTGTACATTAGAAAGGAATAATTAAGAACCAGGTGATAAAACTGATACAAACCAAAAACAAACCACAGTTAAAAAAAAAAAAACAACCAGAAACTGCCCTGGGTTTTTTTTGTTTTTTTGGTTGGTTGGTTGGTTTGGGTTTTTTGTTGTTGTTGTTATAAATGGAAAATTACTGTAGTGAAGTCCTACATCCCAATTTAATCAATATCAACCTTTGTATGTGATACTATGCCAGAACTGAGGAACTAATTTGTATTTCCATGATGTACCTGTTCCCTGTGGGCAGAAGAACAATCTTCTAGCAGCCTGCATACCAGTGGCTTTCAGCCTGTGTTCATGGATCTCGAGGTCACCATTAATATTTATCATGAGTTCTTAGAATACACGTTGAGAAAGTAGAGGGATTGCCAGTGAGCTTCATTCATTTCCATTTCAGGAAAGCACTCTATTTTCAAGTGTATGTGTAGATTTGCTGAGAGGAGAGTACTGGAGAGAAGAAAAGCTGTGGTCTCCACCCTTTGTTAGCACTTCACAGCAGGTCTGATGTAGGAGTAGGCATACAAAGGGCTTTAAAACCATTCTGACCATAGTTATCCCTGAAAAGAGGGTCCCTGGAGTTTGCAGAACGTGAAGCTTTTATGTTTCTGTTAAACTGGGGTCTTTTAGTCCGCATAGGGAAACACAGACCTGGCAGATTCTGAAAAGTAGCTGAAATGACAATTGAGTACACACCTCTCCCAGTGCTTTCATAGTCCTGTCATTTTAAAATGTTCTTTGAAGTCTTTGATGTACATTTTCAAAACAGATTTTCTTGCAGATTATTGTACTTAAAGAAAAATGACTTTGAGATAGATTAACACACAGCTTCCTTTCTGAACCAGAGCTGAACCCTGCTAAAAATGACGCTTTGTTACGCATGCCTCGTGAAACTCTGATAATCAAAAACAGCAGTGAAAGCAAGAGCAGGAGACCTCGGGCTGCTGCAGTGCCTTCTTCCAAAAGCCAGGTAACAGCATGTCATCGAAGAGAACTCTATGTTGACTTCCATGCTATTGGCTGGTCAGGATGGATTATTTACCCAAGTGGATACAATGCATTTTACTGCAGAGGCTCCTGTCTTTTCCCCTTGGGGGAAAGTCAAAATGCAACAAACCATGCCACGGTTCAGTCCATAGTCCATACGCTTAAACTGTCTCAGGATGTCAGCACACCCTGCTGTGTTCCAGATGAACTGATGTCCCTCAATCTCCTCTACTTTGATGACAAAGAGAATGTGGTTCTTAAAAATTACAAAGACATGGTGGCAACAAGGTGTGGTTGTCATTAACAGGACTTTTTTTTTTTTGTACACATTTGGCATATGCTTGGATTCAGTTTCTTATTTGACATTGAAAATACTAAAGGTAGGTGGTATTTCAGATTATGGGTCGGGTGAACCAGAAGCTCACCTGTGTTTGAAATCCTGTCACCATGGCTGTGTGGAAAGGAGTTTAAAGTAGGTGTTCCAAGAGCCATGGGTTTGTAATGGCTCTGCTTACCTCTATGGAAAGCTCTGTGCCTGTAAACCAGAGAAAACCATTGGGAACTGGAATTTTGTTATGTAAAAAATCCCAAACACAGTAAGTGTGCACTCAAATGAAGGTCCTGTTTCATATGTTAGAGCTCTGAATATCCAAAGGAGTAAAAGGCATGCTATCCCATAGGATATGGAAGGGACCCATTATGATCATTGATCACTGTGGCTCCACACAGGACCACCCAAAAATCAGACCTTATGTCTGAGAGCGTTGTCTGGACATTTCATGAACCCCTGCAGCTCAGTGCCATGACCCTTTGCTGAGGAGCCCGCTACAGTGCTCGACCACCCTTTTGGTAAAGAATCTTTTCTTGATATCCAGCCTGACCATCACCTGTCACAGCCTTATGCCATTCCACTGGGTCCTGTCACTGAGAGGGGAGCTCAGCACTGCCCCTCAGCACACCCTTGTGAGGAAGCTGTAGGCCACAATAAGGTGGCCTCTCATTATCCTCTTGTACTAGCTGAACAAACCGAGGGATTCAATCTGCTTTTCAGATGTCTTTCCCTCTAGATCCTTCACTATCTTTGTAGTCCTCCTTTGGACACTTCAATAGTTCTGTGGCCTTTTTGTACTGTGATGGTCAAAACTGGACACAGTACTCAAGCTGAAGACGCATCAGTGCAGTGTAGAGCAGGACAATCACTCTGCTCAACCAGCTAGCAATGCTGTGCTTGTTGTACGCTAGGATCCTGCCTCAATCCAACATGGGGGTGCTGGTCTCAGTAATACTACCTCATTCAGCTTTGAATGCACATGATTCAATGGGGATGTAAATTCCTAAGCAGAGCTTTGAGGATAAGTGTTTGCCCAGAGCTGACCTCAGAGATCTCTTCTGAGTAATACATAAACTGCAGATGGTAATGCACTTCTTCCCCTGTTCTGCCTGCAGTTTTACCGAATACAGACTACCTTCTAAGTCCCTCTGGGACTTGCTAGGCAATCTGATGGAAATAGGACAATATATATCTGGGCATCAGCAAACTTTGCTTCTGGCTCAGTGCTTGCACCTCTATGATGAAGGGTCAGCTGATCGCCTTTTGTAAAACTGTTTTCTTCCACCATGGCCTGCTGTAGCTTTTAGGCTATGTGGCAGAAGAGAGTGCCCTTGAGTATTTATTGTACAGTGATTGTACAGTAAGCTTGGGTTGCAGCTCCCATAATTCAGGCAGAAAGGAAAAAAAAAGTCCAAACTTTGGAGGTCTGTTAGAACATGGTGGGTGCTGCACTGGTCCTGTAGCTAAGGCTGGTTTAGTGGAAGGAATTCAGTGGTTCCCTTTCATTCTTCCTTGATTCATAGGATACAGATTTGGAGGGGGACCCCTGAGGTTTTCAAGTCTCGCTACAACTTAATGTGGGCAGCCATTCCATTGCAGTTCCTTGATCAACTCGTTGAGTTGTAACTTAAGCCTGTTTAGGTTTCTTGTCTCTATTAATCCTTGAAGGAGGCTGACACAACACAGAACTTTACATCTCCCATTGGTAGAAACTTCATGAAGAATTCTTACTCCAATGAGATATATTTAAAAAAAACAAAAAATATGTAAATTTTTTTCCTGTAAATACCAATGTCTGTAATTAAGAAATGTATTTTATTTAAAACACAAACACTTCAAGTATATTAACTTAATCTATAATAAAAATATGACTTCTGAAATAAATGTATGTAATGTAACATTACTGTTTTCTTTCTGTGCTATATTTGAGCTACCTTCCCAAAGTCATGAATCAAATACTTTGCCAAAAGAGGGGATGTTTACGGTGGCTTCAATGGACAATGAATCAAGGCCTCTGACTCCATGACCGAGTGTAACGGACAAGCAGAATAGATGTTGAGGCTCTATTCCTCCAGGGTGGGGGAAACAGTTTGTGATGAGGTTCCTGTATTTCCATCCAGCAGACCACAGGGTGAGCTGCGTATGTATGAGCTATTCAGTACAGGTACAGGGGCTCCAGCACATCTTCAAGTTTCAGAACTGCAGTATGTGCCCAGTGTGACAGAACAGATGTGTTTATCCTTTCTACAGAACAACCCCTGACTGTCATGCTGAACATACCGCCAAGCGTTCAGAATTCCTATACAAATGTCCAAAATCCTCCTAGGTAAGACTTCTGTGTAGGGTGAGCAAAAAAAAAAGAAAGAAAAATAAAGGAAGTTTGTAGTCAGCATGGTAAGATGGAATGAAAGTGTGGTGGCAGGCTGGTGCTAACTGCTGCATTAGCCACTCACAGTCATTGAATCATAGAATCATAGAATGCCCTGGGTTGAAAAGGACGGCAATGATCATCTAATTTCAAGCCCCCCTGCTATGTGCAGGGTGGTGTCTAGTGGTGTCACCAACCACCAGACCAGGCTGCCCAGAGACACATCCAGCCTGGCCTTGAATGCCTCCAGGGATGAGGCATCCACAACCTCCTTGGGCAACATGTTCCAGTGTGTCACCACTCTCTATGTGAAAAACTTCTTCCTAATATCTAACCTAAAACCTCCCCTGTCTCAGTTTAAAACCATTCCCCCTTTGGATTCAGAGCTGCTGGCAAAGCGAGATTGGAAGGAGAAAAGGGTCATAATATCACTTTACTGGTTTATTGCCTGCCTTGCTGTTTTGCATTATTTCCCTTTCACCACACAAATATTCATGGCATTTTAAGTCTGTAGGAACTGCACCTCGGTTAGTGAGAGTCCAGAGGTACTTCAGCTGATGTTATCTATGCTTGTTTTAGTAGGGATGCTAAGAACTGAAGCCAGCAGTTTTCATTGCCGACTAACACTGGGAGAAGGACTGCCTTTGGAGCAGATTGGTGGAGGCAGCTTCTGCATACAACATACTCTGTCTGTAACATGACAAATGGTTCTAGAACCATCAGCTGTGTATCAGCTGCATCTTTCACTGTGCAACTCAGAGAATTATTCTTTTGTTTATTTTCTTTAGCCATCTTATTGTGTTAGATGCCAGGAAAAAAAGAATATTTTTCCTTTGAAAGCCAGATAAACTTAGTAAGGAATACTGAATATTAGTAAACACAGTGCTGCACCACAATTGGTGAAATATGCACAGTCAAGCTAGGAGCACTCAGTAGTTTTGCACACATTAAATTATTATTTTTTTCTGCGCCACTCAACATAGTCTCATTATGCCCCATTAAACCCTGATAATTAAAACAAAATATATTGGAATTGTTTATCCTGGACTTTGTAAGGAAATTAGGTTCATAATAATGCCAAGGGAAAAATTTACACTGCACCAGAACTTGTAATTAGAATAACAATTAAGCATAAGTATGCTCCTGTTTTAGTTATATACATACATATATATTTAATAAAGGTGCCTTTTCTTGCTATTAGCTAATTGAAATAAATAAGAATTCCAGAATAAGGAATGCTGCAATTTGTAACTTTGGTTTTAGCTGAACACGACACAGTTAGGTGGGATGCCGAAAAGCAACAGCTAAGGTTTTGAAGGGAATGTAGACAGTCTTCAGAATGGATAGTCTAGAAAAGAACTGGTGGCACAAGATGGAGTTGTTATTTTTTGTTGCATTGCAACAATGCTAACTGAGAGCAAGGATGGCAGCAAAACACCCTGTGATAAATACTGAGGATTCCACAGAGGATGGTCTGGATTTGGAACTAAAGAGGCTCAGGTAAGTGAGGTGTATGCAGTCACATCATGTTCGTTATTGTGTGGTGGAAGAGCACCAAGCCTGGCCCAGTTACATCTGCAGCAGGATGTTAGTGGGCTCTGGGTATGCTGTAGGGAGAACACAGACCCATAAGGGATCAGGTTCTGTGGTCTCCCGTTTGTAGAGCTATTTGTCTTATAAGGGGTTATTGAGGTGCTTCTGTCATGAGACATAGAAAAAGTTGCTTCTTGGCACTGAAACATGGGAAGCGTGCTGGGGTGTTTGGTGACTGGTGAGGCAGAAGGGATTGGCCTGGGGGAACAGGTTGGGGATGATTCCTTTTGAGGGAGAAGAGGGTGTAGCAAGGTGGGGATCAGATAGAATGAGAGGTAATGGCCTTAAGTTACACCAAGGGACATTCAGGTTGAATATTAGGAAAAATTTCTTCTCAGAAAGACTGGTAATGCACTGGCACAGGCTGCCCAGGGAGGTGGTGGAGCCACTATCCCTGGAGGTGTTCAAGAACCATGTAGATGTGGCACTGAAGTGCATGGTTAGTGGGCATGGTGAAGATGTGTTGATGATTGGACTACATGATCTTAGTGGTCTTTTCCAATGTAATGATCCTGTAATACTATGATGACCGAAATGTTCCTGGCCCAAAGAAATTGGAGCACAGCGATGCTGTAAGCAGTTGGAAGGCCTCTGCTCTGCACCCTGCTAGGAATGCTTTGATTTGTCTCTATTTTGCCTGGGGCGTGCACTGTGGGGCCATTCTCCTTGTAGGAAGAATGGCATTTATGTGCTTCACTGAAAAGATCTGTGGAAGATAGCATTTGGTTCATAGTCTTGGAGCTTTCCTCCTGTTAGGAGAGAAGCTAAGTTCCTGGGCTTTGACCTTCCAGATCGCCTCCCATCCTTTAAGATTACATCTACTTCCATTTGTAAAGATACACGAGTGTTTTACATGTGGACTCTTACACACAACCACGGGCATATGCATTCCTGTTTGCCTTCCTTCTGCTTCATCTCAAACTGCTTCCCAAAGGATGGTGCTACTTATCTGCAACTGAAGTGGGTGCTCCAGGCTAACCTGTGAACATTGTCACATCCAGGGGATGCATTTCAATGGCCTCATACACAAATATGTCACACCTAGACCACTTTTTCCCTTCTGGTGCTCAGTATAGCTCACCTTCATGGAGAGCAGTTAGTAGGTGTGAACTGACCTGTGGTGAATGAGACAATTGTGTCTTACAGCAGCTAATTGCATGTTTTCTTTCTTCCTACTGGGTTCATTGCTAGAAGCCATTCAGAGAATAAGAGAGACTGTTAACTTGTTGTCGAGTGGATATGTGCAGTTATAGATTCATGCAGATACTAACTGCCCTAATTCAGAGCTAGATTACAGCCTGTTTTCGTTTTGGTAAACAAAAACTGTGAGTTTTGCCTATAATTGGGAAAATGACCTGTTTCTGAGAAACAATTGACCTTTAACTGAAACTGACTCGGTGATGCTGTAAATCCAGACCTCATGACAAAAAGCAGTGCTGTGGCATAAGTCCCAGTATACCGGTTCAGATCTGCTCTCAAAAATCTTGCTTAGTTAACATTGGGCTATCAGGTAGACAGAATTATCAGGCAGCATAAAGCTAGTATCAATGGTTGCAGATCAGCATAGGTTCTGTTTTGCATCATCCAGTTGGCTTTAAAGGAATCAGCTGTTCTCTCCCAAGACCGAGACTTTACATTTGTTGAACTCCACATGGTACTTATATTTTATCATCCCGAAGAACTTTACATTTCCAAAATGTGGTATTTAGTATTAGCACTGGGTTTTGACAGAGCTTTTCTGCTTTTTTTTTTTTTTTTAATTATCTGGTTAAAAAAAAAGAAATCAAAACTTCACATTTATTTTAAGGCTGTGGCAATGCAGAATCTTTCCTAAATTCTCTAGACTCTCTAGAAACCCACTGTTCCTGAGTGAACCTATTTACATTTACATATTACCACAGGAATTTCACACAGGATGACTTGATAGTTGCCTGGATTGTGAAATCAAAGTTGTTGGTTTATTTTTGTACAGTATTGTTGAATTATGCAACATGTTGCTTTCTAGTTTTCTGATGGAAAATAGATCAGCAAATAACTAATACGTACATATTGCTTCTGAGATGTCTTGAAGACTCCTAGGGTCCTTTCACCCAGAAAACAATAATCTCATTTCCAAACATCATTTAACACTTATTATTGCAGTAAGTCTTTCTAACTCACAGGGGTACATTTTGAGAGGTGCTGCATTTTCAGCCCTAATTTTGCTATCTGACAGTCTTAGAGCCGAACCATAAGTCTAACTCCCAGTTGATACTACCCTTGCAGTCACCAAGTGACATTTCCAAACTGTCCTGAGAGTCTCGGGAGCCCCACGCTGGTGTGTGGATGGGAGTCATACGGTGCACGCAGTTGCAATTCTCGGTTGCCCACCAGCTCCCTCCCCTGGAAGATGCTGCAGCCATTGATTCTTTGCACATGGTCCGCAGCTGCCAAAGTTCCCCTCTGATTCTTCTTAGTGGATATTTTCAAAAGTTTTATTATTTTTTGAACAACATGTCCAAAGGGTGTGATTTTCTTCCTTTCTTCCTTTCTTCCTTTCCCTGCAAACAGCTTCATTGTTCACAGCTCAACATTTAATCTTTATAGAGAGAAATAGGTAAAATGTTCTGACCAAGTTTCTTCTTGATCTGGTTTGCAAGAAATTTGCATTCTAGGATTTGAGACTGAGAATGAAATGTAATGTAAAAGTGAAGTTTGAAAATATAAATATTTGTCCAAGGTCAGGCTGAGAAAACAAACCTAAATTAAAATAAATAAATAAGTGATGTCTTTGGACATTGCAAACCCTAAATAAATTCTAGAGGATACCCACAGGTTCTCTGCTGCTACCCAGCCATGCAGCATAAGCAAACTAATTAATGGCAGAACTATGGCCATTCCATTTATCCTGCTGTTTCTCAGATGACAGCTCTTGTTTATTGAGCAAGACCAACCTTAGGTTCAAGAAGTCCATCAGTGTTTGAGAGCTCCGTGCTCCTCAAGGCTACCCAACCTTTCCCTCTTCACCACACAGTGCCATGAGATCAGCATGTTTTGGTAACTTCTTTGGTGCTATCTCACTATAAATAAGCCTAGAAATTAGTTTATTCATCTTTCACTGTTAAGTAAGTGACCTTGCAAGTACCAAAACCTGTGATAACTGTTCCTGTTCAAAGCGCTGTCTGAAGCCTTTCAGACTTACTTCTTATGAAGACCAAATGCTACAAAGTGCCTGAAAAAGTGATAGGACCTGAATTTTAAGGTAAGAAATTGGAACAGAAGACACAGGAAATTGTGGAGAGAGGATTTGGTGGTCATGGTTTAAGAGAAAGATAAGATTAATGAAACTAGAGTTGAAAGGTGGCATGGATGTTTTTTTTTTTGAGTTGAATTTCTTTTAGAAAGCTCTGCAAATCTGGCTTCTAAATTTTGCATGGCCCTGCATTGCCTTATTCTTTAGCTCAAAGAATGAATTATGATTTCCTCCTTTCCTTCATTCATGTAATATTCAGCTTGTTTAAATGGTTCTATCTCATTCTCTAAATCAACAAATCTCTGAACATCAGTGAACACTATTATCAGTGTTGTTTCAGCAATGCCTTTCATTAGAAATACTCTAGTGCAGAGCATCCAGATCTTGGAAATATCTCCAGAGGGATTTGAATAGAGAAAAGCGTAGTCCCAGTTTCCATCAAATCAAATACTAAAAGATAGAGCAGGAATGAAATTGGCTTGAACTTAAGAATGGTTAGAAGTGTAAGCAGAAACACTGAGGGGGTCTTACATACAAACTGTTACACATCACAAGAAGAAGAAAAAGGGGGGAAAAAAAATTATCCCGTCTTTGTGCTATTTCTGAATAAGCAAAAGGTTTTATCTTGATGGCAATGAGAAAAACTTTTGGCTTTATCCTGTTTGATGAGGAGCAAGTCCACAACTGCATCAAAATACCTATCTAAGCACCATTAACGTAGTGTTGGACATCTCCATACTCAAGTGGAGATCTAAGGCCAGGTAATTCTTCTAGAAATCAAGTTACCTTGCCTTGTTCACACAACATGTGATGTAGAAGTAGAGACCTCACATCTCTGGAAATAGTGAGCCATTTTCAGGGTTTCTGAAGTCACGTAAAATTTCTTGTCAATAGTCAGCATCTTTGAAAATCATATCATTCTTTTACAGGCTCTATGTGGATAAGGAGCCTAAACTTGGACAGATGCACCTGAGAATATTATATTCTTGTTCCTAGATATGCTCCTTTAAAACAAAGCAGGTTAAACAATTGTACTTGTGATGTATATTTTAAGGGCCATTTCCTTCCAAGCTTCTGGAAAACTCCAAATAAACTGTCAAGTCTATGGTAAAATAAAGGCCACACCAAGAGAGTGAAAACTTAAATCTGAGTTATAATGTGTCATTCAGTTTTTAACTTTGACTTCTACAGCTTTCACAGCTTTCTATCTTCTATTCATTTTGTGTGCTTTATGGGCAATAGGAAATCATTTTTCTGCCTTTGATAAAGGTATGTAGTATCAATAATTGTGTCACCCATATTTATGTAAAATCTGTTATATTTTCAAAGAATGTTAAATTCTGGCAAACTAGAGCAGCAGCTTCTAGAAAAAAATACATATATATATATATATATATGAAGGCAAGGTCAAATGATTAAGATATTGGCTTATCTACTCTACAGTCTGCTGTAGTTGTTCATTATAGACAGCTTGAGGAAATTGTCAGCTTTTCTGTGCCTAATTTTCCTACCTCCAAGTAACACTACTAATTTTTCTCACTCTCATAGCTACTCCCTTGGAAGTGTCTTCTCACAACTCTTGTTTAGAAGACTTCTTTTAGTGGGAAAGAGCACTAACCTCTTCCCTTAAAAAAAAATAATAAAACCAATAAAACCTCAAACGCAACATACAGTTCCCCTGAAAGTCAGTGTTGTTTTGCATCAACAAATACTGGCAGAGTTCTGGTCTAAACTAAATCTTTTCAAATGGTAACAAATGCAGGGACCAAGCACGGGTTCAGTGAAAGTGCAGCCACATGTAGATAAATGTTACCCTTGGAGTAGCCTCCTGGCAGACAACTGTCCTGTGCTTCTAGGGGTGCCATAGGATATCTTCTTGTTCTCCATGGAATGGGAAGGCGAAGTATGGTTTATGGGCTGCCGTCTGCATGCTCATGCAGTGCTAGCTATGGGTTACAGTTCTGTGCATCTTTGAAAGGCAGTACAAAGTTCTCTCAGTCATGATCACAGTATGGAAGAGACAGAGTTGAGAGAAGGTGTGTTAAGGTTGTTGTGATCTGTGTTGAATGAGTGTGGTACCTGTGGAGACCAAAGATGTTGTGGTATCTGGCCTGGCACACTGGAATAACTTCTCAGGATATGGAATTTTAGCCAATATCCTTCCCCTTCCATCCACTTCCTCTGTTACTTCCTGAAATCTCTGTCCAAGTCCACTGATTACTTAGCCACTGCACAGGCTTTGAGAAGATATTTCCTCTTCTATATCGCATATTCTCATATATATGGATCATGTAATTTCAGTGCAGGCAGCAGCTTCCAAATAAGAAAAAATAAATACATCATACACACTTCTCACTAGAAGAAAAATGAAGAAGGAGAAGAAAATCTTACTTTCATTGTAACTGGGACCAGGAACATAAAAGTTGAATTACAAAAATGCATTTGCTTTGTGTTTAAAACCTGCTGCAGCTAGTATAGCCAGCACACGCAGTTTGGTGTAATTGCTGCTTTCCAGCTTGGCCTAATTGATGCTCTGATTTGCAGTCACCTACCTCTGTGAGCCCATGTTTCATTACATTTTACCCTTGCTCCCGAAATCCTAAAATCCCCATGGGGAGAAATAGATTACAGCAATGCAGAGCTTTTGTGTGTGAACTGACAATTCTTTCTCCCCTATACTTTTCTTCATCCACACAGGAACGCTGAAAACACAGTAGGTTGATGAAGGGAAATATTTGTTATATACAAATACTCCTTATTTAGGCAAACATAACTCCTTTTGAACTCAGTAGGAGTTTAAGTAAAACTCTGAATTAAAACTGCAGTGGTATAAAATCAGCTCAGAAATATTTTAATAACCTAATTGGGATGTTTATACTGCAAAATTGTGTTACTCAGTCTGTAGTCATAATTAGAAAGAAAAAGTTCTTTGCTGAAGAATGTGTCAGTATTTTCCATGGAAAATGATTTAAATAAAACCATTTGAAACATGGAAATCTCATGCTTTTGGCTTTAAGTAGACATTTCAGTCATAATTAAAAAAAAAATAACAACAACAACAAAAACCCTCTAATGTCTCCTGCAGCTTTGATTTCAAACACGTCACATTCTTCATTAAAGCAATCATTGTTAAAACAGAGGGACATAAAGCAACATAGGATTTATTCCTTCATTAAACTGATGATCCGTATATGAAGCCAATTAACATTATGAGTCTGGTGAACATCAAGTGTAAAGAGGTTACAGAAAATTAAAAGCAGTCACCTTGGTCTTTAGATAAAGAAAGAACACTTTTACATTATAAATTATAAGAGTGTCCAAGCGGGACAAATCGGCAAATTTGGTTAATTGGAAAATACATTTTACTGCACATGAATTAGGGTAAAATAACCTTTTAGCTGCTAGTCTTTTTTTGTGGCCAGGTATTGAGAATCATGGGAAAGGAGGTGTTTGGACATGAAAAGACAAGAGAGCTACTTCATCAAACCTGAGCCAGTCAGACTTTCTTGAGTTTTACAAATGATCCTCTCAAAGCTGAGGGCTCTCAAGGTAGATGTCAATTCAGTTACTTTGCTCCTCAGTTCAGCCCAGGGTTTCACTATCACAGTGGAAAAATTAGAAGGGGTATGTTTGTCTGTGCAGCATGGGAACAGTCTTGCTTTAAGACAGATGGAATCAGCAAAATGTCTTTTCTGAATTGTATTGGGTTTTGTTGTTGTTGTTTTTGTTTGTTTGTTTGTTTATTACTTGGACTTTTATTTGCAGGCTTGTTAACTGATACTGTCCATAAGGATGATGATGATAGTGTGAATGTGTGTGACAGACTTTAGCGACTTTGCACAGAAAGGGTTTTTTTTTTTTTGCTGAAATAACTCAACTCTGTAGGTTATGTCATGCTTCAGATTGTTTTTAGTGCTGGTCTTTGGTACATAGACGAAAGGAGGTACAGGAGAAATACCATCCTATGACCCGCCGCGATTTCCTCAGCGTTTTCCGGGAGTCCCGGATTCGCGGGCAAGCGTCTATAAAAGGAGGGCACGGAGAGACGTAGGAACAGCGCTGACAGCAGTCTTGCTTACGAGGAAGGGAGTGACCCCACGCTTCTCCCGGCAGGACGTGCCGGACCGCGCCTTGACGGGCAATGCCGGGAGGGGTGCGGAGCTCTCCGTGGTGCTGAAACGCTTACTTGGGCTCGGTCCGCCGGAGAACGGCACCCAAGACTCCCAAGATCTAACTTTTAATTATGTCAACCCCACGTCTCGCGCATTAAAATTAAACAGGCACCAAACTGGCGAGGGGTGGGGGATTATATATTGCTTAGTTATTTCATTGTTTTGCAGCTGCTACTTCTTGGGAGAAAGTTGAGCCAACCAGCTCTGGATCGTACCGCTTCTACTCAAAAAGCAGTGACTTGGAGCACTTCCCCGTGCTCCATTTCACCCTCTATGCCTCCCGCAATACGCTGAACTTGCAGGCTTCAAACTGCTGGAGAAAGTGAGTCTTGGAGCCAAAAGAGCGATGCAGACCCCTGACTAGAGTGAGGCCTTAGAGTGCCATAATGAAGTTATTATTATTTTATTAAGGGTTCTTAAGATAAAACACTCACTTTCACTCTCTCTCCAACGTCAGAGAGAAGAAAGGATAAGGCACATCTGTCTCCATGCAAGGGGATCCCACGGTACTGGCCCTGTGTGGATTTTAAAATTCAGGATGCAGAGGCTGGCAGGGAAGATGCAGACAGTATCTTTGGGTTATGTTTTTCTTTTTAAGGTTAATTGACCTAAAGTGTGTGCAGCTATTTTAAGGAGTGCATTCGGATTCAGAACATTGTTTTTGCACAGTGCTGTAAAAGCCAGCTCGATTCATGGTATACGCTGCTGTTCGGAGACTTGCCTGGATGGTAAGTCAATAATGTTTGCTGTCAAATGGCAATTTCCTTAAAAGCCTCTATGTATGTGTATACATATAAACATATTTATATATAAACATGCATGTCTGTGGCTTTCTAAATCTTTCACAAGTATGCTAAAATTCTAGTTAAAATTCTAGGTAAATGGATAGGATAAGATCAGGTTTGTTTGGATCTCTGATTTTACCTTGCTTTGCTAAAATAATACAATTCTGAAACATTATTTCAGCTTGAATATACATTAGGGGAATTTCTGCAGTTATGCCTAGTGAGAAAGGCCGATAGAGCAGGTGATATTTCTAAGGCTTATTAGTATTTATTTAATGAGATCACATATGCAGAATAACTTTCCAAAGACATTTTCTCTTTAAAATGTTTCTATTTCTGCACCTGTATCATCTGTATCTTCTTTGCTTTGGTATGAATGTGCTACATCTTTAAACTCCCATCAGATCTAAGAGAGCCTGTGTAGATTTGCTCGCCCTTCCTGTACAGAACATTACAATGTTTATGAAATATTAAATTTGTGTAGTCTGCCGGAGAAGCAATTGTTCCAAAATAAAATCAGCAGTCTAGACGAAACATAGACACCAGAACTTATCAACAGTTGTCTGACTTACATCTTCTGATGCATCTTGAGTGGGTCATAATACCAACTTTATTTTCAGTGGTGCATAAATTAATTACACGCATTTAATAACCAAAATATCATTATATTCCCCCTTTAATATCATAAAGGCTTTACGCCAGGGAAGCACTTAATGTGCAGGGGGCCATAACAGGCTATTATCCTTGTGTAATGCTATTACAGAACCAATTATGTGCCATTATACTTGCTTTTTTTGCAGTTTATGTGATTTGATCCAATCCCGCGTCCCTGACTTGAAAATTTCATCTGGGTACTTTAAAGACTAATTTTCACCCGGGCTGAGGCAAGGGCCATCTCTCTCCGCTGAGCCTATGTCTCGGATGCATTTTAAAAGTAATTGCAAAGGGTCCCGCCGCATATCATTTGCAGACGGGAAGCGAGAATAAATCCAGAGACCCCTCGCTGTGAACAAAATCAAACTTTGCTGCGGTACGATCGCTTGGAAAGGCGAGGCGTGTGCAGAGCGGCCCCCCAAAACCCAGCCGGCGGCAATTAGCAGCCGCTTTGTCAGCGCCGGGTCCGGGCGGCGAGAACGGCTCGGCTCGGCTCGGCTCGGCACGGCTCGACTCGGCACGGTTCGTCACGGTTCGTCACGGATCGGCACAGCACGGCTCGGGGGGCCCCCCCGGCCCCGCAGCCCGGAGCACCCCGAGGTTCGCGGGCCGCCACCGGGGGCCACCGAGCCTCGGAGCGCAAACGCTTGGAAAAATAATGGGATTTTGTTGTTGCCGCTCACATTCCTGGTGTTTGCTGAGAAATGATGGGTTTTTTTCTTTTCATCTTTTTTTTTTTTTCTTTTTCCCTCCTCTACACACCACGTGGGCCATTTGTAGGGCCCAATAGACCTATCCAAGTTACTCACTGTAGACAGCGCTGGAAATAATCAGATTAAGGCCAATTATGCGTGAGATTATAAAGGCAAGTGCTGAGAGGCAGAGCATGCTGTAGACAGATATAAAGACATCTGGCCACTTCCAGAACTCCACAGAGCCCTTCTGTCTCTTCAGCCAACAACTCACAGCGCCTTATTCCAGTGCAAAATATCCCAAACCTTACTGGTGATTTTTACTTCAGTTCGGTTTAGGTATGGATTACTATTTTCATTTGCCTTCTGGATTTTTTTATATGACTGCATGTAAATTTGAACTTTTTTTTCTTGCTGAGGACATTGGTTTCCAAACCGATCACAGCTCCCAGTGTGTGTATTTGGATGCTTTATAAAGAAGACAGCCTTTAGGTTTTATTGCTGTTTCATTTAGGTAAAATACTTTGATTTGTCTGTTAAACAGCTCATTCTTAGCTCTAAGTAAGTGTGTTTTTTTTGTTGTTGTTTATTTTTATATTATTATTTACTCCTGAAGGAAACCTTTGAAGTAATTAGATTTACTGATAGAAAGATGGATAAATAGGTGGATAGATAGATGCATAGATGGATGGATGGATGGATAGATAGATGGAAGAGATAATCAGATTGATGGATGCATGGATAGATGCATAGGTAGCAGAATGAAAGGTAGATAGTCAGCTATTTGAAGAGAAAAAAAGGAAGCAAATAAAAGGAAAAGAAGATTAAAAAAAAAAAAGCAACAAACTTTTGCTGGTTCTGATTACTGTGCACCTACCATGGAGTGTTCTGCCTTTGGCTTTTCAGCTCACTGTACGCAGCGTTAGGTAGGACTTTCTCTGCCTCCTCTGGGCTGGCTCTGGGCTCACCAGGGAGTTTCTGGGTGTTTCCTTCTGGCTGTTCACCTGCTCTGCTCTTTCCCTCTCTGTCCCCAGGTCGGCAGCAGAGCCCTCGGCGGTGCCCGGAGGGGGACGCGGTGCCGACGCGGGGGGCAGCGGGCGGCGGCCCGGCCGCGGGGCCATGTTCTACTTTCACTGCCCCCCGCAGCTCGAGGGTGAGTGGGGCCGTGCGGGACCGGGACTGAGGGTTCGTGTGTGCTGGGTTGGAGGGGGTGCTGTGCTCTGACTGTCCTCGCACAGGGAGCGTGTCGAGATGAGATGCGGATCTATAGAAACAGCCCCATCTGAAAGCGCCTCGTCTTTTTCCAAGAGCAAACACAACCCCGTACCCCCTCCCTCTTGTCACAAGATGGAAAGAAGGATGGCATGGGTTTGGGTTTTTTTTTTTTAATTTGATTCCTGTTGGAAAGGCCTCGTTTTTACACCCCCCCCCCCCCCTCCCGCCCTCGTTTTGCCACCTGCCTCCCCTCCGCGGATAGCGATCCCGCAGTTGCGCCTCAGGCTACGAACGAGATGCTTTTCTCCCCTCCCAGCACAGATGTTGGTGTCATGGCTGTAATCGGGACACTTTCAGGACGTGGTCACGCCTCCTCCCTCCAGCCAAAGGGTCCGCATAAATCTTTCATGTTATTTTACAAACATTCTGCGGGAGGATGGGGAAACACGGGGCACGGCTGGAAAAAAAATAATCAGACACGCACACACACGCACACACACACACACACACACAAAAAGAGAGAGAGAGAGAGAAAAAAAAGCACTTGAGAGGGTTCTCTTTCTGAGCGCTTCATTTGAGAGGGCGTTTTTGATCGAGTGGGTTGTTTAATTTTTCGTTTGTTTATTTGGTTTCGTTGTTTCTTTTGGTTAAAAAAAAAAAAAAAAAAAAAAAAGGCAACTTTCGGCATCTCCTCGGGTCGTCCCCCCATTTACCTTCAGCTCGGGGTGCCCCCGCTCCCTGCCTCGGCCCCGGCCCCGGCCCCCAGCGCTCCCTGCCCCGCTCCTTGTCCCAGTGCAGCGCTGCACGAGCCGGCCTGGCGCTGCCACCCCGCTCCGGGAGTGGCCCCCCCGGGTACGCACGGGGGGCGGCTGCAAAGTGCTCTCCGCGAAGTTGTCTCGAGCCGTGCCGAGCGTCACCGAGTGCTTGGGCGGCTTTGTTCGTTAGTTTTTGGCAGAGAGCTTTGGAAACATGCTTTTGTCTGTTTGGCGGGGGAGGAGGTGGGTTGTTGTTGTTTTTTATAACCGGTGCGTGCTTTTGGCGGACCGTGCTGGGGAGCGGCCCCCGAGGGCAGCGGGCGGCAGAAGCGTGGGGAGGGGTGGCCCGGCTGCCCCGTGCGGGGTGACAGCGCCCGGTGCGGGGCATCCCAAGTGACAATAGCAACACCACTTCCTTACACCCCCAAAACCAAACTAACCCAACAAGCGGAAACAGAAAAGCCCTCTCTGGGGCTGCCTTTTCAAACGCCCGGAGGGAAGCGTCCAGGCTCCAGGGTCACCGGCACGGCGTTTGTTTCTGCGAGGAGCACTGCCCGGGGCTGCAGCGAGGAGGGGGAGAGGGCCGTTCCCCAGCAGTACCGCGGACTGAGTGCCGTGCCCAGCCCCGATGGCCCGAGCGGGAGCGGGGCCGTAGGATACCGGTGGGGGACTCTGGGAGGAGGGTCCTGGAGACCCTCAGTGGTGCTGTTGCTGGCCTGGGGGCCTGGGGCTTGAGGACTTGTCGGGGTATGCTTGTTCGTTTGGTTCTATTTTACTGTGCGTTGTCTGGGGAGGGAAGGGGAGCGATGTTTAAGCGGTGCACCCCAGCGGGCTGCCTTGCCCTCTCCCGGCCTTCCCCCAGGGACAAACTCGTGCTCCGTCAACCTCCCGGGATCCTTAGCCCCCGGCCGGGAGGGTTCACTCCTCCTCACACACCCTCCGCTGTTTTGAAACCCAAGTGACCCGAAATCTAGCCTTTCCGGGAGGCAGGCTGCCCCTCACCCCTGGGGAAGGTGTGCTGGGGCCGACAGGCTGGGATCACCCTCCTGGTCCGCCCCGCGACCCCACCGTCGCTCTCCGTCCGCAGGCGCTGCCCCCTTCGGAGCGCACTCCGCCGGTGACTTCGACGACGGGTTCCTGCGCAGGAAGCAGCGTCGTAACCGCACCACCTTCACCCTGCAGCAGGTAGGAGCGCGATCCCCAGCCCTCCCCAGCCTCGTTTTCCCCGGCTCTGTGCCGAACTCCCTCCGCCCCGATGGGCAGGAGATCCCCTCGTCGCCAGCGCTGCCCCTGACACCTCCGCTCTCCTTCCCTCCACCAGCTCGAAGCACTGGAAGCAGTTTTTGCTCAAACCCACTACCCCGATGTGTTCACTCGGGAAGAACTGGCGATGAAAATCAACCTGACGGAGGCCCGGGTGCAGGTAAACACCCCGGGGATGATTGAACTCTCGGGGATTCAAACCAGCAAACTTTTTTTTTTTTTTTTTGACATCATGACTGCAGAGTGCACATTTGGCCAAAGAACGCAAATGAAGACGATCTGTCATTTTCATGATGCACTTTAATAACATCAACATAATGTGGAATATTAGATTAGGTTGATTAATCGGTCATTCATAATTAACTAGTGATAATGTTCTACACTAATTTGTCCGCGTCTCCAAGGTACTAAATTACATCAATGCACATCCATTTCCTTGCTTTTGGAGGGGGTGCGTGTGGAGAAAAGAGCTGAGATGTGGCGGCCATTTGGACCACTGGTAGGCCGTGGGCTGGGGAAGCTGGGGGAGCCTCGTGGCCAGCAGGAGCCTTCCCACCTCCTCTACTTTTCTCCCTTTCCTCTATTTCAAAACACTTAATTCTGATGGCTAAGGAGCCTGTAGAGCAATTCCCATGCCTTTCATAAGATCCCATGAATTCCACTGGCCATGATCTCTCTTTTTCCTCCTCTCTCTTTTCCACACTTTCCTTCTCTCCTTCCTTCCTTCCTTCTTTTTTTTTCTTTCCTTCCCCACTCCCACCTCCCCTCCCTCTCCCCCCCCCCCCCCCCCCCCCCCCCCCCCCCCCCCCCCCTTTTCTTTTCCTTGTCTTTTTTTTCTTTTTTCTTTTTTTGGCCCACATATTTGTTTTTTTTCCTGTGCTCAGAGATTGACTTTGTCTAAGTGTCTACAAGCTCTACTAAGAGCAGCACTCCTGCAGTTGTAAGAGATGGATCCATACAACTCTGCAGGCATCCACACTGACTTTCAAGTCATTTTTTGAACCCGATTATGTATTCATTTTATTTATGGGGCTTTTCTGCATGCTGTTTCTGTTGGTTTTGTTTTTTTTCTTTTCTTTTTCTTTTCTTTTTTCTTTCTTTCTTTCTTTTTTTTTTTTTTTTTGGTTGTTGTTGTTGTTTAGGTGCTTGGGGTTAAGACTATGCAAAGATCTAATTGTTGGAAATATAATAGCTTGCCTTTTGTTCCCTAGGGTCATGTTAGTATCTCTTAAAACCCAATGGCTGAAGAGAGATAATGGAATTCACCGCAGTAAATTGGGGATTGTAAACAAATTATTTCTCCTATAATCAGATTATGTGATCCTGATTATTAAATCTGAACATGAATCATTGGTCATATGCGGGCAAATTAAACTGATTATTATTTGGAAATGAAAATCTCCTTTTGCCAGTGCATTGTAGGTACTGGCTTAAAAAAAAAATAATAAAAAATGCCATTTTGGCTATTGGTGTCTAAAGACTGAACTGCAAATTGAGATAAATGGGACAATTATTGAGCATTCAGAAGTGGAAGATCATAACTTCTTCCTGAAAGGTGCAAGGGTGAGATAGGGGTGTTGACAATTGGATTGCTGAGGATGGGTGTTTAGCCTTGTTGTTGGCTATTATGCAAACAGACAATAGATGCAAGCATTTGTTTAGCCTGCTTTCATGCAGGGACATGGGGAAACACAGAGGATGGGAGATATGTTTACATTTATACCCCTTGCTCATTCAAATATGATTAATGTGCTATAAAGCAGAGTCTTAATCGAAGATGATGTTGTCAAACAATAACTAAATAGGGAAATAAACGACTTCATCATGCTCTTTCCTCAGAAGCAGGCGAACTGTCAGTGCAAAGTCATTAAAATATGATAATGAAAAATAGCTCAATTAAATGTTGTTATAGCTGTGACCTTCATTCAATTAAGACGCAAGGAAGTGTCTGCATTTTGCTTTGCATTTAACTGCTCTAAATTTAGAATATAGATAAAATCATTATTCAACGTTTGCTGATATATGCAATTAAAAGGCAGCTAACTAAAATGGAGTTGGAGGAGGAGAATAATAACAATCTTGCCTATACTTGAAGTCATGTATTAAAATGTGGGTTCTTTGACCTCGAGGGAAGTTTGGCATTTTCCACCTCAAATATGGTGCTTTCAGAGCATCTGCTTCAAGGTAACAAAAAAAATCCTCAAAACTTTTGGACTTGTTTTTGGCTTGTTTTCCATATGGATAAATACTGAAGAGAGAAATGTAATATTAAGACTCATCTAGGATAACAACATGGACACAAATCAGGAGAAATTTTATCCAAAATCCAATCTCACCAGAGTAAAAATTCAGCAAATGTTGATTTGCTTTACATTTGGCTAAATGGGGCATTCAGCCTGGCTTTATCTCCTGCTCCAGGTGTGGTTCCAGAATCGAAGAGCTAAATGGAGGAAAACAGAGAGGGGGTCTTCCGACCAAGAGGGCTCGAAGGAAGCAATGGCTGAGGTGGCACCTCCTGTCAGGAACTTAAATTCCCCTTCTCCAGCTGATCAGACCAGGAATAAAAAAGAGAGTCTGGAGATCCAGCAGAGGTAAGAATAATCAGTTGCTGCTCTTTGGGACAAGCATGCATTGTGTTGATGTACATCCATACATTGCTAGATGATAAGCCTGCACCTGGATAGTATCAATTTCAAGTATAGCCTAAACCATTAGAAGATGAACCACCATCGACTCCCTTCTGCCCATGTGGGTGTGAGGAACTGGTGGCTGTGGGAGGCTGATGTTACCCAGACTTAGTCCCCTCCAGTTGGTTCTCGAGACAGCGGTACAGAATCATAGAATCACAGAATATCCTGAACTGGAAGGGATCCATAACAATCATTGAGTCCAATTCCTGGCTCCACACCAGGCCCCCCAAAAATCAGACCATATGTCTGAGAGTGTTGTCTGGACGCTTCTCAAACTCCATCACGCTCAGTGCTATGACCGCTGCCCTGGGGAGCATGTTGGTGTGCATGAACATATGCTGTATTTGGAGTCAGTTGTTCTAGTTCTTAAAGCTGTTTTCTCCTCTCCCACAGCCTGAGTCGGGCTGTTGGTCCCACAGGACCCTTCTTCCCCTCCTGCCTGCCTGGGACTCTTCTCAACACGGCCACCTATGCACAAGCTTTATCCCACGTCGCCTCTCTAAAAGGTAAGTGACTTTAACTTTGGATAGCAGCTTAAAGAGCAGCTCCACCGTGTTTGGTGGATGTTCCCACCTTTGCCAGTGAAAAGCCGTTGGGATGTGGTAGACCCTTTCTGTTGCAATTGGTGGTAGTTGCATTGACTGATGCTGTGGACACAGGAATGCGTCTCTTCTGGTAGCATGGTTTGTGGATAAGCTCCATCATTTTGCTCAGTTATTTTTAGTGAGGTCAGGGTTTGTGACCAGGCAGGTATGGTTTGTTCCTTTAAAGTTTTCTTTGCATGTGTTTTTTTTTTTTTTTTAAAAGTAAATTTTATGCTAATAAATTAATTATACACATCCTTTTGCATTATACATTGCCTGGCACCGTTGCTGATACCTCATCCGCTCTTCGCATGCAGTTTCCTATGCAGTATTTCTCTGCAACTGTTAGACCTTTCTCCTCTTGACCAGCACATCTTCCTGAGAACTTGAACACAGCGAGTGCATGGGGACAGAGCACTATACAAAGTAAATCTGCATGACATGGGACCCAGGCATTGGGATGCTTACATCCAGTGTCCATATCCCTTCAGGCTGCAAAAAGCAGCAGTATGCATCTTTTAAAAATAAATCGCCAGCTGATCCATTAGCTGTTCCCAGTCTAGTAATTTCTAAGACTAAGGGTGTAAGCAGGATGAATTCAATTTATAGATTTATAGGATGTACAGTTTCATAGCACTGCCAAGCACAAAGTGGCACGTAGCTTTGCTTTGTGTTTGTTCAGTGTGGTGCAATATTTTGTGAGGAAAATTTCCCTGTTGAGGACCTTCTGCTATGAAAATTGAAGTCCTCTACAGTCTCCTGCTATGCTCCCTGACATACCTAATTCTTCTTATGAGTATTTCTACTTGAATCAGTGCAGTGAATGTGTATTCCTGAAGCAAAAAATTTGAATTGCTGAGTTTTGCATTAAGGCCAATGTCTTGTCTTCTCTTCCCTCTTTCCCCACGTCTTTCCAATAAAAGCAGAAGGCACAGCAAGTGCCATTATTTTTTTAAATTTTGAATCAAGAAAAGCCACAGAGGTGTGACCTAAGCCCTAGAGCTCAAAGATGACAGTCAACCAGACCCTGTGGCAGACAGCGGCTGCTGGACTGTGCAGTCCCCTCCACCTCTGTTCTGTGACCATGAGCTTCTCCACCGGGCAGGAACAGCCCCTCTGGAGTAGATACAAGTGATGTTAGGGGATCAAATGTTTGCTGACAAATGTCGTCCTGGGTGTGAAAGTAGGACTGATAGTGTTCAGTAAAAAATTTCAGGTGGAAGTGGCTGCTTTTTTCCTTAAAATTTACAGTTAAGTGTTTTTTGAAATTGAATGCATCAATACCTCCTCACGTTTCATGCTCAAGTTTAACTAAATTTTAAGGAAAATAATAGCAATAAACGGAGGCTCAGCAAAATGAAATAAAAATGGACAAATGAAACATTTGTCATGAGGGTTTTTAAAGTTCTATTTATTTGGAAGACTTACAGATCTTCTTCTCTGTGATTTTACAAGTCAGTCACTAAATTGAAAAACTAATAATTTGCTCCTTTTTTTTGATAGCAGTTTTACAATCTAGGGGCAGGAAAAATCCTATTCCAAAATCTCAGGCAGATAGAATGATTAGGCAGTCAGTTGCCCAGGCTAACAGACAGTGTCCCTGAAACACCGTTCCCAGATGTAAATACAGATTTTCTGTAATTTGGCCAGAGCTGGGTAGCTATCTGCTGCATGTATGATGAATTTCTCAGCTACACCTTCAGTTCCTTGCTGAGATGCTTTGGTTTACATTTCCTCCATGACTAGAAGTCTCTAGATATGTGCAAGGAGCTGGATATACTGTAGGGTATTGTGATTTTAAGAAGTCCTGCTACAGATCCTACTGTGAGCTCGGTGTATGCCTGTTGGCATGTTGTCACGCTTGCTAGGTTGAGCTGCTCCTGTCTTCTGCAGCTAGATCTCAGTGATATCAATTGTTGACTTTGGTATTAAGAGGGAAGGATTTGACTGCTATAATGTGGCAAGTTTAATTTATACAAGCAGAGAATAAATGTAGCATTTTTCCTATAGTATTTACTTGTGGAATTATGTCTTCTCTTTCCTTGTTTCACCTCTGTAAGTTCCCTTTCCCTGTTTCTCCAAGAGCAGTTCCCCTGGACTGGAACTGTGTCTGTTCACAGCAGACCCGTGCTTCCCTCTTGTTAACTGGCAGTCAGAAGCAGGACTATCTCTAAAGGTCCAGTGCAGACCAAAAGGATCTCAGGCACACTTCACATTCTGTTTTACTCTGGTACAGAAGCACAAGTGAATGACAGTCCTTCTAAACTAATGTGACTGGGAGCATAACCGAGCTCTCACACAGGTCTGGGAGAAGAGAGAGTAGTTGTGAGAAGGAAGGAAAGAGCAGAGAGAAGCTTAGTGTTCACAAAGCCTTTACATGGCCTTCTTTGTCTTGCTCAATTCAGAGAGTTTCACTCTCCTTCTCTCTTCCCTCTTTGAGGTAGGAGCTGGTTTGTACAACTTCAGGTCTGTCGAGGGAGAGCTGACCCTATGTTTAGGTGGAAATTACTCAGTGTTCTTCTGTAATTAATGAAGTTTCCTAAGCATCTCCCTTGAGAATCTAGTCTTCTTTTGCAACAGAAATACTGATAGAGTTCAATCATGATGATTCTGAGAGCAGAGAACTTTGAGCAATGCAAAATCCCATCAAATTGAAAGCAGGGCATAAAATTCCAATATTTTGCATTTTTTTTCATGAGATTTTGCACATCTTATTGAAAAGTCATGTGGCTAAGAGCTCTTCCTGGCACCTCTCTTCATCCTGACCACAATTTGAAACTACCAGGAATTCTTTGTGCTTTTGAAAGCAAAATAATGCCTCTAGAGACAAAGCCATTTCAGTAGTGGTGGATGCATAGCCTGGCTTTCTTCTATGCAAATTTCGAAGGAAATACTGATGATGAGGTCCTCTTTGTGAATCCTGTAAGTAGATATGTATTCTCTGAACTGGGAAAACAATTCTGGCATTATTCAGTAAGACTGTAAAGACTACCTGCAGACAAAAGGGCACTCTTTGCACATCAGATACCACTGGGAAGTTTAGGCTGTTTCCTTTTGAGGAGGCAAGATGTGCTTTGTTGGGCTTGTGAGCCAACGCTTTGTTGGTGTCAGTGAGTAATATTTGACTGATGCTTTAGAAGGAGACAATTAAAATCAATATAGTGAATAACAAGTGATGATGGTGATGTAACTAATTAACAATTATTTTATCTCTCAGGGACTGTTTTCATTCTGCCACCTGAGAATTCACTGTCTTATATAAAGACACTAATACCTCTCTTTCTCCTTCTCTGACTTTGATGGTTTGGCTCCAGCCCCAGATTTCCAAGGCTGCATAAAGTACCTAGGGTACATGCTATCTGGATCTAATTCATAATGTAAGGATATAACAAGTACAGTTTCCCAGATGAAGTCAGTCTAGCAAAGACAAGAAATCTCAGGACAGCCTAGCACAGGGCAGCAGCTTTGCTTTTGGACAGGCTGCACGATGCCCTGTAGACTTGCTTTACACTCTGTGTGATTCTGCAGCTCTTCAATGGGCAGCGGTCCTCTGAGTCCCGCGCACGCTGCTTCTGGGTAGCTGGGGGATATGGCTGGAACATGAGAGTGGGTCTGCTCTTGAAATTGAGCAGAAAACTGTTCTCCCTGTGCAATTTCTTGTTTGAATAATTAGTATAATGTCATAATGTTGGTGGATTACCGTGCTTCCTACAGTAGGGTCTTAGTTCTTCACTTCTGCCTGTACTCAGGAGGAAATGTAGATCACACAGATGAAATTTCGGCTGTTTGTTACTTTCTGAAATTGTCCTAACTTGACAACTATGTTACTTCATTGTGGTGACTTTGACATTTCCATGGTCTTCCAAGATGAATCACTTACTGTAAACTATGCATCTGCAGTCCATTTAGTAGATTTAATTGCAGACCTCAAAGATGAAGGGAAAATACTTGTTTTATTTATGGGCTGTATAACAGTAGAGTCATCAGGAGAAGCTAGCATTCTGTGCACAGAGAGACCTCAAAGTACCTTCTTAATGGATGACAGCATGAATGCAATTCATTAATGCAGAAGATGTTATTAATGGGTGTAAACAAGAATCTCCGGTTTTTAGCGGAAGTGTTCTACCATTTCTGGTGGCTGAGGCCAAAAGTGTATCTGTTACATTCCACTGAAATTTCCCAGACCCTGTGATTCAAAGTGCAGTGTATGAGGAGAGAAATAATTACACTTGTCAGGGAATTACTTTCATAATTCACTCACGGCTCTTCTCTGTGCAAGTTATAGCTCAGTTGGTTTTTATGGCACCTCCACACCACTTGCTAATAGGAAAGCAAGACTGCATTATGCCCACCAAAGTGGATATTCCAGGGCACCATTGATTACGTTCCTTTATGGTTTGTTACTGCTGTGGTTGCTGTTGTTCCTATTAGGGGAGGCTTAATTGCAGTATCCAGGAAAAAAAAACATACCAACAAAGAAACCCCAGCTAGAGCTGTTCATCCATTACATTTTGATTTCTATTATGAAAAGATAAAGAGAATTTGCCCAACATCATTATGCTATGTAGGCTGAGGAAAAAACTTGTTCAAGGACCTGACTTACCCCTGAACTGGTGCTTACTGAATTGAAGTGCTTCTGTTTACCTTGAGATTGGGGAACTGGAATCACAACTCAGGAGCTCCTCTGTTTTTTGTCATTCATTTGTACTCAGTTACAGACATACTGACTTTTCTCAGCATATGACCATGGCAAATCATGTAAAATAGCAAATTAGCAAGTGAGTTCTGTTTGATAAATGCGTTTTCCACAACTGCACAGCTTCAACAGGCTACTCTAAATGACACTGGAAGTATCTAGTGCATCCCCATTTCAGCATTTAAGTCCATACCTCTCATATTCTTCTGAATCTCTTGTTTCACTGCTCTAAAAGGTTTGGATAAAACCACCTATGTTTTACCCACTTATTTCTCAGGCTTTAATAGTTACAGTGTTGGCAACATATATGAAGAGCAAGAGGGATCTTCCTTTAGAATCAGCTCTCACTGGTAAATGACAGTATGAACTCAAGGTTGTTGTTGATCTTCCAACCTTTGTGGGAGTGACTTCAGAGGTTTTGGGGACTTAGAATTCAAGTAAACCAATGTGACAAAAAAAAAAAAAAAAAAAAAAAAAAAAGTATATTTAATAAGAATGTAATATTTTCACTGCAAAGTTAACAGAAAGCATTGACAGGTGAGAATTTAAAAGTGAATTTTTCCTCACTTCCTTGCTGCCCCCCATTTAGCTTGCTATTCAGCTGTTCACATCAAATGCTGACATGTACAAATAGTGCAAGAAGCAGTGAACTGAGCTTTTGCATTTTGGAGGGACTGCCTGTTAAATCCTTTAAACTGTTAGGCTGAAATAGAAATATATATATTTTAAATACTCGTGTATCAGTATGAGTCCCACTCCCAACTGTAAGCTGAAACTGAACCTGGGAATTGCACAGAAAGGTCCACAACCAAAATTGTAGATCAAATATCATTACAATTGAAATGTAATGTTGGCAGAGACAAGACAGAACTAATTTAATTTTTCCTGTCAGTCTCTGTAGTAGATCAATTAAACTGCCAAGTGGATCAAATATTTCAGACTGTATTTATGACATTAAGTATTTATGTTCAGGCTGAGCATTTAAAGTATGATCTCATATAGGAATACGTGGAGGTTCAGATCAATTCAGCAGAATTTGCTCTAAGTTAATGGAAATCTAATTGTGCATTTTAATTTTGTGTACAAGAGGCAGTAAGTTCCTAAAGGAAAGAAAACAGTTCTCTGTATTGTAGCAACCTGCTCCAAATCCCATTAAAGCGATAACAGACTGCAAGAGATGTTAGCAAAAGCTGGATCGGGTTCTAAGGCTAAAGGTCTAACCCTCACTGATTTTGATGGGAGGAAGTTAGGTGCCTAAACTCCTCTGAAGATGTTAAGTATGAACAATTCCTCCCTCCCCCACTGTAAGCTCAGGTTGACTCCAATAAGATGTAAGAAAATAGCGATGTCTGCTATATGTGGATGCGTCTTTCTTGGGTCACATCCCCGTCCATCATGGGCTGACTGAATGGGCTGCTGATTCGCATATTGTTTGTCCTGGCCTTTATGCCAGCAAAGTCCAATGGATTTCATTGGATTTGCTGCCTGCAGACACAAGCAATTGCAAGGTAGATTCAGTCTTCCTTTTACATTAAACAGAAATAGGGCTAAGTCCTATTCTCTTATTCTCTAGCAAGATTGTGGAGCAAATGACACCAGCTGCTCTGTATTTTTTTTCAGGTGGGAGCAGTTGTTTGAAAGTGTTTTAACCTGGAAGTTTTAAGTGAAAATGCAAGGAGTGATTTATGGGTGAATTATTGCTAGATATCCTAGTTCCCACTGCAGGTAACTCTGCACCCTCAGGTTGCAGGTAATATCAGCTCTAATTATTAAGCAATGGGCTTAGGTTGGTACTGAAGGCTGTTAAATATTTTATCCCTCTCAAATGATGGAATGAAAATTATTCTTAGGAGCTGGAGCTGGTTTATGTTCTTTTGAAAGGGACTCTTCTCCCCTCCTTCTGCTTGGCAGTGTGCTCATTTCTGGTGGAACATCTTAGTGTGTGAGAGCAGCAGTGCAAATACAGCCGATGCACAGAGAGACATTCATGTGCTTCATTTTGGAAACCAACCTTAAGCTAGTGGGACTTACTAGCAGTGAAATAAAAGACTTTCCACAGCTGAAAGACCTGCAGACTGCTGGGACTCTAAGTCACCAGTCCCCCTCTCCTCCCTCTTGTGAAAGCAGTGGCCATTCAGAACCGCTGAATTGGCTGCATTTCAGCAGGGCAAAACATGATTTTATGAGCACAGTTAGTGGTGGCAAAAATGTGTTACTGAGAGGATTTTGCTATAAACTTTTGTTGTGTTCAAAACAATCACAAAATTAAAGATTGACTTTCCTAGTGCAAAAAGCAAAAATGGAGGATATTTGTCAAGTAGTAATACACACTCGTGTAATTCATTTGAATGTCTAAACTCATGTTGTTCTGCTGATCAGATGTTCTATCAGGGAGTATTATGAGAGTAAAAGGGATTACACTAAAAGAGATTGCATTAATAATTTGTCCCTTGTAGAATTTTTTTACTTCTTTTCTCCAGAAACTTACCTGCAAGCTGCTAATTTCTGACAGTTGTTGTGGAGAAGTCTTGCCAACATCCTAAAAACAAACAACTGTCTGCCTTCATTCCTCACTAATGGGTGCTGACCCTTGCCTACCAAGAGCAGCAATGGAAGAGAAAAACTACCTGCTCCCTGCAGATTATTAGTTCCATCAGTTAGTCATGAGCCATTTAACTCAAATATTAACTGCAGAAATTAAAGCAAGTCCTTGGCTTGGAAAGATCAGAGGAAGACACTGTTGTGTCAGGTTGCGTGCAGCTCAGCTGTTGCCTGCTTTGTGTATCAGTTGAGGATGTGCTTCTGCCAGGGGCTGAAGAGGATATGGAGTTTGTGTGGCCACTGAAAACTCTGGGGAGAATGGTGTCCCACAGTGTCTCTGACTGGAGAGCAAATCAAAGTTGCAGCTCAGCCATTTCACTCTTTCTCCAGTACTATATTACCTGCTTGACACAGCCTGTGTTTCTCAGATTGTCAGAGTGGATATAGTCTGGCCCACTCCTCCTGTTGGGACTCTAAGCCATCTCAACAGCAGCAGCTTTAGGAGGCTTTGGTTCACTTCTGGAGACCCTTCTTTTTGAGTCATCACACCTAAGTAACACCGAATTTGTCTCTTGAAGGTAGAACAGGCTCATGCAAGAAGATTCGATGCCAGTAGTTGAGGTGTGGCCAAGAAAAATCCTTTCTCATCTTACGGTACTATAGGAGAAGGTCATTACTTCCTGCATAATTGCTAAGATATTTTCAGCTTTTTATCTCTGCAGTAATCTTCCAGATGCAGGGGTGGGAGCCTCACACTCACCCAACAAATGCTGCTGCCTAGACTGATCAGACTTCAGTGTGTGGGCGGAGGGCAGAGGACACCTCCAGCATGTGACTGAGGGTAGACACAGAACAGTAACTTGGGATAGGAGCTGGAGACAAGTTTCGCCTTGGCTGTGGGGAAATCTGCATGATCTAAGCTTTGCTGCTCACTTCTGACTCTACTTGCCCTCACTTGCTCCATCTGTCAGCTGGTTGTCTTGCAATATATAAACTCTCTATAGCTACCTGAAAGGATATTGTAGTAAGAGGGGTGTTGGCCTCTTTTCCCAGGTAACTAGTGATGGGACAAGAGTCAGTGGTCTTAAGTCACACCAGGGGAGGTTCAGGTTGGATAGCAGGATTCATTCCTTCTCAGAAAGAGTGGTGATGCATTGAAACAGACTGTCCAGGGAAGTGGTGGTATCACTGTCCTTGGAGGAGTTCACGAAAAGGGCAGATGCTGCACTGAGTGACATGGTCTAGAGTGGTCACAGACATGGGCTGATGGCTGGGCTGGATGATATTATTGGTCTTTCCAACCTTAACAATTCTACAATTCTATGATACTGTCTTTCTCTGTGGGCCTCAGCAGAGGAGGATCTAGCTTTTCTAGAAAAAAATCTACATCTGAAAACATCTACATCCCTACTAAATGTCAACTGAAGAGGGGACTTATGCCACCTGAAATTCCAACCCCCTCCCTGCCTTCTCCAGTTGACAGTAGAGGGAAAGATACTGTGCATGGTGTGACACTTGCAGGTGTGGGTCACTCTGACCAGGCAGAGGACCATCCCCACAAGGATGCTCTGCCATTGGGAGCATCCCTTCCCTAGCAGTGATGCTGCCTTGTCTTCTTCATTCCCAGGGAGCCCACTGTGCTCATGCTGCGTTCCAGATCCCATGGGCCTCTCCTTCCTGCCCACCTATGGCTGCCAAAGCAACCGCACCGCCAGTGTGGCTGCACTGCGCATGAAGGCCAGGGAGCACTCAGAGGCTGTGCTGCAGTCTGCCAACCTCCTGCCCACCACTGGCAGCCCCACTCCTCCTGCCAAACCCAGCCCAGACAGCAGCCAGGACAAGCAGCTCTCTCCAGCCAAGGAGCACATGGAAGGGGAGAAGAGTGTATGAGGCCAGACTGTCACTGGCCTCACATCCTTGGAGCCAAGACCAGGGCTTTGCCATCGATGGAACTGCGGAGTGGCCGTGCCCCAGTAGCACATCACAGGGCCACGAGGGACCCAGCAAGTCTGAGCGGCCACTCTGGCTGCCTTTCACACACCCTTGCTTCTTTTGCACCACTGTAGGTTCATTCTCCTGATTTATTGGCACTATCTAAGTTTGGAAACATTTGTGAAACTGTTTTTAGCTCCCCTTCTGCATCCCGCAGATGCCAACATGCCCAGGACACTGACTTGCTCCTGCACACCTCAGCCATGCTTCCCAAGGCTGCATTTCTCAGCAGCAGGGCCAACTCCAGCTGTCTTTGGGACTTGAACCACCTCCACCCGGTTCTGACCTTCCCAAGAATAAGAGTCACCATGCAGCGAGCAGGGCTGCTCCCTGGAGATCACCACCACCAACAGTTCTTCATCCTGCATGAACAAGGCATGGCTGCCAGGTACGGGGTTGGGGGCAGGAGAGGCCTCCAGGCATCATTTACCCCCATTGTACACAGGCACATGAAAGTGCATGTTTACACCAGCCTGGCCTGATGTTTTCTGGTGGCATTTGACCTCTTAACAAAATCTACCCCAGGCAGGCCAGGTGTAAAAGAAGCAAAAAAATATAACAAATTTCTTTGTAATTTTTCCTTCTTCCTTCCTTTCCTCTAAAGCCAAACTGTCAGTGGAGTAGATTACTGGGGAATTGTTGAGATCAGCTTATCCATAAATAAAATCCTTACACAGGCTTCTATGTGAACATTAGTCTTGACGCTCCCAAGGTTAGACATAAATGACACACGACTCCAGAGCAGCATTCTTAGCTTCAAATGGTAATGCTGGTATTTTAATGGAGAGGGCAGTTATGTCTCTATGCAGAAAGCTGGGGGGATTTTAGCATCATTCTTTTGGAAAGAAAGACTGGAAAACAAAATCATCCTGAATAGCAACACTGCAAATACATCCTTGCATGATGAGTTTTTAATAAATAGGAAATAAAACTTGGAAGGATATTCCTTTATGCCATCCAAAATCAGACTCTTATGTTTACTGAAGGCTGATTGGAATGACTCTGGACATGAAAATATCCGAATTATTACACACTGGGCACAGTGCAGAGAAGATATTGATGCCTTAGGAAATAGCTCTTATTCCCGACCCATAACACTGCAGAGCAAAGCAGAATAAGACCAGATGCTCTAGCATATTTCTTTCATGGGCAATATAGAAGCATCTTTAAGCTTAATGATACGGACTCGCTTTTCTCAGTTGCCTTTTGCAGATTCCTTAGAATTGTCCACAGATTCCCCCAGTGAATAGGATGAAAACTACTCCAAGGCTGCATCAAGTAATGTGGAAGCCAGTGGAAAGATTTCTGTCAGCTCTAAAGGTCTTCTGAACAGGTCCTCTGTGAGAATGGTGCTCAGGTCTGTCCTGTTGCTAAGAGGAGTCCATTACAGCCCTTAGAGTGGTGGTGTTTATCATAGGGGCTGATTATGGCACAGAACCTCAGCTACTGTGATGCTTTCTCCAAGGCAGGGCTTGGTGTCTGGACCCACATGTAGGGTGGAAGCCCTGTTGTTCAAGGAATAGATTGACAGCACCAAGTACCTTCTTTGTGCTGGGAGTGAAGGACGCTGGGAATATCTCCAGGGTGGGATCCATTTCCTCTGTTGATGAGCCACCAGGGAGGGAGATGCTAGCTCTGTCCTTGGGCTTAAGTAAGTACAAAGAAAAGCCTGACAGGGTCCACATCCCTCTACTGGAGTCATTTTGCTTTACATTTGCCACACTGTTTTTGCTTTTTTTTTTTTTCAGGCAGTCCTGGACTGTCCTAATTGTGGGAGTAAACATGCAGCAATCTGCGCTCCTTCAATGTGCTCCAACTTCAGGAGCTGCTCTGCTGAGCTGTAGAGGGAGAGCATTTCCCTGACTGCAAATTATGGCTTAGTTTGAATGACAGCAACAACCTTTTTCTTCCACCAAAATAAAGGAGATGGTGACGTGCTTTGTTGTAGGGGGCAGTTGGAGAAGAAAGAATCACTGGTTTCTTAGTGATCTTCCCAGTCATATTTTGTTTTTGAGATTTCCACGGCCTCAAAAAAAAAAAAGATTAAAAAAAATTATTTCCACTCCGAAGCGGCAGGCCCAACTTCATTTCAACATAATTACCTTGCATTCAGTTGAACTTCAGCCCTTCTGTACACTAACTCTTCAATCTAATTGTTTGATTAAACTCGTATTTCCTCCAGAAAGGTACATAAATAAGTGAATTGTTGAGCAAATTAAGAATACTTAACAGTATTGCATCTGAAAAGTAGTTATGCTGATTAAATTTTCTGTCCTTGAGGATTTTCAGGAAATTACTTTTGATCGTCAATAACACAATTAAGTAAACTACACGCACATTAGCATGAATAATTGATAAGAAATTATGTATTACCACGAAGCACTGATTTAATAATTCATGATGCGACACTCTAGTGACTGTGCAAAACTGGATAACATCGACAAGTCTGCCTGATGTTGCTGGAAATGCTGCAATTACAAACAAGTCCATAGTTTTGTTGTACAATAAAGAAAAGTATCCGATGCATGCTGTAGTTTCTGTTTGTTTAATACATGAATAAATTTAGAAAGAACACCCTGAAAAGTTCCTGTCCTGTTTTCATTCAGATCAATTCCTCTATCCCATCTTCGCAGTGATGGCGATCCTGTTCTGCTTAGACCATTTTGATGTTGCAGAGTGGGGAAGCTCTCAGATACACAGTTGGAGCCTGGGTTTTTCACAACCTGCAGAATTTGGGGGGTTGACATTTTGCAGAGCCTCCTGGTAGGAGCAAAGCTGCTTTAGCCACCCCAGAAGCCTGAGCTCAAATTCTTTCGGATTCCGCATGGTCTGATATTGCTATTATTATCATTGCTCAGCAGGATTTTGTGAATGGTTGCTTTGTGAGTTCTAAATGAAACACTCGGATTATGTGTTTTGAACCTGTACAATGCCATGTTAAACGCTCAGCCCATTCACCTGCCTGTCTTGCAGCCTGCCTAGCAGAGGCAAATATATATATGCATCCTTGTTAGTGACCAGAGGATGCTAAACCACATTTTCCTCCCAAGTTTTGGTCTGAGACAGGGCAGTTCAGCCCATGGGAACTTGCTGGAGGTTGCAGGGCAGTAGCACTAGAGCAAGAGAAAGCTCCAGGGATGTGTCCCTGTCATGCCCTCATCCAGCCACCAGACTCTGCTCCTTTCCAGACACACTGTGAAGGAGCCACCTGCCTTCCTCCTGTGCTGTCATATATCAGGGCTATCTCTCTTAAACCACTTCTGAAATGGCCATCTCAGTAGCTTTGATTAAGCCTGGCATTTAAAAGTTTATAACTCAGCTATAAAAAGCCACTCAGGCTGAACCCCAGTGTGCAAGGCTCCAGCCCAGGGGGATGATTAACATACAGCCAGTTCCAACATCAGCCTTTTTTTCAGTTCTATGATAGAAAATGTAAGCCCAAGGTTCGAGGGACAGATGGAAGACAAAGATTTTTTTTTGCTTGATGATCACTGCATTTATCACTAGATCCCATGCAGTTATTCTCTGTGTATTTCCAGACTATCATGAGCCAGGCATAGTGTGAATGGCCTCTATGCAAATATTACTTGCATGATTTTGGCAAAACATCTCCAGTCCTGAGTTCTTTCTTCATGTGGTCACAGACATCTGCAATGCCCAGGCAACCTCTGTGTGGGCTATCTCTGCTGCTTCTGCCTGTGCTGTCCCCACTCTGCAGTCCCCTTCTGCCCCATACACAGTTCATGGCTTGCTGCCAGGTCCTTGCAGCATGTTGTTCTGGGTTTGTTAATGGGCTCAGTGCAAAACACCACGGACCTTCGCTATAAGTCTGCGTGGCATCCTCTCAGCCCTCTGTGTATTTTTTGTCTTGCAGATCTGTTTTTGTCTCCTTCTGCCTACTTACAGTATTGCAGGAAATGAGAGGCAGAGAATGCACCTTCACTCTGTTATGCCCTTGGCTAGTGCTTCCCTCACTGCATGCTGGATAGTAATGAGATTGTTAGGCTAATTGGCTCTTTATTAAGAGTATTATTTACAATGAAGCTGCAGGCCATGCGCATGCAGAAAAGCACAGTCAAACTCTTCCTTCTTGTCATCACGTGGGCCGGGGATGGCCTCCTCCCAGCTCCTGGGTCTCCCCCACCCACTTATCCAGGAAGTCTGTACTTGCTAATTAAGGGTGGCATTCATCAGGGCCATGTGTGTATCTCCTCTCCCTGAGGAGACTGAAGGGGATCCTCCATACAGCTCTAAAAACCCCAAGATGTTTCTGCAATGGAGCATTCATGGATCTGAAGGCAGGAGAGCCGCTGCTAAATGCTGTCAAGCCCTCATGTGTGTGCAGGGCAACTGCTCTCCCAAACTTCAGAGTGAAAATCAAAGCCTCAGATCATGCTTCTCCTGCCTCCCTGCAGCAGAACCAGGCAGGGCAGTGTGGGAGGAAGTCATTTGCTGTTGGGCGGGCCACGAGGGAGCAGAGGATGGAGATGAAATGCTTGCGGTGTGTTTCTGTGGCACACTGTGCCTCTCAAGGAGCTGCTACTCGATAAGGATCCTGCTGTATTGGTTGTCTGTGTGGTAGAACCAGCGTGTGAACAGGGGAAAGTGAGAAGCCCTGAATGTATACCCGAGCGCTCAGCACATAATTCAGCCCTTTCCACTGAAGGAGTCTGACACCCCTGCCATATAACTAAAAGGGCAGCCTCCTCCGCAGAGTGGAGTAAATAATGCTTTACTCTTTCCAGTTAAAAACTTCCTTTTCACTGCAGTGAAATATTGACTTGGTGAGCATATTACCACAAAAACAAAACAAAACAAAACAACAACAACAAAAAAAACCACCATCTTTTCCTGATACCCGCTAATGAAGGTTTCACATAGATCTGGCCTGTGAGAATGAGAACTTATTTGGCATATAGCGCATCCAGCCTTATTGAAGGTGATGCATCAACAATATTTTAATGACCCAAACACATGCCCTTGTTGCAGCCTTGAGCTCTCTGCCATGAGACAAGCAGGTGTTGCTCTGCTTCCTCAGATGTCTGGGCACCATTTTTTGGTGCCGTGGCAGGTCTCCTTTGGTAAACAAGAAGCAGTTACAACTCACCAGAATTTAATATATTGTTCTGCATAGTTTTTTCAGTATTTCACCCTGATGGTTTCTTATGTAGTCAGTGATTTCGCAGTATTGCTGCAACAGCTGAAACAGAGAAGGAACGAGATGTCATTCAGAGCGACTTGGACAGGCTGGAGCAGTGGGCACAGGACAACATCATGAGGTTCAACAAATCCAAGCACAAGGTCTTGCACCTGGGCTTGGCCAAATACAGCTCATTAGCTGCCAAATTCTATTCAGTTATATCAGTTCCTGTGTGCTCTGATCTATGCCCTTTGGCCCAGGCTGGGGCCATGGTGTGGTCACCAGGTATGTCCCGAGAACAGCCTTAGGAGAGCCATCAGAAGGCAGCCTCAACATAGCCAGCCTGAGATGCTGGTCCTGGGGACTGGTCAAGGCCAGAAGAATCACTCATTTCTAATTACATTGTTTTTGCTTTGTCAGCTGAACTGGTTTACCTTTTAGTTCAGAATTTTTGTTTATTAAACTCCAGCATTCAGTATTGGCCCTAGAGACTAACACTTGCTGTAGTGGCAAATTTATTAGGCCTCCCTTAGCTACTGAATAGGCTGAGGTTTTTTATTATATACACACAGCTTCTTTACACCCGCACGGTACATGAGCCGATGTGTTAAATAAGATCCAAGGCCCATTAAATGAAGAAGCCCATGTCTGCAGAGAAGACTCCCCAGGAACCAGAGCTCTGCCCGTTATATCACAGCTGGCTCACCCCTGCTCTGCCGTTCTGGCTGAAGTCATTGGGTTTTGGCAGATGCCTGAGAACCAAGATGTTGATGTGATCACCAGTCCTTGGCAGAGTGAGGCACAGGAGCATCCCTGGGAGTTGTTTGTTTTTATTAGATTTTTTTTTTTTTCCTGTAGCAGTGTGCAAGAAATTGGTTGCCGGCAGAGAAGGAAAATCTACAGGAGGATGAAGTTGATCCTATCACTCCTCTGAGACATTACTCCTGATCAGAGCAAGATCTACTTGGATCCGAGACAGGAGTTCTCCAGGGAGGATTTCACAGTCACAGTTCAATGGGGTTCAGAAAAGAAAGCTTCAAAATATCACTCAGGAAACCAAATACCTGAGGCCTCCTGCAGGGCTGAACCCAGGATTCATCCAGATTTGTGCTGCAGCTTGTTCAGACAAATGCCAGCGGGAACAGGCAGCCAGGCATTCCTTGGTGTGTATGCATACGAGTAGGGGTGTTAGCAAACCCAGCTTCATCCTTTCTGATGGGCTATTTGTGAGTGGTGTTAGGAACCCAGCTTCATCCTTTTTGATGGGATTTCCCTCCAAAGGCCTCAGGCCCTGCACTTGAGGAAGCCACCTCCACGCCAGCCCCATCAACCTGAGCAGCCCAGGACTGCACACAGTATTTATCCCCACACTGCTCTGTGGGTCAGAGCTCACAGCCTGTGTCCAGGAGTCTACTTTAATAACTGTCCCAGACTGCATTGTGTGTGACACCCCCTCAGTGAGGGCTCACAAGCCACTTGCCGCTCCATGCCATACTGCCCTGGCTGCATTCTGTTGTCACCAGGAGAGAGGAGCAGCACATCTGAAGATATAGGAGACATTGTTTGCCCTGCAGTAATGAGAGAGATCAGTGTGGAATTTGTTTATTTATTTATTTGTTTGTGTTAGATAATGGTGGTCAGATTCATTACATTTTGTTAAAATGTCTCAGGTCTGCTGCTCTGCACAAATGTTGAGTGTCTAGAGGGCTGCTGAGGCTGGGAAGCCTCTTGTTTATGGGAAACTCTGGAAAACTTCCAATTTCTATTCAGTTCAGATCAAATCAAGCTTTCTGAAAAATAATCCAGTGAGTTAAGAGCCATGCTTTTGTACTAGCTCTATGAATCAGAGCTTCATATTAAAATACCTTTGGTGACACCAGTTCTTTTCTGTTCTGCAGTGTGTCATTTGCCAGTATTGTGGAAATACTGAGTCATGGCTCGAAGCAGTGATTGAACACCTGGTGGGAAGGTAGTGACAACACAGGGGAGCTCAGTACATGCACTGCACCTGAGTGACCAGGTGGGGTGAAGCCAGGATTGACCCCTTCCCAGACCTCATTTAAGGGCTGGCAGTGGAGGCAAAGGGATCTTGCTGGAGATCCCTGCCTACCTGTGGCCTTCAGAAGGTAAGCAGCTTTCCTCCCCCCCGTTCCTTTGTTTCTGCATCCATAGCTATTGCTTTTGGGTTGTCCTCGTTTGTTGCAGCTGAAGACTTTATTATTGCTGTGCTTTCCATCACATTATAGTGTTACAGCCAGAAATTTTGAAAGTCAGAAAGGAACAAGCAAGCAGGAGTCATCCTTATTAATTAGATTTTAAAATCTCATTAATGAGCCAGGAGAGAGGAGCCAAGGTCCTGGAATGCCTTGCTCCTATTTCCCCCTGCACAGGCACGTGACTTGGCCTTTGTTTCACAGTCTGTTTCTCAAACCTGTCATACTCAGCCAAAATAGGTTTTGCACATCAGAGTGGGTACATTTGGGCCATGGTTTAACAAAGCTCATGAGAAACCTGTTACAGAGGAGAGTTGCATCTGTCAGATGTTTGGATTTTTTTTTTAATGAAGACATCTGTTAACCACTCTGCTCTTCTGTGCCCCTTCCTCCCTCCACTCTGTCTGTGATCACCTCTTTCCTAGCTCAGCTCGTTGCATTGCTATCTATGAGGGGGTGGGAGGGGGATTGAGAGTCAATGAGAGTTTACTTTTGATATGGGTTGGATTTAGGATTAGCTGGAGGAAAAAAAAAAAACACAACAAACACACCAGTATTCTTATAGCTCTGCCTGTAGCATCTGAACATCAGAGGCTTCCTCCTTCCTCATCAGGCCTACTTGGCCCTACCCTACATGGTCCAGCAGTACCCATAGTATGGATGCTTATACAAAACCTTTGTTTTACCACTTCGAAAACATATGAAACCTTTGTTTTACCACTTTGGTGAGATTTATTTAGAGGATGGGCTTACTACCATGACACAAAGCTGAGTTTTGCTGACAAAGCCCTGCTACCTTAAGATGCACTGCAAACACAGTGTGACTGTACCTTATAACAGTGCAACTCTTACAGCATGGATGTGGCCAGAAGCTTTTCAAGGACCTGGCTGTTGTTTGGGCTTTTCAGATGAGAAGCTTAAAAACTGACAAGTCTAAACCACATGATTAGTGTCCTGCTGAGTATGATCAGATAACCTCACTTACTTTCCTCCAGGGATACAGATATTGCACACCATTAAGCATGTCGTGGATGCCCAGAAGGATATAAAACCACAACCGGGCTCCTCTACCATTTGAAAATGCGTTTGGTTAGCAGCAGGAGTAGCCCCCAGCACTGATAACAAGACCTCCTGTGCAGAGCTCGTCTCACAGCAGCTGTATGCAGAGATGCGGGCAGCCCAGCACCAGAGGGAGCTCCGCAGCGGCTCAGCGGTGGCAGCTGCATGTAAGCACGTCAGCATCAAATGAGAACTACTCCAATTTTTTTTTCAGGAAACGTCTCAGCTTACAAGAAAGTAGGTAGCTGAAAGACCCAAATGTGAACAGGAGGCCGAGGTTTGCTGCCTGCAGGGCAGGTACCAAGGTAACTAGTACCTTGTAGTTAAGCAGGGAGGTATGTGGCTCTTAGGAAACTGTTGGAGCCAGTGCATGTCAGTACATCTTGGTGCCAGTACTGCAGCTGGTATTTGACCTTGCTTGGTGTATGTGAAGGCTCAGCTGGTTGCTAAAGGGAGAAGCTTACTGCTGGTTGGAGCAGTGCTATTGCTGACCTTGTTGCCAGCAGAAGTGTATGTTTTCTCAGGCTGACAATGCAGGGATTTCATGAACAGAAAGTACAGCTGCTCACTCCTCTGGCAGGACAGAGGGAGGAATGCGAGCATCCCAGGTACACCTCTCCCTCCTGGACAAGAACGTGGAAAGAGGCAAATATCTTCCTTGGGTAGAAGAATGTGCCTGGAACACATATGAAGCCCAGAGGAGAGTAGGGCTCCTATGGGACAGACACTGTAAGAAACAAGACACACAAGCCAGCAGGTGGGAAAAGCAATGGGAGCTTCAGGGGCACTGTTTAGGTCATGTCCAGACATTTCATTATAACATAAAATACTATATTCATAACTATTTAAACAGACAGTAGACATAATCAGATACACTGGTATGTGTATGTAGCCCTACATCCATGTATTGATGTATTATTAAAAAATAACATTCTTATATTGCATTTTCTTTCTGACTTTTCTCTTTGGAAAAAAAGAAACAAACAAAAGAGCTGTGCAGGTAAAGGTTGACTTTGACAAGCCCTGGCTTTTCAAAGTATTCCCTAGGTTTAAACGTCTATGACTTTTTGCTGGGGTTTGACTTTTTTCCATTGCCAGAAAAATCTCAAAGGCCATCCCTACTTCTCACAGCATCTTACTTACCTCCTTCCAAAATACCTCAGATGTTGATTTATTCATCTTTGCTACTGGACTTTGATGTGGGAAGGTGTTGGGTTTTTAGCATGGAAAGCTGCTTCCCCCAAAGTCCTGAGTTTAAATATCTTTAATAAAAACACAGAGCTTTAAGCAATTGGGACACAAATAATTTCTCTTCTGCACTATTGAAATGATACTTTGTAAGTATGTTCAGTAACGTATTAGAAACAAGTCTCTAATTGCTCATAGAGTACCGAAGACCTGACTACCTAATGTAAAAAATCAACATCATGAAAATTTTAAGAATATTGGAAAGAAGGAAGGGAAGACCACAGGTCATTTTCAGCTGTTCCCCTTCCACTTGAACCCCATAACTACATTATCTTTAATATCAGAGGACAATGGTAAATGTAAGACTTTCATAAGGCTGAAATAACGATCCTAAAGAAGAAATAAATTGTTAACATCTATTGTTATAATGGGCCTTCACATGCACAAAAATCACATTAATATTCAATTTACTCAAGTGTTCCATGTTCTTTCTATCTTGTATAAGGCTCTGGTGCAGAATTTCCTTAATAAAAATGACTGATGTAAATGAGTTTATCCAAATTACACACTTAAGTGTATTCACTAGAGCCTATGTAACCCATCACATACAATATCACCAGCTCCTGATGCTGCTTTTGAGTGAGGCAGAGGATCAAACATAGAGGTCTTAATTTTTACAGGAAGAAAACAGAGTATATCCCCCATATACAGAGATGCAAATCTATCCAAAGTGTTTCTGGTAAATCACATCAAATAAATTTTTCTGCCGTGCTCTGTCCTAACCAAAACAGTAATGTTTTTGGGGTCGCAGCCAGGGCTGCTTGGCTAGTCAGGGTTCAAAGAAGGAAGAATCTGAATGAAATTGCCAGTTGGTACAAAAAGAGAGCTGAAACCTCTTTCAGAAGAGTTTCAGCAGTATTCTGTGATGTAACAGACAAGGAGAGAAACTGAGAAGAAACTGCTGGACCAGCAGCTGGCACCTAACCTGCATGGCCTCTGACTAGATCATAGCCCTTGTGGCGGGGTGAAGGGAAAGATGGCTGTGGTGCTGCCTTGGGGTGCATCAACTTGGCTTGCCCACACCTCTGTAGGAGAGATAGAAAGCAACAGGAAGTCTTGCACAAGACAGCCCCTAGACCTATGGTTGTGTACTCTACACATTCTTCACTGGAGTCAACAGTTTTGTGGACATACTGGAGATAAAGCTACAGTGAGATGTAATTGTAATGAAAAAGCTGGTTAGAAGTCATCCCAGTATTGCAAAACAAGTCCCATTTATTTTGTTTGTTAATTAATAATTACTTATTTGCAAATACAGAGTGTGCTGATGACACACGTGTTCCTGGAGAGATGGTTGCAAAGGCCCTGAACACCAAGGGAGGGGATGTTCCAACTCAGTTGCACTCTCTGAAACAAACACAGCATTTTGCATGAGGAAAGATGAGTTCCTGGAACTGAATCATGGCAGTGGATTGGCAGACCCCATCTGTTGTGTGATAGTGAGAATGAAAGGCACTGGGGCTGCCCCCGAAGGAGAAAGGCTCAAAGTGAGGAGGCTCTGGAGACAAGGCCTAGATGAGGGACACCTATGCTACTTTCTGGTCCCACGTTTGTCCCTGTCACACCTTCTCTGCACACAGAACCATAGGCTGCTGCAAGGCTGAATTCAGCTCTATCTGTTTACAAATCTCTTCACTCTAATTTAACGTCATGCTCATTAGCATCACGAAACAGTGCTTTTTTAATAAATGTTTTAGTGATTATTGCACATTTCCCACAGCTTCCTCTCCAAAAGAGGTCAATTAACAGCTATCATCTTGTCCAGCAGACCTAGATTTTCTGCTACAGCAATGGAAAAAGAAACCAAACAAAACAGAAGTGCACAAGGGGAGGAAAATATTTGATAAGCTATTGTTTTGCCATCTTTTAACACACAACCATTTTGTGTTCACCATCATAGACTTTACTGCTGTCTTTACTGACATGCAAACAGCAGTTCTATAGGTGCATAAAATACATGTATATTTAACAAAAATGTAGATTTTTTGTAATTTAATTTACAAAATTTACATTTTGTAAAATGTAAAAATTTTTTTCTATATGCATGTATATATAAATCATCTGTCTGACACCTGAGGCAACACTTGTGTAACAGCATTCACTCTATCTGGCAGTGCACTCTGGGGACAGGTCTGAATACATGATAAGAATAATTTTCAGGCTTATTTTCGAAGACCTCCAGCTCTGGGTTTGTTTCATTTAGCTACAGATTTTCTTGGCCAAAATTCTCTCTGTGACATGTAGAGGAAATGATAAGTCACTGCTTGAAACAGTGATTGAGCACCTGGTGAGAAGGCAGGGCCAACCCAAGGAGCCAGAAGGAGTGGAGTCAGGATCCACCCCTTCCCAGACCTCACTTAAGGATTGGCAGTAGAGGTGAGGTTATCTCGCTGGAGATCCCTCTCTACCTTGAGGCCTTCCAAAGGTAAGCAAATTTTCTTCCTTTGTTTCTGCATCCATGGTCACTGCATCTGGGCTTGTCCTCATTTGCTGAAGCCTAAGATTGTACCACACTGCTATTATTGCTGTGATTTTCATCGCATTACAGCATTACAGACATCCAAGTTTAGGGATTCAGTCTGCTGTGAGCGTAGACTCCATTAGCTAACAGAAAGGATTGGCTAAGCGTGTTTGGTATTCAAGCTAGTACTGGCTCCTCTTCAGACATTCAGGCTTTGCTTTGCTGTCACAGGAATTGAAAAATTCACTCTGCTTTCCTCACGTACCTAGCAGTTGTATACTGGAGGATAAGATTCTCCATTGTGATAGAAGAATCTGGAGGAAAAAAAAAAAAAAAAGAGTGCAAAAGAAAAAATGTGCACATCTACAAAACAAAAGTTAATCAAGCTCAAGATTTGTTTGTTTGTTTTAATGCAGTTCTATGTTTTGCTAATCAAATTACCATTTTTCAAAATGTGTACAGATGCTTCATATCCACAGTCTCCCCTTGGAAAGCATGCTGTTATTCTGTTTTCTGAGAGCCTGCTCACCTCTTGACTTCTGGCTCTCAAGGGTATTTACATTTGTGAGATCAAGCAACAAAAAAATGACTTGTACATTCTTCTAGGCTTTCAGATCACATAGGCTCCTTGGAAAACTTTAATAAATCTACTTATTAATACTTTGATATGTAGATGACATCCTGCCCTATGCTAGATAGGCATTATGTTATATGCAGTGAAAGGAGACACCAGAGAAGTACAATGGAAATGGCACCATATCAGTTTGGTGAGATATTTGCGACCAAAACAAAGGAAAAATATTCACAAAAGGGGCATTTATCTTAATTTAACAACTTGGTAAGTGATTCTTGTTCCTGAAACACTCTTGATTTTCAAATTATTTTTTTATTTCTTCCAAGATGAGCTCTGTTCTAGCAGACAATAGATATTCTGAGTTCCAAGTCAAAGTTCATTAAAAAATTTTAATGTCTGAAGACATTAAAATGCTCCTATACTTCAATTTTGATAAAGGAAAACTATGAGATGAGACAGGACAGGACAAAAAAGAAAATTGTTACTCCAAATATATATATTTATAAGCAGACACATTACATTCATTTTTTTTCCATCTTTTCACCGAAGTTCTCTTATTTTCTGTGATGATAAAAAAATATCTTAAGCAAGGATGAGTTATAGTTTGATACAGAGCTTTCGAAGGATAGTGATAATCCAAAAAAGCACTTTTTCCGAAATTAATACTTTGGATGTTGTTTCTCTCTATTTTCTGTTGTTGTTGTTTAATCACAGAATGCATGAAAACAAAATTAAGAACAACATTTTTCAGATTTTAGAAGTTAGCATTGTATTTCAGTGGGAGCCTAACACCAAACCAAAACGAAAAGCATTTCAATTATATCAAGCAGAGATCTTTTCATCCTAACAAAAAGTTAAATACTGTTATGGGATTTCATTCAACCTTGCTCCTTACCAAAATATTTTGGGCCAAATATCGAGATAAGTAGAAGTTTAAAGTTGCATTATAAATAACCCCCAATACTAGAGGAGCGTATTTGGAAATTATCAACAAATATAAAGAATTCAGCAGCATGTTAGTGTACACTGCAAAAGTATACAAGAAGTCAAGAGCAGCTGCAACTGTATTCTGGTTGTTTAAATGTTTCTTTGGTATGGCTGTTGTACTGTGCATCCAGTATACAATCTTCTGTCAATAACATCTGGTTAATCAATGTGCGCAAAAATTGAATCTCAGGTTTGTGGCATGTTTGTAGCTTTCTACCTGCCAATACAGTTCAAAGACACTGTGTGAGGAAAGTTCAAGAGATGTGGCATCTCTCGTAGTTCTCAGGATGGACAGGATGGTCTCATAGGCTTTCCTTTCTGTCATGTATCATGCAACACATCTGGGCAAAAGAACACTTGCTTTGGCAATCCCAGCCACCCTAATGGCAAAGCAGCAGTAGCAACAAGCAGTGGCTTCATACTGTTGTATTTATTTGTTTAGCTGACATTGCCCCTTTATCTCACTGATGATTTGGGGCTCACTCAATTTTACACTTCTTCAGAGTGACCATCTCCTCTTATCTTTCAATATGGTCATCCTTTGTTTTCCTTCCCATCCAAACCATAATGAGATTCAGACGTAGTGTTGTACAAACATCAAATCTGTGTGTGCTCGTGTGTGCATGTGACTGTCCAAATGGATCTTAAAAACACCAGCTGGCATGTTTTGTTACTTCATTTTTCAAGATACTCCTTCAGCAGAAAAATTATCTAAATTAGTGAGAGACACTAGGGCTGTATTTGGGGTTGGGCTTGTGTCCTTTCCTAAGCAAACGTGAGTTTCTTCAGTATCTTGGCTGCAGGAGTGAGAGGCCTGTTCAATACAGGGCTGGGTATCCACAGCTCCGGTGTATCTGTAGTCCTGTTGTCCATCTTTTGGTAGTTCTGCTGGTTCTCCTTGTATGGCTGGCATTAACCAGGTAGATTCAGAGAGCTGAGAAGGTGACCTCAGCACTGCCACAGATGAAGCTGGTAAAGGCAGTGCTCTAGGGTAGGAGGCATAAGGAGAATTCCTAATTTCTGAAGATGAGGGCTGGTATACATTTCCTTCTGAGGAAGGGACTGAGACCTGAACATATTTGCCAGTTTCTGGGTCATAAAATGTCTTTAAATTAACTTCAGCTGGTAAATCAACTACATAGTATTGGCCAGAATCAGGGTCTTGGAGAAGTTTACGCTGGGTCAAAGAAGGTGAAGGGCTTACTGCAGATGCACCACTAAGTCGTCTTATACTGGTTTCTGGAGGAGTAAAAGTTGAGTGATGGGTAGAATACTCCAGTGGTGAGGGAGATGCTAGTGTGCGTCCAGAATGAGAAACTTTTCTCCCTACAGCATCTGTATGCTCTGTCTGATGCTTTTTCTGCTGCTCTTCTATTTTCTTTCTCCTGCTTGCCAGCTTTTTGGCCCGTCGCAGAGCCTTTTCTGTTTTTGGTGGCACAGCGGGAGGCTTGCCTGCTCCTCTCTCCCCAGGTCCCAGTCTCTCAGCTTCCCCTGCAGGATCAAGTAGAGGATGCCTCTGTGTTGAATTGAGTATTTCTTCTGCAGACGTATCAGCTTGACTCTTCAATGCCATGTTCAGTAAGGCAGGGTTTATAGCACCCTCTGTCTCTCCAAGGCTAGAAATTGTTGGCTTCTCTGATGGTAAACTGACAAGAGAGTGCATTGTGCTTTCTGATCTAGGGCTTGTAACAGCAGAGCATTCAAGACTGTCTAATAAAACTTGTGTATCTTCCATGTCTAGCATGTCCTCTAAAGCTTCGTGGGATACAGAAAGATATGCACGGTCCTCTGGTATGGATTCAGTCACAGGGGAAATTGTCTCTGTAGTTATTATTTTTTTTGCACAAGAACCACCTCTGCGATTAAATAAATGATGATTCTTAAAGTAATTTACCTTTCTTTCTGTTGGATAGCTGGGGCTGTTTTGTGCTTGGTCATTTTCTAGACCTAAATTTGGCTGTGTTAAGCTGTGCCTTGCCTTCCTAATCTGGGGCTTCTCTTTATCTCTGCAGATACTTTCCTCATTCATTTTCCCAACTTCATTTAACAAAGCACAAGTCTCTTCATTTTCTTCCATCAGCTTCCCTAACAAAAAGCTCTCTGTATTTTCCAGAAGACTAGGGTCCAGTGTTGCTGAAGTAGAACCAGACTCACTGAAATCTCTCCCTCTGTCGGTTGCTCCTTCTCTCACATCCTGCTGCCCTCTGCGTATTGATGCCGACCAGCCTTGCTCTGGGGCATGCAGCACATCCGGGGGTTGCTTGCTGTGTGCAGCTGGGGGTGCAAATCTACCTTCCATTTCCTTATAACTGCTGCTCACTGTATCATCTAGGGAAAAGGATCTAAACAGAGGCATCTTGACAGCTCTTATCACCTGAGGTGATCTGAATGTGTTATCTTTGATCATAAACAGACAGGGTTTGGCTGAACTTGAAGGTGGTCGAGTTTGTGGCTCCTCAGACCTTGGGGTGGATGCGTCTTTTATGCTGTCAGAAGCAGAATCCATGCCATTGGCCTCTTCTTTTTTCTCTTGTCTTAGTTTTTCTTTCATCATGCTCCTTTGTTCGTTCTCAGTAACTGTACCCTCCTTCCTCTCTGCTGTACCAGTACCAGAGCTGACACAAGCAAAATACTGCAGTTTGTCTTCCCCAGCTACATTCCCTCTCTCCTCGGGGCTTATCTTACTTTCTGCACTCATTTCAGCCTTAGTCCTCTGGCTTTCTTGAAGGCTTTCCTTCTGCATCAGTTGCTCTGGTGAAAGTGGCTCCTCCTGAAATGGTTGCTCTACCGTGGAGACAAATGACTGCTCAGAAGAACTAGGGCTTCTTTTGCCTTGTGCTTCATGGCCAGTGACCGCCATGTTGGTTTGGATGTTGCTGTAAGGTACATCCTCTGCTGGTGAGAGTTGTCTTGGGAGTGTTTTGAAAGCAACATTTTCAATCGGTTTACCAGCCTGTCTCTCCTTTTCCTCAGCTCGGAAACTGGAATTCTGCAAGGACTGCCCATGTGTTGTATCTGCATTATCTCTACTGTATAGTTTCATTGCTGGATAAGGCAAACTTTTTCTTAAATTGGGCTCTTCACACTGATGCCCTAACAAGGGGTGGTCCTCATTACCCCTTGTATTTTTAATCAGATCTTCATGTGTTGAATGATCTTGCTGCAAATTGTCTCCAGACTGGTGAAATAAAAAGTCAGCTGTTGTCTGGGGTGAACTCAAAGTCAGGTAATTGTCTGTGAAGTGTCCAGCTAAATCAGTTTTATTGTCTTTTTCATGAACACTCTCAAATGCCGAAGTTACATCACTCAATTCATCTTTCTCTGCCATCTTCATGTTATTTTTTTCTTGCAAATTCTCCTGTATACTTTCCCTAGCCTTATTTCTATTTTCCAAGACTCTTAATAGAGGAGAAGGAGTATAAATGGTTTTAACACGTTTACGCACATCCTTCAAGTTGAACAACAGACTTGATGCTTTTGATTTGTAACTGTCCCGAGACCTGTAATCACTATACACACTCCCTTCATCGTCTCTCTCTGACACGCTCTCAGTGGGTGGAGGTGTGAGTGGGATCATCTCACTTTCCATGGGGTCCATCTCCTGTTTTGGTGGTATAATGGGTGTTAAGAGTTTAGTGATGTTAAAAATGGGACTGACTGATCCAGGGGAGTTTGCCTGTTTAATCAGAGGAGTCACATCCTGATCAGGTTTGGCTCCAGATGCTTTTTCAGACAACAAACATGTTTCATTGCTGGCTGGGAACTCCTCTGAAGTCTGTCTCCTCTCTGATGCCCCTTTTGTAGCCCTCAGTCTCCTCCAGGGTGGACTGATGGCTTCCTCTTTAGTTAAGGTGGCTGGGAGTCCTCGTGGAGGTGGGACAGGTGCCTGGGACGGAGATGAGGGGGAAACCATCCTGTGGGACATGGACTGGGGTGAGATGGAGGTCTGGGACATAGCAGGAGGGGAAAGTTGAGCTGGAAGCGGCAGGGGTGGTATAGGAGGGGCTTCACGGATGGGTGGTGTTGGGGGGTGGGGAGGAGCTGGGAGAGGATGTGGCTGAGGGACTGGAGGTGGCTGAGGAGGATCCTGGTGCACATGGATCCTAGGTGGGGGTACAGGAGGAAGAGCAGCAGGAAAATCAGTTCCTGAAGGGAGGGAACCCTGAGGTACAAATACAGCTGGGAGGGGGATGCTGAAAGCAGTTTCTGGTGGAGTTGGCTCCATCTGAAAATCTTTCTTCTGCTTCTTACTAACAGTGGCCTTGACGGGTGGCAATTTAAGTTCACTTGCATGAGATCCTTCAATAAATGGCGCTTCTTCAAGGTATGTAAGACTTTCCTTTTTTGTTACTGGATCAACAAATTCCTCTTTTTCAGACAGTTTTTTGTGATGGACATTCCATGATTCAAAAGCACTATTTTCACTATGAAGAAAATTGCCTTTTTTTGCTGGCTCATTAACTTTCAAATATTTGTTTTTGAATGCGTTTTTGGATGAACGGGAAAAATTTGACTTGGCTACTTTTGACATCTCAATCAGCACAGGATAATAACCATCAGAACCACAATAACTCTGATCTACTTTATTAGGTCTTTTCTGTGGCTCATGTTTGCCTCTGACATGGTGGCTACCTTGACTATCCTCAGAAAATCCAGACAGTTCCTTGTGGATATTTAGAATGGCTGTATTATCCCAGCATGCCATATCATTTCCATGATTTAATTTACATCTTTGAAAGCTATTTTTAATGGGCTGCTTACTGGCTATCAGGGAATCTCCTGACCCTTGATGTGCAGTCTTATCAAAAGTCTTAATCAGTGAAGACACTTTTGAAACATGTTTATTGTTTCTTGGACCAGGGACTGGCAAATTCAGCTTTTTCCTTTCCGTACCAAGGGTGTTATTCTTGGCACCCTTTTTCTCTTCTGGAGCACACTTTGGTAACTGCTGGAATGTTGAAGCCCATATTGCATGTTCGTTGTTTCTTGCTGCTAGCTTGTTACAGCTTGCTGTTAACTTGATGGCATGGTTTAATGCCCCTGGATGAAATTTAGCAGAGAACTGGCGAGTGAAGTCAGGTGAAATGGCAAGATCTGGTTCATTGTAAGAGTCTTCAAGTTCTGCCACACATAGACTTTTGAAAGCCCGGTCTGTGAGGCTGCTCACCTCTCGGTCTGTGTCATCCAGGAGACTCCCAATACTTGAGGAGTCGCTCTGTCCTTCTGTATGTTTCTTATTTCCCTGCATTGTTAATGGGAGTCATGAATGAACTATCCAAAGGATTAACACCGAGTGTCAAACAGGCAGATGACTGTGTTGCAGAGTTCCAGTCGTTTGCAATTTATAAATATAAAGCAGTTCCTCCAGTCAGTGCTGCAGCATATTGACTCATCTTATGGAACAGGTGAAGGAATCTTTCTCCTCTGCAAAGACAGATTATGAATTATCATTTTCATATAGTAATATTATTAGAAAAAGGAGTATTTTCTAGATAGACCAGTCACTGACTAATTTGCTGCTATGTGCGTTGTTTTTTTTTTTTTTTTTCAAATGCTAGGAACACGTTAAACAGTGTGAAAAATAATTATTATTTCAGTCAATTTGGGTAGCTTGCAGTAGATAGATTAGTTACTGGAAAAGGCCATTAAAAGTGATTTCATATCAGATTCCCTACTTGAATTCTTAAAGACTTAAAAGCCAAATTTCAAGTACTTTCCTTTGCATACTTCCAACACTTCCAAGTGCTGCAGAGGTTGGCCTTTTTTTGGCCAGGAAGAATCAGCAAATTCAAAAAAGAATGTCAGTGCACATCAGTGCACATTACGTCCACAGAGGTGAGGCTCTCTGTACCAGTCAAGCTTTGCTTTGATAATTACCAGTCTGAGAATGAGAAAAAAGCATGGCACTGTAAGTAATATTAAAAAATAATAAAAAATAGTTTGCTGCTGTGCATTAACGTGTTCCAAGAAAATATTGCTGATGGAATATGCTTTAGCTGCCCATATTCAGATATGGTTGGATTGATATATTGAAACTGAAGAGGCTGCTAATATCATTTTAGCCAGCAGAAGGCAGGAGTGCCTAGGGGACTCTATGAGTCCCAGTAAAGGAGTGCAGGGAACATTTGGTTTCACTTCCAGAATTGATGGCAGCGAATGGTAACCCAATCAACACAATTATAAAATATCAGTCTTCCATTAATCTCTGATTGCAGTGTGAAGGCAGGGCCCACATCAAGGTCTATCTTTACATCAGTCTGGAGACAGAATGGGGGAATCCTTGGGTGGAAAAACCAGAGGAACTGGGGTGTCTCAGCTGAGTTACTCAGACACAGTTCTTCAAATGAAAACGCTCCTTACCTTCCTTTTCTGTTTAAAAAATTCAGCCAACCTATTTATAAACTGAAATTATCACAGTGAATCTTGATTTCTGTCCTCCCAGTCAAAATCCCAATCACTGAGGTAGAACTAGAATAGATTAACATCAGAAATAAAATGAGCTTTTTCCTTTTACATTGTACAAAGTTTTCAAAACTGAGTTTTGCTTCCATCACCCCATGTAATTTTTGTGTACAATGCAGCAAGTAAAAGAGAGATTAGAAAGGCTAGCCTGATCTTTGTTGAAATGATCAACTGTTATATGAGAGGGAAATACAGGTGCATACCTGCCAATTTTGCTTCTCATCTCTAGAACTTCCTCTCATGCTTGTATTTGGCTTCATCTCCGAGCATCTTTAGTGAGGAGGTAAAAATAATCCAATGATGTAGCTTCGACAGAAGTAGTTTATTGGGATGTTTCCAACCTCCAGCATTTTTGATCTTAAGTGAATTCTGTAATTTGAAAACATTGAAGACATTTATTTGCATGGAATGAAGATATTCTCACATGCTATACTCATTCATCCATTTGTTCATTCACATTTTACAACCATTTCAGGAGTGACTTAGATTTCTTACCAAAAGAGACACAGTGATAATAACCTGATAACTTGGGGGTTTGGTAGCTTGTGGAGTGCAGTCAGGATCCTAACAAATAACTGGTGCAACCTCCAACTCTCTGGTAGCCCCAGCAGAGACCATCAGGGGTTGTGCCAGATGGCTCCTTCCTTGCTGCTTTCTGTTTCCCAGCTGAGCCACCCTTCCAGAGGGACTGCAGAAGAAAATGTGTATTTCCCCTCCAGATGAATCTGACTTTCTGCTGCCAATGGGGATAGACAGATGTCCATCTGCTGGACTGGGAAGTAAAGATGCTGAGACCTGAAAGCCCATCCTTTTTTCTGCCTCTGTTGTAAAGGAGAGGAAACATAGACAGATGGGATAGTAAGGGGCAGTAAACAAGGAATCTTTGTGCTTCCAGATACAAGTCAAAGGCTGCTAAAGGAAAGCTCAGTTGTGGTGGACATGCTTCCCTTTAGCTGTGCAGAGCCCCATGGCTAGTTTGTCTAATCCTTGCAAGACAATATTTCCCACAGGGAGAACTGCCTGGCAGTAAGGTAAGGCAGATAGGACACAGGAATAGGTAAAGTAGATTTTCCTGAAATAAGAGTCCCCTCTGAGGAAACTTCTGTGTAAACCTGCAGCAGTCAAAAAATAAAAATAAAAAAAATAAAAAAATTGGAGAAAGGAGCAAGATCTTGCTCACTGGAATGGTCACCTACACCTTATCTGAGGAAGGACTGTTGTTACTGTTATCTTAAGGACAAGCCTGTACCCAGCAGAACTTTTCATGGGCTTTTTAAAGATTTCTGGCTAAAAAAATATATATGTAAAAGCAAAGAAACGGAAAAATGCCACATTTGGTTGCAGTCGGATGTAGAAGAACATCCTCACCACAGAGATATGTGATGAGTTATCTCTTTGCTCTGAGGTTAAATTATGATTTTACGGCTTCTGTGGTACTCTTAGATGCGCAAAGCCAACACAGCCGTGGGAGCATATGATTATGTTCTGGCTCACTCATCAACAGAGCTGTTGACTAAATTCCAGCGGCACAATGCTTATCACTATTTATCGGCGGTGATGTCTGAACTAGGAAGAAGCTTGGCTTTCAGATCTCATGGGCAGAGGTCTGAAGAGACATCTTGTCCCTTGTAAACTGAGAACATTTGCTGAAAAGTGAGTAGGGTAACAATAAACACAGGGATCATGAAGCAATCCCAGCAATTATTTTCCTAGATGGAGTCACTGTTATAAAAACAACTCAGTGCTGCTGATTAAAGTAGAATAGTGACTGCCCCTGTCTCTGAAACCTTTGTGAAGATCCTTGTCTTGGCAGGCCATAATATTAATCCTCGGGCAGTGTAGTGTTTAAAGTGGGAAATGTATCCACATCAAGCAAGATACAGGTCGCTGCAAGGACTGGATTGAACCAACAGCACTGTACTGGTCTGGGTATCATTTACATAAGTATGATGGCAGCTTTTGAACTGCTGAGGAAAGAAGCTATTCACAGTCTGTTTGGTAACCTGATAAAATCATATTTCTCTACTTTTTTTGGACAAACATAGCAGTCTGCAAGCAAGATGCAGTGTTTGTGCTTAGCTCAGTATTTACTCAGTTCTAAAATTTCAGATATGTGAATTTAATCTTTTTATTTTCCATATAGTGAAAAGCAAAGCTAAACATATGAAACTGCCTGGGAAATGATGAGGAACGTGTCAGGTACCAGGCACTGGGTACCATCTGATGTAAGCCACTGGAAAACCTTGCACACATGTATACATTTCAAGGAGCTTACTTAGAAGTTAACCTCCTTTCCCTCTTAAAAAGGAGACTTTTTCAGTGGCTCTTTTAAGTGTCTAGCAAGTTGTGATGTGGAGGTTAAGTTACAGAGACTATTCCTGGCCTGGCACAGACTGAATGTCAACTGTTTTCACTAGGCAAACTTGGCTGTAGAGTGTGACATCACTGCTGCTGCAATACAGAAGGCATGGTTTGTTCCTCCACACCCCCATGGGCTGCTATTTGGCCGAAATGTTTTGCCATCTCAGCGGCATTTTGGCAGCGCCCTTGCAAGTTACACAGCAGCCTGAAGTTAGCAGCACTGCATCCCCCTGAGCATGGGAAGGGAAGGTTTATTACTTTTCTTAATCTCTGTGAGCTGTTTTCTTTATATTGTGCTCTTTGTATGGCATCCATCCACAAGGAAGCCCCAGACCCAGAGATCAATGACTACTGGATATTTGAGCTGCCAAGAATGCATGTGTTGTTGGTCATCCTGGGCTGCATCAGAGCTAAGTGCTCCCTCTGAACTGCCCTGCTGCCTGAGCATCTCCACAAGCACTGCTTCTTCTGAGCATTACTCATGGCATAAGTTCTGGGGGAAGGATCACAGCACCCTCAGCAAGGAGAGGAGCTCCTTGCCAAGGGAGAGTGTCACTCCAGCCACATTTCCCCAGTCAATCAGGAGAGGCAATTTTTCGATTAAGATGGCTAAAAGGTGAAAGCTCTTAGCACAAGTCTTCATTTCTCTCATCCAGCAAGATCACTTTCATTTTATGCTTTGTGGTCATAATGGACAAAGTGAATTCACCTTCATGGTAGAAGAGATACTACGTTGCTAAAGTACAAATAGCTGCACCAACTGAAAGAAGGTGGAGAATTGGGTCTGCACAGTTTACAGTGAAGACCTCCAACACTGACAGAAAGTAAGAGCAGAGAACAAGGTGACTTCAGCTATTCCAGCATCTGATCATTGCAAAGATCAATCAGTGTCGACAGGGGTCCGTTCCCCTTAAGTATTTGACCTAGCAATTGTGTCCCAAAAAGCTTGTTCTGGGCTGGAGAAGAGGACTGCTCCTGACTTTGGGCCAACTTCTGTTCTCAGTTACACTCGTATAAATCTAGAGTCATGTTACTGATGTCAGTAGAATAACTGAGAACAGAATTGGTGACTCAAAATACATCTACTTCCTAAGCCGACGCTGGTGCATTATCCAGAAGGCTACCAAAGTAACTGTAGCCATAGTAAAGAGAAATCCAACATCTCTCCAGAGCCAAACCTCATCCCCATGTGGCATTCAGACCAATACGTGAAGGAATAGGATTTGGAACTTACAGTAAATTGGTACGCTACCGAATTTGTCTCCTCTAGAAATTCTGGCTATTGCAAAAACTTATTTGTGGTAATTCTGATATTTTCTTCAATTATAACCAGAGTATCTAGATCTGAGAGTGGTGTGGTAGACACGGTGCAATCCCAGACTGGATTAGCAGAGTTGGTCGGCAACCTGAATTGCCCCCCTGTGACATTACAGTCCACGAGAAGTAGCACGTAATATATATCTGAGTAGTTCAAATTGTCTATTATTACTGTCCTTAACTCAGAAATACTGTTAAAATAAATATGACCACTATTTTCTTTCCTTAATCAAAATAGTTGTTTTTTTTTTTTTTTTTTTTTATGAAAAAACAGCTGAAGCCTTTTTATCTCTGTGAGTTCTACTGAAGCTGGTGTTTCTACTATCTGAAACTGGGGGCTCATCAGTCCCACAGCTCAATGACTGTTGCAACCTGGTAGGAGCATGAATGCAAAGAAAGTATATACATAGCTGATGACCATGTGTTATGTATCCTGCTCTGTGTTCTGCCTCCAGAGTGAACCTCTTCCAGGCCTCTGCTGGTGTGTTTATTGCTTCTATTCAGAATGCAAACTGTCAAGCACTGAGACATGAAGAAAAATGGGAGGAACGGAGACTCCTTGCAATACTTATGGAGAATCATGGCAAATCTCTCTACCTTTCTCCTTCTGGTTCAATGGCAAAGACCCAGTGGTTATTTCCAGCTGCTCTCTAGGCTGCCAGTGTCCTCTAAATGCCCCATCCTGTCAACAGGCTTGTCAAGGCTGGAAGAAAGAGATGTCTCTCAGACAGGGTTACACTTGAACTGAGGCTTTCTTGCAACCCCTGCTCACTTCTTTGACTACCTGAGCTCTGTCCCTTGCCTTTGTAGAGTCACTAACACACAGAAAGGATGGAGGAAGGCAAAGGTGCAAGGCACATAACTGACATATGCAAAAGGCAGGTGCTGCACTTGACAAACGGCACAACTCTATAAGAATCACAAGGCAAAAGCATGATGCTCCTTCCATGACTTCCTGCACAAACAAGTGACATTTAATCAACTGAACCCAAACAATAAATTTACTGGTATTAAATGTCTGACTGGAAAAGGCCACTGTCTACAACTACATCAGTCATTATACTCTGAGATATTTATACACCTCCCCATTAATATGGTATGTGTACACCTTGTGGTTATCCATAGAAACTCTTATTCTACAAGAAGGATTTCTATCTCATTTACATTTCAGTAGCAAACACTCAACTTCAACTGATCAATTTGCTCAAGACCAATCAAAACATCTGTGGCAGGGCAAGGAACCTAACCTTTATTTTCTGAACCCCACAAGAGGAGCCTAACCTTTGGCTGTTAAAGCAAAAACAGTGTATTTCTACCGACGTTCCTACAGCATACTAGTTTATCACAAGCTGCTGCAAGAGCAAGGAAGAAGCTCTATGGTATAAAAGCCCTCAACTCAATACGGTGATGTAGTTTAGCATTACATTATATGGTGAAAATCAGGCAGATTTGCAGATGACTGTCTTACTGCAAAGCCCCCATCTCCTCCTCAGGTTCCCGACACCTGTATCTGTTTTGGAGATTGTGAAAACTCCAGTCCTCCTCATCAGTTCAAAGTGATGACTGACACTATATTGGAACAGTCCTTTCACAGTGCACTGACAGGATATTGGCTAGTTAGACATTTATTCACCTCCTTTAATTTAGTCTCAAGCAAGTCTTAGAGGATGAAAGTTGAGTTGTTACTTTCTGAGCGTAAGAAAGGAGATTTTCCCACAGCAAAGCTGTAGAGTACTGCAGTGTTGCAATGGCTAGAGATGAGTGAAGAGGAAAAACATGGATGAGAGAACCTAGTTACCTTGTAAACGAGCATGCTGGACAGTCCCAACTTTAGTCAGGGGAAAATTGTAATGATACCAGTACTACCATACCATCTGCACCTTCAAGTTTACACTTAGACCACTGAAGCCTCAAGGCAAGGAGGATCTGACCCACACCCACCCACGCAGGATACAGTCTCAGGAAGTAACAGGCTTGCAGAAAACAAGTATTGCTCTTTTACGGATAGTCTTACCTGCTCCTTTCCTTTACATTTTCTGGATATTTCCAAGGTTTGGACAGGGATTTGCATAATCTATCTATTTCCTATTAAATAAGTAAATAAATAAAACATTCAAGCTGTAGGTAGGTGCTACGGTTCACGTTATAAGTAGTTCTAGACTCTGAATTCTGGAAGACACGCATACACAACAGAAGAGCAGAGAAGACACAACACTGAATTGAGGTGAATATCAGCATGTGGCAACCACTGACAGGCACAATGCTTGCCAATTGCACTCTGAGCCTTGCTATCCATGAACAGTCTCCCTTGACTAGCAGCTAAAGCAGTCCCTCTGAGTGCCAGGGTGCAATCAGTAAGGAAACTGCCCATAAATGGATAACAAGAATTCATGTACCCAGTTTTAGTTCATCTTCACACACCTGAGCAACAAATGATGATTTTCATACCATGTAAACTGTCTAAACAAACTAAAAACAAGCCCCAGTTTAATTTTCTTCACCGAAGATTTGTGCCAGAATGAATTCATCAGCTCCAGTCAACCTCTGTTTTTTTTTCTTTATAGAAAATTTAGCCAGGGCCAAGGCTCATTAGTATGATCTGTTAACAACATCCAGCATGATGTAGAACCAATCTAGAGAAAGAGAGCTCTGCCCTAGTAATATCCCTGCAGTCAGAATCAGACCCCAAGAGCTCAGATGGTGAACAGTTCAGACCAGGGGATAGGGACATACACCTGAGCAGGGAAGAAAAGGCGAAGGCCTTCATTTTCAAGGTTTTCTGGCTCAGGCTGCAGAAACAGAGAGATTTCTTACTTATGCCTTGCTACAGCACTGAAGTGCAGTGAAGAGAGCTCAGTTCTTGAGCAAGCGATGAGGCAGGCAGGAAAATAACACTTCTGTATGTGCCATAGCATATAACTCAAGCACAGACCTATCCATTTGCTTAATATCTCTCCTGCAGTGACAAACTGCACCTCAACCATTTGCAATGATAGCAGAGCCATTCCAGCTGAAGGACAAAATACAAACTCATGCCTGCTACCTGGAAGTCAGTCTGACAGCTATCCACCCATTGGAGGACTTTGAGAGGGCTGGGGAAGCCCACCCACCTGTGCTCCCACTTGGTACCTCTGGAGGCTGCACTATTTTCTTCCTTTTGAGGAGAAAAAGCCAGCTAGTGGGCTCCTCATGAACAAGATGAAAGCCCCTTCCAATTCCTTCTTCAATATGAAATGGGTTTTTTTTTCCTTGGAGGTGAAGATTCCTTTTTCTTATTCAGGCATTGATTCATTGCCGTGATTTAATGGTGTGTCCCTAAGGGCCTTTTTCATTCTTTTACAGTTAATGCATATGCTAAGGCATTTCTTGAGATTATCTTGTAATGATTATATAAAAATAAGAGAGAAAGAACATGAAAAGATGAAGTTTTAAGCAGAATCCACCCTTGTTCCCTAAGAGGGAGGCCAATGACTGGCTTGAGAGAGGATAGCCCAGGGTAGCCCCCTCAGCAGCATCACTCAGCAACTGTGACCACACCTGACATACACCTCAACAGAGCAGAAGTCATCAGAAGTGTGCAGAGTTGTACAATGGTTGGCAGCGAAGCTGACAGACAAGCCAAGCTGACATGAAGGTGAGACAGCTTATGTCTGATCCAGCTGTAGGCTGGTGGAGGCATACCTGAGACTGAGGGTCTGCAATGGCTGTAAACTGCTGGGTACTGCTGTTTGCTGACTGCGTGTAAAGGTGTATCCAAATGTTAACCACAGGTATCCCTTTTAGAGATTTTCCTCAGAATTTCACAGATTTCATCTATCTTTTATAAGTCAGTGGAAGGTATGAGTTGGCTGGCCTTCAAGTACCTGGCTCTGTCACCAAAACAGCTTCAGACATATTTTCTAAGCAACGAGGAAAACAACCCTGAAACTATTGCAGTGAAGCTAGGTGAGAGACTGAAAAGAAAGATGCATCAACATTTGATCTGCTTAGCTCACAGGAAGGTTGGTCTGACCGTTACTGGATGATTTAAGTTAATCATCACTAGCTAATGCCTTCATGTATATCATTATTTGCAAGCACAGGAGATGAATAATAAAGAAACCCAGGACTGTAGTTAAATATCTGCTTTCTATCCCTGCCTAAAGAGTAACATTTGGCCAGGAAGAGGGAGATCAGGGAAGGGCTGTACTCTGATGGCTTCAGGACTGCCTCAGTTTCCCTGAGAGCTGTCTGGAAACAGGGTCTCCGTAGCAGTCTCTTTGATCACATACACACCCCGGCTGCACGCAAGCCAGAACAGCTAAGCCTACAGCTAACAATCACTTGCAGAATTCCCCTCTGCCAGCAGCTTTCTTTGTGAGTAATCCCAGCTCCAGTAGAGAATTTAAAGATTGATGCAGCAGTATTTTCTCCCAAGCCGAGCCATAGGTTTAGTTGGCTTTTTACTGGTCTTAGAGAGATTTACATTGTATTTTCCACAGCTCAAGTAATGCAAGCACAGATAAGACAAAAATTTCCGAGAAGCAGATAGGAATAAGAGGCTGCAGAGTGAAATCTTTGAATGCAGATTTGTGCTGCAGTGATGCAGTTACACCTGCACACCCTCACTTGGTTGGGCCCTTCCAATTCAAATGTGAGCACTTGTTAATAATGCTTTGCTAAGTAAGCTGTAAAAAATGCATGTAATTTAAATACTGTTTCAGTGGAAAAGCATGGAAGGACAGAGAAATTTAAGAGTTTGGAGCCCCTGTATGCTGAGAATCTCTAGTTTGTTAGTATTTTTGACAAGTCTTATCCTCCAAGCAATTAACTGAGGGTTTTTGCTCTTTATGTGGGCGGTCCCCTGAAGAACTGAAGGGAAAGAACCACAAGCTTTCAGTCCGTCCAGAAAAGGAACTCCTTATTTCTTCTCTTCTCACTTCTCCTTCCCTCCCACTCCCCCACTAGCAATGGTAGGACACCAGCAAGGGACCTCTAACTGAGAACTGACAAAGTCAGCCTCAGTCAGCCACTGTAGCCTGGTGTGAGGATTTTTTTCCTATTCAGAACTAAATGTATTGCCTATTTACAGGACGTATAAAAAAGCACAAGTGATTTGGGTTCCCAAGCTTCCTTTCAGCTATTCCTATTCTTGCTTTGCTCTGTGTTCTGCACTAGGCTAACAGCATGCCGTTCCTTCGGATGGCAGATGAAGAAGTTCTGCAACAACTGGACTCAGAAAAGCCTATGCCATTTAAGAAATTTTCCAGTGATTAAAAGTGGATACAAGTCCGAGTCACAGTCATTTATAGTGGCCTCTTAGCACTGCTGAGGTATTTGAAGTATTTTACTTTTTCAGGCTCTACAGTGCACTAATTGTTGCCTATAAAATATTTAAACTGTTCTCTTCCTATTTGTTCCAACCCCACCCCCCCACCCCCCCCAAAAAAACACACACAAAAAAACCCCCAGAAATAAAAATGCCTTCACACCCCTACACAAATCACTGGAGTTCGTAGTTCAGTTTGTACTCTAGTCAGTAATCATCTGGAAAATAAAATCAATGTACATTTGCTTAAAGTTCCTTACAGCACAATGTGCAGGACAATTAAATGGAGCTTCATAGCAATTTAGCAGTATTAAAAAAAAAAAAAAATCATCGCCCTTTACCAAATAGTTCTGAGTGTCATAAACAGTAATCACTGCATACAGATCTGTATGTACGCCTTTTTCCATAAACAGACTCTCGGAGGCAATCCAGCATTTTTAAGAGCAGAAAAAGGCTGGACAAAATGAAACGACTTTCCACTTCTCATCACCGCAAAAAAAAATAATAATAATGCTGTTTGATTTCTCTCATCTGATCAATTACACATTCACACGCTCAGACACCACCCATTCTTTATCATTTCCAGGTTTTAAAAATGCCCATATGCTTCCCCCTTACCTTCAGTGCTCCAGCTTCCTGATCAGGGACAGTACAGTGCTGTGCTTTCTTCCCTTAAGTCAAAGCCCCAGCACATTTTACAGCAGTCTGCTTACTATTAGCACTTCCCATTATTTATGTGTTTCAGACTCTCCTTCTGAACATGGTTATCTTAACAGAAACAGTCACTGAAAAATAAACAATCAAAAAAGAAAAGTGGAGGAGCTAACCCTTGAGCCCTCACAGACCTGCCAGGCCAGGTGAAGTGAAGTGAGCAAGGAATCCAAAGTTAGTAAAATGTATTTAAATAGTTATCAGGCAAGGGGAAGCCAAACGGAGATCATGGTGGAGAAGCAGCAAACATACGTATTGGAATAACCATGCGGTGTCAAGTAACAGACAGATGAAAGAAACAAACAGTCATCAGCTATTTTTACATTCAGATTTGCCTGTGGTAATGCTTGAGAGATAACTAATACAGAAAGTAATGGTGTGCGATTGGCTTGCTACAGCCAGTGATTCAGACCTGAAAGTACTGCATTTTTGTACCTACAGGTGGGAGTCAAAATGTTTATTAAGGTCACCATGAAATACACTGTGTAAGAAATATGGGCATGAGTAACACATTACTGTCCTACCAATGCCTTTTCATAAATAGCTCATTTCATCATCAGAGCTGGACAAATGTATCCAGTGTTCTTAGAGTAAGGACCCCATTCCACCCTCCTTCCAAAGCAAATAACACCAGCAGCCCTCCTGGAGGCACATGCCAGCATTGGGTTTCATTTGGTGAATTGCAATAGGATATTGAATAATAGGGGAAATATGCCACAGAGGCAACAAGCTAAGTTTTTGTACCACAGATATAAACAATGGATTGCTCCCTGCGCCCTGCTAAAGGTGCAGAGCTTCTTGCTGGAGTTACAGGTTTCCCTTGGGGCTCAGCATTGTTCTGGACCTGAGCCTCAGCCCACAGCAAACAAAGAATCTCCTCTGATTATGGCCCAACTTCTATTTCCATGCTAGAGCAAGGCTCTATGTGAGCCCGGCGTTCACCTGCATTTTAAAAAGAACTGCTAATTACATTGCTACTGCATGAGTAAGGCAGCAACCATGCCATCGCCACCGCTTGAGATTCTCCAAGCTCTGGGAGGCCTGGGATGTACAGCAACGCTCTGCAACCCAGGAGCAGCCTGAACTCACCTGTCCTTGGAAGGGCAATGATCTGCCTTCCCCAAAGCAGCCTTCAGCCTTGATTTTCCCACCTGGAAGAGGTGTACTGCTCCCCACATATCCCAGCAGGAAGGCGTTGCCAAGGCCACTCTCCTAGACTCCTGTCTGTGCTTTTGGTGCTCAGCTGCTTCTGCTAATTCATCCCAAACCAAATGTTGGTCTTGTCAAACATCAGGGCACTTCTGTCAACTTCTGGTCCCAAACTGTACATGCCAACAGCTACTCATGCCCATAATCCACAACAGCACCTACGTTAAGATCCAGTGCATGCACAAGCCATGGCCCCTATGAGCTGAGCCATCCAAGAGAACTGCTGCACACTGCAAAAACAGGTTGGGATGAAAACAAGCAGTGGAAAAGCAGTTTTCAGGCACCCACTGACACTACTGGAGGTGAAACTGTCTGTATATGTATCCCTGTCTCTCCCACACGTTTCTGAAGAAGGGTGGAATGTATTTCTGGAATACTTGTGCTAAAAATAAATCCATCCCTGCTATCTATGAAGAGAGGCAGGTATAGCCCGGGTTTCTGTGAGCCCGTGAACTTGTGAACTGCTTAGAGGCTGAATCACAACTAAAAAGACCCCTATGGAAACTGACTGTAGATGCTCATGCAGGAAGGGTGGCTGAGGGCTTGGAAAATCCAACAGAGGCCTCTCACGGGAAAGCTGGGGTTAGCGCTGAGCATGATGAACGTGCTGTGCAGGCTCCAGCTTTGAATGGGCTCACATCTTAGGATAGGCATTATATTTGTTCAAATATGACAATAATAAATACAAATATTTGCAAATTCACTGCTCGGATGAGACTCTGGGATCAGATGGCCTGCCATTAAAATAAAACCACTTCTGGGGAAAATTACTGAACAGCACACAGCAAACACAACCCAGAGGCACACAGATGTTGTTACCCTACTCCCAGGAAAGTTAGAAAGCAAAAATTCCTGCTGCTTCCTTTCAGTGAGTGTGGTGCAATAACAGATCACATCGAACTTCTGTAGACAGCTATTTGGACTGAAATTCTAAATTTATGTGAAATGAGAATGCAATTAACACAAATATGTCAATAGCAAATGAATGTATGTAGTTTAATGAACTCCATTTTTCACACACCCTTTCTCACACATACAAATTTGAAACTCTGTATGCTTGGCAAGGCTGAGAGCACTCACATGAAAGCCTTATGCAAAAGCAGTATTTTTTCAGGATTTTCAGATTTGTATCCTACCCCTTAACACTTTCTTCACAGAAATAAATGGAATTCTGCCCTACTACGGGAGCCAGGGTTTTTCTTTGTTACCTTAGCTGCAAGTCCCACAGAAGAAGTACTATGCAGACCTCGATGGCATAATGGACCAATTACATGCAAAAGGTCCCTGGTACATGGAAACCAAAAAGTGGAACTGATTATAAGCAGAAATGAAAGTGTGCCACTCTAGACTAGGAAAATGCAAGCATCAAACTACTTTGACTGTAGAAAGTAAATGGCTTATAATTCTCTTGGCGTGGACAAGCAAGGGGCCTACTTAATAACCCAGAAGAGTATTAGGATAACATTGAGTTTTTAGTTGTTCGTTTACAGCACTTTTTGCCCCACAGAGCAATACAGGTTCAGCCCTCACCTGGCAGGCATAGACTGAATGATTTGTTGACTGATACCACAGTCAGTGCAATAACTTCATCTCTGGGCAGAGAACAGACATACCACACTGCCTGATAACACCTTCACCTGCTCCACATGTACAACACCTGAAGTTTTGCAAGGCCTGTTTTTCTTCTAGCACCTGCATGCCTGCTCCTTGGTGTGCCCAGAGGTGCAGCAGCAGCAGCATTGTAGGGCTGAACAAGGAGTCATGCTGCAAACCAGGCTCTGTTCCACTTACCCCCGTGCCCAGTGCTGTTTGCCAGCAAGAGGGCTCCACTGCCATAGGACCTGTCTGGATGGGGAGGTGGCTGCCAACTTCTGTCCCATTCCTGCAGCATGTCAGCAGACCCAAATTCTTTCCAGGCTCAAATTGATCTGAATGCACACCTCCTCTGATAATAGAAATACAGTTTCTGGGGAGGGGCTGCATTCCACATCTCTGCATTTCACACCTTGCTGAAGGAGAGAAAAAGAAGTCTCCTTTAGGAAGCTATTGTTATTGCTACTGCTATAGGTTACTGCTATTGCTATAGGTGTTTTCCCACCCAAAGAGAAACTAAAGCCGCATCTTCTGTTCTGCAACCCACGTTAGCTAACACAGGCTATGCTGCACCTGGCAGCACGGGAAATGACACATAGATCTCTGTCGTATTCCTTTTCACCTGTATCCTCCTCTGCATTCAGCCTCAACCTGCATCCAGGTTCAAAACAATCTGTCCAGACAAACACAGCAGAGCAGACAGGAGCAGTCTGCAGTGAGGCAGACAGGAATGAGGGCAGACAGGAGCAGTCCTGCAGCCTGCTCCCTTGCGGCCATTTCTCCAACCTGCTGGAAGGGCTGTTTACCCTCACACCCACAGAGCCATCATCCAAGGCTACTTCTCAAGGTGAGAACCTTGCCAGAGACTCCTAGAGCTCTGACAAGGAGAGAAATTCTGATTTATTAAGTCCTTGGATCTTTCCCTATTTGTCCTTATAGCAGCTTGGAAGGAAGCCTAGAAAAATAAAAATTTGCTGTAAAAGGAAGCTCTGGAAGAAATTTCAGCATGGGTCAAACCAAAAGAAACATTTCCTTGATTTTACAATTCAGAATTTACAATACAGTATTTAATATAATACAAAATCCAAATTGTTTTTGGTGTGCCCTCTAAAAGTATTAGGAGAGGTTTTCTTCCTGCTAACAGAAAGCTATAATTCTTCCCTGAAATCAGATTTCTCCTGAAACCAACAATCTTTGCTACATCTCAGCTTTGACTGAGTTTGTGAGCTCTGGCAGATGTTCGCTGTGTTATCTTTTGAGCTCTACCTTAAATTCAATTAAAAAAAAAATCTTTCCAGCCTGACCTGCTCTCTCTGCTGCTGCCCAGTCAGTATCACCCAGTCTCAGCTGACCCAGAGATGGCTCCTCTGGATTCCAGCCCTGAGCACCCTGCTGAAAGCCCCAGGAGGTGCCTGCCTTCAATGGCAGTCCTGGGCTCAGCAACCCTCTGATGGCTCTCCAGGGACAGAAGTTGCCCTTGAAGGACTCTGAAGATCAGAAGCCTTTGTGACAAATGTTGGCAAGGATGTCAGTCATGACCACATCCTATCTATTTCCCCCAAATTATACTGCAGTCAGGAGCCACGTTTTGCTTTTGACAGTAAGACTGAAGCATCACATACCTTGATCATATCTGCACAACCCCAAAAAGATGCTTTCTGCACAGCAATTTCATGTTGAACACTCTGCTGAGAGCAGAAGACAGATATGACTTAAAAGAAATCTATTACGGGAAATGCTAAAGAGCAGAAGGCTAAATTACTCTGCAAAAAAAGGGTTCAATCCTGGAAGGCATTGTAATACATAAGCCACTAAGCCAAAAAAACCCTGCTGGGTACGTATCAGTGTCTGGGCACCAATTTACCTTGGGAATAATCTTTTCTTCTTTACTTTGGCCTTTCCAAGCCATCAGGAATTGTCAGTGCAATAAGCAAGAACTGAGAGTGTCAGCCTGTCCCAGGATGAAGAATGAAGTAGACTTCCAACTGAAGGTTAGGAAAAGAGCAGGCTTGTGACAGATCAGATGAAGGAAAAATACCTGTGAATTGCTGCAGTGATGTAAAAATCAGTCCTCCGAAAAAAAAGAAAAAAAAAAAAACATTACAGAAAAGCTGGTGACATTTAGAGATGCTAAGACAAATGCATTAGGCATTTTATAAACATAGCTCTAATCCGTCTGAGTTAAGAAAAGAGGTGGGAGGAATGTGGATTTACTGGACTAGCATAAATATTTCCTATTTACACATCACAAAGCAAAAACCAGAGACCACAGGCTAATTAAAATAGCTGGACAGCAATGATGGGAAACATAAGCTGCTATTTTTAGGGAATCATATGAGCACCCAACCAGCTACAAGTCTGGTCAACGTGGAGGTGTCACATGGCTGCCCAGAGCCCTGAGCACTGTAACTCGCCATCACAGATTGGGGACCAGCCACTGGGATTGTTTCCATTCCCTCTCCACATCTCATCCAGATTTTGTGCAGTTTTTTGCATTTCACACAAGAGCTTAGAAGATTTTCCATGACATTTTTCTTAGGGCCATTGACTGTCTTCTGCCAGGTTCTTCTGCAGCTGAGAGATGGGCTTTGGGTAGCATTTGCAGGGGTGACCCCCTGCAGATTTTGGGGATTGGCAGTGTTCTATGGGAGGCAGCTGTGTCACACTGCAGTGCAGCTGGTACTGCAGAAGTAGCTGCTGTTCAAGTGTGGGCTCAGTGCTGGGTGGGGAGGAGTCAAGAGGCAAAAGATAAAACTTGAGAAGATAAAAAGATAAAACAAAAGACCACTTGTTATACGCTTGTGGATTTGCCCTACTCACAGTGGTTTCCATTTTGTGGTTTGCAGAATATACTTTCTGGGGGCCCAAAAGAGGAAGCAGCAGAAGAAAGCACGAGAATTTAGTTCCTCACCAGAAACAAAGCATACTTATGTTGTCTCCTAAACTCAGAGCGCTGCACAGCGTGCTCACAAAATATGAGGGTGCAGATGTGTGTCTGTGTTGTTCCGTGCTTGAGCACTGATGGGCAGGGATGGAAAGACCAGCCTGGCTCAGAAGAGAGACCCCATTCCAGATGTGAATCAGACAGGGAAGGCATTTTAATTTGCATTCCCAAACCAACACTCTTCTGAGCTCAAAGCCTTCCTCAGGAAAGAAGTATTGGAAACCACAAAAGAAAATTTGAAAATGCTTCAGTTTTGCATATCCTGGTAACATTCCATTGCACGAGAAATGCTCTCTGCCTTAGTATAGGCACTTTGCCTTCCCCACAGCCCTTCCCCCCAAGTTGCTGCCGAGCCAGCACCATGGGCACTTCTAGCATGCAAGCCGCAGCAGACACCATTGCCCAACCTGCTTCCAGCCCATTAGCAGACCAGAGTGCACTAGCTAACTGGGAAAAGCAGCCTTTTGCTTTTTGCCATTCCAGTAATCCGAGGAATTAGACTATTGTATTTCTAAAATGGTACAACTTTAACTTGCACTAAAGGAGAGCAAATAATCTAAAATTGGCTTTCAGTAAGACAGGAAACATGCGAGAGGGAACTAGAACTTGATGGCCAGCCTTTCAGAAAAAGCCAGTGTGTAATTGCTCAGGGTTTTGTTGAATGTCCTGAATGGAAGATTAACAAGCCAACAGATGGTAGCAATAAGATTATCAGGGTTAGCAGGAGGAATCCAGGCAAACACAGAACTGCCAAGAACAACAAAAACCTGCCCTGAAAGATAGCAAATGTGTTGTCTGTGCAGAACAGTGCTGTATAAGACTGGGAAGAAAGAAGTCAAATGAATAGAAAGCAACTACTGCAGAAAAGCGAGAAAACAGCAATGCAGCCATCAAAATTAGAACGTGGCTGTGCAGATTCACTGCAGGCACCAGCTCTTCATCTGGCACTCATCAGGGTCATCCACCATAGCCCAGGACCTGGTTGTCACATCCTTGGCTCCATCTGCCATGGAGCTTGGGTGGGTTGGGAACCTGGGGACGGGGGCCTGGAGCTAAGCCTGGGCAGCATCAGAAAGCCTAACTGTTGGTCCTAAATATTTTGTCACAAACTCTTACTGAGGATTACCCAGACGGGTCCCTGGTAATCAGAGACTGCTCTTAGGAGTAAAGTGATTCCTGGGACTGAAACTCACTGTACCAATGTACAAGGATTGCTCTGAATGTAATGCTTCCTATTTTATTCTGTTGGCCTACAAAGTCAGAGGTGATGGTGGTAGTATAGCAGTAGAGACTGAACCTTCCCACCAATATTCCATTACACTTTGCTGCTGTGTGACAGACGGCAGCAGAGGGGGAGCCTGACAAAATGATGTCAGACATGGAAGTGCATATGAAGCAAAGGTGCATAATAGAATTCCTTCAGGCAGAAAAAATGGCACCCAGTGATATTCATCAATGCTTGCAGAATGTTTATGGAGACCAAACAGTGGATGCAAACACAGTGAGGCAGTGAGTGGTGCGTTTCAGCAGTGGTGACAGAGGCTGAGAGGTACCTTCGCTGGTGCAGAGTTCGATGAGCATGGCATGCAGACTCCTGTTCATCTTTGGTGAAAATGCATAGCAATGGTGGTGTCTATATTGAAAAATAGTTCTTTATAGCTGACACTTTGCTCTATTGAATAGTGTTATTGTCCTCTTTATATCTGTTGCACTTTCCATGGAAATAAATAGGAGGCATTACTTTTGGATCAATCTACATACTAAAACGGTTGGTATTAATAAAGAGATAAATGCAAATAGAAGAACCATTCCCTTGGTTCCTTTCCATTCAGAAAAGAGCATATGGTTTGAATTATGATAACAAAAACCACTGACTTCAGAGACTTTTTAAAGGGTCGTAGTCTGAAAAACTCATTAGAAAATTTACATTACCAAATATTTCAATAAAAATGTAATGAGAATAAAAAGACAAATACTGTACTTTTCCAAAGTCACAACTGGTTTTCTTTAAATTTTACAAAGATATTTTGGACAAAAGGATGAGTAATAAAATTACTACAGATAAAAGTTTTAATCCTGTAAAATATATGTGATTAATTATCTTCCTGCAGAGACTAGGGGCCCTTTCCTTAGGAGCAAAACTAAACACGTCTGCAGAATCAAGGCTGCAAGCAAGTCTGTAACTTCACAAATGCAGATGTTCTCACTGATTTCAGCAGAAGTGTTTACACACAAAGTAGAACACAGACTGAAGCATTTAAGCATGGTAACCTCAAAGTGCATTTTTATTGCAAGAAAGTATTGCTTTTTAAAAATACAGCAATACTACTCAAAACCAGGGTATATCTGCAGTCCATTAACAGACTGACTGTGTATGCAGACAGACCAAAATGAAGAGGCAAAGTCTGATGTCTCCACTGATGACATTTTCAACAATGTCCATGTCACTTGGGATCACAAACCTATTGATTTCAATATTCCAGCCCTGCTGAAGGACAACAGCTCTCCAGACATTTCAAATGATTTGATGTGCTGAACCTGAATATTTTGGAAATTGATACTGACTGCAAAAGCAGCCTGGCAGATGTGGCTGAGACAGCTCTGATCAAGAGAAACCCTCCTAAAGACATGAGTGGGAGCTGGAACACACTCTGTTTCCCTACTGCTTTAAGGATGAAGCTTGCACTGTTCTCACAGAAGGGATGCTAATGATACCTTGGGATAGTCTTTTTCCAACCTAGCTGAGAATGACAAGCATGAAACGTCTCTATAGAAAAAAATATCACCACAAGTTCTGAGAGCGTGCAGACTTTCAGGAAAACAAGTACTGAAGTTCCACATCAGTAATTTAAATGCAGAAAACAGGAAGAAGGCAAGAGAACGGTAGTGTAAACAGAACTGAGTAGGAATTAAATATTATTTAAACAGCAATATTTTTACATTCTTTGACTTTGGATACTCCTGTTAATTCCAGTGTCAGGATCCACATTTCTCTTTGCACCTTTCTTGGCTCTGCCATTTCTGTTGCCCGTAAAAAACCCACCTGCAGATTCACACAGTCCTTCTGTTCACTCACGATGCCAGTGACATTATTTTGTAAAGTCTCTTATCCATTCATGAGATTTTAAAACTAGTCACCAGTTACCTTAGGGGTTTCCACTGTGGCCAGTACCAGAGTAAGCAAGCACCTAACTTTTCACTCAGCGGTGATGATCTTTAGAACCACACCCCAGGTACACCCAGTCCTCTATCTTAAGATATACAAAATCCCAAACCAAACAAAAACCCCAACCAGAGAAACCAACAACTGTCCATTTAAATTAAACCATTCTGCAAAACACACAGAGATATATATCAAATAGTTGTACCAGATGATTTTCTTTGCTGAATGTCTGCAACATGCTTGTGTAGATGTAATTTAGATTCAAAGCAACTAAATTATAAAGTTTACAATAAGAACCAATAGAAAAGCCAGGAAAAGAGTCCAGATTCCAGCATTATGGACGATTCATCAGATTAAGCTGAGTCCTAGATGGGAAAATCTCTGGGGGAGGATTTTTATTAGCACATTCTGCCTTCTGCAAATTACTTTGATATGATCATAATGCCTTTGTGCTTTTGTCTACCTATTGGTAGTATTTAGAAAGTGCCTATTGCGCTCGAGTCTGGAGCTACATAAACAACAACAATAATAATTAATAACTTTTGCAATTAAATTCTGCCAAATGAAATCTCATATTCAGCTTCAACTGGATGCACTCATCTGTCTTAAGTTGTTGTCTAGGGTTGCTGTGCACTATCTAATTGTTGGTATGTTCTGTCCCAAAGGTGGATGGGAAACTTTGAAGCTCTATAAATAGAATATAGTATTATTATTAATACTGGAAGATGACAGGACTGCAGCAGTTCAGCCTCAGGGGACAGAGACACTCAAGAACACTTTCAGCATTTGAATGCACAGATGGTTCACAATCAGTGATAAGAGGGAGAGAAAAGCTCTAGTACAAAACATCCCATAAGAGCATGAAGATGAGATTCAGTGGGTAGAATTAATCACACTCAGCCCTGGACTTTTACACATTTAAACTGGCCACTTAGACTGTCTTTCTCATCAGTGGAGGACTCTAGGAGGTCTGAAATGCCCTTCTGCCCTCAGGAGGAATCACAGCCTCAAAGGGCCAGCTCCTCCAGAAACCTGCAACAGCCAAAGAGGGGTGGCAGGGCCATGGCCCCAATGAGGGACCAAGACCCAGCACTCCCACAGCCAGGAAATACAAAGGAAAGGTGTGTAAGAGGAGAAGGGATATAAAGGGAGTGGGGGTACTGGGAGTGTCTTACAAAAACAAGGAAAGGGAAGATTTAACAGCAACAGTCGCTGATTTTCTGGCTTCAAAACTCTGTGGTCTGATCCTATTTCTCTTGGCTACTGGCAAATTCTCTCTGACAGGAAATATGAACAGAGTAAGACTGCACAGCATCAGAAAAAGGATGCTAAACAAATGAATTAGGCACTTGCCTGTACGTTCTCTCACTTCAACTTCCTCAGCACAAGGAAGATGTGGGCCTGCCTAGTGCCCTGCAAGCTCTGCGAACACAGTCAAGCACAGTACTGCTGGCTGGCTTTGCTGAAAGCTTTTGCATTCATGCCCCAGTGTTTTCCCTGAACACTGCAGTGGGGGCGGACACAGAAACTGTTAGCAAATCTGAGCAAGATGGAGAATCACAACAAGGTCACATAAGTAAAGGGTGCTGTATCTCACTTCAAAGTCAAGCAGGAAACAGCATTTTACCCAGAGAGATGAACAGAAGAGATATATACATACCCTTGTATGGGAATCCTGCCAGAGCAGACAGCCTCCTTCCCTGCCAGCTATGCTGCTGTGTCACAGTATGACAGCGTGACCCTCTCCCACCCCTCCCCCGATGTAATCAAGTGCCTGCGGGGCCTTCCAGCAGAGCCCATTGCTGACAAGAATGACAGAAAACTCTGCTTTCACCTAAAAAGACAATTGCCTTTAGGTCTGCTTCCTTTCACTGTTTGCTTGACAGCCCTGGAGAGCATATGTCCTTGGCTCTTGGTTTGCTGAGCTAGGGCAAACAAGAGGGTAGCCATGGCCAGGCCTTCACCAGTTGTCTGCCTGGATGCCATGGGGGGCTGAGCAGTTATGGCTCAGCTCTTCATTCATCCTAATGAGGAGCTGGCCTTAACTGCACCTCATTCTTCTCCAGAAGAAATCCAACAAAGGGCCCGAGCTATACAGCCTGCCCCTGTCCAGTCCAAAACAATACCAGCTGATCTCGGTCCTGCATGTGCCAAGAGCCAGAGAGCTTGGAGGTAAAGTAACGCTCACACAACAGCCTGGAGCCAGCAGTCTGACCAGCAAGGCCTAGAAAGAGGGTGGAAAATCAGCAGCCATGAGATGTGGCCACTGGCAGTTTGGCATCTGAGAAATACTCTCCTCCATGCAAACCCTATTATGTAGTGCTTCTCAAGAACAACAGAAAAAATAGCTTGCCTCTGACTCTGGCCAGAATTATTTTTCCAGTGGTATTCACTTTGTGGTTTGTAGCTCCTAGACTGTGAGAAATGGTAACAACACACCTCATCAGTTATCTTTCTTCTAAGCTGAATAGTTGTACTTATTTAATCAGTTTTCATGGAAAAAAAGAAGTGTACTTCTCTCTTCTCTCTTTCTTGTCTAATCTACTCTTGCATCCTTCTTGAGGTGACAGCAATTACCACAGTCAGTATCCAAAATGGATTTATGTGGCAACACTGTATGATTCTTGATTGCTTTCCCAGTCTTCTGTTTGTCTTTCTGACCGCTGAGCACAAAACAGACATTTCAGAGTCATGAGTCTATCCTACCAGCATGGAGAGACAGACATCAAAGCTAACAAAGCAATACACTTCAGCAAACTGTCTTTGAAACCTATGTTCCTTCCAGCTCTGTTCCAAGAAGTTCCACCCCATGAGCGTGTACTACATCCACCACAAAGTTGAGCCTCAGCAACTCCTGAGATCATTTGTGGAATTTACCACCTACTTTAGCTTGTACGTGATCTCCTAAAACACACATTTCCAGTGCATTATATTAATCACTACTCAGGGATTGGTGATCAATGGCTCAGTGAAGATCAGTAATGAGTGGTGGCTCTGTACTGGGATTGATGCTATTTAACAATTTCATCAATGACATCAACAGTGAGATTGAGTGCACCCTCAGCAAGTTTGAGGATAACACCAAACTCTGTGGTGCTGTTGACAGGCCTGAGGGACAGGATGCCATCCAGAGAGACCTAGACAGGCAGAGCAGTGGGCCCAGGTGAACCTCATTAGGTTCAACAAATCCAAGTGCAAGGTCTTGCACCTGAGTGGTGGCAACCTCCACTACCAGTACAAGCTGGGGGATGTAAGGACGGAGCACAGTCTTGCTGGAAAGGACGGTGTACTGGTGAATGGCAGTCTTGGACATGAATGTGCCCTCCAGAAATGTGTCGTCACAGCACAGAAAGCCAACTGTATCCTGGGCTGCATTAAAAGAATGGTGGCCAGCAGGGCGAGGTATATGGTCCTGGCCCTTTGCTCTCTGCTGGTGAGGCCACACCTGGAGAACTGCATCCACATGAGGAGTCCTCAGTACAGGAGAGACATGGCCTGTTGAAGTGTGTCCAGCGGAGAGCTACAAAAAATTATACACGGAATGGAACACTCCTCCAATGAGGACAGGCTGTGAAAGCTGGGGCTGTTCTGCCCGGGGGAAGAGAAGGCTCTGGAGAGACCTCAAAATGGTCTTTCAGTATCTAGAGGAGGGCTAGAAGAAAGAAGGGGACAGACTCTTTAGCAGGATCTGCTGTGATAGGACGAGGGGAAATGGTTTCAAACTAAAAGAGAGATTTAGATTGGATATAAGGAAAAAGTTTTTTCCACTAGGGGTAGTGAAGCGCTGGAACAGGTTGCCCAGTGATGTGGTTTATGCCCTGTCCCTGGAGACATCCAGGGTCAGGCTGGATGGGATTCTGAGCAGCATGACTGAGCTGTAGGTGGCTCTGCTCATTGCACGAGAGTTGGACTAGATGGCCTTTAATGGTCCCTTTAACTCAAACTATAATATCAATTTACAAGTCTACGATAACCCTGACATAAAAACTCTTTGCTTCTTTTTCCAAAGAATTAGTCATTCACTGCCAATACACACAGATAGAAAAGAATGAAATTATGCCAGCTAATTTGCATTCAGTGGAAGCTGTACCATAGATGCAGGAGGTGTCCTACAAATTCTTATGCACAGATTAGGAAAGTTAATTGCAGGTACCCACAACCTAGGCTAGTACTAGTGAGTTCAGGTCTTGCTAGAAACCCTTGCACATCTGTCATGTTGCTAATGATTTTACCCAAAGCATGATCTATTTGCCTTGAATTCAGAAATGCCTTCCATTTGTGGAGTTAATTCACAGTCTTAACAACACCACAAGGCAGGTTTTTGTGGTCAAATATATTGCCACATTAATAACTTCAGAATATTACACGAAGCACAAAAAATGAAAATAAAAGAATAAATTAACAGAAGAAGCCTTCATGGCACACTAGAGAATTAAAGTGCCATTTTATTACACACACCTTAGAGTTAAAGTTTTAATTTTCTTTTAAAAGACAGCAATATATCATTTTTATATATAAAAAAATAATACTTGGGCTGATTTGTTC